>NC_067148.1:3300000-3907500 GCF_903995435.1 Acomys russatus
GTGTTGAAGATTACAAAACACAGACGATGTGTGAGCCTTGTGCTCACAGACAGCTGGACCTATGGTGCAGTTGCCCAGTTATTCTGAAATCCCCCATCGTTATAAGGAAGGTTTATTCCTTCCCCAAAGAAGGGGGCCTCGCTCAAGAACTGGGGCAGAGGCTCTAGCAATCTGTGGCTGCACCAACTCCCTGGAACAGTGAGAAAAGATGGACGATTACCACCCCTGTCCGTAACAGGGCTGCTCCTGCTCAGTTTTCATTGGCTAGAGATAGCCATATGGTCTTTCTAATGAAAGTGAGCTGCCAGAAATTGGAAACTAAGGGAGTGGTTAGCACGACCACCCATAAACCGAGTGTGTACTGCTGACACCAAACTTTAAACGAGTTTTATGTTACATTTATTTGTTTGTTTACTAGGCACATGGGTATATGTGTGCACAAACACACGCTCGAATGATGACCTAAATGTGAAAACGAGAGAACAGCTTCCAAACTTTTAGGAGTCGGTTTCCTCCTCCCACCATGTAGGTATCAGGGATCGAACTCACGCCATCAGGCATGTCAACAAGTGCCTTTGCCTGCTAAGCCATCTTCTGGGCTCTTGATGTAAAACTTAATACCATCTAAAGTAAAATTGAAATGACCCAAATTCCTTAATTATACCAATTTTCTACTCCTTCCACATAACTATTTGTGTATGTGACTATATTTTGGGAAACTATGCCTTACACATAAATACAGGTTATAGCTTCTTATTTTTCACAGCATGTATTCAAGAGAAAAAATTATTATAAAAGAAGAAAAATAATAGCAAAGCCTCATTTCTTTTCACTACTAGTTCCAATATGGATTGCTCTGAATAAACATATGCCTAAGGTTTGACAGTGTGTGCTAACTTCTGTCAGACCAGTTGCCTCTGGCTTTTAGATGTCTAAAGAGTTGGTTTCTTTTGCTTGCCTGAATTACCTAGCTTTTCTACAGTGTCAGCGGTCTAGATAGCAGAATTCCCTCTATGTGCATGGAACACTGTGGATTTGTTGTTGGTTAGTACACAGCAATTCAGGGACCTGCCGGCCACCTTCCTGACCCGGCCGTTCCCCAGGCCATGTCATTGTGCAAGCGGACACAGGAAGAGAGATGCAGACGTTTACCATAACCTACAAGGAAGTAGGAAATGCAGTCTGCAAGCTGGGGGAAGAGGTGACAGGCCTGGCTGCATTCTCTGCCATGGCATTCCTTACGAGAGGACAGGAGGGGAGGCACAAACCTGACTGGAGTCCTTGTGTTTGGGGGGTTGCAGGCATGGGGGATGCAGCTTCTACTGTGCTGTTCCTATTTCCTCATGTGTATTTACACGTTGTTTCTTCAAAAGTTGATTTTAATTTTAAAGTCAATTTCTTAAAATGTTAATATATATTTTCTGGGCATTCTAAATCTGACTGAATAATTCTCTCTGTTGCCTGTCTGTGTTTTCTTGTATAAGCAAATGGTATCTGTCTAACAGTAAGATTTTCCTGATTATAAAAAAATCTCATATTTATACTGTGGGGCATACTGCAGTTTCTAATGCCACTACAAAGGAATGTACAATGGGGAGATATGGAGGGATAGAGAGGTACCTGTGCAGGGAAGAAAGGTGGAACCAGAGACTCAACAGCCATGGCATGTGTGAGAGAAAGCTGTGTGTAACCACCAAGGACCATGTGCGTGCGCATGGTCTGTGTTGCTGCTGGGGCCCATGCTGGTGTCCTTGACCCTTGCCGTAGAGGCCATGTTGGTGTCCTCTACCTGTGCTCCGCCAAGGGCTATGACAGTATCTGTGGCCATGCTGTGGCACAGGGCTGAGTTGGTGTCCATGGTCTGTGCTGCCACTGGAGGCCATGCTGGGTTTCATGGCATGGGTTGTTACCAGAAACCATGTGGAAGGCTGTGATCCATGCTCCCTCCAACTGTAAAGGGTAAGGAAGCTACTTTTGCCATGGCAACCATGACTTCAGATTCATAGTTGAGAAAGAGGAACTTTGGTGACAACTCTATCCCCACCCTATCCCATCGCCGCCAAAATAAGAGCCTAAACAGGAAACCATCTAAGAGAACTCTTAAAAATTGTGGTAAATCTGGTGGCACTCAGAGGAAGGACAGCAGGTTACCAAGAAGAGACTTGATACCCTATGAGCATATACAGGGGGAGGAAATCCCCCTCAGGAACAGTCATGGGGAGGGGAATAATGGGAAAATGGGAGGGAGGGAAGAATGGGAGGATACAAGGGATGGGATAACCACTGAGATGTAACAAGAATAAATTAATAAAAAAAAAAGTAAAAAAAAATTTTTTTTAATTGTGGTAAAGAGGTAGAGAAATGGCTCAGCAGATAAGAGCACTGGTTGCTCTTCAAGAGGATCCTAGTTCAATTCTCAACACCCACATGGCATCTCACAACTGTCAATAAATCCATTTCCAGGATATCCAATACCCCCATACAGATATAAATGCAGGCAAAACACATATACGTATTAAATTAAAATAAATAAATCATAAAAATAAACAAAATATTGTGTTGGCTCTGGTTCCTTAACAATTAAACGTTATTGGAAATCTATACAACCCAACTATCCTAAACAGGAGGGAAAGGAGATTAGGGAGAACAAGAATGGAACCTTCTGGCTGTCAGTTCCACGGGGCAAGTCCCTTGCTGTAATTAATTTTCCGGAAATCTAGCAGATCTTCTACCCAACAGAAGCCGCACTGCCCGTGGACTGAACCTGGAGGGCCCTGTCAAGTGCCACGTGTGTCTGTGAGGCTCTGGAGGGCTCCTCTATCAGAACACTTTCCTCCAAA
The DNA here is from genome assembly GCF_903995435.1 of Acomys russatus. Classification (NCBI taxonomy): domain Eukaryota; kingdom Metazoa; phylum Chordata; class Mammalia; order Rodentia; family Muridae; genus Acomys; species Acomys russatus. The sequence goes on from NC_067148.1 coordinate 3,302,841, forward strand.
GACCCTTTGGTTTGTCTGCCTTCCTGTTCCTCTAGTTTCTGTTTTTCTTCACCCTCTTTTACCAAAGGTGCTTTCTGCTTTCCCTTCAATTTTCTTTCTGCAATATTGTGATAAGGACATTGAAGTATAGCTCTCCACATTTGAGGGCTTCTGGTGGGGTTGTGGCTGGGGAAAAATTCACTTTTCTTTAATGGGCAGGCTGCCAGGGTTTGATTATGCTCCAAGGAACATATAGGCAGCATAAACTGGACTTGTGTGGGGTTTTGTTCTTCTCCTCCTCCTCTTCCTACTCCTCCTCCTCCTCTTCCTCCTCCCCCTCTTCCTCCTCCCCTCTCTTCCTGCTCCTCCTCCTCCCCCTCCTCCCACCCTCCCTCCTCCTCCTGCTCCTCTTCCTCCCCCTCCTCCCACTCTCCTCCTCCTGCTCCTCCTCCTCCCCCATCCTCCCGCTCTCCTCCTCCTCCTCCTCCTTTGCACAAGGATGGGGACAACCTGGGAGGACTGGTAAATGAGTGCAATCAGGTTGCATGATGTGAGTTCCCAAATTATCAATAAAAGTATTATGGTTAGAAAAAACCTCATATTAAAAAAAAAAACCACTGAGTTTTTAAGCCATAAATACATCAAAGAGGGAAGAAACCAGAAGTACTGCCTGTACTGTCTGGTTACTCACACTGGCTTAGATAACAAACCATAAACAGTCTTCCATGGTCATTGCCTGAACCTCTGAAGGGTCCTGGGTATGCTGGGGTTTGGTGAACACCACGTTCTTTACTAGGCTCTGCCTCTGCCCCAAGTTTACACCCCTTGCAACCAGCATGGTTTACTCCTCACCCCCCTCACTCTGACAATGGTTGGCTCTCTTTCCTCTGAGCAGGAAGCCTGCAGAGACCACAGGTGTGCTGCTTTTGTGTGGGTGTGGGAGCTCTGTGCCAGCTCATGTAAAGTCCCTCAGAATCCTTTCTTAGATGCTCCACGTCAAGACCATTTCCCTTACGTCTGTATTGTACCTGAAGGGAGCATGAGCTTCTTACTTTGACTTAATTTCATCCAGAAAAAAAACATCAGCCTGCTGTCAAGGGAGCTGTCAGCTCAGTACTCTTCTTGGAGTCATCCATGCATGATGCATATAAAAATTAAATTATTTTCAAAGACAGAATGCTTTTTCTACTGTGGTTAAATTCAAAGTGTGGCGAAGAGCCCAAACATGGCAATTTCCTCTCAGAACTACCAGGCGGTCCTTTGAATAACCTGCAGTGTGTGTTTATAATAGTTGAAAGATGTCTCTCTTCAACAGTAATAGTGACCTTAGGAACTACAGAGGTCACTGGGCAAAGTCATACATCTGTGTCACCCATGCATATAGAAACATGTTGCCCCAAATGTAATAGTCTCCGTTGAGCCTAGTTAATTCTCCCCAATAAGTTAATTAAAATTCATATGTTCTTCCAAAGATATTGCCTACAGTTGAAATCCAAAGACAATCTTGGTTTTCTAGAGAAAAAAAAAGCCAAATTGTATACTTTTCAGAAATTTATTATGGAAGTTAGAGAAGCACAGAACACAAAGGAACGCCACTTATGCTAAATCCTAGCACCCCATACTTGCCTTGGTTGAGAACAGGAAGGGCCAATAGCCATCTATAGTTCATTCTAATATTATTGACTAAGAGAAAATTGAGAGCTTTTTTCCCTAACAGAAGATACAACATTAACCCTCATAATCAGTTGGGGTTTTAATCGGGAATGAGAGAAACTAGTCCCTGAGGGAACCAAAGCGAGTACAAAGAGGTTTCAGGTAAAGGAGAGAGCCTGGGAGCAGACGGTGCAAGGCCACATGCCTCCCTCATGATATCCTGGAAGCTTCTAGCTGGGCATCCCGGCAAGCAGACACATTGCTCAGGTACAGTCTCTGTAACCAAAAAGGCCCCCAGGGTCAGTGCGGACATGAGTCTCCTCAGGTGGCCCTGTCTTCACGCCTCAGCTCTACTTCCTTCCTTGGAGTGACTGCTTTGAGTGTGGGCCATTTGCTCCCGCCTCTCCCCTCGCAGCCCGACGCATCTGCCGCTCCGCCTCTCTAACCTTGCTGAGGGACCTTGGACTATTCTAAGATTTCTATTCCAGTCACGGCCCTGGGCGGGCTGCCAGCCAGCACGGTGCTTTCCCACAGCTGAAGGCAGTGCAGATATGAGACAGGTTCACAGTGCCGAGCAGAAAATGTTTAAAAAGAGCCCATTCTTAGCTAAGAAACCGACCAAGCAGTCTTGGGGTCAGTGGGCGGGGCTAACGTAGTTACAAAGGACAAATGTATACAAGTTCCTATCTGACAGCCACAGTCGGCCTCAGAGGAAGAAGTGAAATGGTTTGGATCTGATAAAGAAGCCGTGATGAAATGTGTTTTTAACCATCAGCTCATCGCATTCATCCTTCCGCTTGCCTTCTCATGCCCCACCCTCCGCAAAACGCCGCCTCCAACACATCTGCCTTTCAGATCTCTACCCAAGTCTCCCACATCAGCGGATCCCATCAGGGGATCCCATTCATCCGTGGGTCCCTTCAGTGGATCACATCAGTGGGTCCCATCAATGGGTCCCATCCGTGGGTCCCCTCAGTAGAACCCATCAGTGAATCCCATCAGCGGATCCCATCCGTGGGTCCCTTCAGTAGATCCCATCAGTGGGTCCATTTACATGCCCTGAACCCTTTCACCGTTAAATTATACATGATGGTTACCTGTGGGATACCTCGCAAGTGCTCTGGTCTTTGCTACCTTTTATTTTTAGGACGTGCATTTCTAGAGATGAACAGTTATTTTGGCTAACCTATATTACTACATTGTTACATGCTATAAACTGTGTGTGGTTGACCCTGGTCATAGGTCAACTCAGACACATTTATGTATGAATTATCGAACTGCATCTATCAAGAGCTATGTGGTAACTCTCGGTATGTATGTGGGTGTTTTTGTTTAGGCACCTGAATTATACTTAGATGTTAATGTGCTTTTGTGTGTGTGTACCTACTTTGTGTGTGTGCACATGCACTATGGCTCAGCCAGTAGTTTCTTATAAAGTATGACCTTCTACCTCCAAAGTTCCCCAGTTATCAATGTTAGCACTTTTTGTTTTTGATTTTGCATTGTTGTTGTTGTTGCTGTTTTAGAAAGGGTCATATTCTATCACTCAAGTTGCTGGGACCCTTGTGCCTCAACCTCCTGAGTGAAGATTATATGCCTAGCTGTTGATTTATTTTTTATTGTATGAAATACATGTAACCTGCAATTCTCCATTTATAACCATTTTTAAGTTTACAGTTCAGTGACATTGATTATACTCACATTGTTGGGAAAACAACAATCATGGTCTGGTCCCCAAGCTTTTTGCCGTCTAATGGAAACTCTAAATCCAGGAAGCAATCACTCCCCACCTGTGCTCCAGTCTTGCGTGGAGAGAGGGTACAGCCCTGAGTGAACGTGGTTTGTTGACATAATGCAGCCATGGTAAGGACACTAGTGCCACAGACTCATGGGAATGGCAAAGCCTTCACCCAGTCTGAGTTATGGATGCTGACAGTCAACCTTTAGCTAAAAACAATACATGCAAAAAATACAGACCCCTCGCCCTGGATGACTATTGATCACTCACCCCTGAGACTCTCCCCTACTGGGATTGGCTAACCTGTCTCTTCATTTGTGCTGTATATTATAGACTCACTAAGGATCCAGCTGCTGGTGAATCTCCATCCAGGTGCACAGCACCGCCCCCATCTCCCATCTAGTTTTATTTTACTTGTGTCTGACTTTCTTTTCTTTTCTTTTTTTTTAGCTCCATAAAATATCTTTATTTTATTCTTATTATTAATTTTTTCACTTTACATCCTGATTGTAGCCGCCTCCTTCGTTGCCTCCTTCCCTCCCTCTTCCCCTCTCCCTCCCTCCCCTAGTCCTCAAAAAAGGGAGCCTTCCTCCCCTAACAGCTGAACTCAGCCTATCAAGTCTCATCTGGACTGCCTGTATCCTCTTCCTCTGTGGCCTGGCAAGGCTGTTCCACCAGGAGGAAGTGATCAACATGGGGGGAGGGCAGGGCAGAGTCCATGTCAGAAGTAGTCTCTACTCCCCATATTATGAGACTCACAAGGAAACTTTGCTGCCTATCTACTACATTTGAGGGTCCATTGGTCTCCTTGTGGAGCTCCTGATCCCTGTGCCAGACTTTCTTAATCTCTCCTTCCTCCTAGTCAGACTCCCAGCTTCAGAGGCCATGGTACCTGATAACCTCTAACTTACTGTATGTCACTATGGGTTTACCTATCCTAGATATTTCATATAAATGGATCAAGCAATATTTATATTTTTGTGTTTAGCTTATTTCACTTAAGGCTCACCCATGTTGTAGCATATATCAAAACTTCCCCCTGGGGCTGGAGAGATGCCTCAGAGGTTAAGAGCACTGTCTGTTTTTCCAAAGGTCCTGAGTTCAATTCCCAGCAACCACATGGTGGCTCACAACCATCTATAATAAGATCTGGTGCCCTCTTCTGGCCTGCAGGCGCACATGCAGACAAAGCACTGTATATGTAATAAATAAATCTTTAAAAAAAAAAAAACCTCCCCCTATGACTAAATAATCATCTATTGCATATATGCAGATGCTCCTCAATTTATAATGGGGTAAGATCCTAATAAAAGCATGGTGTGTTGAAAATAATATGTCTAGCCAGACATAGTAGCATACATCTATAATTCTAGCACTTATCAGGGCTGAGGCAAGAGGATTGATAATCCAAGGCCAGTTTCTACTAAATAAAATTTTTGAGAAGAGCCTGGGTAACATAAGATGCCCTCCTCCTATCTTAAAAAGAAAACAGTATAAGTCAAGATAGTATTTAATTATCTTTCTTATTTAGGGTTTGTATTGATATGATTAAATATCATGATCAAAACAACTTGAAGGAAGTCAAGATAGGAACTCAAACAGGACAGGAACCAGGAGGCAGGAGCTGAGACAGAGGCCGTAGAGGGTGCAGCTTACCGGCTTGCTCTCCATTGGTTGCTAAGCCTGCTTTCTTATAGAATCCAAGACTGCCAGCCCAGGGATGGCACCACTCACACTGGGCTGGTCTCTCCCACTTCAATCACTAAAAAGGAAATGTGCTACCAGTTTGTGTACAGCCAGACCTTAGGGAGGCATTTTCTTAATCGATATTCTCTCTTCTCAGAAGACTTTAGCTTGTGTCAAGTTGACATAAAATTATCCAGTACAATTGACCCTTTGTCAACTTGATATACAAACATAACATTTTAAAGCCTCAACCTTTCCTTTCTTTTCATCCACAAGACTGCACATTAATATCAACACCACAATATAAAGCATTTTTACAAACCTAAAACGTCCCATGGTCTTTAAAAATTCAATCTCTTTAGAAATCCAAAGTCTCTTATAAAACATAAAGCCTCTTAAAATCCAGCCTCTCAACGGTAGGATCTTGAAAATCAAAAATAAGTTAAGTATTTTCTTACTTCAAGAGGGTACAGTCACAATCTGAACAAAGCAAAACTACACTCCAACAGTGTGCATAGTTCAATGCCCAACATCTGGGATTCATTCATGATCTTCTGGGCTCCTCTAAGGGGCTCGGATTGTTTCTCCAGCTCTGCCCTCTGTAGCACACACACAGCTTGTATTCTAGGTTCCATCTGGCTCCACTCCACCCTGCCACTGTTCCTGCTGGCCACCCTATGGTTCTGGCATCTCCAAAATGCTGGAGTCTTCTGCTGAAGCTTGGCTTCACTTTCACCAATTGCCTCTCTTCAGAGACTCCACCTCTGTCACACAGTGCCAAGCCTCAGCTGCTCTTCACAACCCCTTCATGCCTTCAAAACAAATACCACCGGGGTGACATACACAACCAAATTTGGCTCCCAACAGCAGGTACAACCTTGGCCATTTCTGGAACACAATTTGTGCGTTCTGACCCTGAGGAAACACTTCCCAGAAGTCTTCCCCTCAATGATGCTGGGCTCTTGTTAATTACAGCTGACTCTTCAGCCTCAGCTGAGCAGCATCCACTGTCTTAAAAGAACACAGGTTTCATTTTACTGGTTCTCATATCTCGTTAATCACAGCCAATTCTTCGGCTCCAGCTAACGATAACTACAGATCCTTAACTCAAATGGCCTAGTGGAGTCTTTACTTGCCTCTGAAACCTTACAAGCCTCCATCTTCTGCACTGCTCTCAACATTCTTGTCTCCCAGGCTCCTGCAGAACAGCGCACTGAGCTCTCAACACTCAGTGGCTTTTCTAATCCGAAGTTCCAAAGTCCCTTTACAATCCTCCACAAATCGGCATGGTCAAGTCTGTCTCAGAAATACCTCCCCACATACAATCTCGGTCGCAATTTGTCTTAGCTAATTGGAGAGGGAAGGGTTTATTTGGCTTATGTTTCCGTATCATTGTTCACCACTGACCATCTAACCTAGTGAACACTGTAGTTTAGCCTGTTCTGTCTTTAATGTGTTCATAATGGTCACCTTAGCCTGTATGTAGGTGTTGAAAGAATTGCATTGCATGTCACTAAACTGGGAAAGATCAAAATCCATAGTGTGTCTATCATTTGTGGATAACATAAAGTCAAAAATCATGTCAATTCATCATCAGTTGGGGACTATATGCTTACTCGGTTTTTCCTTTCTTCATTCATATGCTCATAGACATGAGGCGTTTTCATCTTCAGATTGTTATAAATGGTACTCTGTAAACACAGCACCCGAGTATCTAAGCCCTTAACCCTTTGGCCTGCAAATAGAATATGAAAATAGTTTGCATTTAAGACCAAAAATAGTGTTTATGTTTCAGCTAATGGCATGATCTCAATGGACACACAGCCAAACCCTGGCTTCTCTAGCCACAACTATCGATGAGAGTATCAAATTCAGAAGCCTCTAAACACATGACTTAGGTAAGCAGTGGTGGTGGCGGCGGTGGTGAGTAATGTTGCTGCTGAGTATCATTTTGGAAATGACTTTAACTCCATAAAGAGTTCTACACTGACAACAATTGACCCTCTACTAGGCTTTGCATGTAAAGAATTTATTTCATTGTAGAATGGAAGCCATTTATAAAGAGAAAAACTTGCCTTCATTTCTGATCACTCTCCTCAACCCGCTGCTTCTGAAGTACATTTATTCTATTAGAGTCTTTCCCAAGGCAGGGGCCAGTAACAATGGCTCAGGGTTTACTCTGGCTCGCCTCTGGCCCCTTTCCCCATAGCTGATCAGTAGTTCTCTTACCTCTTGAGTTGTTATGGCCTCCTAACACCTTGAGAGTTAGCCTGTAATTATCGGTCTGGGCACTGGCTCCAAGTCAGTGGTGTGTCTCAGGGACTCTTAATCCCTACAACTGAAAAGCGGGGCGGATATTGCTGTTTGCCTATTCTATTCTCTCCTTCATTTTCCCCCTCAGTAATAGCTTTCCCATTTGGGAAGTGTAACATACTTAGGACAAATAAGACTATAGTGCCCACTGTCCTCTACAGAGAGAGGCTCTTCTGAGTCCAGTATAGTCGAGGAAGCAAATGCTTTGGATTAGGGGTTTCAGGAAAGAGCTTCAAAATGGAGCTGACAGTTGCAGGTGCTTTTGTCCCTCACAGTTTGCCTTTTTTACTTCCTGGGCTTCCCTATAACGCTGGAGGCAGAGCAGTTGTGTAATGACAGACACCAAAGGCAGGGATTGTGGGATGCCAACTAGGATTCAATGCCAGCGTCTCTGGTTTGCTGGTCTCCACCTCCTTCTGAAATTGTGGTTACACAAAAATTCCAAGTATGGGTTCAGCATGGTGGTGCACGCCTTTAATCCCAGAACTCAGGAGGCAGAGGTAGGTGGATCACTGCAAGTTCGAGGCCAGCCTGGTCTACAAAGGGAGTCCAAGACAGCCAAAGTTATACAGAGAAACCCCGTCTCAAAAAGCAAAACAAAACAAAACAAAAAAATCTAAGTTTGTTTGCCGAAGTGATCCTCTGCCAGATTTAAAGAGATCTTTCAGGCTATTTATGTCAGAAGACTCTTGTGTACTTTGTGGGCATTTTGGATTCAGAGTCAACATTACAGAGAAATCCTGAGCAGTGGTATAAATCTAAATTTTGCAACATATATCCATTCACACAATAAAGAACAAGAACAGCAAATGAAACTGTATGAAGCCCACAGTGCTCCTGTAACCAGGAGGCAGAGTTTCCAAAAGTCAAACTAATTGTAAATAGGAAAACAATCAAGAGATCCTAGCAAATTGCCTCCCACACTCCCACTGGGAGTCCCTGAGGGAAAGAAATCAGCTGGACTGAAACTGGTGGCAGCGAGTAAGAGCGGAGCTGGGGGAAGCCTGGGACAGCCCTGGAGCCACACCAGGAAGAGGAAGATTGGTAACACTGAGGACTACGCACCGCTGGTCCTCTGAGAAGGGCCGTCACGGATGGGCAAGGCACCACCGCGAAAAGGGTCGAGAGGAAAGCAGCTGGCCTCTGCAGATGTTGCAGTGATTGAGGAGACACCACTCAAAATCAGAAGAAAAGCCAAAGCAGAAGAAAGAAAATGAAAGAAATCGCCCTTTGCTACACTGTCAAAAGAGGGCGCTCTTGGACTAAGAATCCCGTCAGCGCCCCAAACCTCCAGCCCTTCTCTGAAAAGTGGAGATCATTCACCATCGGAAAAAGAGCCCTAAAATAAAAGCAGACCGGATCCAAGGCATTCAACGGAGAGGATTCTCTCTCCTCAATAATGGCCGCATACAAGAGAATGACAACACCCCAAAGTGAATTACTCTTCTTCCTAGATGCTTTCAGCAATGTGAAAAACATCCCCAATCCTAAATTCAGAAACTCCCTGTTAAAAGCAGACACAACGTGAGGAGAGATGAAAGGACTGAATGAACTCAGAAGTTAAATGGAGGAGGGAGTGAAGGAAAAAGCCGTTATTGTAAGATTTTAGAGACAGTGTTGAAGGGTTTCTTAATGCAGAGATGGGGGGTGTAGATCCTCCTTCAAGCTCTACCCAAGTGATTCCCAGCCAGTGCAGCTTATGGAGTCTCATCATTGGTAAACAGCCTTCAGGCACCATTTTTGCTCTTAGCACCATTATTGGCAGCCATTGGTTTATAAAAGCAGGCATGGAAGAAGGAACCACAATTAAACTGCCTAGAACAAAAACAAAACAAAACAATGGTACCCCTAAATCAAGTAAACAGTGAGGAGGACAAGACAAAATGCTCCCCTAAATGCTCCCCTCTTCCTCTGTCCTTCTTCCTTTTCTTTCAGAGAATAGAGTGTCTTCTGTAAATCCACTTTCTAGAATATTTAAGATCCTAACATCTCCTCTTATGCAGAATATTCCCTTCTCCCTCTCCCTCTCTTCCTCTCTCTCTGTCTCTCTGTCTCTCTCTGTGTCTCTCTGTCCCTCTCTCCCTCTCTCTCTCTGTCTCTCTGTCTCTCTGTCTCTCTCTCTGTCTCTCTGTCTCTCTGTCTCTCTCTGTCTCTGTCTCTCTCTGTCTGTCTCTCTCTGTCTCTGTCTCTTTGTCTCTCTCTGTCTCTCTCTGTGTATCTCTGTCTCTTTCTGTCTCTCTGTCTCTCCCTGTCTCTCTGTCTCTCTCTGTCTCTCTGTCTCTCTCTGTCTCTCTGTCTCTGTCTCTCTGCCTCTCTCTCTCTCTCTCTCTCTCTCTCTCTCTCTCTCTCTCTCTGTCTCTCTGTCTCTCTCTCTCTGCCTCTCTCTCTCTCTATCTCTCTCTCTCTCTCTCTATCTCTCACTTTCCCCTTTCTCCTCACCTATTCTCCCACATGAAAACTGTTTGTCACTCTGGGTCTAAAATTCAATCAAAGCAAGCTACCTGCCCTTGATTCTGTCACCTCTGATTTTCCTCTTACTCAGTTTCTGAGGGAGCTTTCCACCAGCTGTCTGCCCCTCTTCTCCACGCAATCATGAAGACCTTGAATGCTTCACACATTCCCTCCTGAACTGTGTATCAGGAACTGCTGACTCCTATTAGGACAGGCACCTCGAATCTGCTTTTGCTAAAATGTACCAACTCTTTACTCAAGTCTACAAGGTCAAAGGAAACAGGATAACATCCCGGCCTCCATTTTGTTCGCATCTCCTGTGTGTGTGAGCACATGAGAAGCACTCACAGAGCGGCTGAAAGCCAACCGTCCTTAACCTGTCTGGTTCTCCTTTGAGGTTAAGGCAAAAAGGTGATTGTAACTGAGACATCTTACTGCAGTCCTTTACCAAAAGGCACCTAAGTGTCTTCTCTTGGATCCCAAGAACAGCAGAGCTTTGCCAGGCAGGCCACCTGTGAGATACAGTCAATTAACCATCATGGCAAGGCTGGCCTCGGTGTGTAAATATCATATCCGAAGAACTGGATTGTTCCTTAGGTTATAAGCAGTTATTAGATCATCTCACCGCCCCAGAGCTGAGACAAGCATCAACCAGACCTAGACTGGCCCTTCTCCATGATGCGCAGCACTTGCTCTTTGCCCCAGTTCTACCCTGGAGAGGAGCTGGACCCACTGGTCTGTTCCTTTTCCTCCTGGATGTGCTGGCTACGTATCCTCTTTCTGCTTTTCGCCATTACACCTCTAGTTGTCATATTGTGGTGAGTGACAGGCTAACTTTATTACTGAGGCAGCCAGAGTTGCAGTCTTGACCAAAACTCCAGTTCCAGGATCTCTCAGAAGCTCTCGGAGCCACATACTCTTTCTGCCACCAGATGTGCAGGTTCCAGTTGCGGCTTCTTTCTCTTCCTCTGAAATGAAGGTGTTCTTCCGAAGCTCTCGTCAGTCCCCCACGCCCAGCCCTGGGCTCACAGCTGCAAACTGAGCATATGGCCACCTAACACATAGAGACAGGGACGCTTTACTAAATACAACATCAGTAGGCTTATTGTGTCACTGAGTAAACACCCTGGCATTTATTTAAACAAATCTAGGTGGGGGAGACATGGCCTCCATGAAACTGAGAGACTTTGTAAACAGGACACCATAGGCTGATGGCATAAGACAACACAATGTATTGCATTAAATGTCTTTTTAAAGTAGGAAGTTATATGCTAAGATGGTGCCAAATTTTTTTTTAAGTATGGCATAGTAAATACCTAAGCCAGTGACGTCATGATTGTCATCGCCACTGAGTGTTGTGTATTGCATGAGCTCTACTGTTCGATGGCTCATAGCACAGGGTGTTGGTTTACACTAGTGTCCCCACAAATGTGCCAGTGGTGAATTGCACTGACACTTCAACAGCTACAAATGTCACTAACAAAAGGAATTTTTCAGCTCCGATTATAGTCATACAGTCAGTCCTCGGTTGACCAAAACATAACCATTGGTATCTACTTGCTACGTCGTTCAAATGACCCATTGAGGTTATCTCTGGATCCATGGGTCACCTGACCTGGAACTGATACTTCGTCTCTTTTTCTCATGTACATCTTCTCTTGCTACTCTACTTCTGCAATTCAGCCTCAGATGGCCTTGGGATCATTCTTTCCTTTGTCTCCTGTCCCAGGTCATTGACAAATTCAACCCTGAGCACATTCTGCATGCCTCGTGTGTGCAGATGTGTCACGGGACTGCTCACCACAGCAGAACTCACAGACTCGGAGAAAAGCGTGTCCCATCAGCAAACGTGGTTTTCCCTCCATCCTCACTGTGGTCCTTTTATTCCAATTCTTACCATCTATGCAAGCCAGTCCCTCTTTTTCCTGTCCCTTGAGAGACTTCTCAGAGGTGGAGTGGTGGTGCTCACCTGTAATCCCAGCGTTCAGGAGGCAGAGGCAGGAAGAGCTCTGAGAGTTCCAGGCCTGTTTAGTCTACACTGGGAGTTCAAGGGCCAGTCAGGACTACACAGTGAGACCCTGGGGAGGTGGGAGGAGTGAGGATTTAGATCTGAAACAAGTGAGTCAAATAGACCCTTCTTGTGTCTGCCTTCATCCCCTCTAGCTCCCCTTAACTGGAATTCCCTCCTTTTATCTCCCAGTCAGCTTGTCCCATTGTGTTTGTCCCTTGAGGCCCACCTCAAATCCCAGACTCTCACTGATCTTCCTCTGCCTTCTGTATGCTTTGAACTCACACTGCCTTTACCCACACTGGGAGCTCCGTACATTATGACTAGACTCTGAAGACCAGATTTATATACTAGTAAAAATGACTAATTGTCAACTGAGCTGCCTATATGCACTGCCTTTAAGGCTGGGCATTTGATAAACTTCTATGGAAATGGAGCAGGCTAGGGTTACTGTGTGTGTGTGTGTGTGTGTGTGTGTGTGTGTGTGTGTGTGTGTAACATACTCATTAAAATGCACCTTTCGACAGCAAGTAGCCAAGAAGAGACTTGATACCCTATGAGAATATATAGGGGGACATAATCCCCCTCAGGAACAGTCATAGGGGAGGGGAATAATGGGAAAATGGGGGGGGGGAGGAATGGGAGGATACAAGGGATGGGATAAACATTGAGATGTAACAAGAATAAATTAATAAAAGAAAAAAAAGGAAAAATAAAATAAAATGCACCTTTCCAGTTCTTGTCTCTACAGACAACCTTGGTGTCATGCCTCAGGTACCAGCCACCTTTCGCTTTTAAGATTTTATTCTATTTTTAATGATGCATGTGCTAGAGGAGAGGTGTATATGTGGACATGAGTACAGTGTCCTCACAGGCCAGAGGACATTGGATCCCCTGGTGCTTGGGTTACGGGTGGTTTTTGAGCTGTTTTGCATGGGTGCTGGGCACTGAGCTCAGCCCCTCTGGAACAGTAGCAAGGGCTACTCTCTAGCCCCACTTTCTTGTTTTTTTTTTTTTTGTTTGTTTGTTTTTTTTTTTTTGAGACAGAGTCTCTCACTGGCCTGGAATTCACCAAGCAGGCCAGTCTGGCTGGCCATTAAACCCTAAGGAAGGCCTACCTCCCCTCCCTAGCACTGGGATTGCAAGTGCATTCTACCATGCCTCCACACAGTGTTACTAATCTGTGTCTAATGTTGTAAATGCAAAAAAATATTTATGTCTCTGAGAATTTTTTGTGAACTCTCTGGCCTTTAGTTATCTAAAGAATAGAAACATTGTATTAAATGATATTTGCATGCTCTTCCTCATCCGACATTCTAGAATTAAAGGCTCTGGGAGACTTGAATCTCTGGTGTGATCTGTCATGCGCTAATCCAACCTCAATCCCAGCTCTTCTCTTCACCTTCTCCATAGGAGTTACGAACTAGAAATACCTTCTTTTCCAACCTTCCTTGCACTAGTGGTGGGCATGTGACACAGCCTTGGCCAATATGATCTAAAAATGCCTCTATAAGAATTCTGGGAAGGCTGCTCTCCACATGGCAGGAACAGGCACAGCTGGTATTGCCTTTGTGGACAGCAGAGGTCTAAGAGAGCTGCCCCAATTGTGTGCCCTGTGTAAGCACCTTCTCCCCAGTCCCATGAACAAGAAGATTATCACCCTTGACTTGTCAGTCAGAAGAGAGACTATCCAAGAAGCGCCCGGATACAGACGGGCAAGCTTCTTGCAAGAACACCAGTTTCCTGTTGACCTCTGAGACAAAGCAAGAAACCATGCTGCCAACAGACTCCCAGAGGCTTCTGGGATGTCAGAGCATTGGCTGAGGAACTGAATTGTGCCAATCAATGATTAGTAAACTGAAGAAAGGCCCTGAGCCTTAGGTGACACATAGCGGATGCAGCCTTGGTGATTTCCTGAGCAGAGAGCCCGGCTAACTGATGGGCAGACTCCTGATCTTAGAAACCACAACTATCATTTTTCAGGAACTGTGCTTGTGAACATTTGCTCCCTGCAGTCACACTACCACAGTCCCTTTCTGCCTGACCTTCACGGCCATGTGGTTCATAACCCACCTTCGGCTCCTGAAGGCAAAACCAGGTGAATTTCAAAACTCTTGGCCCTGACTGTCTTTTCATCTTAACCAGGGTCAGCAACCACTGTTCTCCAGACACATTCAAACCAGGGAGGGCGGAAGCCTACACATATAAGCCAAGACACGCTTGTACATTGCAGTTGAAATAATTTCCAACTGACCAAACAGACCTCCAAAAGCAGTGGGAACAAGTTCTTCATGCATTAGCAAATATTTCTAAGAAATGTAGGATGTTTCAGGTAGGTAAGAAATATCTACCAGGAAAAAAAAAAAATGTAGTGCCTTGGGGAGTAGGGGGTGGGATGGAGCAGAAAAATCAAGGTATAGTCCAAATACAGAGTGGTTAGGCCGGGATAGCTGTTAGGGGCGCTCAGAGAAGGGACACTTCCTAGCTCAGCCTTTGACAACGGGAGAGGAAAGGGCTATGTGGGGGGGTTAGATTGTGTAACAGGATTACAGGGAGCAGAATAAACTACTTAGAATCTAGGTGTGAGAGTAGTGTCTGTCAGGCAAACCAGAAACAGCCTCAGAGTGCTTGGTGTGAGGCCCAGCTCAGGAATTTGGTGGGGGGCAGGGCTGGGCGTGGGGGGTTTGGATTGGGGGGAAGGAGGAGGGGCGGCGGCAGAGGTGGAAGGGGGAAAGAGTGAGTGGGGTGACTATCCCAGTCAAGGACAGAGCAGTGCAAGTGTTTGCTCTTGACAACTAGGGAAAGAGCAAAGGCACACGGGGCCACTCGGTCCTGCCCCCTCCCCAGGTTACTGCCGCCTTTGGCAGCTGCCTCAGATAATACCACATGCAGAGAGCTGCTATGCAGACAGAAGAATCTAGGCCCAGGTCCTTCAACAATGCGCTATGCCCAGCAAATCCAAGGAAGGAGAAATGGGTCTGACAAGGAAGGAGAGCCCCTCAGCCTCAGATATGGAATCCAGGAAACCTTCAGGCTGGATCCATCTATGCCATCTCTCCTATGTGATTATAGTCCTTATAGCCCAGAATTCACTTGGGAATTAGAAAAAGCCATTGGCACTCTCCTTTAAAAGAACAAACATGTCGAGGTAATTAGATGTGAATTTGGAACTAGCACCCAGAGGAAAAATTATAGTGCAGAGAGTTGAGAGTGAAGAGATCAATCTGATTTCTTCTGCTAACACAGTCCATCCTGTTTGAGGTACACAGAAGCTTAAAGGGCTTAAAAACAAAACAAAACAAAACAAAAATAGCTCCTTAGGGGCAAGGAGTCCTCTGCTCACTTCAGAGGCAAATGTCTCCAAAGTTTTCAGATTCTGGAAATGCTACTGTGATGGGAGCAGTTGCTGAGTGTACCAAAGGCCTAGGACCTGGACGTTTTTTTTCCAATTATTAAAAAATATTTTATTTATTTATTTTATGTATGAGTGCTGTATCTGCATGTGCACCTGCATGCCAGATGAGGGCATCAGATCCCAGTATAGATGGAAAGTCAGATTAATGGAGATTTCATACACACACAGGGAACTCACACGTTCTCCAGGAAGGGTTGGGTGAAGACTGACAGCTGCTCCCCAAACTTCTCTCCTTCCCCTTTGACCATATCCTCTTCTGGCTACAGCTTTCATTTCTGTGCCTCAGTTCTCGAACATCCCAGAGGCAGAGTGTAAGAGAACAAAGCCCTTTGTGTCTGGCTTCTTGGCTTTAGCCTGATGTGAGGCCAGGCTCTCAAAGCTTTAGTGTTAGTGTTCGCTGACAAAGTCATCTTTTCTCCTAATCTAAGGCTAAGAGGGCGAACATCAATGTTCTTACTTA
The DNA here is from genome assembly GCF_903995435.1 of Acomys russatus. Lineage (NCBI taxonomy): Eukaryota > Metazoa > Chordata > Mammalia > Rodentia > Muridae > Acomys > Acomys russatus. The sequence continues at coordinate 3,318,544 of NC_067148.1, forward strand.
TCTTAACAAGCTCACTGAAGTGTGGCAATAGTCCCCAAATCGAAACTAAAAAGGGACCTATTTTTATGGGTTAGCTCAGGCAACTTGCACAGAATAAGTAATAATAGTAGTATTGATATACACATACTGTCCTGCTGATTAGCATTTAGAAACACATAATTCATTTAAATAAATAAAGATTATTTCTAGACCTATATTATTGCCTTAAGGAACATGAAAACACAATTGAAAGACAATGCCTGACAGGGTATATGGCCCTGTATAATTCTAGACTTAGGAGGCTGAGGCAAGCGTTCAAGAGTTCAAGACTGCCCTGGCCTATATATAAAGACCTTTCTCAAAAAACAGGGATTTCTAGTGTTGCTCAGTGATAGAGAACTTGTATAGCATGGAGAAGGTTTTGGGTTCAATCCTTGTCACCATAAAAAATAAACAACAGAGAACTAAATCATACAATGTGGAGGGGGCTTGACACCTCGCCTAACACCATAGCATTTCACCCCTAGCAAGGGGTTTAAGACCATCCAGCTTCCTGTGATCTTAACTCATTATTTCCCCTTGTGTGGCATCCTATAAAGCACACAGACAGGTTATAAAAATATATGAAGCTAGCCAGGGACAGTAATGGAACCTGAGGCAAGCAGGAGATAGGACAGTGCTGCCCACCCATGGGCAAGCAAACTGAAACCACAAACACCAATAAGCAAGAGTGTGTGGGCTTTACTCAGTCCTGAGCCATTATGATAAGATGCCTTTTTTAGGGTAACCTTTCTGTCATTCTTTTCTTTTTCTTTTCTTTCTTTCTTTTTTCCCCCTTCAATTTTTGAGACAGGGTCTCTCTGTGTAGCCTTGGCTGTCCTGGACTCTCTGTAGACCAGGCTGGCCTCAAGCTCACAGTGATCTGCTTGCCTCTGCCTCCCGAGTGCTGGGATTAAAGGCATGCACCACAACGCCCAGCTTAAGGTAGCCTTTCAAAGCTTCCAACCTAGCAGAAAAAAATATATATTCCTAAGGCCTCCTTCTTAGCAATCTCATGCGTCCCTGTGTTCCCACTGCCCACACAGCTTCCCTTTGGTTTCCTAAACTCTCGGCTCTTGCTTTGAGGCACTTTAGTTTGACAAGCAGAAGTGACCGGGATTGAAAAACAGATGGAAATTTGTGTTATGCCAGTTGTGACTTTCTGTAATGGTCTCTGTTTGCAAGAGAAGCTTTTGCAGGGTAAAAGCTTCACTGATCCTATACACAGTGTAGGTAGGAATCATACTGGTTTTGTAAAGCAGTAGCCATAGGCTGTCCTATAAGATCGTGACCTCATTAGCCGTGAGTAGTCAGCTAGGTTTCCAGCAGCAGGCATGATTTGCCACCTATTGAGCTAGCTTAAGCCCCATAGCCAGCATTGATTACTGCTCAGCTATGTGTGCCACTAACATACCTTTCGTGCTATCTTGCCATGATGGTCATTGTTTTAGGCCATAGGCTCACAGCCAGGCAGCACTATAGATTGCTTTCTTCCCTTGACAGCATTCACAGTACCTTCTGGAACTTTGAAAACTAGGCCACCAGAAAGGAGGCTTTCAAGTCAGATAAAGCTCAAATATCCCAAGGCCTGTGTCTGAATTGTGTGGTGTCTTCAGCAACAGGGACTTACCTTCAACCTCTAAGAGGCCACCAAGGGAACAGCAATAATTTATACTGTTTTAGTAGTCACTTGGACAGTTCTAATCAACTAGAATGGAAGTTTCTCATAGCAGGCAGTAGCCTTTTTGTTAGATAATCTATGGCTCCTATGGGATACATTGTCAACTCAAGTGGCATAATATTATTATATATAATATTATATAAAAAATATACAATAAAATATATCATTTAATTATATATAATAATATATATGATGATTTGACTAGGAATGGCCCCCATAGGCTCATATATTTAAATGCATGGTCATTAGGGAGTAGTGCTAATTCAGAGAGATTAGGAGGTGTGGCCTTGTTGGAGAAAACTATGTCATGGCTGTAGGGGTGGGGCACGGGGACAGGACACTTTAGGGTTTTGAAAACTCAAGCCAGGCTCAGTGTTCCTCACTTCTTGCTGCCTGTGGATCCAAATGCAGAACTCGCAGCTCTTCTGCAGCGCCATGTCTGCCTGCGTGCTACCATTCTACCTACCCTGATGACAATGGACTAACCCTCTGAAACTCTAAGCCAGCCTCAACTAGATGCTTCCCTGTGGTCATGGTGTCTCTTCACAGCAACAGAACACAGAATGAGACACACACACACACACTCACACACACACACACACACACACACACACACACACACACTTTAGGCAAATATAAAATGATAGAATTCTTTGATGCTTTATCAAACATTCTTAGTGTTTGTTGCCCTCCTGCCTCCCTCGCTTTCTGTATTGAGCTCCCCCTCCCCACTAAAACCTTCCTCCTGGGTGTTTCCCACTGTTAGGATTTGGCTCCAGTATGTCTACCTGCCACGGGGCGTGGCCCTACCCGGGGCTGTATAAAAGGACAGACCCACCTCACCGTTCTTCTCTCTCTCTCTCATCCCTCTGCCTCACCTCTCCTCTTCTCTCTCTAACCCCTCTCCCTCATCTCTCTTACCTCTCTCTTCCTCTCCCTCCCTATCTCTCTGTCTCTGTCTCTCTCTGGGGTACCCCTCCTCCCTTTCCTTCTCTCCCCATGCTCATTGAATAAATATCTCCATATCATATCTGTTGTGTGGCACACATTTCATAAAACCCACTTCCCCCTTCACACTGTCTAAGCCCATGCCACTCAGTGGTCCTTGGTTTTATTTTGCTCGTTTCTCTGCTCACTGCATGTTGTCTTGGCATCTGAAGTTTGGAACTGGGAAGCACAGTTGAGAGAGAGTACGCACCAGGCCAGGTTTTAGTTAAGTTTCCAGGGAGGCCACAGTGCAAAAGGCTGTAGTATCGCTGAGGTATTTTTTGTTTGCATGCATAGTTCATACATGCATAGTTCATACATGCATAGTTCATACATGCAGTGTGTGTTAGATCACAGCCTTCCTTTCTGGTCATCAGTTTTAGGTTCTGATGCTTCTCAATGAATTCCAGCCCTTGCCTGCGTGTGTGTGTGTGTGTGTGTGTGTGTGAGAGAGAGAGAGAGAGAGAGAGAGAGAGTGTGTGTGTAGGCACTTGGCGGGCGGTGGTGAGCAGCTATGGTACCGATTTCTTGGGCAGGGGAGAGGACACTCATTTCTCAGGGTTTTTTTTTTCCAAGAGGTATTTTTTGGCCTCTTTAAGAGGCAAGGAAGGTTCTGGAGACTGAGCAACGTGGTAGTGTCTCCTCCATGTCCTTCTTCCTTAAGAGAGAGATGGAGCTCTTCAAGCCAACGAAGGGCTGGGTTGAAACAGCATATAAAGTATAGGAACACGCAGACTTCGCAACTCCAGGGAACATGTTCCTGACGTTATGTTTCAAGCGAAGTACCTGGTGGACAGGTGAAGGCAGAAGCCCCCACAGTTTGAATATCTTCTTAATGCGCCCTTGACCATTGTTTCACGACCTGTTTCTGGGGTACACTGAAAGAGCTGGTTGCTGTATTGGCTTTCTCTCATACGAATCGCTCTGTAAATATGAATTCCTGGAGTATTTGTGCCTCATTTAAAGATGATTTTTGAAAGACCGGTAAACAGGTGGTTACTGAGCCAGGCCTTCTCCGTTCCTCCCACGTCTTCTGCCTCTGATGTAATTGTGGTGAGTCTGGGTTATGCATATGTGAACATCTTTTGCTGTTGATTGTCAGGCAATCAAACAGCGCTTCTCGCCCCCACTCAGACCCATAATTTAGAAGCTTTTCTGCAGTGACACTTGATGCAGCTTAATTATAATGTTCTTCACTCCAAAAAGCTATTTAAAGGGTTCTGATGCTTTGCATTTTCACTCCTGTCTCTCATGAGCGACTGAGAAATTTATGTGTGCCTGATTACCCCCCCCCCTTTGAAATTTGATAACTTGCACATGACTTAACAGCGCTGCTTTGTACTGTATAGAATGAGTGATATTTTTAAATATATATTTCTTTCAATGAAATATATCATTTCAAACTCTTTCCTCCCATATACCGTCAGGAAGAAAGCAAGTTCGACTTCACAGCCATTTCCGTTCTGTTTTCAGTGCCTTATTTATTTATTTATTTATTTATTTATTTATTTATTTATTTATTTATTTTTCAAATGGAATTCTCAAACCGAAATGGGTAGGTGTTTGAATTCAGTGCTGAAATAAAGAAATGCTTTTTCTGGATACATTCTCTTCCCTTTGCTGGCACCAACTGGTACCAACTTGCTCTTAATTATCTCCATTCAATGCTAGTCATAACCGCCTGCCTACTTCACACTCAGACAGTGCTGCCCACGCGCTCACCCCAGCCCTGCCAGGCTGACTCATCTGCCTCCCCGCCCATTCTTCCCCTCGTTCCATTGTGTTTCCTTTTTCACTTCAGTGCCCATTTTAGAGGGACTCTGTGAGACTGCCAAATCCTCCCCCCCCCCACCCTTGTTTTCAGTTTTATGTTTGCTTGAAAATCTAGGGGAAAAAAATCACAATTCTTCGGGAGTTTTCTTCCTACCACTAAAGACAGCTTGTGCTTCAAAGTCAATAGCATCCATGTTTATTAATCCTTGCAGTTAGAGAAGAGTAAAATTCGAGGAACTGGAAATTCATCATTTTTCACTCAAACATGCAATAATGAAAAGGAGTCCGTCACCTTAGGGGGCTCCCATGTAGGCACTGACGATGCAGGCCCTGGGCTATGTGATGCAGCAGCCAGTTTACAGCCAACTCCATTTTCAGCAACGTTTCTGAAATGTTGGCCTTAAACCCTGATTAACCTCCAGGCTCTGCTTCCTCAGGCCTAACTGCTGAGCAAAGGCTCCTGGACAATGTGGGAGGCTAGAAGCTCTGATATCTGTGCCAAGCTCAGCTCAACCTACAGCAGTGAGCTGCCAGCGCAGGCATAAAGACTCCGCCCAGCATTTTTTTTTTCCTGTGCTTCCTGTACTTTATCTAACATCTTTGGGAGGTGTCTGTGTAGGTCAATTTCTTCCCGTGTTGAGGACAAATCAAGCCTCACCATTTCCTAAAGGTTCTGTGCAGGAGAGTTGAGCTGTCAGGGTGGTACTCTGCAAGCAGGGAAGGAGTCAACTCATGTTATCACTGCCTTGACATGGTACGGGTCAAGTAGTGATTCCCCTGTGTTCCCATTAAGGTAAGAGGTGGGCTCCTTGGAGAATCAGGACCTCATCCTTCCCTCTTGTCATTTGGCAAAAGCCTCATAACAATGCCCACAGAAAAACATCAGTCTCTCCATTTGATAAATAGGGAAACTGAGATTCATAAAGAGCATCTTAATCCTAGTTGAATCATGGAAACTGAAGTTCCCACTACCTTAGTACCAGGCACTGGACCAAGCCTTAGCTGCCTCCAATAGAGTCTTACTGTCCCATTGCCCGACTCCCACCCCTACCCCTGTGCTGCTTGTATGAGTGTTGATAACATTAACAATAGTTTTTCCATAACGAAGATAGAAGCTTTTTGGTTCCTTTTGTACTTTTTCCCCCTGTTGTTTTGAATGTGCTGTTGTTTTCATTTGACGCAACAGCCTGTTTACGTTATTTTCTGAAATCAAGAGCAAAGGACAGAGTCACATCTTTACAACCTTTGATAGTTTCTCTCTAACATCTTTACAACTTTTGATGCTTTCTCTCCAGATGGAAGAGTGCCTAGGAGTCTAGCCCGGTTTATTTTTGGCAGTTTGACAAGGAAAAAGGTGTGCCTAGGGATGCCCAGTATTTCTCCTCTGACTCCAGGAATGATTGATTGGGATTCTGAGAGGAGAGAAGAAATGTCCCCTACCCCACCCCATAGCCACTGTTACCAAAGCCCAGGATGTGCACGTGGCACAATTCTGCTTTACTCTGAATGAGGGAATCAGATTTTTGTTTTCTTCATCATCGTCATCGTTGTTGTTATTTTGAGACAGATCACCGTGAGTTCAAGGCCAGCCTGGTCTACAAAGTGAGTCCAGGACAGCCAAGGCTACACAGAGAAACTCTGTCTCAAAAAAAAAAAAAATATATATATATATATATATATATTGGCATATATATATACCAGTTTTGTATCTAGTTATCTGTTCTAAACTATACTTTGTATACATAAAATAGAATGTTATGATCTCATTCTGTTTGACTTTGAAAATATAATTAATCACATTGGTTCTTAGCATGACTAAAACTACATTTTGGATATGTTAAAAGACTTGATCATTTATAAGACCTTAACAATTATAGAGTAGGAGTTTAGGTTTTATCTCTGTTAGGTTGGAGCCTTAAAATTTATAAACACAGTCCATAAAAAGAGAGTAGAACAATTTCCTGTATGATTAATAACATCATACTTAGAAAATAAGACTAAATATATTTATTAGGCAGTAGTTTAAGTTTTAACATTGTAAACAAATGAATGTTAACAGCAGAACATTATTGAATAATTTTAAAGCCCATATCAAACCCATTAGCCAGAAAGCCTGTAGTTGAATCCAGGGTAGCTGGTGACAGGAGAAACAGCATTTATTTATTTGTCTTGGAATTAGTGAAGACATAAGTTACAAACAAAAACATTTGGATCAGAGTAAGAACATTGCCTTGAAAATGTGAAAGTCAAAATTAGGTTAACTATTGTAAAACCAAGAAGCTGTATTTGGAGTTCAGTCAAGATTTGATCAGGGTTGGTGACCGTAAAGAAAGAGGTTAGTCATGTTGTTGCTCTTAACAAAGATGGCAACTGCCCATGATTGTCCCTAACAAATATGGTGGCTTGTCACACTGTTATCCTTCAAGATGGCGCCGAGGGCAATAGCTCCACCTCCTCTATCCTGAACCAACATGGCGACAGCCACTGGCTGTGAGCAACCAATGGTTGTCAGATTTTAAAAATGATATTAGGCTCCCATGGAGTCTAGCTGCTGTAGCTGCCGGTGCAGGGGCACAGTTGTATAGCAGGCCGCAGTGACGAGGCTTTGGATCTGGGAAAGCGTTGAGGCAGCCACAGCTGCCTGCTCCATGCTGTCCCCGTCCCAGCTCTGTGCAGCCTGAATGCTGCCAACAAGGCGGAGTGACTCAAACCGGGAGTAGGAGTCCCCTAGACGAGTCCCCAAAACCCCAAGAGCCCGAGGCTATGGTCCCAGGACACGGGATGCAAGGGGTTGTAACACGGTCAACGCAGCAGGGGGTCCAGCCAAGGTGGTTGCAGCAACCTGAACCTCAGGCTTGCGTGCTGCTGGGGCGGTACATGGCCCCCCCCAAAGTTGCCCACACATCTCTGTGCAGGCAAGACTGACCAAGAGGCTGGAGTGACTCCAGAGTCTGACCCAAGGCAGAAGGACCCAGGATTTGTCACACTCTGTGGTGGGCATTTGCTTACCAACAGTAGAAGTTCTGTAGGGAACTATAGCAATTTCATGGCCGGGCTTTCAGACCACAGCCAGGCTGCTCGGAGTCCCAGCCAGCGGCAGGACGCAGGGCCAGGGGCAGCTGTGAGGTGCACTATAAACAGCGCCACTGTCTGGGCCCCACCAGGTTTTAGGTGTCAGGAGGGCTGAGCAGCCTGTGACAGTTGAGCAGCAGAGGGAAGGCAGCATCGTTAGAGAAAGGAACTTGTTGCGGACAGAGGACAATGGAACGGCCGTCTGGGTTTCGTATCCAAGTCATAGCACTAATTTAATGATTTAAAAATAAGACGATAGGCAACAGATATTAGATGGATAAATTTATTAAATGACATGGGAGAGAAGGAAAGAGGGGAGGGGTACCCCACAGAGAGAGAGAGAGACAGAGACAGAGGAAGAGAGGGAGAGAGAGGAAGAAAGGAAGAGAAAGGAAGAGAGGGAAGTAAGAAGAGAGGTAAGAGAGCCAGGAGGAGGATTTGTCCTTTTATAATCTTGGGTTGGGTCACTCCCAGTGGGAGGCAGGATCCTAGCACTGTCACCACTCTACAGGTGATGGGACCTGGGAGAATGGAGCCAGTAAATGAGGCTGATTAAAGTCTCATACAAAATCCATGTATACCCTGGGGGTTCAGCAAGGTCACCTGAGTAAAGTCCTTGTGAGTTCAAGCTGCATATAATCACAAGGGCATCCCGCATGTGGCAGAGGCATGTTTTGTTTTGTTTTGTTTTTTACAGAGGCCTATAAATACATTTAGCTGAATAACATCATCAAACAATAATGAGGAATCTGAAGTCAACTCCTTGTCTGCAGCACCTGGGGGGAGCACAAAACCACATTCCAAGAGCAATTTGCTGTTTTTGAAGAAACCGAGGTCACAGGACTCTTGTTTTCTTGGAGTATTCGCACGAGCACTCAGAATTCTCACACAGCTCCACTCCTGGACTGCGTTCCGATAAGAGACATGGATGATGAACATGATAACGCTACCATTGCTTTGAGGATGTGTGAGCAGACCTTCACAGTCATACTTCCAATACGCACACGTCAACTCTCTCTACCCACCCAGCCTCCCCATCACCAAACCCTCCCCAGTGCCCTACCCAATGCCTGCAATGTGTCCCCTTTTCAGCCCTATGAGCTCATACCTTTTCAATTGTTCAGTCATCCCCTCATATGACTGCCTTTCAGGGTGCCTGTTGCACTAACTAAGACATTAAAGGTCCCCCTTACAATATATACCTGAGACATATCCAGATACAGTCTCTTCTCTAGGAAATGGATGTCACAGGTGCCTTTATGGTTTGAATAATCCACCAAAACCCACACTGCAACCTGTTAGGATTCTGCCCCAGTCTTCCTACCTGTGATGTCACTGCCTACTTGGCCCTGCACATGGCCCTGCCCAGTATATAAAAGGACAGACCCACCCTGCCATGCCCTCTTTCACCTCTCTCTCCCTCTCACCCTCCTTACCTCCTCATCCTCTCTCTTCCTCTGTCTCTGTCTCTTTCTGGGGTAGCCCTCCCCCCTTTTCCTTCTCTCCCCTTGCTCATATAATAAACCTCCCATAATCTAATATCTGTTGCCTGGCATCTTATTTTTTAAATCATTAAATTGGCACTGAAACTGGGATTGTAGTATGCTGACCTCTGAGCAAAACTGCTCCCAGTGTCTTGCCCTCTGCTCGGGCCCAGCTTGTCTGTGGACAAACCGGACACCCAGAGAGTCATTGTCTCATGTTGCTAAAAAACGAGGTGAGATCAGTCTCTTCCATGTTCTCCTTCCACAGAAACAGCCTCTTGTCCTCTGGGCCTGATTCCGGACTGTCTCTGCCCATGGTGCCATGCTGCCAGGGGGGACAACAGGGACAACTGTCTATTTACTAGGATACGACTGACTAGACATCTCTGTCATTTTTATTGATACATGAATTCACTTAGGTTACATTTTATCCTTCTCAGGTCTCTGATCACATTGATGGCTAAGCTGATGTTAGCTTGATAGCTAGAAAACAAACAATTAGCTCGTAAAACTACTAAATACTAGATCTCTTATTTAGAAGGGCAAATAGGTTTGTCTTACGCACAGACTTCTGGTTAAAGATAAACAGGCTTCAGACGCCATCCCAGTTCTCTGCACATGCAGGAGACCAAACTTTAAGCCTCACTCGTAGAGCGACTGTCATTTCTAGATATAGTCTACCTTGCTACCAGACTTGCTTTTATCATTCTTTTATCTAAAGGACAGTGACTGTTCATAGAAATTTCACCTATTGGAAGTTTAAATTTAAAAAGGGAGCTTCTAAGAAAGTGTTTGAGGGTCTAAGAAGGTGTTTTATGAGTGTTGGAGGGTCTGAAAGGTGTTTTGTAAATGTTAGAAGGCCTAAAGGGTGTTTTAAATTGATAAATGCAAGTTATTCCTTCCGATTGCTATCCTGTTGCTATGCTGTTGCTCTATTAACTGTTCAGAATGTTGACACTGATCAATGGAGCACTAATTTACTAGTCTAAACTATGGTTAAAAAAAACATTCCACTATATGATCCTATCATAGTTCCAAGCTCAAGATTTTAAATTTAATTTGTTTGTCTTTTTCTTAAAATATCTCTCTTTGTGCTAGAATTATATATCTCTAGTCTTTTGGACAGACATCTTTCATGATGTGTATTGATGCTGAAAATCAAGATCAAGTAAGCCTTTGCCCTTCTGCTCTACAGGAGATTTCTGTAATTCTGATGTTACTGTCTCACAGACAGTAACAGAAAGATCCAGAAGGCTTCTACCTTTCCTAAGCTCATCTCGAAGAATCGTCATGCCAAGCCTCTACTATGCTATATGTTTACTGCCTTGGATTCTTGTAAACTGAAAAAATCCACCTCTCAGGTTCAATGACACACAGATAATACTGTGAATAAACAGCCTAAGTTTCCCACCTATCTCCTACTTCTGAGGGTAGGATTCTTCCTCCTTTTGAGTGTTTTTGGGACTCTCCTCCCTAACTACCTAACTGCCACCTTTCTTCACCCAACACTGGCTGATTAAATGAATTCTCACTTCTTAGTCAAGTAAACCTTAGAGAGACCGTCTGAGAGCGTCGGCACCTCTCTGGTTCACTAGGAGTGGCAGTACCTAATCCCGGCGAGTATGACTGTGGCTGGTCCTTCTCCCTGACCTCCAACTAGGACTTTTCCCACTGGGTGAGACCGCTGAAACAGCTTTTCTTCCGACACCACTGACCACTGACCACCGCTGCCCACCGCCTCCTACCACGGTCACAAATCCCTTAGCCAGCTCATCTGCCAAGCTACACTCTTTTGGTTGCTGAGCAGTTTTGAAGAGTTGATGTAACAGTGTGTACCTGTCTTTTGAGTCACAATCCACTTCTGGGGATGCCCTAACAGATTACTGACTTCACTTGCCCATGAGAAACTGTCCATTTGCTGCCATTCCAGGCTCCTCTGGGGTGCCTTCTGGAGAATTTCAAATCCCTGTGCCCACATTAAGGCCTTCTAACCTTATACACCTCTGCAAACAAACTTAGATAGATCCAAAGATCCAAAACTAAACTTTCAATTACCACCAGTAATGGGATAAAATGGAAGGAAGTTCCTCATATTCAAACTTTTTCTCTCCCTCAAAATTTCCAAACATTGTCTTTTTCCTCATGTCTAAGCCTTTTCTCTTTGCTCTCCTAACACCTAAAGAGAATTTTCTCCCTAACTTTGTCTTCTGCCCACATGTATGTTCCAGTATCCTTCCAGACTTCCTGCATTCAGGACATCATCAGAGCACTGCCCACAGCTGCTCCAGTCCAACCTCACAGACAGTGTCAGCTGGACTTGCATTGCCCTTCCCAGCTGCAGATGTTCTCAGACCCTGGACAGCAAGTGCAACAGCCTGTTCTTCCGGAACCTGGCCAACATTTCAGCCTTTTAACCCCCTGTCCCTGCCTTATCATCAGCAGGAAGAAGTTAAAGACATTGATTACTTCACCCCTTATCCATTTACAAAAGGCTGACATGGTGTGCTCCAGACCCGGGACAGACAGCTCCAGGTTCTCTCTGAACTTCCAGGGCAGAGCTTTTTCTTCTCCTTTACCACATAACTGGGACATTTTTTTCCCTTGCTTTTTCGCTCTCTTTTCCCCTTACATGGCAGCCAAAACTACTTCCAATGAACCTACATTTATATATTTTAATTTATCTTACATAAAAAACAATCCAACGTCCTCATTTTTAATTACCGGAAAAGGGAGGAATGTTAGAATTCTGCCCCAGTCAGCCTGCCTGTGATGTCATAGTCTACCTGCCATTGGGCATGGCTGTGGCCAGTGTATAAAAGGGCAGACCCACCCTGCCCCTCCCTCTTTTGCCTCTCTCTCCCTCTCACCCCTCTTACCTCCTCCTCCTCTCTCTTCCCCCCTCTCTTTTTCTGGGGTACCCCTCCTCCCTCCATTTCCTTCTGTCCTCATGCTCATAAAATAAACCTCATATAATCTAATATCTGTTGCCTAGTATCTTAGTTTTTAAATCATTAAGAAATATAATTGATTGATTAAATAAACAGACTGAGCTAATTGGCAACGAAGCTGTAATGTATAAATGCAGATCTATTGGAAGCAGTACGGGAGGGGGAATGGTAGGGGGAGTGCACACTGGGGGTGGGGGCAAGGTGGAAGGGGAGAGGGTAGAGAGGTGGTGAAAAAGAGGGGCCCTGGAACCAAAGTGTCTGGTTTATATAATGTGTCTCTGGGAGGGGGGAAGCCTTGCCCCTAAGTAGAGGGCAGGTCATGCCAGCCACGCCCTGCAGCAGCACCTAACAACCCAGCCCTTTGCTGATAATAAATGGATAACGGGAGCAGAAATCTGGTGTTTTGATACTTTCAGGCTGACAGTAGGATGGTGACAGGGGCCCAGAAGGCTGAGATATTGTCCAAGTGTGGGAAAAGTGGGCTATTGTATTTGTTGTTCAGGATCTGAGAGACCATCTGTGGCTAAGAAAGTGCAGGTCTAGCTGGTGCAGTCTGTGAGGGATAGGCTGCAGCACCTGCATTCTGGATGCAGCACCTGGCAGGATGCTGGAATATATATATATATATATATATATATATATATATATATATATATATATATATATATATATATATATATATATATATATATATATATATATATGTTAGGAGCAGAAGACAAAGTGAGGGAGTTTGAAACATTTGAAACTTTTAGGCCCATGGTCTTGGTAGTTGGGGAGTCCCAAACCTGGGGGATAGGGGATGAATCCCGCCCTCTGAAGTAGAAAATGCTTATCTGGAATGTGACCTGGGGATTTGTGTGGATCTCCTGAAGCTTACAAGAATCTTTTTTAAGTTAGACAATTTAAAATCTGATCAATGTTAAAGCTCTGAACAGTCTAAACACAACAGTAACATAGTGGGGGAAGAGTTTTTATGTACTTTAAAGCACTTTCTCGCTCTCAAACACTTCTTAGATCCTCAGACCTTACATAAACTTTACACTTTCCTGAAAAGGCAGCTGAAGCCTTAGTTTTTGTTGTTAAACTCATTTTCAAACCCTTCAGAGACCTGAGAAAGATAAATTACTGCAGGAAGCATAATCCAAGTGGCCTAAGTATTAACCAATATGTCAGAGGCTTACTTATTATCCATCCAGACTGCCTTCTCAGTAGGCTGCTATGGTATCACTGGATTCATTCTGGGCACAGATCTTAGGGCAGCATTGCAGCATCAGTCATGGCCCAGAAAATCTGAGAGGTCTTTCCATGGAAGAGGACTTTGGGAGGATGACTGACCTTATTTTGTCTAGGCAAACTGGGGCAGTCAACTCTCCAGGTGTCCATAGTTTGGGCAGAGCCTTTACCGTGGGCCAGTTGGGGCAGATTTGCCCAGTATCACAGTACAGGTGGAATCATCTCTGGTTGCTTCTAAGTCTTCTTGGAGGCCTTGGGGGTCACCGCTAGAAGCTGGAGTCCCTGTCACATTGTTGTACGTGGTTTCACAAAACCTCAAGATCACTAGGAGCCGATTCTGATGCAAGCGCACAAGGGTCTTTATTCCTAGCTTAAGCCAGGCTTGCACTGTCACCAATGCATGAATCCCGACACAAGTAGGGAAGAGTTTTTGTAGATTGTAATAAGCAAGTAAGCAAGTAAGTAAGTGGATTTCTAGCCTGGCAATCATCTTATCGGTTAACGTGTGTCGTAAGACATTGCCCTTTAAACTGATTGGAACAAGTCCAGTGCCAAACCACAAGTGAGTATTTTCTTTAGAAGATCTAAAGAATAACATTTTGGGGATCTGGGGGAGCGCTGGACTTTCAGCACTTTTCTGTTTGCCATCTGATTGGTTATTTCAGAACTCTGTGCCAAGTGTTTCTTCTGTGGCTCTGTTCTTGATCTGGAGTTCAGGAGTAGGTCACACAAATACAGAAATGGAAGTTTTAAGCAAAATGGAGTTAATTTGGTCTGTCAATATTAAGACTTTTTTTAACTAAGCATTTAAATGCACTTATTCTACAGTTTCTCTGACAGGTTTGAGGACCATCATCTACAAAGTATAGCTGATCTAAACAAATGGCAGCTCCAGGTGAGGGGGTTGGTTCAGTCCTCAGGAATGCCAGGAACATGGATGCTTTTCTTGGAGGGGCAGGGTTGGAGAGAGTGAATAGGATTTGCTGGACCACATCCAGGAGAGGGAGGAGTGAGAGCATGCTTTTGAAAAACCTGGACAGATGCAGTTTGGAAAAAAATCATGCACTCAGTGGAAATCCTGTCTCCCAGTGGCATCCCAAGTCCATATCCTGAGATTGCTTAGTTTGGTGGGGTATACCTACAAATGCAAGATTAACCCAGAAAAAAGGCCTGGCTTTGTTTGTTCTGGAGAACTCATTCTTGCATGGCCGTGTCATTTTAAAAATGTGACTCCATCTATGGTATTCAGTTCCAGGAATAGAACATACACTAAGACAAACTCCTTCCGATTCTTACATTTTATGGATTTCTAGCTATATTAAATCAACAAAAATGTGTCAAACACCTATTAGTGTCAAGTACTGGGCAGGAGATGGGGAGGATGTGTGTGGTGCAGTCCCTTTCTCAAACAACTCCTTCTATAGCAAGGCAGAGAGTGATAGATGATGGTAAGCTGTCTTTGAAATTAAACCGGCAAAATCAAGGCATAGCACAGGGATGGAGTGATTAGTTCTGGCCAGTTGCTTGGTTAAGTAAAACCTCAACTGAACTTGAGAGATGAACTAAAATGTTTAGCCAAGAAGTGAGGAGCTTTCTAGATGGAAGGAACACCGCATCTGGATGAGCAGAGAGAACGTAGATAGACTTGGTCGTGCTGGGGAAGGATGCACACAGACCCAGGCAGCCACTTAGCTGTTCTATTAGTCAGCAAGGACCCACGCAACAATGGGAACTTAAACAACCTGTCACCATCTGGAAAGCCAGAGCTCAGGATGCAGAGTGGTCGTGGCTATACCCCAAAGCATCTCTCTAGCTTGAAGATGACCTTCAGCTCGTCCTCACGGGGCCTCTGCTCTGTGTCTGTGTCCCTAGCGTCTGCTCTGCTCACAAGCATCAGTCTCACAGGGTTTGTTCTCATCATTATGACATCATTATTTAATCTTAATTACCTCCATAAAAGCTCCATTTCGGCATTAGGCCCCTGTGCTGCTGGAAAATGGTGAGCCAGAAGTGCTGCCCCAACTCTGGTGCCCTTGGCTCAGTTACTTCACCCACAAGACAGTTGCCAGTCTTCATTCAGAGTCTAAGGTTTGGTTCTTGATTCGTTCTGTGGGACTGAGCTTGGTGCCCTGGCCATGCTATATCTCTGAGATATCTGTCACTGCTGCAGATTTGGACACTTCGCATTCAGTCCTTGCTAGCCAGCTACTTTGTTTGTTATTATTTTGTGATGTATTTGGGTTGTTGGGTTTGGTCTTGGTTTTTTTGGGTTTTTGTTGTTTTGTTTTTCTTGTTTTGCTTGTTTGTGTTTGAGACAGTCTTGTGTATCCCAGGCTGGCCTTGAACTGGCTTTGTAACTGAGGATGATGTTTTTCTGGTCCTCCTGCTTCTACCCCATGAGTGCTGGAGTTACAGTCATGTACCACACACCTGGTTTTGGCAGTGCTGGAAGGTGAGCCCTGAGCTCTGCAAGGTGCCATGTGACAGACAACCCAGCAGTGCCCCAGACTCTTGGAGAAGGTCTTATGTTTGGATCATGGAGTAAAATATGAGAAGTCACTGGAAACAGATAGACTGTATTAGAAAACACAGCCAACACTGGCTATGCTTTGATACTTTACAGGAACACCAGTTTTTCATGCTCTGAAGATCTAAACACAAACATTCTCTTTCTTCATAATACTAGTTACACCAGGCTCCACTATAATTTTAACTTAATTGTCATATTTATTGAGTTTTGTACTGCTTGCCAATAGGAACGCCTAGAAGTCCCATGCATATTATATATGCTTTAACTTTTTCTTTTCACAGCCCTGAGATGGCCCGGCAGGTAACAGTCCTGCCATGCCTGCTGACATGAGGTCCAGGCCCAGGACTCAGTGGCAAAAAGAACCTATTCCCTCAGCGTGTCCTCTCACCGCCACAGGGAGCCAAGGCAGCTACACTCACATGCACATGCATGTGCATATTAAATAACTAAAGTGCAATATTTTAATTAAAAGTGTTTTTCCAAAAGAGAGTTTTAAGAGGTTTGGTGTTAGCGTAAGCACCTTTCTAGCCCATGGGCATATGGCCTGTGGCAGATCATTGAAGAAATTCTCCAGCAGTAGCACACTAACTTGAGATTCCCGGAAGAACAGAACCCACGCCCAATGATTCATTTGCATATTCTCAAACTTGTCCGGTTTGCCTAGGTATGTTGACTAAGTTTAGTTCAACCATATTTTAAAAATGACTTATGGTTAGCCTTAAAATTTCACTCCAGAATGCTATAGAAACCCAACAAAGATCTTAAGTGATCATTATTCTCAGTAATACAAAAATGCCACGTGAAATGCCACCCACTTCTAGATGAATATATTTGTGCATTATAATAAACGTACCATGTGACACATCCTCTAATTTTGTTTCCATGCAATTTCACACTATTAAAGTCATTTATAAAGATGCTCAATTATAGTTTAGGTCAAGACTAACATTGGAGGAGGGAGAGGAGGGAGAGAGGGAGGGAGGGAAGAGGGAAGGAGAGAGGGAGAGAGAGAGAGAGAGAGCACATTGGGTTTAAAAGGCAAGATTTGCTAACAAGAATTGAATTTATAGCCAAATTTCCAGCTTCTTATAACCTTATCGCAAACATCCTTTGGGCAAAGCAGAAGGGCTGAGGAGGAGGGATTCAGTGTTTCAGGTCTGAGACTGCACAGGGCCTTAGCAACTGCAGTAACATCAGGAGCCCCAGTTTCTGTCCCCTTCCTGCAGATTGTTGAAGGCAAAGCATGCACCAGGCCTTTAGCGCACACCTCGACTGGCCTCCTCCACCCTATACACCAGCAAACAATGCTGTACAGCTCAAAAGTGTGCTTCAACTTTGGGGATAAACTATTGATTGGAATGTTTTGAAAGTCATGTGTCTGGGTGTTTTGCCTACATATATCTGTGTGCATGTGTGGTCCTTGTGCCTACAGAGGCTACAAGATGGCATCTGGTCCTCTGGAACTGGAGATACAGACTGGGTGCTGGGAATCAAACTTGGGTTCTTTGAAAAAGCAGCCTGAGCCGGGCGTGGTGGCGCACACCTTTAATCCCAGCACTTGGGAGGCAGAGGCAGGCGAATTGCTGTGAGTTCGAGGCCAGCCTGGTCTACAAACGAGTCCAGGACAGTGAAGGCTACACAGAGAAACCCTGTCTCTAGGGAAAAAAAGAAAAGAAAAGAAAACAACGAAAATGCAGCCTGTGCTCTTAACGACTGAGCTGTCTTCCCAGGCCTTGTTGACTGGAATTTTACAGACAGTATACCTATGTGTAGACAATGTAATTGCAGCTACAGACTTGATTGTATAAAATATAAGATGATTCCCTCTAAAATTTACAATCCAGCAACAAAGACAGGCTGACACATTCCCTCTTCAACAGCTCTGACTAGGGAGGTCAGGTGCGAATTCCTGATGTGAATGGAAGTTGCATGGAAATCAGAGAGGCGGTGAGGTTCCATCCTTAGATACAGATTTCCTTGAGTATTACCTTGACTATGGTTTTGATGAAAACAACCAAAACTCTGGGTCTGTAAAATAATTTTATATCTGGAATACACACAATTTCATAACGCTACCAGCACTCTGCTAGTCACCTCATCCCATTCTTGAGTTCTAGGAATGGGTCCTATGGTCGCCTTGGTTTGTAACTAATGAAATGGAGTTTAGAGAACTGGCTTGCTCTATTCTAGCAGCTGGAATGCAGCAGACCAAGGCAGCAGTCCACATCTGTCCAGTTATGGTGCTTTCCACAATCAAAGGAGAAAATCTGCTTTATAGATGAAAAATGGAGGAAAAGTGAAATGACAGCCTTACTTTCCTATCATGGAATTCTTGAGAAAGAAAGTAGGAAAGGTTAAGAGAAAAAGAAGAAAGAAAGAAAGAAAGGAAGGAAGGAAGGAAGGAAGGAAGAGGGGAGGGAGGGGGAGGGAAGAGGAAGGGAAGGGAACGGAAGGGAGGGGAAGGGAAGGGAGGGAGAGTAGGGGACTGAGGGAGGGTAGAGAAGGGAAAGGGAGAGGGAGGAATAGGAAGGGGAGGAGAGGGCAGGAAGGGGAAGGCAGGGGAGGGATAAGGTGGGGGAGGGCAGGAGAGAGGAGGGGTGGGGGAGGGAAGGGAAGGGAAGGGAAGGAAGGGGATGGCGGTGGGGAGGGGAGGGGAAGGGAAGAGGAGGGGGCAGGAGGGGAGGAGAGGGGAAGGGAAGGGAAGGGAAGGGCAGGGAAGGGAAGGGAACGGAAGGAAAGGGAAGGGAAGGGAAGGGAAGGGAAGGGAAGGGAAGGGAAGGGAAGGGAAGGGAAGGGAAGGGAAGGGAAGGGAAGGGAAGGGAAGGGAAGAGATGGTTCAGCAATTAGCAGTACTGGTTGCTCTTCCGGAGGACCCAGGTTCAATTCCTGGCACCCACATGATAACCATGGTCTCCATGGGCACAGCACAGACAGACAAAAAACCCATACACATAAATTAAATTAAAAATACAAAGAAAATTAAACAAAACAGAAAACCATCTTTAAAGAGTATATCCACAGAATTAAGAGTATTTCACACCAAAATTTCCCAGTGTCAAGAAGATGTCTGTATTTCTTGCCTTCATGCTATTTCCTTCTCATATATAAAACCTGTGTTCTGGTTCCCCTATAGCCCCGAGACAGAAGCTTATCAGAAGACTTACTGAGTAATTTGGAATGTACCTGCCCTGCTCTATACAACAGAGCATGGTTGTCTAGAAGCCTTTTTCTTAATTGCTAATTAATTATATATCTCAAATAGTCTATAATATGTTTCATTAGGAGAGTATAGAGCTTTATTGGTAGGTTACAATTATAAGATTATACAGTTCCCACCACCAAGTTAAGAATAACTAATGAACCAGGCACAGTAGCGCATGCCTGTAATCTCAGCACTTGGAGACAGAGGCAGAACTCTCTGTGAGTTTGAGGCCAACCTGGTCCTCAAAGCAAGTCCAGGATAGCCAAGGCTACACAAAGAAACCTTGTCTAGAAAAACAAAACAAAAAATCAGCAGCAACAACAACAAAAACCTTATTCCAAACTTTGTAATTGGTAGTATGAAGGATTCTGTCAAATGTTTTCAAATGTTCTTAAAGAAAAATATAGAGAAGACAATGACTGGTCAAGATTCCAATGGTTTGCTGGCAGCATAAGGCTTATCTCTCTTCCCACCCACATTTTGGGAGCAGGGACCTTTCTTTAGATTATATATAAGCCATAAAGATACAATTTTTCTCCATCTGAGACTAGAATTATAGCTTTTATTCATAAATTTAGCTTATCTGCTCATCATCCCTATTTTCAAATTAAAGGGCAAATATCCAAGCAGGCTCATTGCCAGAGAAAATAGGTCCCTGTTACCTCAGATTGGATTAAGCAAAGAGCAAACTGCCTTTGAGCTTAGGGCATCACAAAGGCCCCACACGGCATGAGACGTTGCTTGGGAGGGAAGCAGAAATCAATAAACATTACATTTGTTTTATAATTCTGATTTTAACAGTCTTTATGCCTATGTATGTATATGTATATATAGATAGAGATACAGGTATATGAATGAGAGAGAGAGAAACAGTGTGATATCTTTGCAGGTGTCTTAGAACAGGCCAAGCTGGTGTCTTATCAGCTGACTAACCAGAAACTGTAAGCACCTATTTCTGACAAACACTGAATGCTTTTAATTCAGTTCATAAAATGGTTCCATTTTCTGAGTAACTGTCCTCACATGAGTCAGTGGTCAGCAATAAGTTCTATAGACTGAGGTTTCACTGGGAGAAGCATTCGTTTTTCAATGGATGCCCAGAGGATAAATGAATTGGGAGCAATAGCCCTGGGTCCCAGACTTGGGGTCTTTTGTTTCTAACCTGTGACTTTGAATCACTTACCTTGAAGTTAGGTTTCTAAATATATAAAATGAAATTAAGTGATATGCTTCAGAAGGTGTTATAACTCCTGAGTGAAATAATAACGATTACTTCTTACAGTAGTTGAATTGTTTGAATATTTTGATGAAAAGAATAAGACACTTTACTTGGCAACTTTATTAAAATCCTTCACAGATTCCCCAAAGCCACTCATACACTCATTTGTTCATTTGTCCACCAATAGTTATCGAGTGCCTACCACAAAACAAACAGTATTAGAGGCGGAGAAAGAAGCTTTTGTAACAAAGCTTTAGGAATAAGATACTTCACACCCATTGTGACGTAATCTATAGGTATTTTCTTTAGGATTTTTTTAGGTGGTGTACAATTTGCAAACCTAAATCCAGCCACGCCTTCCTGGTGTCGGCTCCACTGAGAATAGGATAGAAACTGAGAAGGTCTATTTACAAAATAATAATTTTTTTTATTAATTTATTCTTGTTACATCTCAATGTTTATCCCATCCCTTGTATCCTCCCATTCCTCCCCCCCCCCCATTTTCCCATTATTCCCCTCCCCTATGACTGTTCCTGAGGGGGATTACCTCCCCCTATATATTCTCATAGGGTATCAAGTCTCTTCTTGGCTACCTGCTGTCCTTCCTCTGAGTGCCACCAGGTCTCCCCCTCCAGGGGACATGGTCAAATGTGAGGCACCATAGTACGTGAGAAAGTCATATCACACTCTCCACTCAACTGTGGAGAATATTCTGACCATTGGCTAGATCTGGGAAGGGGTTTAAAGTTTACCTCCTGTGTTGTCCTTGGCTGGTGCCTTAGTTTGAGCGGGACCCCTGGGCCCAAATCTGCCTATCATATTGTTCTACTTGTAGATTTCTAGGACCCTCTGTATCTTTTTATTTTGCTATTCTCCCATGCGTCTCTCATTTAGAGTCCCAATAGGATGCCTTCCCCTCTGTCCCAGTTTCCTGGTAAGTGAAGGCTTTCGTGGGACATGCCCCTTGGGCTAGTATGCAGATATAAGTGAGTATACACCATTTGATTCTTTCTGCTTCTGGGTTAACTCACTCATTATGATCATTTCTAGCTCAATCCATTTATCCACAAATTTTGGAAATTCCTTGTTTTTAATAGCTGAGTAGTATTCCATAGTGTATATGTACCACAGTTTCTTTATCCACTCTTCTACTGAGGGACACTTAGGCTGTTTCAATGTTCTGGCTATTATGAATAAGGCTGCTATGAATGTGGCTGAGCAAAGTTTCTTGTTGTATGCTGGAGCATCTTCTGGGTATATTCCAAGGAGTGGAATAGCTGGGCCTTGAGGAAGCCCTATTCCCATTTTTCTGAGATAGCACCAGATAGATTTCCAAAGTGGCTGTACTAGTTTGCATTCCCAACAGCAATGAAGGAGTGTTCCTCTCTCCCCACACCCTCGCCAGCATGTGGTGTCGCTTGAGTTTTTGATCTTAGCCATTCTGATGGGTATAAGATGGAATCTCAGTGTTGTTTTGATTTGCATTTCCCTGATGACTAAGGAGGTTGAGCATTTCTTTAAGTGTTTCTCAGCCATTTGATACTCCTCTGTTGAGAATTCTCTGTTTAGTTCCAAGCCCCATTTCTCAATTGGGTTATTCGGTTTGGTGGTGTTTAATTTCTTGAGTTCTTTATATATTTTGGATATTAGACCTTTGTCAGATGTAGGGTTGGTGAAGATTTTTTCCCAGTCTGTAGGCTGTCGCTTTGTTCTCTTGACAGTGTCTCCTGCCTTACAGAAGCTTCTCAGCCTCATGAGGTCCCATTTATTAATGGTTGACATTAAGGCCTGGGCTGTTGGTGTTCTGTTCAGGAAGTTGTCTCCTATGCCAATATGTTCCAGGCTCTTTCCCACTTTTTTCTCTAAGTGGCTTAGTGTCTCTGGTTTTATGTTGAGGTCTTTAATCCACTTGGATTTGAGTTTTGTGCAAGGTGACAAATATGGGTCCAGTTTCATTTTTTTACACATAGACCTCCAGTTAGACCAGCACCATTTGTTGAAGATGCTATCCTTTTTCCATTGAATGGATTTGGCTTCTTTGTCAAAAATCAAGTGACCATTGTGTGTGGATTCATATCTGGGTCTTCGATTCGATTCCACTGATCAACCAGCCTGTTGCTGTGCCAGTACCATGCTGTTTTAAGTACTATTGCTTTATAGTACAGTTTGAGATCAGGTATGGAGATTCCTCTGGAGCACCTTTTATTGTACAAGATTGTTTTAGCTATTCTGGGTTTTTTGTTTTTCCATATGAAGTTCAGAATTGAACTTTCAATGTCTTTAAAAAATTGTGTAGGTATTTTGATAGGGACTGCATTGAATCTGTAGATTGCTTTTGGTAGGATGGCCATTTTTACTATGTTAATTCTCCCGATCCATGAGCAAGGAAGATCATGCCATCTTCTCAGGTCATCTTCAATCTCTTTCTTCAGAGTTTTGAAATTTTTTTCATACAAGTCCTTCACTTGCTTAGTTAGGGTAACTCCTAGATATTTTATATTGCTTGTGGCTAATGTGAAGGGTGTGGTTTTCCTAATTTCTCCCTCTGCAAGCTTGTCATTTGTGTATAGGAAGGCTACAGACTTTTTTGAGTTAATTTTGTATCCAGCCAATTTGCTGAAGGTGTTTATCAGCTTTAGGAGTTCTCTGGTGGAATTTTGAGGGTCACTTATGTACACTATCATATCATCTGCAAATAGGGATAATTTGACTTCCTCCTTTCCCATTTGGATACCCTTGATCTCCTTTTGTTGTCTTATTGCTCTGGCTAGAACTTCGAGTACTATATTGAAGAGATATGGAGAGAGTGGGCAGCCTTGCCTTGTTCCCGATTTTAGAGGAATTTCCTTGAGTATCTCACCATTTACTTTGATTTTGGCTATTGGTTTGCTGTATATAGCCTTTATTATGTTGAGGAAAGTGCCTTGTATCCCCGATCTCTCTAAAAATTTAAACATGAATGGGTGTTGAATTTTATCAAATGCTTTCTCTGCATCCAAGGAGATGATCATGTGGTTTTTTATTTTCAGTTTGTTTATATGGTGGAGTACATTGATGGATTTCCGTATATTAAACCATCCCTGCACGCCTGGAATGAAGCCTACTTGGTCATGATGAATAATATCTTTGATGTGTTCCTGTATTCGTTTTGCAAGTATTTTATTTAGTATTTTTGCATCTATGTTCATAAGAGAAATTGGTCTGAAATTCTCTTTCTTTGTTGAATCTTTGTGAGGTTTAGGTATCAATGAGACTATGGCCTCATAGAATGAATTTGGTAATTTTCCATCCATTTCTATCTTTTGGAGTAGCTTGAAGAATATCGGTATTAGCTCGCCCTTGAAGGTCTGGTAGAATTCTGCACTGAAACCATCTGGCCCTGGGCTTTTTTTGGTTGGGAGACCATCGATGATTGCTTCTATTTCTGTAGGGGAAATGGGACTATTTAGCTTGTTTATCTGTTCTTCATTCAACTTTGGCAAGTGAAATTGATCAAGAAAATTGTCCATTTCCCTTAGATTTTCAAATTTTGTGGCATATATGCCTTCAAAGTAGGATCTTATGATTCTTTGAATTTCTTCAGTGTCTGTTGTTATGTCTCCCTTTTCATTTCTGATTTTGTTGATTTCAATACTGTCTCTCTGCCTTTTAGTTAGTTTGGCTAACGGTCTGTCTATCTTGTTGATTTTCTCAAAGAACCAGCTTTTGGTTTTGTTGATTCTTTGGACTGTTTTCTTACTTTCTAATTTGTTAATTTCAGCCCTGAGTTTGATTATTTCCAGGCGTCTACTCCTCTTCGGTGTTTCTGCTTCTTTTTTTTCTAGGGCTTCCAGTTGTGTTGTTAAGATGCTTATGTGCGATGTTTCCAATTTCTTTTTAAAGGCACTTAGTGCTATGAATTTTCCTCTTAGCACTGCTTTCAATGTATCCCACAAATTTGGGTATGTTGTTTCTTCATTATCATTGAAATTCAGAAACTCCTTGATTTCTTTCTTTATTTCTTCCCTGACCCAGGTGTCATTTAGCAGAGAGTTATTTAGTTTCCACGTGCGTGTAGGCTTTTTGTTATTTCTGTTGCTGTTGAATTGCAGCCTAAGAGCATGGTGATCTGATAGGATACAAGGTATTATTTCAATCCTCTTGTATCTGTTGAGGCTTGCTTTGTGACCTACGATGTGATCAATTTTGGAGAAGGTTCCATGGGGTGCAGAGAAGAAGGTGTATTCTTTCTTGTTTGGGTGAAAGGTTCTATAGATATCTGTTAGATCCATTTGACCCATGGCATTGGTTAATGATGTTATTTCTCGGCTTAGTTTCTGTTTCAATGACTTATCCTTCAGTGAGAGTGGGGTGTTGAAGTCTCCCACTATTATTGTGTGGGGATCGATGTGTGGTTTAAGCTTTTTTAGCAGATCTTTTACAAATGTGGGTGCCCTTGTATTGGGAGCATAGATGTTCAGAATTGTGATGTCATCTTGGTTGACTTTACCTTTGATGAGTATGAAATGTCCTTCCTCATCCCTTTTGATTAATTTTGGTTGAAAGTCTATTTTGTTCGATACTAAAATGGCTACACTTGCTTGCTTCTTGTGACCATTTGCTTGGAATATTTTTTTCCAACCTTTTACCCTGAGGTAATGCCTTTCATTATGGGTGAGATGTGTTTCTTGGATGCAGAAGAATGTTGGATCTTGTTTATGTACCCATTCAGTTAGTCTGTGTCTTTTTATTGGAGAATTGAGGCCATTGATGTTGAGAGATATTAATGACCAGTGACTGTTAAGAGTCTTAATTTTGATGTTGTTTCCAGTCGAGCGTTTGTGTAGTTGTGTTTTTGCCATGGGATAGTTATCTATTTCCTGGGTAGTTTTAGTTGTAGCTTGACCCTTTGGGATGGAGTTTTCCTTCTAGTACCTTCTGTAAAGCTGGATTTGTGGATAGGTACTATTTGAATTTGTTTTTGTCATGGAATATTTTGTTTTCTCCATCAATGGTTATTGATAATTTTGCTGGGTAAAGTAGTCTGGCCTGGCATCTGTGGTCTCTTAGGGTTTTCAGGATCTCTGTCCAGGCCCTTCTGGCTTTTATGGTCTCTGCTGAGAAGTCGGGTGTAATTCTGATAGGTTTACCATTAAGTGTTATTTGGCCCTTTTCCCTTGCAGCTTTTAATATTTTTTCTTTGTTCTGCATGTTTTGTGTTTTGATTATTATGTGGCAGGCAGTTTTTCTTTTCTGGTCAATTCTATTTGGTGTTCTGTAGGCCTCTTGTATGTTTATAGGCATTTCTTTCTTTAGATTGGGGAAATTTTCTTCTATGATTTTGTTGAGAATAGTTTCTGGGCCCTGGAGTCTGATGTCTTCTCTTTCTTCAATGCCTATTATCCTCAGATTTCTTCTTTTCATGGTGTCCTTAATTTCTTGGATGTTTTGTGTCAGGAGTTTTCCAGATTGGCATTTTCTTTAATGGTTGATTCAATATCTGTGATTGTATCTTCTAGCCCTGAAATTCGTTCTTCCATCTCTTGGATTCTGTTAGAAAAGCTCACCTCTGTGTTGCTCGCCTTCTTCTCTGAGGTCTCACGTTCTCGTTTTTCTTCTGTCTGTGTGTTTATCATTGAATCCATTTTCATTTTCAGATCTTGGACTGATTTTTTTATTTCTTTCATCTGGTTTTTTGTATATTCCTGAGTTTCTTCCATTGCCTCTTTATAGGTCTTCAGAGCTTGAACCGTTTTATTTATTTCTTTCATCTGGTTGTTTGCATTTTCCTGCAATTTTTCCAGTTCCACTCTATGTGCTTCTTTTATGTCTCTCACCTGTTTGTCTGCGTCTTCCTGCATTTGATTATGAATTTTATTTGTTTCCTCCATTATCATCCTCATTACTAAGGATTTGAGGTCATTTTCTTGTATTTCCGTTGTATTTGAGTTCTCTGGGTTGTTTTCTTTGGGATAACTGGAAACTGGAGACGCCATGTTGTTTTGGGGTTTTTTGCGTATGCTTTTTCGTTGTCCTTTAGACATCTTGCCATCTTTGTTTTTATTGGGTAGCTTCCAGAGTTGGATGGAGGGTGTCTGACGATAGATTCACTTGATTTCTCACGATTTCCCTAGGCTGCGAGCTCAAAGCTTCACTGGTGTGGATGTTGGGAGGTTAGCCCTGTTGTTCTGGTCTCTCACAGCCAGTGATCTTCAGCCCCCCTGTGCTGTGGATCCTGCAATTGTTCTGGGTCTCTGAATGAGCGTTGGGTCAGGCCAAGGTATCCACAGCCTTCTGTGTTCCCTGCCAAGTCCAGCCAGGAACACTGGGCCCGAACCACGGGCTGAACTCAGCTAGATTCTCAGGGCCTGACCCGTCTGCCAAGCTCAGCTAGGGATTCTGGGCCCAAAATGCACACAGGGTTCAGCCAGAATTTTTGGGCTGGGACTACGCACCAAGCTCTGCTAGGGCCTTTTGGCCCAAAGTGCGTGCTGTGGTCAGTTATTGACTCAGGGCCCGAACTGACCACCAATCTCAGCCAGGAATTCTGGATTCAAACTGCACACTGTGTCCAACCAGAGTCTTAGAGCTGGTGGAACCGAGCGCTCTGTCCAGCCTGCGCCACAGCAGGAGAGCTGCGGCTGCTCTGAGTTAGCGCCAGTGTTGGAACCAAGTGCTCCGCCCAGATTGAGTCAACGCAGAGCTGAGGTGGTGCCTAGGATGGAACTGAGCACGTCACCAAGCCTGCGCCACAGCAGGAGAACTGTGGCTGCTCTGAGTTAGCGCCAATGGTGGAACCAAATGCTCCGCCCAGACTGTGTCACTTCAGGGGAGCTGCCGCTGAGCTGAGGTGGCACCTAGGGTGGAACTGAGCGCTCAGCCAAGCCTGCGCCACAGCAGGAGAACTGCGGCTGCTCTGAGTTAGCACCAGTGGTGGAACCAAGTGCTCCGCCCAGACTGTGTCACCGCAGGGAAGCTGCCGCTGAGCTGAGGTGCTGCTTAGTGTGGAGCTGCGCGCTCAACTAAGCCTGCGCCACAGCAGGGGAGCTGTGGCCGAAGCTGAGTTAGTGCCTCAGGCAGAATTGCTTGCTGGGCTGGGCCAGTACCTGGGACTCTGGGGCCGAACTGTCCGCCGAGTCTAGTCTGGGTCCGAAGGCTCCAAGCGACCCAAATCCTGCCCCGAGTCCCCTCTCCCACAGCAACTCCCACCAGCCACCACACCAATCACCTCCACCGGAAGGCTATGAGCTGCAAACCTCAGCCACCGCTGCTGGTGCTGCTGGTGCTGCTGCCTCTGCCGCTGCCGCTCCGATCAGAGAAAATCCACGCTCCTCCTGTGTGCAGGGGCACGCAGGTCCTCCGCACCCTGGTCCCTCTGAACCGTGGAGCACTCCCACTGCTGTGATGTTTGGCCCTCGGTGTTCCTGGCTCAGAAATCTGTGCAAATCCCTGAATTGTTCACTGGAGCCTCCAAACACGGTCCACACTGCTCGCCGCCATCTTGGATCCCCCAAAATAATAATTTTTAAAAAAACATTTTTGGGGGTTGTGGACTATGAAATAGGTGTGACTGTCAATACCCCTCCACCTAACTCCTCTGAGTCACCTTCCGCTGGCCCTTCTGAGATGCTCATCATCTGTGGTCCATCCTGTCTGTCTGTCTGTCTGTCTCCTACTCAGTCCTCCATGGGTCCCCTCTTAGGCTTCCCCAATGTCACTCTCCCTACCCCAGTCAGGATAGATGCCTTTGTCCATCCCAATACTGGTCAGTTCTCACCACTGTCTGGGCTAGGTTTTGTCAGCTTGTACAAACCTAAATGTATCTAGAAAAAAGTACATCTCAATTGAGAAATTGCCTCCATTAGATAGGCTTGTGGGCATTTTCTTGATTGCTGAATGATACGGAGATGGCACCGCCCACTGTGGACATAGCTCACTGTAGATAGTGCCACCCCTAGGCAGGTGGTCTGTACTGCGTATGTAAAGTAGCTGAGCCAGCAAGGGGAAGCAAGCCAGTAAGAAGCATCCCTCTATGGCTTCTCCTTCAGTTCCTGCCCCTAGGTTTCTGCCCTGAATTGCTACCTTAGTTCCCTTATTGATGAACTAACCTTTAAACCAAACAAACCCTTTCCTCCTCCATGGCTTTTGGTCATAGTTTTATAACAGCAACAGGGAAGCAAACTAACAACAACAACAAACGAAGCCAAGCTTGCTTTCCCACGTCATTTGAAATGTGTTCATAGGGAAACTGATTCCCATTTAGAGTGGTATCCCATTTAGACTGTCAGCAGGCTCTGGAATTGACCAAGAGACTGTCTGGCACCGTCCAGCAGTGGCAAACCAGATTCAAAGAGGTCTGAGGAAAACTCAATGCTAATTTTATGTCTGCCTCGGCTACTTGGTGATGAGTGCCCTAGCTCACTGCTGCCACTGCTAGTGAATGTCCTTGCCCACTGCTGCCACTGCTGGTGAGTATTCTAGCCTACTGTTGCCACAGCTGAGAGTGCCCTAGCCTACAGCAGCCATTGCTTGTAAGTGCCCTAGCCTACAGATGCCATTGCTAGTGAGTGCCCTAGCCCACTACTGCCATTGCTTGTGAGTGCCCTAGCCTACAGATGCCATTGCTTGTGAGTGCCCTAGCTTACAGCAGCCATTGCTTGTGAGTGCCCTAGCTTACAGCACCCATTGCTGGTGAGTGGCCTAGCTTACTGCTACAATTTTCTGGGAGTGAACTCTCCTAGTCCTGCCACTGCTGCTGATGCTGTCATCTTCAACTGACATGAGAATCCAGCATCTTGGTC
This sequence comes from Acomys russatus, assembly GCF_903995435.1. NCBI lineage: Eukaryota > Metazoa > Chordata > Mammalia > Rodentia > Muridae > Acomys > Acomys russatus. The sequence goes on from NC_067148.1 coordinate 3,347,474, forward strand.
CTGCAACATGGAGTGAGAAGTGTGGCCTTCCAGGAAACTTCTAAGCCCCAGCATCTCACTGGGATTTCAGGTAGCCAGCTTTGGGGACTAGCAGCTGCCAGGCTCTTAGTCTCTGTGGTGTTAAACACTTAGACAGCCACAGTTTAATTACATGGCTGTATCATGTAAGCTAATTTAATAAACCCCTTTATAATATATGTTCAATCTGTAGGCTCTGTTTCCCTAGAGACATTTAATACAAGTGTATTCTTCAATTTAGGAAAACAACAATATTTTTGCAAGCATAATAATGACCTAGGATTCTTTGTCAATTTTATGTCACAGCTAACCTGGCAGAGTATTATGACAAAGCGTTGATAGATATTCGTTTAGCTATCTTTTGTTGAAATGAGCCCTTGCAGAGATTTTTTTTTTAGTTCCAAACACAAATTTAATCTTGCCCTAAGAAGTGTATTCTCCTTCCCCTGGACATATGTAAGTTTGTCTTTTGGGCTGTCAGCCTAGAAAACACACTCTACCCTTAATTTTGTATGCAAGATTTCCGTGTTGGTTTAGAATAGCTTCTATTGGGAGTGAGGTGGGTTTTTGTTTTGGTGTGTGTATGTGTGTGTGTGTTGTTGTTGTGGTGGTGGTTATTGTTGTTGTTGTGGTTATTGTTGTTGTTGTTGTTTTCCTAGTGCACTGTGGACCTGGAATGGTCTGGGAACAACTTTATGCTGGCTTCACTTTAAGTAACTTAGGTTCTCATTCTCTCTCTGCTTCTGTCTGTCTCTCTCTCTGTCTCTGTCTCTGTCTGTGTGTGTGTGTGTGTGTGTGTGTGTGTGTGTGTGTGTGTGTGTGTATGTGTGTAGACCTATGTTTGCTAACTGATTTATTCAGGGTTTGACATATACTCTTTAAACTGTAACTGTAGCCTTGTCTTCCCTGAGGCTGGATAGGACCTGATAGTTGAAAGTGAAATATTGAGACTTTTTCATGCTATAACACTGAGCACTTAGACACAGGTTTAGCATGCCATCGCACTGAGCACTTAGACACAGGTTTACCATGCTATAACACTGAGCACTTAGACACAGGTTTAGCATGCCATCACACCGAGCACTTAGACACAGGTTTAGCATGCCATCGCACTGAGCACTTAGACACAGGTTTACCATGCTATAACACTGAGCACTTAGACACAGGTTTAGCATGCCATCGCACTGAGCACTTAGACACAGGTTTACCATGCTATAACACTGAGCACTTAGACACAGGTTTACCATGCTATAACACTGAGCACTTAGACACAGGTTTACCATGCCATCACACTGAACACTTAAACACAGCGTTACTATGACATCACACTGAGCTCTTAGACACATTTTTACCATGCCATCATACTGAACACTTAGACACAGGTTTATCATGCTATAATACTGAACACTTACATCCAGGATTATCATCCGATCCCTCTGAGCACTGAGACACAGGTTTAGCATGCCATCACACCGAGCGCTTAGACACAGGTTTACCATGCCATCACACCGAGCGCTTAGACACAGGTTTACCATGCTATAACACCGAGCACTTAGACACAGGTTTACCATGCCATAACTCTGAGCGCTTAGACACAGGTTTACAGGCAGCCCACGTACATTGCAGGTGATGACTTGGAAAGTTCCTAGGGGACTACAGAAATTATTGGTGAAATAAATCCAGTGACAGAACAGATTTCTCATGGTACTTTTCTGTATCTCGTGCTAATTTTTAGGGAGCATTAAGGAAATGGCTGGTGCCTTTACAGGCTCAAGGAGCTTGGATTCTAGCTTTCAGATCCACTTTGTTTCTCCTGCCAAGATGCAGCATTTTATAAATAGGACCATGTCTTATTTGCTTTTGCACGTCCCTGACTCCAACAGTGGTGGGATCTGAGACTCTCTCTATGACCCATGCACAGAGTCTGTCAGAACACTCGCTCTAATCCAAGGAGTTGGCTTAAACAAGCAAGCGGCCGTGTTTTAAACAGGCTAGTAGAAAAAGATCAGAACAGAACTGGTGAGGTCCCTGCCCTGCCTTTAGGAAAGGTATATTTTAGCTTATATTTCTACAAAAAGCTATATTAAAAAGGCGCACGGTTCTAGAGAACTGAGAACCAGACAGACCTCAGCCCCTGCATCTCCTTTGCTTTCCACACAAGGAAGCCACAGCCCAAGAGTGCTGATGGGACTGCTCGCTGCCTCGCACACTAGCCAGCCAGGACTCTGCTGCAAGCTTCAAAAATCTGAAAATGTTCCAATTCTGTGTTTTTATTTATTTATCTCTCTACAGCCTGATCGCATACCCCTCTGTCCTCTCCTCCCAGTCCTACCCTTGTGGCCTCCTCCCCCATTCACCTTTCCCCTTCTCAGAGAAGAGGAGGCTCCCATGGGTACCAACCCAGCCTGGCACCTAAAGTCGCAGCAAGACTAAGTGCATCCTCTCCCACTGGGTCCCCACAAAGCAGCCCAGCTAGGGGAAAGGGATTCAGAAGCAGACAACAGAGTCAGAGACAGCCCCTGCTCCCGTTGTTAGGGGCTCGGCACATCTGCTACTTATGTGTAGGGGGTCTCAAAGCAGGCTGACAGGACTTAGCAGAGGCCATTGGAGCACAGGCATTGACGTGGCTTCTTAAGGGAGGAAAGCCGATAAACAATGGCACACGCCCGCATCTGATTCCAATTACAATGAAAATTGAAAAATGCTGGGTCTGATTTTTTTTATTTGTTTTCATTTCATCCAGTGTTCTCGCCCATTTCCCAGTTCCATCCACACCCCAGCTTCCCTCCTACCACAGTTTACAGTTAACTAGAACTCACAAAGGATTTGGGACTCATTGGTTAGTTTTCTCCAGTGCCCAAGGGGAACTTCTTGAAGCAGAGATGTTCAGCACCTAAGGCATTTCACTTCCGTCAGCCAGAAGAGACGAGCACAATTGTGTGACTTCTGAGACGTTGTCCATAGACTCACAGCATTGACCATAAGCACAAAATTGTTAACCTCTGCTGCCTGAGGGACTGGACGTATAGATTCCTGTTCTCTGTCTGCAAAATTAGCAAGAGTGGTTCCATACTTCCTCTTATTACTTTTAGACACATCATATACAGTGTCCTTTTACTTGGCCAGTTTAAACTGCACCCAGTGGGACTGGAGACCCGTGGACATTGGCCACTCACTTATCTTTTGTTTCATTGTAGAGAGGCATGCATTCATAATCTGGCCTTATTTTCTCTGGGATAATAGCACATAATTAGCCTGTCACCATGACCTCCATTTTATAGCCATTTATACCTTTTATTCCTCTTCTCTAAACACGAGCCCCTGAATAGTGGAAGAGGTGTTTGCCACTGCCTTAGCATGCGATCCAAAGACAAAAGACATGGTGTTCATGAGCGCAGCTTTCACTTTTTTTTTTTTTTTTTTAAGGCTTATTATACTCACAGGCAAGGACTTTCTTCTTTTCCCTTATTTTATGCTTGAGACATAAAGTGTAGCCACTGGGTCATACATTATAATTGCCGTGCCTTTCATTGGGAAGAAGAATGCAAGCATAAAGCTTTCCTGTTCGGGTAATTTCTATAATTTTATGCGTAGAATTAATAAGGCCCTTGGTATAATTCATATGTACAGATTGCACCCACAATACCATCAACATAAGCCTTTCTCAGAACGAATCGTCACTGAAGCACCAACCCAGATAACAGAATTAGTTATTAACTCTTCAGGCCGCCTTTACGTTTCCTTTATGCCGTGTTTTGCACACGCACAGTAATATTGTGCCATTTTTCCCAGCTAGTTAAGATTCCTTTGTACAAACAGTAACTGAATATATTCATGTCAAAGATAATCATTCCTTTAAAAGGTTTCTTTGTCAGGTATTCATTAAAGTAGGATTCACATCAAAACGATCGTCACTAATATAGGGCAAACACCTTCCCCATTTGGCAGGTTTACATTTTTTATTAATTTCATTAGCATGATATCAAATCCTCAGCTGGTGTCATGTCCCCAAGGCAGCACAAAGGTTTGCTTTACACAATACAGAGCCACACCGTGAAATAACCACCAGCGAGAGTGTGTTCATGGCTGCTTCTGAAATGAACGTTTGGGAACACCTATTTCCACTTCTTTATAAACGATGCTCCCATTTCCTTAATTCTGATCTTCATACATTCCTTAATTATCTAATTTAACACTTCTCCCCAGCTGATTTCACCACTCTGAGCTACATGAAGCCCTGACATTTCACTTCGAGGCAGGAGGTAATGGAATAAATACAGCACCAGTTATGCCCCCCATCAGATATGTGGGTGCTGGGGAGCACTGAAATGCATAGCGTGGGTGACAGAACTTCACAAAGGCGCCTACACACAGCCCTGGCCTTCAGAGGGCAAGGAACACACCATCTTGCCTCATTGCAAAGCAGTTCACAATCTCCTCCAGTTTCTCAAGGCAGGCTTCTGCACACCCCACTTTCCCCCTACATCTGATAGGTGTGATGGATTTTTTTTTTTTTTTTTTTTTTTTAGAGATGATTTGATTCTCGGCAGTGGGAGGGAAAACAGCAAAGGCAGGCATTGCGGCCACAGCTGTAAATACCTTTACGTTTTCTGGAAGAATAAAGTGAGACTAAAGACCCTGTACCTGTGCTCATAGAGACACGGAAGGTCATTAAATTAGCACAGTATAAATTTTGCTGTGGGGCATGGTGGTGAGCGGCTCAGGCAGAGAGAAGTCAGCAATCTCGCTCTGTGTCTTGGTGTGTGGGGACCCAGTTGCACCTGTCTCGGGCCAGAGCTGCCCTGCTGAGACCGAGCTGTGACTGTGTCACCTGTGACTGTGTCCCTGCAGTTATATGTGCACACTGGGCTTGCCCGGCTTTAAGTGATTGTGGGCTTTGTTTGCTTTTGTTTTATTTTATTTTGCTGGCAAACCAAAACATGTTGCTGAAGTGAGACTTGACTTTCAAAATTGTAACTGACATTTTGCAAACTTAGAGTCACTTCTCTCAACAGCATGGGATACATCATAGCATCATCAGTCTGTGCAGCGCATTTTTTTTTTATGCCCGAGAACCATCAGTCTTCATCCACTGAGGGAAGAATTTCTGTTCTCTTCTTCTGTTCATGCTTCTTTTCTTTTGTGTGAATAACATTAAAATCATGCTTTAATCTAGGTAGTAGAGTGTAAAGTAGCAGACCCTAAGCATCACCATAATCCAATTCTGCAGCATTTTATCACCCCAAAGAAATTTCCACATTTACCCAGCAGTCGCTGTACAAAACTCTCTTCCGTCGTTCCTGGCAGAAAGCCTCTGCTTTGCTTCTCATCTCTCTGTGCTGTCTATTGTTGATGTTTCATATAAACAGAGTAATACAGTGTGTATTCTTCAGGTCTGATCTTTCAGTTAGTGTGACGCTTTGTCGGGATCATGTTTGTGTTTATTTTACATTAGTGGCTCATTCCTACTGCACTGGAGTTCAGTCTGATCAACAACCTGATATACATTGTTTGAAAACACTCAAATATTATTTTAAAAACCATTAATGATCTGATGTGGTAGCCGACACCTTTAATACTAGCACTCGGGAGGTAGAGGCAGGTAAATCTTTGTGAGTTCAAGGCCAGCCTGGTCTATATGCTGAGTTACATCCAAGTCTGTATAGTGAGATCTTGTTTTTTTAAAACTCCCATTAATGAAGAACTAGAGAGTTGGCTAGGTTGGGTGTTCCAGAGGACCTGAGTTTGACTGATGATGATGCCTGATGGTGGTCCAGAGGCCCTGAGTTTGGTTCCCAGTACCCATGGCCACTCACAGATACCTGTCCTCCCAGCTCTAAGGACTCTACCACCCTCTTCTGGCCTCCTGTGGCACCTGCACATTCATGGCATGCAGCCACACAAATTTAAAAATATATATATATATATATACATATATATATATACATATATATATATTAAAGAGTCACTACTGAAAAGTAGAGAGATTCGTTTTTCTACAGGCAACCTCATGGAAAACACCACAGCTCAACATTACTCACACTAGAATTGAATTTTGTGAGGCCTCCTTTGGGACTTGTCAGGGAGTGTCTACACTGTAGCTGTCACTGAAAAGTGGCGAAAGGAATGGAGTGTGGCACTATGGCTCACTGGAGTGACTGCAAGTCACGCATTTAAATCTGGCTTTTGTAGTTTCTCTTACACCACCTTTCCCCTTCAATTGTTCATTCGGCATTCTTTTCTCCTGAAGCTAAAAACTATTTTTCAAAAAAATCATTCCAAATTTTAGAACCTAAGATAGTTGAGAATTAATAAACTTAAAAATTAATGGAGACACCTGGCTTGAGTGTATAAATTTTGTTAACTTTTGTCTAAAGAGCAGAGAGAACTATTAAGACCATTTCCTGTCCTTTCAAATCATCCCATGTGAAAATATAGTTCTCAGACTCCAGAGTGGATGAGACTGTCTACACTGCCTGTAAAAATAACGCACTCTAGACACGGGTACCTAGATCCACTCTGGAATACTATTGGAAATGTGTACTTAAAACTCACATTTATTGAATTTGGGTTTTGACCGTTTCATATGTGTATAAAGTGCAATCTGATCTAATCTCTTGTACCCCTGGAACCCCCGCCCCTCGTAAGTCCTCCCTCACATTCACTTGGGTTTTTTCCTTTGCTTTGTTGTCTGTTTTGGGAGCCACTGAGTGTAACTGGGGTCACTGTGTGCCCATGGCTTTGGAACAGTTCCCCAGAACCCGGTAGGCTCTTCGGTGAGCACACAATTACAGGCAATGAGGGAGCCTCCTCCCAGAGTCATCAGGGTCCAATGTTCACACGGAGAAGTAGGGCCCTCTGAGCAACCTCCTCCATCTCCGATTGACTGCGGTGGGCCCGTCGCAGGCAGCCGTGACTTTACCGGCCGTCCACTTCCGTTAGACAGCATTTCGCCGCCTAGCTCTTCCATTCTTTCTACCCTCTCTTCTGAGCCTCTCCCACTTTTCTGCAACGAATGAATATGTGTAGCTAGCTGTTCAAGGTGCTAAGAATTAATGATGGCACTTTCTTCACCCAAGGCCCAGGGGTTGTCAAGAAGGAGGGGGCGAAAATGTTCAAAGAGCCAGAAGCAGTAGCAACTATAACGAAATAGTGTTTTCTGAAGTAGTGTATTGCTTATATGAACTGACAGCAGGTGTGACCGCATGCGCAAGACCTAAACATAGGCAAGCCAGACGAAAGCTCAAAACCTCAACATGGATACAGAGTCACTGGCAATTGACAACTGCTGGGAGGCGTTGGTTTTCTTTAGGAATACTGTCCCTTCGAGGCCACCGTCGTCCAGTAGATGGCGCTCCATTTATTCACATACCAACAATTCTAAGAATACTGAGAGGGGGGGATGGAGGAGGAGAGAAGAGGAGGGGAAAAGTGAGGGAGGGAAGGAGGGAGGGAGGGAGGGAGGGAGGGAGGGAGGGAGGGAGGGAGGGAGGGAGAGATTGGAAGGGAACTGTGGTAGTGGAGACAAGGGAGGAGTTGTGTGGATGAACTTGATAAAAAAAAAAACATTAAAGTATGCCTGATTCCCAGTCATTAAAGTGAACATAAAAAGAAGATGAAGAAGAAGAAGAAGAAGAAGAACAAGAACAAGAAGAACAAGAACAAGAAGAAGAAGAACAAGAAGAACAAGAACAAGAAGAAGAAGAACAAGAAGAAGACCAGTGTGAGTGCCCAGCCCTACGTGGGACATGTGTACTGCTAATAAGTGGCCTCAGTGGCCTAAAACTCTAACCTTCGCCTGAATCATCTGAGGATTTGTTAAAAATTAGGCTACCATATTCAATTCTCAAGTGTTTTCGATTTGATTGGTCCAGTCTAGAAGGGAGCCTCAGAATTTACGGAACAAAGTTCCTGGTGATGGGATGACACACGTCATTGATTCTAAAATAACTGTCCCTGAGCCATACTTAAGACCTTATAATAAGCCAGATCAAACACTTCTCCATCTGTCCTTCACTGTGTAATTTTCGATAATTTCCACAATTTTAATGATATAATATTTTAATCTAAGAGTCAATAAAGGACTGGGTGTTGTGATCCAAGCCTGAAATCCCAGCAATTAGAAGGAAGACACTGGAAAAACACCATAATTTTGAGACCAGCCTGGCCTCGTGGCAAGTTCAAGGCAAGCCAGGGCTACATAACAAGGCTTTGCCTCAAAAAAGCCAAAAACTAAAGAGTAAAAGTAAAAATTAAGGAGCTAGAAAGATGGCTCAGGGGTCAAGAGCACTGGCTAGTCTTCCAGAGGACCCAGATTCCATTTCCTGCACCCACAAGGCTGCTCACAACACTCTGTAACTCCAGTGCCTGTGGACTTAGCGCCCTCTTCTGCCTACTGAAGGCACTGCACGTAGATGGTGGAGACATATATGCAGACAAAATACCTATACACATAAAATAAGATTTTTTTAAAAAGAAAGAAAAACTAAATGTTAAGAACCTAAAACAATACATTAAAAACATTTTAAAGCATTATTTTCATTTCTTATTATTTCATTACTATAAAATCTCACCAAGATCTATGGCTAGGACATAGAAAATAAGCATTTAATCTTGTGTGTATTATTTTAAAACCTAAAATCATAACTTATTCATAAAAATAGAACATTATGTATACTTAAATTGTATTTCTTTTGTCTTTCTGTTGTACATGTTCGCAAGTTTATTGTTTAAACAATGGGGAAAAGGCGAATGAAGCACTTGAAAAATTATTGTTTTTATTGGAGCTTCAATTAAAAAACTGATTCAGGGATACAGCCTGCTGGATGTTCCTGATATTGCAAAGGGGAAAATTAAGCAGTTATCATTTAATATACTGTTATGAAAATTACCTGTCTTAAAAGCATCCTGACCATGCCTGTAAATAAGGAACAACATAAACTTTGAGGGGTTCAAGATTTCCCTAGCTTTATGGCTTTCCTTTATGAGATTTTGAACAAGTATTCAACCTTTGAATAGAAAATGTTTTTAAATCGTACTTTGTTGTTGTGGTTGTGGCCATATGGCACACATGGAGAGATAAAAAGACAAATAAGTCTGTGGAGTTGGTTCCTTCCTCCCACCTTGCACATGTGTTCATATTCAGACATAGGTCATCAGGCTTGCCCTAGAGCAAGCACCTTGACCAACCCAGCCGTCTCACTGGCCCTTGAGTAGAACATTTTTGAGAGAAATGCTAAGGAAAGAATACTTTTCTGTCCCCTTAAATCACGATGGCCCATGTGGTTCTCAACCTCTTTGTGCCTAAGACTAACTGTGATATTGGTCAGAATGTGGTCTCCTGGACCTGGAGATTCTGAAGTCTTGAGCAGTTACTCAATCTTTGGGTTCCTCCTCTGTATAATGGACTAACACTATGATTTTCACCCATAATTTAGAACATCAATAACTTCCCAGCATAATCCTGAGCTCATTGTAAGAACCTACAGTTTGGCATGTATACATACATGCATACATACATACGTACGTACGTATGTACACACATATATATGTGTGTATGTGTATGCATATGCATAATTACAAACAAGATGGACATCATCTTTGATCGTCCTATATAACTTGTCCTAAGGATTCTGCTTTGAGGAAAAATGTATCAGGATATGCATAGACTTTGTATTAAGGCTTCTCTGCGTTTTTGTCCTTTGATAGTTCTATGCTCCTATGAAGTAAGGAAATGGGCACTAATAGGGTCATATAATTTCTGTAGGTGCTAAGGCTGAAGGGAAGCATCCTAGCTGAATACCTTGCCACAAGACAAGCCTAGTCTCAGTGTCCACAGACAGTTACTCTCTTGGTGAGCTGGAAGAAGACACTTGTGGACGAATTCGTATTCATGATAAGCAACAGGAAATGTGATCACCTTATTGTTAAGCCCCCAAACCGTGATAACTTTGGGCACTAGCTATGCTTAGAAACTCTTATCTTGAGTCTCCTCCCCACTCCAAGTCACTGGTGGTCTACGGAGCGTCCACACTGGTTTTGCTTGTGCTTGGAGGCAGTCCACTTGTTTTCTGTTCTAGCTTCCTAACCAATCAGTCGACACTTGGGGTCCCATGGTCTACATCAGTGCTCAGAAACCTGCATTAAAAGAAACATTCCTATGAGAGACTGTGGTTAAACGGTGTGGGGAAATGGCTTGTGGTGTAGAACAGAATAGGATCAAGTGGAGTACCCAGTAGTCAGTAGAAGTGCTCATGGAATATCAGTTATGATGGGCAGCAGGGTGGATGGGTGCTGTTTCAAGTTAAGAGTGCCCTGTGCAGTCTACTGCTGCAGGCTGCGAAGACATAACATACCCTTTACGCAGTAAAGGACCATTATTGAAAGTTAAAATACTCCCATTTCTTCACATGCTGCCTCAACATTAATAGGGTTTGACTGTTGAAGCCAGCCCAGGACCAGCAAGGCGAGACACACACACATACACACACACAAAATAGTCAATAAATGCCAATAAAATGGTCTCAGCAAAACTCCCACAATACCTGGTACAACAAAGGTGGGAGTTTAATTAGAAGATCCATTCGCTTGCCATATTTGTGGCCAAGCCATCATTCCAAGCACTGATAGCATCTGCTGAATCCTGGTGACTCAGCAGCAGGAATCTGGAGGAGTTCCAGTCCAGATGTGCACAGGAGAGATGAACCAACCTTTTGGATGTTTTCAGGCTCCCTGTCAGTCATGTGTGGTGGCTGACCAAAATGGCACTCCATCTTAAATAGAGCTGTTCTAAGGCTGCATGAGGCTCGAGAGAAGAGGAAAACATTTAGAATTCAGTGTATTGAGTAATTAATAAAGGATTAGATGGGCCCTGCTAATGGTCAAGTGTTAGGTAATAATACCAAGAAAAGAGGTCCTTTCTTTTTCTTTTTTCCTCTCTCTCTCTCTCTCTCTGTCTGTCTCTTTCTTCCTTTGAACAAGACTACATACACAGTAATGCAGACTAATTAACACAGGTCATGCAACATCTTTCTTGTATTTAGCTAATACATGATGGATTCTTCTCTTTTGTTGGCTCAGTGACTCCTGTAAGAGCTATAAGGCATCACCTTCTCTTCCGGGACCAATAGTACACCATTATTGACTCAGGTTCTTTTTCAGGTCAAGAATCTATGAGAGAATACCGTTAGAGCTAGCACTGAGGAGAGTCCTGGGAACTCATATGCAGAGTGCTACTCTGGAACTATTTAGTGAAGAAAAAAAAAAAAACGTTTGATTTAAAAATTATTTTAATCTGTTTAGGATGTTTTAAGAAATGCATATCACTTTCTCTTGCTGTGGATTGCAAGTGCATGCATGCAGTTAATATCTACTTTGAAACCAAGCCCCTGTAAAGAGCAAGTGTAATACAGAGGGATAGTGTGTAACTCAGAGGCACAGTGTATAACGCAGAGGCACAGTGTGTAACGCAGAGGCACAGTGTGTAATGCAGAGGGATGGTGTGTAATGCAGAGGGATGGTGTGTAACGCAGAGGATGGTGTGTAACGCAGAGGCATGGTGTGTAACGCAGAGGCATGGTGTGTAACGCAGAAAGATGGTGTGTAACTCAGAGGCATGGTATGTAATGCAGAGGGATGGTGTGTAACTCAGAGGCACAGTGTATAATGCAGAGGCATGGTGTGTAACGCAGAGGGATAGTGTGTAATGCAGAGACACGGTGTGTAATGCAGAGGCATGGTGTGTAACAGAGGCATGGTGTGTAACACAGAGGCATGGTGTGTAACACTGAGGCATGGTGTGTAACACAGAGGGATGGTGTGTAATGCAGAGGGATGGTGTGTAACGCAGAAGCATGGTGTGTAGACTAGTGCCAAGCAGTATCCATAATACGAACGCCTTAGCCTCAGCGAGAACTAGGGGATGTGCCATGTTCTTCCAATGCCATCTAGTGGAGGACTCAAGCGATCTGTGTCTGCGTTTGTATGGATAACCTGCCATCCCTCTTTCCAACTTTTCAGTCATGAAACATTACACACAGTTAATGGTGCATTTCCAGTCACCTACTAGAAACACCCGAAAACCAAGAAGGCAAAATATAAACCATGTTGAACGCCACAGATGACTTTAGGACAAGCTATGCTCATTTCCAGCTCACATGATGTGACAGAGCACGAGGCCATCACCGATATCACCAAATATGGTGATTCAACCTGACTTACTCAAGAAAGAACATTCTAAGGACAGAATTACAAATTTAACATAATGACTTCTTACATGTCGATTTCTGCCTTTCCTACCCTGACTTGTACCCTTCTTTACGTGAAGAAATGACCCTCTCTCACGTGTCGCCTGAGCTCCTCTGTGAGGTTGCCTTATCAGTGTGTCTTGCACACAGCACACTGCAGCAGAACTAACTGGTCCTTCCGTGCACGCAGAGCACTTTACTCTTACATCTCGGTTACTCCAGGAAACCATACCTTAGCATCCAGGGGTCACTAAGGACTGTTTGAGACCCTTGGAGCCACCTCGTGTTCAGACTCCCCCAGGAGTTAGCAGTATGGCAGACTCCATCAGACGGCATCCTGTCTCATTGTTACACTCACCCTGCGTCTCTTGATTGGGCTAAAAGCACCCTGAGGACAGAGGCCATATTTAATGCTACTTTTAAGAACTCCTAGGAAAATAAATGTAGGAGAGAGAGAGAGGGAGAGAGAGAGAGAGAGAGAGAGAGAGAGAGAGAGAGAGAGAGAGAGAGAGTTCATGTGTGTATACATGTGTGCTCATAGTTGCATGTGCACCTTTTTGTGGAGGTCAAAGGTTAACTTCTGCTGCTGTTTCTCATGAGATGTGCTTGCTTGCTTACATCCTTCCTTCTTTCTCTCCCTCCCTTCTTCCCTCCCTCCTTCCCTCCCTCCCTCCCTCCCTCCCTCTTTCCTTCCTTCCTTCCTTTCTTCCTTGCTTCTTTCCCTCCCTCCTTTTCTCCCTCCCTCCTTCCCTCCCTCCCTCCTTCCTTCTTTCTTTTCTTCCTCCCTTCCTTTCTCTCTTTTTCTCTATTTTGAGACAGGGTCTCTCACAGTCCTGGGACTCTCCAAGTAGCTTAATTTGGCTGGCCAGTGAACCCCAGGGATCTGCCTGCTTCTGCCCCCCCCCAGCACTGGCATTACAGAATGTATCACAGTACCCAGCTTTTTACATGGATGCTAGAGGCTGAACTCGTGTCCTTCAAGCGCTTGCCATCTGAACTATCTCCCTAGCCTATCTGTAGGTGTGAAAATAGAGCCCTAATAAATAACTCTGGTTAACTGAGAAAGAAATGCTTGTTATCTTTATGTATTTTCTCTACATCCACTCTTATGCGTTTTGCTTCCTCATTTCTGCAGGCCATACCTATTTTATGGGGTATTGTGTTCATACATTGTCATTGCTCTGCTTTACTTGAGTCACCATGGGAAGTAACGTTCAGGGCAAAGTGGGGTGTGCAGGCAGAACCTTGCTGCAGAGAGAACCCAAGACTGAGTGTATCCACACTGGGAGGAGCAGGGATGGAGGAAGCGCGCACAAACAGGTCATATCTGAGGAGTCACAAGGCATGCCACAGTCATGCTTTTAATCAAGGTGACCTTACAGTCCACAGTACTGGCAGTATCAGCACCATCTTCTTTGTTTCCCAGTTGCAGACAGACAAGACACAGTCCTTGCCATCTGTCCCCTGCCTGGCTGACCGAAGAAAGAACGGTGCCATTGGAGGTTAAATTTGCTATTTCTTTTTTCACGTTTGTGGGTTTCATTTTATCAAGCTGTTCATTGTTCAGACTCAGAGCATATAAGACTCAGTGTGTGACGTGCACTTGAGATCTGTAGAGTGTAGGTTAGCTCATGGCTGACAAATGACGTGGTCATTCACAGTCAAGACTTGTTTGAGAAAACCACAGGCAAGGGAGATGTGTCCAGTGTCCTGGTGTACATCTTAGAAAATGGCAGCTCTGTATTTTCAGTGAGTCCAAGCTGAAAGCCTCACAGTCAGCTTTCGCTCTCCTGTCAATTATCTGTCTTGCTGGTTTTGGGGCAAATTCTTTAGGAATATGGCTAATAGCTCCCTTCTACCATGCCATTGCCACCAACTTAACCAAAATCATTATCGTTCAAATAAGAGCCAGTACAACAGCCTGGTCCCCTGGTCAGGCCCTTGCTGCCCTGACACTCCAGTCCCGGCTGGTCTCCAGGCGGCAGTCAATATGGCCTTGGCAAACCAAAGTTAGCTACCATTTAAGATCATAGCAGCTACTGTAACAAGGAGACTCCCAACTTTAAGTCATATAAACTGTATCTCTTGCTCACCTTCTAGTCCCATGTAGAGGTTCCTGGCCAATTCCCAGTCGGGATGGGGAAAGGCTCAACATCTCAACTGATGGAGCCAACAGGCAGCTTATACGAGGGCAGTAGGTAAAGCAAAGCCCATCTTGTCTTCGGATACTTCTGCCAAAAGTGGCCTGTAAGCCCTTCCCTCTCACATTCAAATGGTACAGAGCATCTCTGGAGGCAAGGGGTGTGCCCCTGGGGACAGCTACTATGTTGCAACACACCCGCTGCATACAGCTCTCCAGCAGCAGCTGCTATCTGGTAAAGGACACAATAGGCCTGGACATAGTCTGTTTATAATTTCCACAAGTTTCCAACCTGACTAAGACACTCAGAGTCTCTGGTCTTGTGGCCCTGCTCTCACTATTCTCCGACATCCCTGGCCTTCTGTATCATCCTTGCTATGTCCCTCAATAGTTATTAGTCTCTGCCTAGTGTGCCTTCATGAGGTCTCTGTGTAACCACCTGCCTTCCATGGGTTAAGATGACAGAGGTACAACGCAGGAAGCTGTATCTAAGCAGACAGCCAGTGCCTCTGTTGCCGATGATCAACAGCATGTTTAGAGCTGCAAGTGTGGACTTTGGTACCAGAGGCACCAAGTTAAATGCTACAGAGACACCAAGTGTCTAGTATAACCTTGGGCAATGTTCCCTCTCTGAGCATCAATTTCCTCGTGAAATAGAGATAAATGTCAACCCTTCACATGGTTCTTGTAGCTGAATGAGGTCAAGTCCTGAGGGACTGCCATAGAGTAAGGTAAACAGATGACTGCTATAGATGCATCCTGCAACTTCAGGGAAAATAGAATGGCAATGGCCAAAGCAGATGCAAGTGAGTGAGCCTTTAACGGAGCAGCGATGTAGATTCAGTGCATGCATGGCTTGGGTATACTTCATGGGGTTGTGAGGCCGTCAGAGCGGGAGGCAAGGGGGGTGGTGTGTCAGGTGGGTGCTGAGACCCGTGCTATAGCTACTCTGAGCAGCCACGGAAGGTACTCTTAAAGCAGGAAGCCTCACCAAGAACCTGCCCCAGACTCGTAATGAAAGAGGATCGCACTGTGCAGACAAATTAAGAGAAAAGCCACACAGCAAGGTTGCCAACATGAAAGCCGAAAGAGCAGGGAAACTTGAAAGAAAAGATGCGTTGCCTCAATGAGACAGCCTACTGCCATGGGCTCAATTCTTGGGTTATTTCCAGGAGAGAAGCAGAAAAATTCCACTACTCAGAAGACAGTAGCCTATAAATAGAATCTGCAGACGGACCTTCCTATTGGAGCCAGAGTTCACTGGCAACATTTTGAAAATGCCCTTGCAATCACAGTGGAACAGAGAGTTGGTAGCACCAAGTAGAAGGTTACCAAGACAATGTTCAGAATCATCCTCTGAATTTTCCATGAAGTTTTCAGTAATCTAGTTCAGGGTGGCTGTTTCTAGTAACTGCCGGGAGTTCAAGAAGTGGAGCAAAGGTGGTTAGAGGCAAAGTCTGTGGTGGCTAAAAGCGGATGTGTCTATAACTATGTGGGTGTTCAAGGATCACAACTGTGAAGGAGAGAAAGGGAGCTGTGGGCAGAATGCACCCGTAGGTAGGGCTGGGCTTATCGATGGCGACTGCTCCTAGTTAGCTGCCATTCTTGTCACCGTGTGCACACATGTCCTTTCTTTCTCACTCTCCTGTTGATTCTTCACATCTCTTGTACTTTATGATGACTCCTGACCTCATTTGAGTACAGTTAATATTCCATATAGACAGAGTACGGTTTTTTTTTGGGGGGGGGGACTAGACCTTGTATTGGTTTGATTGTTTTAGGAAAAGAACATAAAATTATAAGTATAAAATTTGGTTCAAAAAGAATATTTGTTAAGGCTAAGAAATAGATTCAAGGTGTTAGCAGAGCCTTTGCACTCCGGGGTCTTTCCTCTGACATGTCTTTAGGCAGTTTACCAGAGAGCTTGGCTAGATTGCAGCCTTCTTACTCTGCCCATTTAAAGCACTCTCTAGCTCCCCTGATGCGCACAGGACCTGGGGCTGACTTGAAGTTCTACTTCAGCACTGTACCTGCTTCACAGTTCTCAGCTGTCCTTTGTCCTCTTCATTGGCTCCCAGGTAAGGAAACTAGAAGAAAATACTTCCATATGTTCTCCCTTTCACAGTTTCACTATAAAGCCACCGTGCCTGTTCCTTGAATGGGCCATTGACTGGGGAGTAGAGCAGCTAGATGCTAGGTGCGGGGGCAGTCCTAGAGACGCTAACAGTCCTGGACAGCCGAGCCTCAGGCTGCCTAGCAGAGGGTCAAGTCCCGGAGCTGTTGTAAAATACTTTTCTTATCCTGGTAAGTGTTACCCAATTGCAAATGGTGCCTCAGGGAGGTCCCTGCTCTCAGGGATTTCTTCCATTGCTCTCCACTTTTCTCAGCTCTACCTTGTGGCCCAGGAAAATGAACAAGATAGATGCATGCCAGCTGGCTCCTTCCCTGACCAGCTCATGGTTGACTTGAGCCACTCTGAGGCACCAGCAGGAGAGCTCCTTCTGTGAATCTCTGGTGTTGGCTATTTGCGCTCCTTTTCAACGGTCTTCTCCATCTGCCACCTTCAGTGGATTTCCTTGATCCTCAGGCATGAAGGCAGTGGTGACGGCTCAGTGATGACACCCCAGTGGTGACATCCCCAGTGATGAGGCCCCAGGGGTGATGCCCTAAGGGTGATGCCCCAGTGTTGCTCCTGTTGCAAGTGGTTAGGAAAGCAAGGGTGCATGCCAATGCAAATATTTCTATAGGTTGCCTAAAAAGATGTCAGCATGGATTCTAAGGCTCTGTAACTCATTATGAATCTATTCCTTATCCTTAATGGACACCCTTTATCACGTGTGTGTGTGTGTGTGTGTGTGTGTGTGTGTGTGTATGTGCATGTGAGCGGTTGATGGTACATGCCGCAGCATGTCTGTGGAGGTCAGAGGACAACTCGCAGGGATCGGTCTCTCCTTCTACCATGTGGGCCCTAGAGATTGAACATGGGTTCTCAGCAGCAAGCACTGCTACACATGAGGCACTTCACAGGCCCTTGTACCTAAATTAATTAGGTATACGTAAAGAGGTTCATATATCAGTGTTAGGGCCTATAGAGTCTAGCAGATAGTGTCAGAGTCCTGGAAATGAGTTATAGGCAGTTGTGAACTGTCCAGTGTGGGTACTAAGAGCCAGTCTTGGGTCCTCTGCAATAGCAGTAAGTGCTCTTAACCCCTGAGCTATCTCTCTGGTACTTCAGACTTAAACTTATATCATAGAATAATTAACAAGAGGAAAGGCCTTCAGATACTCTTGCCCAAGGTCCCCAAATAAATAACAAGAAAAATCAAAACCTTTGGATGCTCTGGAACATACCAGTGAATTTATTGTGGCATATGAGTGATCACAACAAGCATGTTTGGTTATTCTCCTTCTTGGTAGGTAGTGTCCATATCAACAACTCAAAGGCTTTGCACAAGAGTGTTGCCTACTCAGACGCCTGCAGGATCTGGCTTTACCATAGCTTATTTTGTTGCCAGGCATGCATAACTGTTGACCAACATTTACTCTAACTTGCCTTGGTCAATTGCTTTCTTCTGAACATGCACAGGCAAGTGTTACTTTTTCCTTGCGTGTGGTAAACCTGCAGACACCTAAGCATAGCTGCCAAGCCACCCCAACTCCGTCTGTAGAGGCACTATCGGCATATTGTCCATTGCCTGGTGTCTTCAATGACCTGGTTCGTATCCAAAAGCAGACATTATACTCCAGCTGGACTTTTGCTTGAGGAAACCATATGGCTTTCAACTGGGTTTGCCTCATCATTCCTCCCTCGCTCTTCAAAAAAAAAAAATCTCTCTTACTTCTGGGGCACATTTAAAATTAATCTGTTGTCTTCACACCCCCAGCTGCTACCTCCTGTGAGCAGGCTAAAATTATCCTCCCTTCTCACATCACTTCCTGTTTCAGACGCTGCTTTATAGCTCCCTGTGTGGTGTTTTTTTTCCCATCAAATTCCAGGTTCTTGGTCTGATGTCGTCTGACCCCGCTCGCTATTTTTACGGCTCCATGATGCTTTGCTCTCTTTGCTCTTCCACAGCTTTGTTCCCTGCCCCCTTTACTGAAGCTGCTGCTGATTTCACGCGGAACTTTGAAATATCTAACCACTTTTATCCTTTCCTCAATTAGAAACCCCGTTTATGTAACCACCTCATGTTTAAGACTTACAAGAAGCGCAGTGCAAACGATCTCTCCTCCTCCAGCATCACGAACACCCCCATTACGGTGCTTCAATCTGGACATGTTTTCGACATCCGTGCACACCCCCAAATTAGTGCTTTAACCAAAGAAAAATGTTTTTGAGAAATTTAGATATGATAACCACATTTATATCATTAGATGACATTTTCTTAGTTAAATACTGATGTCAAGGACAAGCTGTTAGAACCCAAATTATTTACTTATTATTATGTATACAGGGCTCTGCCTGCATGTACACCTGCAGGCCAGAAGAGGGCGTCAGATCACACTATAGATGGTTGTGAGCCACCATGTGGTTGCTGGGAATTGAACTCAGGACTTTTGGAAGAGCAGGTGGCACTCTTAACCACTGAGCCATCTCTCCAGCCCAGAAGCCAAATTATATCGTATAATACATCATGACATACGGAGCCCTTCACATCAAGGACACAATCCTTTGGAATAGTGTGGAAATGCTACTGAAACTCACACTGGCTGACTGTCATTCCATGGAAAGATGAGTCATTCGGGTTAGCTGTATGTCCTCTCCTGCCCTGGAGGGCTGACACACACACCTGGTGCACATAAACTCAAACACAACTCAAGGCCTTGCAGTATGGAGGGAACTCCCTGAAGTCTCCAGGAGTGTTGAAGGATGGGACTGAGCTAAATACTTAGCTCTGGGCATCTGACTCCATGCCAGTATATACCTCTGCACATAAGCCAATTAAATAGAGATATAAAGATAGATGCATAGTGGACAGATGGGTCAGTGGTTAGGGGCACTGACTGCTCTTCCAGAGGACCTAGGTTTAAATCCCAGTACGCACATGGCAACTTACAAAGACTGATACATAAAGTCACGATGTCTGTCTAGCAAAGTTCCTCAGGGCATATAAATACAACATTTTTACTGTATGAGTTCAAAGTCCTCTGTAGATAGTATCTTAATAATTCACCTAATAGTCTCTTTAGGCATGAAGAAATGAGAAGAGATTGATCAACACTGCATGTCTTTGAAGAGCCAGCCTTTAATGGAGGCAGAAGGCCCATATCCCTAAGGTCGTTTCTATGGACAGCTGGGTGGCCTGCCTGAAGCCAAGGTCACACTTTAAGTCACTGGCATGCTAAGAAAAGAACCCTGGTTTAATGATTCACCCATGAGACCTGGCAGCTTTCCACATGTACAAAGTCAGCCCCAAGACATTAAGACTGTCTACATTAGCTGGAGTATTAGTGGAAACTCCTTCTGGAGGAAGGACCAGGCACAGGACAGGAGTATGAATGCTAGGCTCCACTGTCCTTGTCACAACAGAAGACTGGGTTGGCCAGTGAACTTTAAAGGATTTGCTCCCTGTCTCAACCTGTCTCTCAGTTCCTGCTTGACACACTGGCCCCTTTCAACCCTGCTGATAGGCAGTTACTCACACTGCAATGCACCCTCTCCTGGAATTAAAAAAAAAAAAAAAAAGAGTCCCTGGGTTTGTATTAATGACTCTCTTTCATTCTACAAATCAGTGGTGTGTGGAAAGAACCTTGGTAGGCTGCAACCAGTGGAAACCGCATTGCCGTTCTACACAAGCACGCCGGGGGAGGTGTCTTCCAACAGACACCCTTACCCTGAGATTTTTCTTCTATCCTGAGGAGATTTTTCTCCTCAGAATCATTTGTTGCCACTTTTCCTGTTTTCCATGTCTACCGATGTTACGACCTTTCCCTTCCACTTTCTTCGTCCTCTCTTCTCCTTTCATTCCTTCTTCTCTTCCTCCCTTCCTGGTCTGTTTTTTCATTTATGTCTTAGAACTACCGCACCTTGCTTGATGCTTCATTCCCTCTAGAACAGGGCTTCTTAATACGGGTTTGTTTGTTTGGTTTTTTTACACTCATAGTCTCTTTTCACTCATCATTTTTTTTACACAACTGTGGATATATACATATATAAAACAGGTATACAAACTGAACATTTACTGAACTAAATCATAAATATATTTACCTAGAACAATTCACTGAAATACATGTAATTTTACCATTTGTTCAATATAAAAGAACATTTACATACTGATGAGATGGGTGTACTTGTTTGTTTTTACATGAAGAGCTAAATCTTTGTTTAATAGCTGATACGACAGGAATTAGACCCTCTTCAATGGTTTTCAGAGCTGACGGATATTGTGATGTTTGTATTCAGTACTGAATGCTACTTTACATAAGTGTATATTGCAGTGGTAGAAGCATGTTTAGGCCCACTGTAGAAATTACTGGAAATTCTGTCCTAAACCCAAGCTAAAATTCACTTCCTAACTCTTTATAAAACTCAAGTCAGCCAGACACAGTGGCACACACCTGTAATCCCAGCACACAGAGAGGCAGAGGCAGGAGGATCGCTGTGAGTTTGAGGCCAGCCTGGTCTATTAAGCAAGTCCAGGACAGCCAAGGCTACACAGAGAAACCCTGTCTCGAAAAAACAAAAAACAAAAAACAAAAAACAAAAAAAAGAAAGATAGAAAGAAAGAAAATAAAAAACACAAACCAAACAAAAAAGCTACCAGTCAATAACTCAAGTACAGATTTTAAAGTTCAAACGTTCTAGCACAAATACCATCTGAATATATGCTAATTTGCTACAAGCTAAAGAATAACAGCTAGACAATATTACAAGTGTTTGTTTTATAATTAACCCACAATTTTCTACAAGAACAAAAACCTCTTGTATATGTAATAAAACACTGTAACCAATGGCAGCCTCTGATCTGAGCCGAGCTGTATCAGGCAACATTCATTGATATCGGCATGCAATCAAACATCCAGATCGTGTATTCAGAGCCATGGCTACAGCCAACGTGAGCCGTGCAACCAGGTGAGTACTACCAGACACACCTGCCATTCGCCAATTATTTGAGCAGTTTTTCCCTTTTTTTTTTTTTTTTTTTGTTGTTGTTGTTGTTGTTGTTGTTCAATCAAGGTTTCATGTAGCCCAGGTTGGTTTCTAACTTGCTATATAAGCAAGAATAGCATTGAACCCGATCCACCTCCCAGTTGACAGAATTACCTTTATACATTATCGTACCCAGCACACATGTGATTTTGAATTGATTTATGTTTATTGTGTGTTTGCTGTTGAATTTTCTGTAAGCCCAGTTCAGTTCATGCAATCCATGTGGGTTTGTGACCCACAGTTTAAGACGCAGGGTGCTAAGCTTCTCAATTTGTGTGTCTTTGTTTTACTGCCCAACCAAACTTCCACTTAGTGTGTTCTAGCGTTTACCAATGTGTGCCAACGATGCGTCTGACTCTACTGTTCTTGCTTAGGGAATGAATGGGACCAAGGGCCAAGGCCTCAAAACTCAAGCCTTTTGAGAGGACACCTCATGCCTTTAAAAAAAAATCACAGAATTCCTCCCTGGTCCCTGATACCCACGTTTATTCTGTACTTCAACAGTCCCAACAGTAATTTTTCAAAATCCAAGTTTAAAGTCTTCCCTGAGACTCAAGGTAAACTCTTAGCTAGAGGTCCTGTTATAAACAGATAATACGAGGTAGAGGAGGCTGGGCGCTGGGGGCTGGGGCCTGGGGGCTGGGGGCTGGGGGCTGGGGGCTGGAGAGACTTCCTAGCAGCTGAGAGCACTTGCTGCTCTTCCAGAGGACCCAAGATCACTTCCCATCACTCATCTGGCAGCTCACAACAATCTGTAACTGTAGTTCCCAGGATTATAATGCACTCTCAGTCTCCAAGGGACCTGTACGCATGTGCTGCATGTTCACACATGCAAGCAAAACTTACACGTAAAATAAAAACAAGTAAGCCTGGGGCTGGAGAGATGGCTCAGTAGTTAAGAGTACTAGTTGCTTTTCCAGAAGACCCCAGTATGATGTGCAGTCCCCACCTGAGCACAACGGATCTGTGACTCCAGTTCCAGGCCTCTGGTGCCCTCGTCTGCCCTTCTCGGGCATCAGGCTCTCGTGCAAACAATACACCCATACACATGAAATCAAACAAACATTAAGGAAGTCTTTTTAAAATCCAAAAACAATATTTATACCTCCAACATACAGTGGTACTTCCAAAGGAAGAGGCAATGGAATAATGAACCAAACAAGAAAAAAAAAAAAAAATGAACCCAAACAAGGTCAGAACCAAGCAGGGAAACCTTAAGTCCTCAGCTCCAGGTCTGGGATGCGGTGCTACTGGCATCATTTGAGCCCCAGAGGTTTAGGGTAGCCTGGCCCTTGTGGCTCTGCCTGCTTCAGTTCATAGGGCCTCTCTCATAGGCTAGTTGTGTTTTCTACCCTCCAAATCTACAATGGACACTCCATACTCTCGGCGTGTGTAGCTTCGCAGAGTCCCATGGCGTCTTTGTCTCCACTTTCACAGCTCCAAGCTCCAGTCGCTCAGGTCCAGACCGGACCTGCTGTGCGTATTGCCTGCCCTCCAAGGTTTTTCCTTTGAAATCTGCGTGGAAGTCTGTATGGCCCCACAACTTTTGTGTTCTTGATGCCCACAAAATCAGTACCATGTGGATGGCATCAATGTCTGATGCCAGTGGGTGAAGTAGACAGACCCTTTTGGCCTGCAGCCCTAGCTGTCTCTGAATATCTGGGAAGTTAATCCTGAACTGATTAAATAATATATATTAAAAATATGTTTATATTATAAATTATACATATAAATATATTAAAATAAATATACATTAACTATATATAACATATATAATTTCTTGTCCTATTAATTTACCTATCAAGTTTAAATTCAGCATCACATGCAATCTTTTTTTGTTGATCATTTGATATTTATTTTTATTTTTATTTATTTTTTAATTAATTCATTCATTTTACATCTCAATGGTTATCCCATCCCTTGTATCTTCCCATTCCTCCCTTCCTCCCATTTTCCCCTTATTCCCCTCCCCTATGACTGTGACTGAGGGGGACCTCCTCCCCCTGTATATGCTCATAGGGTATCAAGTCTCTTCTTGGTAGCCTGCTATCCTTCTTCTGAGTGCCCCCAGGCCTCCCCATGCAGGGGACGTGGTCAAATATGGGGCACCAGTGTTCGGGTGAAAGTCAGACCCCACTCTCCACTCAACAGTGGAGAATGTCCTGTCCATTGGCTAGATCTGGGTTGGGGTTCAATGTTTACTACACGTACTGTCCTTGGCTGGTGCCATAGTTTGAACAGGACCCCTGGGCCGAGATCCGCCCATCATAATGTTCTTCTTGTAGGTTTCTAGGACCCTCTGGATCCTTCTATTTCTCCATTCTCCCATGCTTCTCTTGCCTAAAGTCCCAATAGGACATCCTCCCCTCTGTCCCACTTTCCTGATAAGTGAATCATAAGTCTCTTCCAAAACATAAGTGAGACAATGAATCCAATTTCCAATGGCTTCCTTTTTCCAGCACGAGCCCTGTAAGTCCAACCTGTACTGGCATGTTTGCATTCTGGTCTTCTGAGCTCCACCAGGATTTCCCCACAAGTTTTGTATACAGCATGCTAGGCCTTCTCTGTCCAGCTTCTTCAGACTTTCCCAAACGTCTGCTGCCAGCCAGTTCTGACCTTCTCCAGACCAGGTTTCTGAATTTGGACTCCTCATCACTGTGACAAATGACCCAGTGGACAGACTGAAGAGAGGGAAGAAGTGTTTACTTGGACTCACAGCTTAAACTTCCAGTCTCTGATTTATTTGACTGTGCAGCTTCTGTATCCGACCATGGTCGAGACACAGCATCATGGTGGGAAGCATGTAGAGAATCAGAGACCCGCTTCATAATCATAGGAAGAGGGGAGAGAGAGAGAGAGAGAGAGAGGGAAGGAGGAGGAGAGTCATTATGAACTGCTCTGAGCATTTACCCACTGGTAAAGTCAGCATCCTTATGCTCTAGCTAACTGTCATAGGACCACCAGCTGAGGACCAAGCGTTCAGCACGTGAACATTTTGAGGAAACTTCATATTCAAACCATAAGACAAGGTAGTCAAGCTTATTAATGGCTTGGATAATTTCACTGGGCTCTGGAGCACTGAGCTCTCTAGTTCAGGCATTAGATTGGTTAGTTTTTATATGAAGAGTATGCTTTTAGGTTTACCTTTTATTGTCTTTAAGAATCAGCTAGTCCTAAGAAAGTTAGACCAACCAGGTATTCAAACGCCAGAAGTACAGAAAAAGGCATGACTAATGCAGGTAAAGGAAGATGCAGACTGATAGCTTTGTAATAAAATAAACATAGCAAAATGTTCATGGTAAACTCCAGATACTAGGAAAAGGACTTTTGTTACCAAAGTCTCTGGTTTTCTGTACATCTCAACATTTTTGTAGTAAAAGTTGATAGAGGGAATGGAGAGAGAGTTAAGGTTAACAGCCCTGGCTGGTCTTCCAAAGGACCCAGGCTCAATTCCCAGCACCCACATGGCTGCTCACAACCAACAGCAACTCCAGTTCCAGAGGATCCAGTGCCTGCAACTGGCTCCTGTTGGCACCAGGTGCTTACATGGTATGCAGACACACATGTAGGCAAAATACCTGTCCTAATCAAAGCTACCGTTGCTATGATAAGATGGCCAAAGCAACGTGAGGAGGAAAGGATTTACTAGGCTTATGTTCCCAAATCACTGTTCATCCCTGAAGGAAGTCAAGACAGGAATTCAAACAAGAAAGGACGTGGAGGCAGGAACTGATGCAGAGGCCATGGAGGGTGCTGCTTACTGGTTGGCTCACCACGGTTTGCTCAGCCTGCATTTTTATAGATCCAGGACCACCAGCCCAAAGATGAAACCACACACACTGGGATGGGGGCCCTCCTCCATTAATCACTAAGAAAGTGCCAGGCTGGAGAGATAGCTCAGTGGTTAAGAGCACTGACTGCTCTTACAGAGGTCCTGAGTTCAATTCCTGGTAACCACATGGTGGCTCACAACCATCTGTAATAGGATCTGATACTCTTTTCTGGTGTGCGTGAAGGCAGTGTACTCATGTACATAAAATACATAAATCTTTTTTTAAAAAAGAAAAATAAAATGCTTTATAGATTTATGTACAGCCAGATCCTATGGAGGCATTTTATTGATTGAGGGTCTCCTCTCAGATAACATAAAACTAGCCACCACAATACGGTGTATGTGTGTGTGTGTGTGTGTGTGTGTGTGTGTGTGTGTAATATTTTTCAAGTTAATAGTAGAAAAATATCACTTTAGATATCTCACCTCTCGCCTAGTTGGATTCAGTGTTTCCCCATTCCACTCACCTGTTCAGATCTTGACCTGCTTGCTCCGGTCATCATGGCTGCCTGCACCTTTTAGTTCTGACAGTCAAACAATCATCCTTATCAGTCAATGCCCTTGATTACACAAGGACATGTGAATCCATGGCTTATTATTGCATAAGATAAATGAAAAGGCAGAGCCATCCTGAGGCATAATGGGAATTCCAGGAGTTCTCTATTCAAGTACCGTGATATCTTTTTTTTTTTTTTTTTTTTTTTTTTTTTTGGTTTTTCGAGACAGGGTTTCTCTGTGTAGCCTTGGCCATCATGGACTCGCTTTGTAGACCAGGCTGGCCTCGAACTCACAGCGATCCGCCTGCCTCTGCCTCCCGAGTGCTGGGATTAAAGGCATGCGCCACCACGCCCGGCCTGTACCGTGATATCTTAATGTACCTTCTCCCTTAGACTGGTTCATAATACACAGATGTATACTATAAACTGAATTGTGAACCCCTTCTATTCATGTCTCAGTCTCCTTGCCATCTCACTCCTCAGAATGACAGTTAAGTGGAGATAGAAACTTGACAGAAATAATCAAGTTAACATTAGGACATTGGCATGGGCATGAACCAATACAATTGGTGTCTTTATAAAGGAAATTTGAGCAGAAAAACAAGGAAGATGTGAGGAGAAGATAGACATCTCCAAGCAAGGAAACTTCTGAGGCAGCAGCAGATCAAATAGAAGCCTGGGATGGACTCTTATGCAGTTCCCTCAGAGGGTCTCTCATCCTACCACCTTGATTTTGGATTTTGACCTCCAAAACTTGGAGACAAATTTTTGTTTGAAGCTCCCAGTTTGTGGTATTTTATTATGACAGTCCTAGAAAACTGCTACAATCACATTTGCTTCTCTCCACCTTTTCTGAGTCATCCAGTAGCCTCCTGCCCTCTGTGGCTCCCCTCCAAGGCTCGCATTTCTGGACAGTGTCTTAGGCTATCACCTATCCAGAGGTTAATCTCTAAGTGCCTGTATCTCAAAGGACTATCAGGGAAGAGCTAAGATCTTAATAAGCCAAAGGGCAATGATTGACACTGAATGTGGCACACCTCTTCTGGATACTGGCTCAGATGCATGCTAACTCACAGACATGACCCTCCAATGGGGGGAAAGTATCAAGAAGCCAAAGAGATGGGCAAAGAAAAACAGTCTTAGGTGAAGGAACACCTCCCTGTTTCTCAGATCACATCAGTGGATGGGTGTGTCTCCCTTAGAAGTCTTAAAGCTGACTTCTCTCCTAGAAAAAGGTGCAGATCAGTGCACACAGTTCAACAGGCAAATGCCTGGCTTCCTCCAGGGCATTACTTGATATGTAATGGCATCTGAACCATCCAAAATGGTTGAATGATTTCTATTAAACCAATGGAATTATTAAACCATTCAAAAAATTCCTGCAGGCACAGCCAACCTCTTACCTGCTCTGTCTGTCAAACAGTGGCATTTCTGAGGCCAGAACAAGACACGTAGAGATGATTTTCCAGTTCTGTTTGCTAATGGAGGGGAAAGTCAAGGGCTTGACTCAGCTTGTAGAGAGGTGAAAAAATGTCTGCCTATTCGAACCCCTACCAAGACCTAGCCAACGAACATGATATTCTCCACCGTTGAGTGGAGAGTGAGATCTGACTCTCACACAAACTCTGGTGCCCCTTTTCTGACCATGTCCCCTGGATGGGGAGGCCTGGCGGCACTCAAAGGAAGGATAGCAAGTTACCAAGAAGAGACTCGATATTCTAAGAGCATATATAGGGCGAGGAGGTCTCCCTCAATCACAGACATAGGGGAGGGGAGAAGGGGGAAAGTGGGAGGGAGGGAAGATTGGGAGGAAACGGGAAGGGCTAACAATCGAGATGTAATATGAATAAATTAATTAAAAATGTAAAAAAAATAAAGAAATATCAATGAAAAAAATGTCTGCCTAGTGTCAGTCACGTGTCACATTCGGCCAATCGAAAGCATTTGTTAAAAACAAACATAAAAGTCCAAAAGATTAGAGGGGACTATTTACCATAGCTAAGATAATAATTTATGATGACTGACATCCAATTTTAGATGAAATACCAATATATATATATATATATATATATATATATATATATATATATATATATATATATATATATATATATATTGTCATGTGTCACCTAGACTGGTCTCAAACCTCTGGTTTTGTAGTCAAGACTGACATTGGACTCCCAGCCTCCTTTTCCTCCTGAGTGCTGGGATTAAAGGGGAAAAAATGAAAATAGTTTTCCACAGAGAGAAAGGGAAGAGCATCTAACCCCGCCACTGTTTTCAGTGAACAGCGCTTGCCTTTTTGCTGAATAAATGAAGAGGAAGGGTAGCGTGTCCATCTGGGAAACCATATTGGGTTGCAATCCTGGATTTCACGGCTGCTCAGGACAGCTGCGTGAACACAGTATGTTAGGGTGTTTATGCAGATATGCTCGTCCCACATAGCCTGGGCTGAGTAAACACCATGTACACTCCTGTTTGGAATTACAAGAACTCGAACCATCTCTCTCAGAATTGGGGGAATGATGAAACGAAGCCGCTGTGGTGTGGCTTGGGCCTTCTCTGCCCTGTGAGCCCAAAGCTAGAGAGCTGTTTCTGTGTAACTGTCATTAGGATCTCTCCCTATTTCCTCTTTCTCTGGCATCCTGTTTAAAGTGCTGTGACCCTTCAGGATCCAGTTTCTGTCCAAAGGGAACAGCTGCAGTGTCAACAGATCAGACCTGTAAACCTATATACCATATCGCATACCTGATCTCTGGCAATTCTCATTCAAAGGTGAAAAGGAAGTGCAGTTAGTAATACTCGAGTGACGTATGTGGAGTGAGCAGGCCCTTCATGAGTCCCCCAAGCTCCTGTCATGGAGACAGAAGCTGATAAACAGAGACCAGACTAGCTTCCAAATAAGGAAACTTGGGACAAAGGTTCCAGTGACCAGAAGAGTTGGAGGGAGACAGAAGACGGTGACATTTCATTAGGCAAAGAAGAAAAAAGGTTCCAGGATTTCTTGAGATGGCTACTTGGTGCATGGCAATGTTTGTTGATTGGCTTGTGTCTCTCAAAACAGCAGTTCTGAGGGCCGACCTAAACATGTGGGATTTGGGGGGTGGGACCTGTTTCTAGCATGTACCCTACACCCCACAACTGATTCTAAAGCTCCGATTGTCTTCCAACTGGCTCATTTCTCAGATTGAAAAACAGGCCACAAGAACATTGGCTCCAAAAGAAGGGACAAGGCAGGCTGGGAAAGAATGCAGCTGTTGGTGTTTGGCTTGCAGTCTCAAGTACTACAAGAGTTTAACTCCCAGAGGCGATGCGGGAAAAGCCAGGGATAGAGCTGGAGAGGTGGCTCAGTGCATCAGAGTGCTCAGTGGATCCCAGTGCCCACGTAACAAGCTAGGTGTGGTCCCACAGATGCTTAGAAAAATGTCTGCGGTTGTCCTCTGACCTGCACATGCATACACATGCATGTGAACCTGCACACAGAGGAACACACATGCACCCATGCACACACAAAAGACAGCTTTAGAGCAGCAGTTCTCAGCCTTTGGGGCACGACCGC
The DNA here is from genome assembly GCF_903995435.1 of Acomys russatus. Taxonomy (NCBI): domain Eukaryota; kingdom Metazoa; phylum Chordata; class Mammalia; order Rodentia; family Muridae; genus Acomys; species Acomys russatus. Next base: position 3,376,915 of record NC_067148.1, read on the forward strand.
TTTGGGAGTCTTTCACCTTCGGCCCACATTCACAGGGGTGGCCTAAGATCACCAGAAAACATAGATGTTTACATTGTAATTTGTAATAGTAATAAATTACAGTTATGAGGTAACAATGAGATAATTTTATGTTTGGAGGTCACCATGATATGAGGGACTGTATGAAAGGGTTGCAGCATTAGGAAGGCGGAGAACCATTTTATAGAGGTTACTTAGGGAGTCTCCTTCACACACAGGAGGAGGAGGCTAGGGGTAGTTAAAGTACTTGCCTAAGGCCACTCAGACTGAAGATTATTTTTTCTCCTTAGAGATTCTAAGGATTAAGGCATTGTTCACCCACCATGTGCCCTAACATAAAAGTTATGTGTTTTGATAACATGCATAAGCATTTCCCAAAATGCAAAGCAGAGCAACCATGTTCTAACAGACTACCATCACTACTTTAGAGTTCAGAGTTGCCCAAACCCATACATATCCATTCCTCCTTATATGGGATTTCTCTTCCATGACTGGATCACAGCAGTCATAGAAGTGCAAGAAGGGACAGGTAGGAAGACAAGAAAGAAAGAGAGAAGAAAGAAGAAAGAAAGAAGAAGAAAGAAAGAAAGAAAGAAAGAAAGAAAGAAAGAAAGAAAGAAAGAAAGAGTGAATTGCGGCCTCTTGGCCCTGGGGCAGCAAGAAGAAAGACACCCAAGTGCCAGCCCCAGTTCTCCACAGTAGGTACCATTACGATGGGCAAATATGTGATGAAGGGGCGGGGGATGAAAATGGAGTACATGGTAGAGAGATAGGAGAGAAAGCAAAACTGAACAGTTTGTGCACTGTGGAAAGAGGTGGAACTGGAGATGCAGTGACAGTGAGGGGCAGGTGGATATGAGGAGCCTGTGAGACCACCTGAGGCCATGGTAATGTCCTGGCCCACGCTGCCACCAAAGGCCATGCCTAGGTTCATGGCTCTACATGTCTGTGGTCAGTGCTGCCACTCACTGTAGGCCATCTGGATGTCAGTGGTCTGGGATGCTGTCTGAGACTGTGTTGATGGCCATACTGATGTTGGGGGATACTGATCTGAGTAGCCCATGTTCCCATCCAAGGAAGGCATGGTGACATCCTTGGCACTGAGGGCCATGTCTGGGTTCATGGTCCTATCACAGCTCTCTGCTGATGTCCGAGACTTGTGTGTTAGCACCAAAGGCCATGCAGGCATCCCTGTTCTGGGCTGCCACCTAAAGCCATATTGATATTCTTGATATGCAAGCACTGTGCTGAGCTGTTCATGCTTCTCACCTGCATTGAGAGAGCTTGCCTGGGCAGCATGGAAGAGCTGGTTCTGGTGGGTGGGAGAGCTGGTCCCACCCCTCACTAGTTTTAGCACTCAAGAAAGCTGGCCCTACACATCACCTGGTCACTGCGGGAGAGCTGGTCCTCAAGGGCAAGAGAGGCAGTGGGCTGAAGCACCCAGGAATTCATGAGATGCAGTACACTTGGGCAGCACAGTAGAGTTGGTGCTGGTGATGGAAGCCAAGGAGACACCAACTCAGGCTCCACCAGGCCCAGCTCCAGGGCTCTGAGTCAGCCCCATTCCAACCTCTATCCCATCTGTGATCTGCTGGAGCCTGTGAAAGGTCTGGTCCTGCAGATCCAAAGCCGCAGAACCTCTCCCTGTGATACAGGGCAACAACAGGATAGCCAAGAGGAGTCCCAGTGAGGATCCAGGATAGATAATGTAGCAGAAGCCAGAAGTCTCGAACCAGGCCAATGACTCACTAGGATGAACATTTACAAAGAAGTGTGGACAAAGGGGCATACTGTGTAACACACTGCAGCTTCCATGGGGAGATTTTGTTTTAATTTTTAGTTTTGGGTTTTGGGGGGAGGATTGCAAGGGTAGAGGGAGGATATGAAGGGACCGGGAGATGAGTGGGATTGGGGTACATGATGTGAAACTCACAAAGAATTAGTAAAAAGTCTTTTTAAAAAGGAAGAAAAAAAGAAAAAGAAAGAAAGAAAGAATTACACTCTTACTCTTCTCTGCACCTGGCTCCCTCCAGAATCAAGCTCATCACTAACTGCATTAGTCTGTCCCCCACACACTGCCTTCACAAACTCACCATTTCTCAAAGGCTCTGCTGCCTCAACACACTCACACTGAGAGCCAGCCTTCCATGGAGGACAAGCTACATAGAAATCATACAGAGCTTGAGCGTGTAAGTGATGCACTGAGAAGCGATGGCTTTGCATGTGTAGAGCCAACATGACATTTAGTGAAACAATGAGATTAAGTATCCTCTCATGTGACACCATCTTTGGTTTGGTTTGGTTTGGTTTGGTTTATTATGTCGAGAGGATTTTTTTTTTAATCTATTCATTTAGCACAAATCCTAAATACAGCACTGTTGTCCAACCTGTCGTCCCCATACTGTGCATTAGCTGTCTGTCTGCCCATCCTCTTCATGTGCTACCTCATGTCCTCTGAACTAATACCCCCTCTTTTCTCTGCCACTACACCTCTCTACCCCTAGTAATCACTGCTTTGTTCTCTGTCTTGGTGTGCTGATTGATTTTTGTCGTTGTTGTTTGCTTTATTTCCCATATCAGTGAAATCACAAAATCTTTTCTTGTGTTTCTGGCGTATTTTATATAAGATGGTGTCTTCTGGGCTTATTTGTACTGTCACAAACAGCAGGGTCTTATTTTTCGGGAAGGTGAAGGACATTCCATTATGTGTATATAGACCACACCTTCTTTATCCATTTACCAACAGACATTTCTTTGCTCCCATGTCCTGATGTTTATGAATAATGATGCATTGAACATGGGGACATCGGCTACATTTTTACAGCCCTCAAGGTGGCAAGGCCTGGGAAATAACTATATAATTAAATAAATATATTTTAATGTTTATACTAGTCGACAAAGACACAATACAACATCTTGTTGTGGTGGTTTGAATAAGTATGGCACTCATAGACTCATGTGTTTGAATGCTTGGCCCATTAGGAAGTGCCACTATTAGGAGGGGTGGTCTTGTTGGAGTGGGTGTGGCCTTGTTGCAGGAAGTGTGTCACTGTGGAGGCGGGCTTTGAGGTCTCATATGTGCTCAAGCCATGCCCAGCGTGACAGTCTCCTTCTGCTGCCTGCAGATCAAGATGTAGAACTCTCAGCTCCTTTTCTAATATCACGTCAGCCTGCATAACACTGTGTTTCCTCGCAAAGCAATAATGGACTAACCTCTGAACTATAAGTCAGCACCAATTAAATACTTTCCTTTATAAGGGTTGCCTTGATCATGGTGTATCTTCACAGCCATAGAACACCAACTAAGACCCCAAGAGGCCAAACAAAAATACCTAGAAGACTAAAAGGTGTGTGGGCAGAGTAAGATAGTGGGACCAGGGCTGGGGTTGGGGTTAGGGGGCAGTAAAGAATGGGAAAGAAGGAAACAAAAGAAATGGCATCTCACTTTGGGGTAAAATGCTAAAGGACCTTTTTACTACATTACGTTCCCAACAGCAATATGTGGTATTTCAGTGTCTCTGCATCCTCATCAAAACTAATTTTTGATTTAAAAATAATAAATATATACAAGGTCCTTTGTCTACTTTAAATGGGCTTTGTCTACTTTCTTCATGGTGATCTTTACTTTTTAAAAGGTTTTAATTTTGATAGCCTCTAATTTATCTTTGCTATATTTGTTGTTGTTATCTTTCTTAAGAAACCACTGCCTAAACCAAAGTTATAAAGAGCTATAACGGTGCTTTCTTCTAAAAACCTAAGGGTTTAGCATTAACTTTGAGGAGTTGTTTTTATTTGTTTGTTTGGTGAGGACGGGTCTGCACTCTTTTGCATGTGAGCATCCAGTTGTCTCAACAACACTTGTTGTAATTAGACATTTTTGCCCAGATTGTATCTGACAGAATTCATCTTGGATCCTCTTAGAAGAAAGTATTGTGGTGATCCACCACTAGAGATACTAAAGCTTTCGTTTGCCTCAGTATATTGTATATTTTCCTTTGGAGCCAGAGAGTGGCCTGTGCTGTTAATCAGCACTATGGGAATGTCTAGTTAGCCACAGGTATCACTCAGAGTCACTGATGCCTTCTCTATAAAAGAAAAGATACAAGAGTATCTAAGCTTCACTTTCCACTGCACTGTGACTTCCATCCTTTAGTCTGAATGTTGACCATTTTTGCATCTTGTTTTACTCTGCAGTATGGAGACAATACTAAGGGAACAGCTATCTAACCCCAGAAAGAGGGCAGCAATCCTCTGGTGAAATGTTGTAGGAGCTTTGTCTTTCTGTTATTTTGTTGTGGCTTCTTAAGACACTGAGGAGATAACAGCCTGAGCCACAAGTATTAAGGTCATGGCACCAAACATGTAACAGACCCTGCCTCAGGAGATGGTGAAATAAGACAGCTAAAAATCTTGGCTGAATTTTCCTGAAGCCTTTAAGCTGCTTCTAAATGCCTAGATGACTTAATTCTAGATGTAAGAAAACAGACATCTTTTTTCTTAATTTTGTTATTTAAATTTTTTATTTTTTTATTTATTCACTTTATATCCTGATTGTAGGCCCCTCCCTTGTCTCCTCCCAGTCCTACCCTCCTCCCTCGTCCTCCCTCCCACCCTCCCCTAGTCCTCAGAAAGAGGAGTTCTCCTCCCCCATCATCTGACCCCTAGCTATCAACTCTCATCTGGACTGCCTGCATCCTCTTCCTCTGTGGCCCGCCCTGCCAAGGGGAAGTGATCAACAAGTGAGCACCAGAGTCCATGTCAGAGATAGTCCCCTAGCCGCCATATTATGGGACCCACAAGGAGACTGTGCTGCCTACCGACTACATCTGAGCAGAGGGTCTAGGTTGGTGCATGGTCCTTGGTTGGCACATCAGTCTCTGCCGTCCTTCCCCGACTCCCCAAACCCCCCAGATTTGTTGCCTTCGTTGGTCTCCTTGTGGGACTCCTGCCCCTCCTGGTCCTTCTATGCCCCAACTTCCCATAAGACTCCCTGCACTCCACCCCAAAGTTTGTCTGTGAGAGAAGGAATGGGACAGGAGCCTACCATAGCTGTCTTCTGAAAGGCTCCACCCAGCAACCCAGCAAGGGATCAAAGCAGATACTGAGATAGACATCCTTCTTTTTTTTTTTTTTTTTTTTTTTTTTTTTTTTTTTTTGAGTAAGAGAATTAAGATTACTAGGCGGGCCTGCTGTTAGTTAGAAATGGAATAGTTTATTGTGTGAAGAGAACGTAACCTTGCCTTAGTCTGGGCCCAAGGTGAAAACAGTCTTGGGATGCCTGACCCCACTGAGACTTTATCTCTGCAAACTGATAAACATCTTAGATAGACTCAGAGGAAGGAAGTATTAGAAGTATTAGCCCAAGACGAAAGAGCCACAGCAATGGTGGTGGATACCTCAAGTTTGGTCCACGGACAGTGCTGGCTTCTTCTGTCAGACGGATGGTCTGCTAGACTCCTGAGAATTACGCCAGGGGACTTGCCCCATGGAACTGATACCCAGAAGGTTTCATTCTTGTTCCCTTTAATCTCCTTTCCCTCCTAATCAGGATAGTCCGGTTGTAAGGGAGGTACATACCTTTAATGAATCCCTAAGAAAATAGAATCGTTAAGGAATCAGAGCCAAGATTATTGAGAGATGGTTACAAATAGAATAAAGAACTGTTCATGTCTGACTGAAAAGAAAAAAATAATGTTAGTGGGTAGCATTTTCAAGGTAGGTGAATAGCCTAGATCCAGGTCGACATAAAACAGTGCTTTCTAAAATATCTAGTACTCCAGACCAGACCAGGCTGCTGCTCCGTTCTTCTGGTGCCTACCTTTAGAAGGCTCCCATAGAGGCTGAGCCACTGTTGAGGATGCAGAAGGGTCTGACACCTGCACTGAAGCAGAGGGACCATACAGCCCCTAAGGCTACTGGTGCACAGCTATCTGCCATCTAGCATCCTCTTCACCATCTTCTGTGATGTTGAGCTCGGCCTTTCATCCCCCTCGCCATTTCTTCTCATATTCATCTATCCCGATTTTTACCTTTCCTCCTTGGTGAAGCTAAGATCTCCGAGTTCTCCCCACGAGCTTCACGCTCAGTCGTTACAGTGTCTTTTCTCACTGTGAATGTCACTCTTTGTTAACTCTCAGTTCAAAGTCTCTTCCTATTGGAAACATTGGGTTTTCTTTTTGTCAAGTCCGGCAATGCTTGACTCCTTCCACTGAACATAACGACACGCTGCACATGCTTTCATTGTGGTTTTACATCCCAACTTGTATTTACCTATCTGCCTCTTCCATTGAGTGTTGAGCACCCGTGTTGGTCAGCTCTCTGTCACTCTGACAAAATGCCCAAGATAAGTTACTTTAAACCAGAAAAAGTTTCTTTAGGCTCACCATTTCAGAGGTTCCGATCCATCATTATTTACTTGGCCTTGTCGCTTTGGGCTGGAGGTAACATTGTCCACTGTGGCGGGAGCTTGTGGCAGAAAGGGCCTAGTAGAAAGATAGGAAAGGACCTACTCCCAATATTCCATTGAGGGCATCCTTCAGTTGACCGAGCTCCATCTCAGTATGTCCCACCTCTTACGAGTTCCACTGTCCTTGGTCCACACACAGGCTGCGGACCAAGCCTTTCACACATGGATCCTTAGGAGATGTTCTAGATCTGAGTGGTATCACATCCTCCAGGGCAAGGTTGGTACCACATCTTTGTACTATCAGCAACTGTAAGAGCATTTCTTACAACCGTTGCTTAGCAGACGGTTGGTGGGTAAGTGAGTTAATGAATGAATCCCTGGGTCTACACGTTTCTATTGAGTGCTTACAGTCACAGGGCACCATCAAGAGTGAGAAAGGAGTAGTGATCGAAGCCCGTACACTGAAGCTTCGGATTCCCCATCTTTCCGCCTGAGGAAGTGAATTTCATATGGATGACTATGAGGAAATGTTTACTAAAGGTAAAAGGATGTTATTCCAATGAGTTCTGGGCTCTGACCCAATTTGAGGATTTAATATTGGTAATGAGGGAGACATTAGGAGGTAGGAAGGACAGCATTTGAGAGCAGAGAAGCAATGAAAACCATGGTGGGATGCATACATACTTAAGGGCAAAGAAAGTTAGTCATAACTGTGGACTTCTTGTGTATATAGTGCCATTTTGAGAGAAATGGGAATCACTCTCATAAGATGCTAAAATTTCTCGATCTGGGCAAGAAGAAAGTACAAGGCTGTGGTGCTGCTCACAGGAGGCTCTGTGAAAAGAATAGCTTAGAGATCTCTTCTGAGGGGCCCACGTGACGCCTCCTCTGCCTCCTGGCATAAGCAGAATCCTGTTGCTCCTGTGCCAGCAGAGGCAAAGTTTAGCTCTCTTAGCTGAGATCATCCTCAATAAAACTGGAAAAGCAGACAGAATTTACCACCAACTCTTTTATAGCTTCTCTTCTCTGTACAGATCTGGGCATCGTCTTCTATTTTTCTCTAATTTCCAGTTTTACTTTAATCTCCCTTGTTTACTCAGCTCTCGCCCTTTCTGAAGCTCCCCATCAGGGCACCCTGACATGCCACTTCCTGGGGCTCATTCCCTCCTGTCCTCCCTAGTGACCATGTAGTGACCATGGCACCATGTTTTGTCTCTAGAAAATATTGTTTGACCAATTTGAACTAAATTGTTAGTGTCTGAAAATGGTTTTGATTCCCACATGGGAATTCTGCCAGAGATTTTCAATGGTTTAATCAAAAGGCGGAGTAAATATTAAATATTAAATAGAAGAAACCACTTGAAAAGCTTATTAATACTAAGATTTCCATTTAAAATTTGTGTTCATCTTTAAAAAGATTGAGATTCTTAACAGCTATATTTTACAGTGCATATAGTTCAGTGGAATAAGCGAAGCACACAGTACTTGGTTGTTTTTTTTTTTTTTTTAACTTTAATGTTTTTAAAATACCAGATTTTGAAACATGAAAAGAAGTGCATTTGTCAAAGATAGCTAATCATCTTGATTTTTTTTTTAAAGACCAGAATAAAAATAATATAATGAGACTCTGGAAGTCTGCCCAGTAAGCTTTTTGAGACCTGGGTGACAAGTGGCTGGTGGATCTCTTATGTGCCCTTCCTTGACACTTCCTCACCAGGGCACACCCTGCCCAACCCAGGGTGAATATAAGACAGATCATTGTTTCATATTCTAATGACACAGAAATCCATTGTGTTCACAGTATGAGAGGGAATCAAGGGAGGCTGTCATAAATTATTAACTGCTGCTCTTCTGAACCTATGCAAGAACAGTGCTGGTTGCTTCCCATGGTTCCTGGAAGCTCTTTCCTCTGTGACAAGAGAAAGAAAAACAAGGGGAGGTGGAGAGAAAAAATGAAAGGAAAGAAATGATGGGAGAAAAAAATGAGGCAAGAACTACTTCAGGCTCCTTACAGCCAAGCACGTGTCTGTGGGATGTCAGCATTGGCAATGGGAATTGCTTTGAATATTTTCTCTTAAGATTTTGCCAAGGGTTTTGATTGGTAGTTCTTGCTCACTCTATTCCCCTCACTTAAACACAGCTGCCTGCATAGCTGCAAGTTTCCTCCAAACCTCGTTAGAACACCTTAAAGCAGATTTTAAGTATTTCAGTTTTCCTCTGTAAGAAACTCTGCCTTTAGTTCTCTCTTTGTTCTTGCCTAGTCTCCTGACATTGTAAACAAACACACAGAGGTGGTGGAGGAGGAAGGGAGGAGGGAGGGAGGGAGGGGTGGGGAGGAAAGGAGGGAAGGAGGGGGAGAGAGAGAGAGAGCACCAATCATGCTCTCTGTCTGGTCTGTTGGGGATGAAGTGTGCTGACAGGACCAGCATATTATAGCTCCCATTCTGAATACAGCTTGTTGTATTCAAAATAGTTTTATTGTCTTTAAAATAGTTTTATTGGAACACAGCTTGTTCACTGATAAATTGTCCTTGGCTGTGGGTGATTCCATATAATAACAAAATTAACATAGCCTATAGCCCTCAAGGTATAAAAGATTTACTATTAGGCCCTTCACAGAAAATGCATTTTCTGCTATATCTTAGGTCAGTATCCACAAACTGCAGCTGGCCTATGAACTATTTACTGTCTATTTATGTCAACTTTAGGACCCTGCCCAAGAATAGACTTGAACTATGTCACTGTGCCCTCTGTGTGTCACAGATGATGCTCCTTTCTGCAGGAAGACCATCTTGAGGAAGGAGTGACATATAGATTTGCACTCTTGTGTCAGCCCTTGGGCTTTTCGTGGATCAGCACTTTTAGTCGCTCTGACTCCAGTGACTCTGTAAAATGTTAACTTTCTTTGAGGAAAGTACTTGCTTTGTGACATTTCTGGGCTGCGTGACTCACAGAGATTTGTGGAACTATGACTTAGCTCTTGCTGTTTAATAAACCACTCCAAAACTTTGTGACCTAAAACAAACTACAGTTCAGCAATTCAGACTGGGCTTGGCTTGGTGGTTCCGGCCATGGCTGGGCTCTGCAGGCTTTTCCCATGGGATTATTCATGCATCTGTGGTCAGTTGGCATGCCAGGCAGGGCTGCTGCGGGAAGAGAGCTTACCTAGTATAACTTTCTGCTCCACATGGTCTCCCTCGGGGACCAGACCATGCTGGGCAGGGTCCTCAAGCAGAAAGTATCTATGTAGTCCCCACAAGGCTGCCTTCAAAACTCACAGAATGTCACCTCCTTTGCATTGTCAGGCAAAGCAAATTACGAAGGCAGCCCACTCACCTTTGGGGTGGGAAAACAGACCCCACTTCTTCATGGTATCACAGTCATTCTAGGGAGGGGAAGGAGGGGGATTACTGCCCCTCTTTAGCGCTTCCTTCTTTCTAACTTTGGCCAACAGTGGGGAGTTAGTTGGAGTGGTGGAGCTTAGCTGTACAGACCTTGGCAGGGTTTCCCTGGGCACTGTGGTGTGCCTCCTGGTACTGCTCCGTGACCTTGATCTAAGGCTGGAATTACCTGGGAGCTTGATGAGAGACTGACAGGCAAAGGCAAGCAGTTAGTTTAGAGCAACAGCAGTGCAAACAGAGCTGCTGGAAGTCTAGTGGTCCAGTTCTACTGCCACAGGGCTCAGTCCTCATTCTACGTGAAGCCATAGCATCACTGATCAGATGCTAAGCATAGCCATAGTTGTGTGCCCGAGAGCAGATTGACAAGGCTTACTGATCCATAGTCTCTGCTCAGGGAGGAAACAATAAGTTTCAAAGAGATGAACAGAGGATCCTAAATAATAAATAATATCTCTATGGTCCTGGCCCTGTCCTCCCCTGTCACCTGTAGTTATGTATTCATGTGATGTGTGTAGTTAGTGTTTGTTCTGCAACAACACTTTGGCTTTCTTTAAAGTCTTTATTTGGGAAGGAGGAAGGAACAGATGAGAAGCAGCAGAGGAGGGGTAGAGATTACATCACTCACGCTCTCATACTTGGAGGTTTGTTTTAAGCTCAGTGCATTTGCTCAGCAAAATTAACTTCACAAACTATTTTTATGTGATAGATTATCCCCTTTTTACACGTGACGTGATCCTAGATGCTGAGAAGTTTCACTATAACATTTCACAATAAAGGTAATTAATAGAATCATAGTTAATGTATGTCAATTACTAAAAAGAATGTCTATGTGCAGTTAGACACAGGTGTGTATGTGTGTGTATGTGTACGTGTGTGGTGTGTGTGTGTGTGCATGTTTATGTGTGTGCTCATGTGTGTGTTCATATGTAGGCCAGAAGTCAACACTAGTGTCTTCCTCAACCCCTTTTCCACCTTAATTTTTTTGAGACTGGGTCCCTCATTGAACCTGGAGTGCACCTATTCAGTTCACTTAGCAAACAAGCCCAAGGGGACCCTCTTGCCTCACCTCCCAAGTGCTGGAAGTACAGGTGCACGCCACTGCTCTTTTTCCCCAGGGATACTGGGTATCAAAGTCAGATCCTCAGCTTGTTCCGTAAACTCTTTTTTTTTTTTTTTTAAGATTTTATTTGTTATTATGTATATAGTGTTCTGTCTGTATGAACATTTGCAAGCCAGAAGAGGGCATCAGGTCGCAGTATAGGTGCTTGTGAGCCACCATGTGGTTGCTGGGAATTGAACTCAGGACCTCTGGAAGAGCAGGTGGCGCTCTAAACTCTTTATGCACTGCCCCCGGAGTGGGAGGCCATGTCCACATCCGTATTGGAAACTTGGTCTGTATTGTAATGAATCACGTCTGCTCTTCCTTAGAGCTGACACACAAACATTATCTCTGGTGCTCCTTGAAGTGCATGGAGGCAGAATAACCCAGAAGTCCCAACCCTTCTTCTCTGGAACTCATTCTTTGCTGTTGTTTTGTACTAGCCTTTTCAAGTCTCTGCTCTGCTCCCTGAAGCAAGCCTAGCTTTCACTGATCTCTGGTTCCTACCGGTCCTTGGTAATTCTCGTCTACATTCCAGAGGCATCCTGGCCTGACACTGTCCCTGTGTGGTGACTCTGGACTGCCGCCAAGGGGTGCTGCGCACTTCTTAGAGCCGGATTTTGCCACTGTCAACCACCACAGCTTCCTCTTGTAACACTCTCGCCATTATGGAGGTCCCAGACCCTTCATTGAAATTGTGGCCCTGGCCCCTGAGACCATGCTGTAATCTTTAACTGACTTCTCTGGTTGTTTAGCAAGTAACATAGGGATCTTGTCTGACTGTTCATTAACTTAGAGCAGATGTAGCGGTTCTGAGAGTTCACTAGCCAAGGCCTTCCAAAGGAGTGCTCAGAGGACAGCACTCCCACTGGTTTCCAACCTGTTAACATGGTGCAGCCTGGCTTACATCCCAGAGAGAGGCCTATCTCGGGGTTGAGGCCATGTTATAGTCAGGATAGAAGAAACTCTCTCTCTCCTGGTCCTGTTTCCTAGCCAAGGATGAACGTTCTCAGTAACATAACATAATAGGATAAAACATAAACTCCAAAGTACAGGGACTTTTCTGTTTGCCACTGGCAATTAAGAAAATAGCACTTGGTACAGTAGGTCTTTGGTCACTACTGAGGCATTGTATGAAATTGTTTGTTCTTTAGAAAACTAACCCAGTGGCTGAGGAGATGGCTCAGTTAGGAACATGGTTGATGGACAATCACTAGAATCTGAGTTTAGATAACCAACACCCACATAGAAGCTGACCATGGCAGTGAAGGTCTCGAGCCCCAGCATGGTCGGGTAGAGAGACAGGCAGATACCGGGGCAGCCATTGTAACTGAAATTGGTACTCAAGGTTCCTCAAGAATTAAAGCAAAGAGATATGGAGAAAAATATCCAACCTTGACCTCTGGCTGCCACCCACATACACAACATGGGTGGGCACACAGACAGACAGACAGACACACATACACACATACACACACATAAACACACATAAGGAGGCATGAGTTGAAGCTTACTAATAATTATATTTCCAGAGCTCAATTATTTTATTTTAGTCCAAGAAGCAGAAATATCTAGTCCAAGCCCAAAGCCAATCTACTATGCATTAGAGCAGTGGTTCTCACCTTTCCTAATGCTGTGGCACTTTAATACAGTTCCTGATGTTGTGGTGACCCCCCCATCCATGAAATTATTTTTGTTGCTACTTCATAACTAAATTTTTGCTACAATTAAGAACTGTGATGTAGATATTTTTGGAGACAGAGGTTTACCAAGGGGCTTGTAACCCACAGGTTGAGAACCAGTGCTTCAGAATCTCTTTGCCCTCCAACTCTTTTCTGCAAAAGTTGCTTACCATCCGAACTGCCCCTCTAAGAATGCTCACACAAGATGACACAAAGTCTGGGCTGGCGAGATGGATCAGAGGTTAAGAACACTGTCTGTTCTTCCAAACATCCTGAGTTCAATTCCCAGCAACCATATCGTAGCTCACAACCATCTATAATGAGATCTGGTGCCCTCTTCTGGCTTGCAGGCAAAACACTGTATATGTAATAAATCAATCTTTAAAAAAAAAAAAAAATGACACAAAGTCACCATGTAATAATTTTCAGAAGGCTGAAATTTGACTCCATGTTTGGAGAAGAAACACCCGCCCCCCACCCACCCACCCAGAAGATACAATACCTATAAGTGCATTTCCAGCCAGAAGGAAAGCAGATTTTCATTGTTTTTGTGACTCAGCCCCTCAAAACCTTAATTCCAAATTGGGCTCAGATTTGTTCCCCATAAAAATATTAAAGTGGTGATATTTTCTCAAAATACATGTGACTTCCTCCAAAATAAACCATAAACTCTGTGCTTGGCTATACAGAAGCAGTCTTCTCAGTTCCGATGGGCAGTGTCCTTCTTCACAGGTGGCAACGTGTCAAAAAAGTCTCAGTGGCTGGCTCCAGCTGAACGCCAGTGGTCTATGACACCAGAAGATCAAGCAGACCTTGGTGAGTGGAAAATCCTCTCTGGTCTGACTCGCCAGAGATGCTCTCCCTCCCAGTGCCATTCAGGGACTTTGAAATGATGTGCAGCATACACAGCCTTGTGGATATCCACATCATGTGCTAGAGCCATGCTGTTTTCCCAGCTTTCAACCAGCAGTGTCCTGTCTGTGAACTTCTGCTAGGTCAGCCAAAGGCAAAGTGAGTGTGATTCATTGCAGTAAAGGTTGCTGTCTTTCCTTCTGTGTATAGGGCCTGCTTCCTTTTCCTTCACAGAGAATCACCACTATTCCCCCCTGTTCCGACCACTCGTCACTGTGGTGCACCTCTTAGATCTCTGACTCTGGACAGCACCAGATGCAAACACATTGTGCCTCTAAGCTGCTTCCACACGTCGGATGATCAATGTGCCATGTGAAGGCAGTTGCCCTGAAAGCATTGGACTCCTCTGAAGGGGAACTTTGACTTCAGGACTTTCTGTGACTTTGCCATACTTTATTAGGACTAGCCAAAGCATAAGATGCTTACCAACTGTCTTGGTAACCACCAGTTTCACACAACCTAGAACTGTCCTGGAAGAAGACAATTGAGGAGCTGCCTATATCACACTGACCCGTGGAGATGTCTACAGAGCACTGTCCTGATTTTTTAATTGATATTAGAGGTCCCCTCCCCCACTGTGGGTGATATTATTCCCTAGGTAGGTGATCCTGAACTACGTAAAGGCATTAGATGAGTGTTAGGCTGTCAGCCAGCAAGCAGCACCCTCCACAGTTCCTGCTGTACTTCCTTGACTGTGAAGTGAGTCCGTTCACTGGTTGGAAGTTGTATTGTGTGGAATATAAACAGGCTTGCCTTCAAGGTCCTGCCTTGACTCCTCTCAAACACAAACTGTAACTGTGGTGGGAATTTTTCCTCAGTAGGAGCTTGGACATGAATAAGAGTGGGAGAGAGGAGATATGTTCACTAGAGGACCAAAGCAAAGGCAGCTCCTGGAGAGCCCTGGTCCCAGGTCCTGTTTGTATACTTGTTTTATACTCTAAAACCAGAAGGTGAGGTGGGAAAGCAAGCAATATTTCACAGAAGCCTTCGTGGCAATCAGCAGGTTGTTAAAGGCAGTGACCCATTGTATCAGCTATCTCCACTGTGCTGCTTTTGGTCAAGGCGTTTCCAGCACCGCTACAGAAATGAAACTAGAATACCGACTTCCCCTTTTCGCCTCTTACTCATCCAGTGTTGTGTGACCAAACCTTCCCTGTGGAAACACAACACACATGTCTATGAGTTTCAGACAGGGGTCCCACAACAGACCAAAGCATGGGCACCACCAAAGTCCAGCTTGGTGAAACGATGAATTTTATTGGGGGGTTACTTCCAGGAATATTAATGAGGGGTCACTTCCAGGAGCACTAAATCCTCAAAGACAGCTGCAGCACCAGCACCCCCTACAGCATGGGTGACAGCTCACAAAGCTTGGAAACAGGAGCATGCTCCACAGCCCATAGGCAGGTCAGCAGGTCCTTGGAGATTGTCCCTTCCGAGTGATTTTGTTGCTCTAAACCTCTTCCAGAGAGCTCGCCTGGTTTCTGCTTCTTCACTGCAGCTTGGCTTCTCTCCCTTGAGGGGGATTCTCAGTTTTCCTTGCTTACTCTGACAAAGAGGGGCCTGATGAATCTGGTCAGTTTCAGGGACTTCCTGAAGGAATTTTGAGTTGTTTTCCTTCTTGTTTAAGAAGCTTCTCTGAGGGCTGTAGGGATGGCTCAGAGAGTAAGAGCACTGACTGCTCTTTCAGAGGTCCTGAGTTCAATTCCCAGCAACCGTGTGGTGGCTCACAACCATCTATAATAAGATCTGATGCCCTCTTCTGGTCTGCAGTTGTACATGCAAGCAGAGCACTGTATACATAATAATAAATAAATCTTTAAAAAAAAAAAAAAAAAGAAGAAGAAGAAGAAGAAGAAGAAGAAGAAAGAAAGAAGAAGAAGAAGAAGAAGAAGAAGAAGAAGAAGAAGAAGAAGAAGAAGAAGAAGAAGCAGCAGCTTCTCTGAAGCAGGGCAGTGGTGGTAAACGGCTTCAATCTCAGCACTCAGGAAGCAAAGGCAAATAGATCTCTGAGTTCAAGGCCACCCTGGTCTACAGAGTAAATTCCAGGCCAGCCAAGACTACACTGCCTTGAAAAAAAAAAAAAAGCTTTCCTGAAGGATGTAATATATCAATCATTTGAATTCCAGAGGAAACTGCTAAGCACAGATGATCTGACTTGAGTTTACAGTTTAGCCACTCTCTCAAACTCTAACATCTTTAAGTTTTTAAGATTTTTTTCTTATGAATATTTGTGTTTCGGTATAGGTATGAGCATGTTTGTAGTTACCCATGGGGGGCCAAAAGGGAGCCTCAGCTTCCCTGAGCTGCAGTTACAGGTGCTTTGAACCACTTGACCCAGGCACTGGCATCCAAAGTCTGCTCCTATGAATGAGCAGCAAGCCTCCCAACCACTAAGTGATTGATTCTCCGGCCCCTGGTGTCTGTCTATTAGCACTGGCTCACTTTCCTGCCTTAGCCAGTCTCCGGCTTCTCTGCTTCTAAGCAGGACAAAGACCACATCTCAGGGAAACCCAGTTAACACAAGTAATACTGACATCAGAATAAGAAAGCAGGTGATAAAATATAAATTTTGGATGGGCTCATATGTCCATCTGGCAGATGAGGCTTCCTCTGGGTTGGCAGATGAACATGAACTGTATCTACCTGGTACAAGGAGTGGACACTTAGTTGTCACCAACTTCCCTCTTGGTGACCTGGGGGAATACCTTGGTGAGATAAATGCTGTGGAAATACATTGACTTGATGTAGGCATCTGAGACGTGTGGAAGCGGTAGTGGATGGTGCCTACAGATGATCAAACTTTTTGAGACAGTAGATGAAAGCAGAATTAACATGGATATCCAGATACATCTTACCCCCATTAGTCTGGAGGTGGTGTCATTAGCATGACGGAATCTAGAATTCCCCAGGAATTGGGATCTGGGTGCATCTGTGAGGGACTGTCTGGGTTAGATTGATTGGGAAAACCATTCTTAACAGTGGTGTGCACCTTTAATCCCAGCACTCAGGAGGCAGAGGCAGGCAGATCTCTGTGAGTTCAAGACCAGCCTGGTCTACAAAGTGAATCCAAGATAGGAGAGGCTACACAGAGAGAGACCCTGTCTTGAAAAACAACAACAACAGTGGTGTGACGATTCTTCTGTGTGAGAACACTGGGCTGTGTAACGTGTATGCCAGAAGCTGACTACTAGCATTCTCTGCCTCCTCCCCTGGATTGTGGATGCTGCATATCAAGGCCCTGCAAGCTCCCACTGCCTCGACTATGGTGGTCTTTACCCTTGAAGCCAGAACAAACCCTTCCCCCTTCAGCAACTTCCCCTCCACCCCAGGGAATTTTACCACAGCAACAGGAAAAGTAGCTAAGATAGGAGCCTGCAGGGCCAGGAAACAAATGAGTCACTTAGACTTTGGCTCGTAGTTGACCTACTGGATTCAGGGATCCACTCAGTGATCCTTTTTCACAGCCTGGGAGTGTTGATGGGGTGTCATTTGGACTGGTCCTACAAAGGACCCCTGGGCTCTGGCAGGAAGCTTCCATAGCAGGAAAGAGTAGGCAGACACCCCTGAGACAGTCTTCAGATGACCACCAAGATAAATCAAAACAGTATCCTATCCCGGAAGTATGCTGGGAAGTACTGCTCCCATTAAAGACCTAGCTGAGTCAGAGTGCAGTCACAGCTCCTAAGCTCACAGTACGCCTGCTGCAGAAAGCAGGTGTGTCCTGGAGGCTAACTGGGCCACCTTGGACTTGATCAAGTAGGACATCTAATGCTCATAGGCTTTTCCAGATGTGCATTGTGCTGAATGGATGAAAAGGTTTCTGGTGTAAGGTACACAGTGATTGGCTTGGACAATACACGTTCAGTTCTTATTACGTATTTGCTTTCATCTGAGATAGACAATGATGCCGATTTTTGGTTCTAAGCCAGTGCTGTGGTAGCACTCTGATATTCCGTCATTATGTTCTCCTGGCAGCATCTGAATCACCTGCACATCCCTCAGATAATCACATCGGCTCAGAGTACCAATGACGTCACAATGACTGGACAAGACACAGAGAGATGCTGAGTACCTTGGAAGCAAGCAACACACACACAGACACACACACACACACACACAGACACACACACACACACACACACACACTCTAAGAGGAGATTCAGGGCCTCTCATTTCTGGAAAATTTTTAAAGGACATATCAGGATATTTAAAAAAAAAAAAAAAAAAAGCAAGTTCCTAAGCCTCACACACTCTGCCGCAAAGAGAGAAACACAGTATCTTACAGACCTCTTTTTTGTCTTGTAGTCTACTTGTTTAAAACCTAGGAATATTGATTTTTGTCACTTGAAAGGTTGTCGGCTTCTGGTGGGGAGGGTGGCTCAGAGCAGAGCCAAAACCAAACAAACAAATAATTCAAGCCTAACCATGTTGGAAGCGACATTAGTGTGGAAAGATACAAGACAGCATCAGGGACAAGCCCCGGCGCCAAAACTACAACGTGGAAGCCTGTAACACCGACGCAAAGCTATGGTGAGATAGCACAGACCCTTTGACACCTAGCACAGTAGCGATGTGCAGAATGAGAAGTGGCCCAAGGTGAGAATGTATACAAACTCCTAGGTGGTAGCCAGGAGCCTGGCCCTCTCACCGGGGATTTGGAAAAAAAAGATGAGAAAAAATGGAGTACGGATACACAGTAAGCAGTATGGAGTGTGAAAATATTACGCAATAGCTTACTGCCCAGCAAATAGCGTCCACCGTGGAAAAAGGACTTAGTAGTCAAGTAGGCAAAATGGCTCAGCTAGCTAATGTTAGCTATCAAACGGCCACCTCAGGTGTTGATGTGAGTCATCTCAGAAGTGTCACAGTGGATTTTATGAATGAAGTAGTCATGGTGGCCGACGTGGAGGTTATTCATGGGGCCAACAACACGGACTGCCACGTGCTGCTAGTAACAACAGTTGCTTCTAAACGCCCGGCCTGTCCATGGGACAGACCAAATCTGAGTTCCCAATAAAGCAGCTGCAGCCAGTTCCCTCCTTGTTTCCTGGAACAGTTCATCACACCTGTGAGGGGTGGCAGCCGATCTGAGGGAACCCCATGGGAAAGACTTTAGTCTTATCACTCCTCCACTGGCTGTCACCTGTCACTAGACAAACAATTGCGCATTCTGATAGGACAAGAAAATCAAGAAACTTTGCACATGAAGGTTATTCACTTCCAGAAATAAAATTAAGATAAACTGTAAGTATTACTTGTTAAAAGGTAAATAAATAAAATAATAGGCCATTAAGAAAATCATAAGCAAGTACATGCTTGCACATGCATGCGCGCGCGCGGGCGCGCGCGCGCGCACACACACACACACACACACACACACACACACAATCAAAAATAAAATGAATGTCCTACAGGGAATGGAAAAGGATAGTTTAAAATGGGGGAGGCATCTTCCAAAGTGTCAGTTGAGAAGTTTGCCTTTACAGATATCACAGGGCATGAGACAAACATACTAGCTGAAATCCAGTCAGCAACAAGAGCTCTAAAAAGAATTGTGGGGGAAAAAAGCAAGAGAGAAGCTCAAAACGCTCAAACAAAACAAAAGCAAGAGCTCACGTATCATGAGGGCAAGGTCTGGTGAGGTAGGCAGGTGCACAGGTAAGACCATCGTGGCTTACACAGGAGGCCCTACGTAAACTATATATTTTATTTATTCATGTAAATTATATAGCACATATAGTTTATAATCCAGTTAACACATGATAAGCACAGCTGCTTAATTGCTCTTGCTTTCAGGCTTGTCCATCCTTTCAACACAGGGAAGTGAGGTAAACCTGTAAAGTTCACATTGGAACATCACATGAATCAAGTTGTAAAACTCAATCTCAGAACATAACCTCCTATCTCTTGACCTGAGCTTATGGCTCTGTGTTGAGCTGCACTAATTGTTTAGCATCGGCCTGGACATTACACCACTTGATAAGATGGTTATAATGCTCAGACCTTCCAAAATTACTTAGGCAATAGTTTATAAGATAAAGCCTTAGAGATATTTCATCCAAATTTTATCACATTTATCAAAGGTCTTACCAAAGACTGTAGCTAGGGTCCAGGTGCCTCTGCAAGAATTAGAGAAAGGCTTCCCCTGGGAAATTTATCTTCCTCTCACTCAGCAGATCATCTTACCCTAGAATCTCAAAAAGAAACTGAGGCCAAGACCTGTGGATGCCAACTTCCACCTTTTACACATCAGATTTACTTCCGTTTTTTCTTCTATTCATGTTCCCTGTGTGTCTTATTTAAGGTTTCATTGTTGTGAAGAGACACCATGGCCACAGCAACTCTTAGAAAGGAAGACAGTTAACTGGGCCCGGCTTACAGTTTCGGAGGTGAAGTCCATCATCATCATGGCGGGAAGCGTGGCAGCGTGCAGACAGACATGGGGCTGGAGGAGCCGAAAGTTCTACATATTGATCTGCAGGCTGCAAAAGGAGACTGTGTACAACACTGGGCATGGCTTGAGCATATAGGAGACCTCAAAGCCCGCCCCCACAGTGACACACTTCCTCCAGCAAGGCCACGCCCATTCTAATAAGTCTGCACCTCCCAATAGTGCCGCTCCCTGTGAGCCAAACATTCAAACCGCTACACTGTCTCAGACATTGTTTCCCCACCTATACCATTGTCCTGATCCCTCCTCTTCTCCTTCATATTCTTTGGGGTTCAGTTATGCATGGTTGAAACTTTAGTCCTTAGCCTTCAAGTAGATTCAAGATGTCTTGACTAAGAAACATGATTTCAATCTACCCCTCTAAACTTTTGAGTCTAAAGCCAAACTCTTTGGGAAAAAAAAAACAAACAAAAAAGCCAAATGTTGTGCATCTGTGAACTCACTACTGTTCTCAGTGCCCAGCCCTCTGAGCAGCTATTCCATTTAAAGATGGTCATCAAGGTCATCATGGTCTTTCTGTTGCTGCCCTTGTAGCTCTGGGTCAACCATCGTTCTCTCTGCTTTCTTCTCCACCGTATTCTCAGGGAGGCCTGCCTCTCTGACTTCTCTTTCTGGGCTTCTTATCATAGCTTTTATTTTTATAACAAGGAGGGAGAAGGCAGCACAAACTCACTTCTTTTCAAGCTTTAGTGATGGAATCTGTCATAGAGCATGGCACTATTAAAATCATGTGCCCACACAACATAATGGTAAAAAAAAAATTGATTGATAACATATTGGCAGAAATTTTATTTTATTAAGGAAAAATCACATCTAAATAATGTCTTAGATAGTCTAATGAAATTTAACATATAATTTTTTGGGGAAAAGATTTATTTATTTTTATTTTTTGTGTTTGAATATTTTGCCTGCATGTGTGTTGCAGCATCCTGTGTGTGCAGGGCTGGGGGAAGCAGGAAGACGGCATCCCCCGGAACTGGAGTTATAGATGAGGGTAAGCCACCATGTTGGTGCTGGCAATAAAATGCAGGTTCTCTGCAAGAACAAGTGCTCTTAACTATTGAGCTATCTGTCCATTGCACACTGAAAAAACTTTCTGAAGGGTCAAACGAAACCCACCATGGAATATAGTTAATGGATAAAGAACTGCTGTTTAAAAAAAAAAAAAACGCCAGAGATAAAGATAAACGGGCATCTGTGTGTGTTAGTAATGCAGTGCACAAGAACCAACATGCAGGATGGAATCAGAAAAGCAGCTTAGTTTTCTCTTCCATTGCCAACTTAAAAAACATTAGATGCATCTGACCCTGCCATTTCTCTGTGGAAACTTGAGTTTCTTGTTATGCTTCACAATAAGAGTTCATTTTGCTAGTTAAGAGTCTCTCTTGTCTTAATAAAAAGGGAGGAGATGTTTAATGACTCTTTCTGTGTTTTTTTTTTAATTGTATTTTAATAAATGCACACCTACTCTCTTATGCCCTTGATGTTGATAAAGGCATTAACAGTGCTATAATATTTGCTTGTATTGCCTTGGGAGTTTACAAATTCTGTCTGTTCAGGTAGCTGAAACCTCTTCACATCAGGCTTTCGGCCAAAGTGGACGGTAACATTCCATTGCCAGTGGATGAAGAGCTGTAGCCAGCAGGGTACCCCAGGATGGCCGGAAAGCAGTCTTATGCAACACTTCGGTAAAATGACTCAGAGGTGAGCATATGCCTGAACTCTCCAAGGTGGCAGAGGACTCGAAACATCCCAGTGAGTGAAATGCCAAGGCAATAAGACAGATTTCAGGAAGATTGCGCCAGCTGGGTGAGTGGGCAGAGCAGCGGCTGATGACTGGCTGTTCAAGGACAAGACAGCAGATGCTTTTAGGACACTCTGGGAGAAACGGTCTTAGAAGGGCTTCAGAAGGTCCAGCTTGCACAGGAAATGAGGTTCTTGACAGTTCTATATGCCTGGAAGCTTTTGCACTCTTGAACTAAGGTTCAGCGTCTCCACTGAGCCATTCTTCCTATCAATGAAGGAACTTTGAAACCCAACTTCAGGATTTTACAACAGAAATTTAACCACAGTCAATATTCCGTGAATATTTGCAATTAAAATGAGCTTTTAAGTTTCACATATATTTTTCTCCACATGGAAGTCCTTAGAAAGTCTTTCTTGTGAGTGTGCAAAAAGTTTCTCCTTTTTTGTCCTATAAAAGCATGTGCGTATCTTTCCCTATGTGTTTCTCTCTACCATGTCACGTGTCCATACAGTTGACGATGCAGATATGCCATGATTTGAGATATAATTAAGTCGTCAGTAGATGATCTCGCATGTTGTTTTCCCATTGAGAAGGAGAGCTCAGCGGGTTTGGATGGCTGGTCTGCATCTCTCAAACAGGCAGAAATGCCCTTCAGGCAGCCTTTAGGTAAGCGGCCCGTTTCTGCTGAACTGCAGCCAGCCTTGTACAGACTCATTTCATAAATATTTTTTCCTTTCAAAAAAACTGAGACAAGGGATAGATTCAAAATTTTCCAGAAAGATACTGAAAAGTCTGCTCACAACTAGGTCAGGAGGACCTGTGCATCCGTTTTCGGCAATGGCTTAACTTAATTTACTTCACACCCTATTTATTAGCCAGAACTTTGGAGTTTCTGTGTAAGATCACCTATTTTTCTCATCTCCCCGTTTTATTAAAATATTACACTTATGTGAAGGATGCAGACCTTGCTATGTTGCTTGCAGCAGTGTTTTAGGGTGGAGGGGATGTTTTGTTGCAAAGATTTCATGACATCTCCATGGCTATAGGTATTTACATATTCTTTTAAATATCATGATCAACTGCCTTTGTGTCATCAGTCTCCACTAATGTCCCCTCCTCCAGGATAAGTGTTCCTCCTTCCTGGTCTGTATACTTACACTTAATGCTGCTCTCTGGCTCTTCAAAGATGCTATTGGTAGCCTAACCATCCCCCATGAAGCCTCCCAGATGATGTCGATCAATGGATACAGTGCTTGGGTACCACACATGATGCTCTGGGTTCCATCCCTAACATCACATTAACAGGGCACATTCCTTTAATCTTGGCACTCTAGACTCTAGAGGTAGAGGCAGGAAGATTAGCAGTTCAAGGTCATCCTCAGCTATATAGCCCTTCCAAGTCAGTCTGGGACAGCTTAGACTCTGCCTCGAGAAACAAGCACACAAAAACGCCAGTGTGAGCAGTTCTCAGAGTGAATGGGATTTGAAGATGGTTCAGGAACAAGGAACCCATTGGTCTTTAGATCAACGTCAGCCCTGGAACAAACTGCACAAGCTTTTCTGCTGAGTGGTTTGTGTGGGAAGGATTAAGCTTTGTCACAGGTGGGAGCAGTCTTGGCGGGCTTTACCCTTGGGGCACCCCATGAATACCTTGTGACAGACTGAGTGGAGCCATCCTGGGTCTGGAATTCAGGAAGCAGACCTGGGAACCCCACCTGAACTATTGTCTTTCTAATGGACCCTCACCGGTCCTTCCCACGTGACTGAAGGAGTTGGGGAAGAGAGAATAACAAAGTCGGCTGCAGAGAGAGCGTGCGGGGGCAGCGGACGAGCTGGACCAGCATGCAGGCCAGAGAGACACCTAAGGACCTGTCCCGTGGAACGGCTACCAGAAGGTTCACTCTTTTGTCCCTTTAACCTTTTTCCTTCTTGTATAAGCTAGTTGGGTTGCATAATAAAGTTTAATTGCTAAGAAACAGAGTCAACAGGTTTGAGTAGATACAAGGGCTGTCACACTCCTTTACAGAGTATTTGCACTGCTTTTCATCTCACCTCAAACCTGAAACTAATATGCTACCCTGTCTCCTCTCTGTGAAACAAAACTATGCTTCTCTCTAATGCGTAATCTTCACTTTCTTAATTTTTAGCGATGCCTCATTTTTCATCATTACTTTCTCACTCCTAAAAATGAACAACATAAAAGGGGATGTCTTCATGGTATTTTTAATTAGATGAAAATTCACACACACACACACACACACACACACACACACACAAACACAAACACACATATATATTTATACACACACACAAACTCCTGGGCCCAATAATTCTCTAATTAGTGTTGGAATTCTGATTGGAACTTCGGGAACTTTCCTGCTACTTCGGTTTAAAAATTAAAACAACAACCAAAAAGGCACTAGGAGTTCATTAAGACACTCTCCATCCTCAGCAAATTAGGCCTCATAACTGCTTTCTGCTGGGCTCCTGTCATTCTGCACCAACGATTAGTATTCAAGCTTCTTCTATTCAGACACAATTTTCATATGCTACAAAAACAGGTAACCCAGTCCAAAAAGCCTTGTATTCTCATATTTTTGCCTCCAGATGTTGAAACATAGAGTTAAAAAGAAATCAACCCCAAAAGAGAGAATGAGGAAGTCCCAGAGCCATGCCCAGACTGGGCCAAGGTTGTGCACTGAGGATAAGCCAGTCCTACCTGCCTGACCTGATGTACACATATCTTCCTGAATCCACAGCTAAGAACCCCACAACCCAGCAAAACAGGTAATACATTTACCCCCATATTTTACAGATGAGAAAATGGAATCTGAGGTCTTTTTTTTTAGTACACCAGTGGGAAATTGGACAGCTGCCTGAGTGAGTCATGGTCCAGATGCTCAGCCCTGCAGCCACTGTGGTCTAAGACAATGACCCAGTGTTTTTGGAAGTCTTTGCTTTAACGGTGCCCAACATGCATACTGATAATTTAATAATTTATACTTTGCAATAATTCTGTACTGTAAAATTAGCATTAAAACATGTATGTGTTGAGCATTTCTTTTCTGTGTTTGAGTACTCTTTTCTCATGTCAGTATTGAATTTCACTTCGGTCCTTGCTGCCAAACCAAGAAAGCATTGGCACAGATATTCGAAGTGGTCAATTCTCCCACCCAGCAGGAAACAAAATAACCACAGAGAAATTTGCTCTCACCTCATCTCTTAAAGCTAAAGCCAGAATAGAGAAAGTCTCCACCAGGGGGCAATATATACCTTATCACATGATCAGAATAAGTAATAACAACTGATAGCAAGCAGCCATGTTTTGATTACAATAACTTTTTGGCTTGTTGATTTTTTTTGTTGTTATGTTGTTTTTTGGTTTCTTTTTGTTGTTGTTGTGTTTTGTTGTTTTGTTTTGAGATAGGATCTCTCTATATGTCCCTGGCTGTGCTGAAACTCAACATGTAGACTGGGTTGGTCTTGAACTCACAGAGATCAACTTGCTTCTGCATCCTCAGTGCTGGGATCAAAGGCATGTGCCATCATGCGTGCTCACTTGTTGGCTTTAAATTTGAGCTAATGTTGAATAGTCAGAAGTGTCCATATACAAATATAGACTTTCAGCTTTTCTTGAAAAATTAGAAGATACACACACACACACACATATATATATATATATATATATATATATATATATATATATATATATTTCAAATAAAGAGTGTTAACTTTGTCATTTAAAAATACTGTTTTGCCATGGAAGACTACAGTAGTAATTAGACATTAGCACACAGATCAAACTATTTTTATGTTGGTATATTTTCAGTAACACTTAACTACTTTCAATTAACCTATTCTAACTTTGTCCGGTCCTCCTGCTAAAATGGAAATTTGTGTATCCATCTTGAACCTACTCCTCAAGGAAGGTAGACACTTCTCCTCTATCTTATGTGGTTTGTTGCCTCAACCCAATTTGGCATCTAGGCAGGACAGCAGGTAAAAGCAAGAATTATGCAGCTCTAGGGGCTTGCTTAGGTATTGTTTCTCAGCTCATCTTCTTCCTTATCTCTCATGGGTGAAAGAAACTTTTGGAAAGATAAGAAAAGGGGCTCAGGCTCATGTATTTCTTCCCTCTTCTGTGAGTTTACTCACAATCCAAAGCAAGCAGGCCCAGCAATGCTCTCCAGGGCCTTGGCGGTGAGCCTACCTCTCTTGCCAGACTCCTAGACTGTCCTCACTATTCAGGGTCAAAGACATCTCTGATTTCCTAAAGCAGTTCCTGCCACTCTGCAGAGGTACCTCAGGGTAGAAGATACCTCAAGCTTGGGGCTGGCAAAGCTGTTTTGCAATATTAGTCTATTCTTTACTGAATGATTTGCTATCGTACGCTGAGACCCTGTTTCCCGAATTCTAAATGGAGGATAGTTCTTCCACTTCGCTGCCTCCTGCAAAGACTTGTGTTACTGCAAATAAAACAACACAGAGCGCAGAACAGACTGGAAAAGGCCTCAGAGGTGAACTGCCCTGAGCCATCCTCTGTCTCAGGACTATAGGAAGTCAGATGTGAGTGGGCGTGAATGTGGTACTCGTCCTCATCCTTGCAGTGAAAGAGTTCTAGGGCACAGTAGACCAGGTGCCAAAATTCTAATTTTAATCTCATAAAGGACATTAACACCCTGAAATACCCTAGACCATGGATTCCCTTGACATATGGGCTTTTCCACCAATCAGCAATTGCGTGGCAACTTAAACCTCAGATGTGGCTCCTCAGGGCCTGGTGAGATTGCTCAATCAGTAAAATTCTTGCCAAGAAAGCATGAGAAACAGACTGGATCCCTAGCCTCCACATAAAAATCCAGACATGGCACCATATGCCTGCAAGCCCAGAGCCGGAGGGGCAGACAGGAAGATCGCACTGACCAGCGCATCTAGCTGAATGGATGAGCTCCAGGTTCAATGACAGGCCCTATCTCAAAAAATAAGATGGAGATCGATAGAGGAAGACACTCAAGATCAAACTCTGGTATTCATATACATACAGGCACACGTACACATGCTTGTGCACCTACACACAAACACATACACACGTATACACACTGGATACCTTGCTTTATCACTGTCTACCTTATTGCAGGCCTCAACACGAGGTCTGCCACTGACCCTGGAGCTAGGCTGGCAAGCAGCAAGCCGCAGTGATCCTGCTATGCCTGCCTAAAGATACAGTCACGTGAGCAGCCATGCCCAACTTTTCTTTCTTTTTTTTTTTAAAAAAAGACTTATTTATGTATTATTATGTATACAGTGCTCTGCTTGAATGTGCACCTGCAGTCCAGAGGAGGACATCAGATCACATTATGGATGGTTGTGAGCCACCATTTGGTTGCTGGGAATTAAACTCAGGACCTCTAGAAGAGCAGTCAGTGCTCTCAACCTCTGAGCCATCTCTCCAGCCCAACTTTTCTTTTTTTTTAAAGAGCACTAGGGATTTGAACTCGGGTCCTCAGGCTTGGGCATCTCCCTAGAACCGAAAATGAATGACTCTTTAAAAAAAAAGTCTCAGCTGAGCATGGTGGCTCATACTGCTAATTCTGGTGCTTCAGAGACTGAGCCAGGAAGATTGCCATGAACTGTAAAGCAGCCTGGGCTACACAGCGTGATTCAGATGATCCTGATTTAGTGTGTGAGTGTCTAGCTCCAAAACCAAAGGAAACAAAATCTTTCTACTAATTCTACCATGGCCACTCTTAGAACTTGGGTGTTGGGAAATGAGGGAGAAAGTCGGGAAATGAGGGAGAAAGTTTCCATGTCATAAAAGCACAATAGTAAGTCTTTCAGCTTCACAAATTTTTTTAGTTAAAATACACCCCCCCCCCAAATGAGATTACTCTTGTGTCACATTTACTTTGTAATCCTACATTTAAGCATTTCAAAATAAAGCCATACAAGACACATTTTGTTGCATTGCTGGGAAGGATCAATTATCCCTTCTCCTCCTCATTTTAAACCCAGAAGGAGCTTGAAGCCTGCCAGCTCATAACAGGGTAAAAAATGATGGCATGTCATAAACATGTCCCGTTGGCAAAGGCTGGCATCCAAATTTTGGTAAGGTATTTAATCTTGAGTTTTCAGAATCCAGGAATCCTGCCAGCTTCTGGGAATGTGAGCAAATTCAATGGAGAAATTTTCAGTCTTTTTGGAATTCAAATCACTTTAGAAATTCAAAATACACACAAAAGCCTGTCTTATCAGAAAGCTACCAGAGCAAGGTGCTGGGTGCAGCGACAGAAGGGTGTGAGGCTCCTGGGCACCCGGGCTACAGAGAGAGCCCCATGTGGGGGATGAAGTCAGGGAAGATAAAACTGAGATGGCTTAGAAGTTAAGAGCACCGTCTGCTCTTCCGAAGGTCCTGAGTTCAATTCCCAGCAACCACATGGTGGCTCACAACTACCTGTAATGAGATTTGGTGCCTTCTTGTGGTGGGCAGGCACACATGTGAGCAGAATACTGTGTAAATAATAAATAAATCTTAAAAAAAAAAAAAAAAACCAAGATGATCAGGTTTGCGCTGTTTCTCTTGGGGTCCTCTCTCTCCTCTTTTGCACAATCAAGGGTGGGAGAAGGCTGCCTTGTAAAGAGTCAAATAAACATGCCTTGAGGAATCCTGCCCTTCTTAGAGCTGCCTCCCAGGGATCTCTCCCAAAGAATGAGAAAGGTTAGAAAAATGCACCGTTGAACACTTCACATCTGACTCATTTTCCTGGTAGAACTGGAATAGTGTGGGACCTCTGGCTGATCGAGTCATGAAATTGGCCTCTTAATTCATGTTGCTGTTAGAAAATGCCCGCCCACGCTCCCAACCCAGTTCCTTTTTTTTTTTTTTTTTTTTTTTTTTTTTTTTTTCTTTTTGAAATACGATTTTGTTATGTATGTACTCCAGGCTGTCCCTGCACGCATGGCAATCCACCTAACTCAGTGTTGACGATGCAAGATTATAGACATGTGAGCAGGGAGGGGTGGCACATGCTTTTGATAGCAGCACTTGGGAGGCAGAGGCAAGAGGAGCTCTGAGTTGGAGGCCAGCCTGGTCTACAGAGTGGTGGGTTCCAGGGCAGCCAAGGCTACAGAGAGAAACCTTGTCTCAAAAACCAAAACAAACAAACTGTGAGAGAGAGAGAGAGAGAGAGAGAGAGAGAGAGAGAGAGAGAGAGAGAGAGAGAGAGAGAGAGAGAGAGAGAGGTATATGAGCATACCCTGGTTTCATTCATATTATTTCTCCAGCTCTTCCCTTATGCCTCAGAGCCATCCCATCAGTGACTCTTTCTTTCTTTCTTTCTTCCTTCCTTTCTTTCTTTCTTTCTTTCTTCCTTTCAGGTATAAAATGCATCTAAGTGTATCCACCTTCCTTTCTTTTTAATCCAGACACTGGTCCATCCCACCACCACTCCTTGCTTTGGGCTTCAGTCACAGCCTGCTCCTGCCTTCACTCCCTCCCATCTTTAACAGGATTTCCTGGTAACACCATCAGTTCCAGGCTTCCGTGCTGACAGTCCTCCAGAGGACTCCCACTGTGCTCCGTCCTGAGGCCTCTTTCTCTCCCTTGCCCACCAAGCTTATCCTGCAGTTGCTTGGGTTCTGCCTCGGGAATACACCAGCTGAAGGGACCATTCCCTCACTGTCTCCCTGTGTGGGTGCCCTTCTTGTCATCCTACGCTCACGTTAGATGCTACCCACTCAGAACTTCTTCTTGCTGTTTAGGCCAAAGAAACTCTCTTTTGCCTCGGGTACCTGTGATGGCTCAGGCTTCGCTTTCCTCACCAGATTGCCTGTGCTTTTCTCTGTCTGTGTGCCCACCGAGGCTCCTGCCTCCATACGGTCTGAGCTCTCAGTGAAAAGCTTTGCTTTGCATTACTCACAGCTGTTTCTACACCACCTACAATACGCTGGCACACAGCAGGGATTGGAAAATCAATTAGTCAGTGAATAAATGAAAACCTGTCAGTTTGACCTACAACCAAAGGGTGTGGCGCTTTCAACTGGTCACCTTGTCTACTGCCTGAAGGTTAGCAAGAGGGGCATGGCGCAGATTGGACCGGGTACCATATTTTTTGGACTATAAGACACACCTGACCATAAGACACACCCAGTTTTTAGAGTAGTAAAACAAGAAAAACAGTAAAAATAGCAATTAGACCACAAGGTACACCTTTATTTCCCTCCCATATTAGGGGGGAAGTGCATCTTATGGTCCAAAAAATATGATATATTAAGCAATAATTTTCAGACCCAGTCTCCACATAAAAAAGTTCTAATCAACCATCTTTTCATAATTCATTATTTTGGAATCTCTGAAGGAATAGAAATAAAACTATCAGGTACACGCATGACCTCCACTGACACCCAGCAGTTATCACATTTCAGCACATTTTCTGTCTTCCCCAGCTCACTCTGTCTCTACACAAAGATGGACCACCCCGTTCCCCGAGCCAGCTATCAGATGATGACTTTATAATAGTACATTTCTGTCTCCATCATTTTACCCCTGCTCATCACTTGACTTCATTCACATCCACGTCTTTTAGTCATCATGATGAACATTTGAATTTACCCCAGGAGTACACAGTGCCCAGTTAGAAGAAACATGCAGGAATGTGGGGTTTGCTGTCATAAAAAAAAAAAAATTAGATTCTAATATATTGTCTTTCTCCTTTCAGTATGAAGGTGTCCCTGTACAGCTGTCATTGTCATTATAATAATTTTTTCTAATCCATAGATGTTTTAAGCTACTTTTCTATTCATAATATAAACACTAAAAGGCAGAAATCCATGATGCACATTTGAAAAAGGAGAAGTATTTTTGAAATTTCAAAAAGCTTATTTCAAATTTATGTACACTTTGACATGGTCCCAGGTAAGAAAGTCAGACTCAGCCTTTACTGTTGCCACCATCAGTCAAGTGAAGCGTTGATGCTCTCTGGCCACTGATGTAGACTCGGAAGTACCAGGAGTCCATGTGTAGCTTCATCGGTTACAGAATATTTCTAGAACATATCCTCTGAGCGTTTCAACTGCCTGGGTTTTGCACAGGTTAGAACCTGAACTAATTTTGTGACGAAGTTGTTCATCAAAGGAATCTCAATGAGCTTGAGATTCCCCCACAATAATCAATAAGAGAACAGTACAGGAAGTTTTTTTTTTCCTTACAATTTCAGCTTATGAGACTGACTCACAGACCACTCTGCCAACAGGGTGACTCTTGTCGAGATTTCAGGACTGGGATGCCCACTAACCAAACTTTATAAGCTCAGATTGCTTAACAGGGATAGCAACATGAACTTCCAAATTGTTTTTATTCATCCATCCAACGTGAGTGACATTCCAACTGGCTAGTGACATTCCAGCTAGGAACAGTGGCCTGAAGCTGGCATTCCCACCATGCAGCCCCCATTGGTTTCCTCTGGTTCTAGTCCCTCCCTAAGAGAGCAGATGGGGCGAGGGTGAGAGTGTAGGAAGTGATTTTTTTTTAAAGGGAGTAAGCTGAAAAGGATGCTAACTAGGAGAGAACAAAGAGTCCCCCAAACCTAAGGAATAACAAACAGACCATTGGAATGGGGCTGACAGGGCACTGTCAGGACAAGCAGCCAGGAGGGCTAACACTACATCCAATTTTACTGCTCTACCTCATGCCCTGGTGGGGAACCTCTATCTACTCCTACAAACAGGCGTCTTTTACCAATTTGCAGAAGCATACTGCATATTGTATTTGAGTTTCAGCCCTGGTACCCACATGGTGGGAGAGAATTGAGTCCTCCAAGTTGTCCTCTGGCTTACACACAGAGAGACAACACCACACACACACACACACACACACACACACACACACACACACACACCATAGCACTTGCGCATGTACGGACACAGCCATATACCCACTCCATCCCCCAAACAAACAAATAAATGTCATACAAATAATTTACAAAAGTGCATTTTTTCAAGGATTCCAAGTGTATGTACTGCAATTTAAAATAAGACATAGCCACAGGTTTTAACACAGAGCTTCATCTATTTTAACAGGTCAAATGAACAAAATACATAGTCTTGGTCACTTTTACATTATCCTTAAGAATTGTCTTGCCATTGGGCGGTGGTGGCACGTGCCTTTAATCCCAGAATTTGAGGGGCAGTGGCCGGTGAATGTCTGTGAGTTCAAGGCTAGTCTGGTCTCCAGAGCTAGTTCCATGACAGCCAGAGCCTACACAGAGAAAACCCCTGCCTCAAAAACCAAAATCAAACAAACAAGAATTGCCTTGCAGGAGGCAGGAGGACCACTGCAGCAGGCTCAAGGCCAGAGTGACCAGTAGGTAGTCACCTAGTGAGCTACAGGCCGGCTACGGCTATGTAGTCTGAGACCATGTCTCAAAAAGCAACCAAAGAAAGAATTATTGGGCATGTGGTGGCGCATGCCTGTAACCTTAGCCCTTAGGAGGGGAAAGCAAGAGTATGAGCAGGTTTGAGTAGACTATGTAGTGTTCTACAGAACCAGGGACTGTGGTAGCATAAACAGAGCCCCGTCCCCACCCAACGCCTGACCCCACTCCCCCTCCCCCCGACACACACACACAGAAAACAGGAAAAGCACCAAATTTCAGTGTACTCTCTGGCCATTCACTCCCTGGACAAGGTCCTTTTCATTGGCTTTCTTTCCCATCCTAAAATATGTGCTTCATCTTAAATTAAGAGCCCAGCGACCTAATCTCCTCAAATCCTGTGCTGGGGCAGTTTAAAGTCCACTTTTATTTTTCTCCCCAGGTCCAGTTTCCTCTGAAACACCTGGAAGCAGTCCTCTTGAGAAAAGAAAGCAACTTGTGTGCCCATGGTCATAAAAACCGTACTGTGAGCCTAAAACACAAAACAAAGCATTGTGTGGGCCTGTCTAATACAGGGTCTGGAACCCGATAGCTCTTGGAAAGCCGACACGAGGTGCGGCAGTAGCTCTCAAACTCGGTGAGTGCTCCTTGCCCAAAGCACCTTGGAAACACACAGGCCACAATGTCAGGGTTACCCTGGTAAGGGGCAGGCTATTTTGACATTTATTTTCAGAAAGCTTATGGCAGTGACAATGCAGGGATAAGGGGGCCAAAACTGAGTAGCTCCTGTCTCCTATCCCTTTTTGGCACCCAGTCCTTATTCTGGTTTTTTTTTTTTTTTCCTATGCTCAGATCACAACTAATTGCTTATAATGTATTCTCTTAAAGTTAAGATAATTTGATAAATTAACTCATGCTGTGGTTTGTATTGTTTTTACCTATATGTAACCTGTTGTGTTTTAAAATGCCTTTTTAGAGACAATATTTAGTTTTTAAACTTATTCTTTGAACTCTCTCTGAACTCCTTCTTCCTCCAACAAGTCTTTCTTCTGCTTTCATGTACAGACAATATTTTACAAGCCTTATTAATCTAATAATGGGGGTTTGCTTATGCACCATGGGGCTTTTGGCGTCCTTCAAATACACCATCCTCTTCCTTGAAGGCTGGGAAAAAGAAATGGGCTAAAGGAGAGCCTCGGATGTGCTTGAGACTCCTCCGCAGTGGAAGCTAGGCCTGCTGTACCCCTGCTCACATACATTTCTTAAAGGGAAATGTTATTTGCTATTCATAATGGTATTACACACGGCAGGAAAGGTTATCATCTCTGGTTTTATCTCTTTGAATTCTAACAGCATTGTCCCTCCCCCACGGCTGCCTGCCAGTCACTGTGGCAACCACGGCTTCCCACGCATTTCCAAATGTGTCTAACAACTCTAGCAAGAGCTATTGGCTGAGTTTCCCTGACAGGGATTGAACCCAGGACCTTGCCATGCTACACAGATGCTATACTACTGAGCCACATCCTCAGCTACTAGTAGGTTTTTAAAAGTCTTTTTTGTCGATTATTTTATTTGTTTTGTTTGCCATAGGTCCCCTGAAACTGGAATTATGGATGATGGTAAGCTAACACGTGAGTGCTGGGAACAAAACCCAGGTCCTCTGCAAGAGAAGCAAGTTCTTTTAACTGTGGACCCCATCTCTGTAGCCTCCAGATGATTTTTTTTAGGCATTAGAAGCTTCTCCACAGAAAACACAATATGCCCTATTTCAAAGAGGCTAAGTGACCTTGGGGCCCCACGGGTCACATCTTGACTCTGGAATATATTGTATGTGTGAGAAAAGGTAGAAAGTCTCTCTCTCTCTCTCTCTCTCTCTCTCTCTCTCTCTCTCTCAACATCCTCAACCTAATTCCAGTGTACAAGTTCCCCATGTGTTGGGAATCCAGACTACAGCAGTGGGAAACTTCACTGGAGTGGAGCCTCTACTGGCATGGCAGCTTATTGAGGAGTGCCTTGGCAGCTCAACAACCATCTTTCTAACACCATGACAGCAGCCTATGGAGAAATTATCTCCGTTGAAGGTAGCACATCCTCAGCCCTTCATCAAACTGAAGTTGGAGTTGCAATCTGTCACGTGATCAGATCATTTTCTAAGACTCATACACAAGGAAGGATTGGGAAGGGAGCAGTATGCTTCACATGACATAACAACCATTAAAATAGGGGTTGGGGACATCGCCCAGGTGGCACACTGCTTGCTTAGCAGACCCAAAGCACAAGGTTGGATCACCAGCACTGTATAAACCCAGCATGGTGCTGCATGTCTGTGCAAGTTCTTGGAAGGCAGAGACAGGAGGATCAGAAGGTCAGTGTCATTGCCAGTTCGAGGCCAACCTGGGATGCATGAGACCTTGTCTCAAAAATAAAGCAGTTAGATTGTTTTCATATCAGACCCCATCTCAGCAGCAGAAAGCATAAGTATGAGGTCTCTTGGATGAAACTCATTACTTTGTGTGCTTATCTAATAAATTAATTTTTAAAACCCAGAAAAGTCAAAGAAATCATGTTAACCTAAAATTTTTCACAAACAAGAACATTTAATAGAAATGATTACTTAACATATTTTTGGTGAATCGATTTTTATTAATGTTTCTTCTTCTTGTTCTTCTTGTTCTTGTTCTTCTTGTTCTTCTTCTTCTTCTTCTTCTTCTTCTTCTTCTTCTTCTTCTTCTTCTTCTTTGTTTTTTGTTTTGTTTTGTTTTGTTTTTCGAGACAGGGTTTCTCTATATAGCCTTGGCTGGCCTAGACTTGCTATGTAGACCAGGCTGGCCTTGAACTCACAGAGATTCACCTGTCTCTGCCTCCCAAGTGCTGAGAAGCAGGCCTTTAAGCACTCAGGAGGCAGAGGCAGGCAGATCACTGTGAGTTCAAGGCCAGCCTGGTATACAAAGCAAGTCCAGGACAACCAAGGCTAACGCAGAGAGACCCTGTCTCAAAAAACAAAATAAAATAAAATAAGAATAAGAACTACTACATACTGTCATGAACAAAACACATGGTGAGTTTATGGTGACTAAATCAAAGTTTCAGGGACCATAAAAAGTTTCACCGAGGGAGTAAAGTCCTTTTGTTTTCTTTTAGATAAGATACGTGTGTAGGAGGCTCATGAACACTCACTGTGCCGTTTTATTAAGTGGCGTTCAAGGAACATGATTTACAAGCAAATTACATAGAGGGGAACTTCTAAAACAATTAACTTAAGAAGTGAGAGCCAGGAGCTGAGGATGTAGCTAATTGTAGAGCACTTGTCTAGCATGCCAGAAACCCTGTGTGCGACCACAGAAACCAGGTGTGGCGGGCCATGCCTGCAATCTGCACTTGTGGGGTACAGGTCGAGGATCAGACACTCAGCATCATACTCAGCTGTAAGGTAGGCTCAGGAACAGCCTGCAATGCAAGAGACCTTGCGAGGGCGGGTGGGGGAAAGGGAAGAGGGGTGATCTAAATTGCTAGTTATATTGGAAAAAAAGAGGCCAACTCTATTTCTTCCCTAGTGATCCATGGGTTAGGCAGCAGCCAATGAGGGGATGAAACCCAGCCCACCATGAGTTCCTGGGTGCTTGGGCTGCGTGGGGTCTGCTGTCTCCATGGCATGTTTCTGAGGTTGGTGTCTACCATGCCAAAAGAAATGCAGATAAGTGGAAAGGGATCCACTCAATTTTAGTACCATAGCTACAAGTATTAGTCACCGCCGCTCTGGACCATGCTCACTCTGATAAGCTCTGGTTGCTAGCAATAATAACTATCAACATTCATTTATACATGCACCATTCACATGTAAAGGCCATTGTGTCATGGCCTTTGTGTGTAATTATTAGGATCAACTGCATAGCATAAGAGTTATTATCAACATTTTAAATGAAGGAACTGCATCTTAAGGAGTTCTAGTTTCTTCAGAACAATGTGGAATCAAAATGGAAATCCAGGTTGCTGAGACCTGCCTGCCCCTATGTACTGAGAGCCTGTTTGAGTGAAGTGGTGTTCTAAGCGGTAGCGTGAGACTCTTCCAGAAGGTAAGACTCCCATAGAAGGTCTCATATAGCTGAGGTTAGCCTTGAACTCCTGATCCTTGTGCCTCCACTTTCCAAGAGCTGGTCTTCATGGTGTGGGCTCAACACCTGGGTCCATTTTTTTTAGTGTTCTGTAACAGATGCAATAACAAGGTAACAAGTAAAAGGGCAGGATGAGGCAAGACTAATGACCTGAACTTAGAGACTGCTCGGCAAGGATATGATCAGACCGTGACCGCTCTGGATACCCAAGGCAGGCAAATCACACAAGACCTAGAAAACCCCGCAATGGTGTCAGACAGTTGTGTCCCCGGGTCACCATCTCATCAGGCTACTCCATGCTGTTTGTGAGTGCTTAGCTGTGGGGATGGGAGCAACAGAGAGCTTTTGTTGAATACCTCAATGCAGGTTTTTTTTTTTTTTTTTTTTAGGTTTTTTCAAGATAGGGTTTGTCTGTGTAACAGTCCTGGCTATCTTGGACTCTCTTTTGTAGACCAAGCTAGCCTTAAACTCACAGAGATCCACCTACCTCTGCCTCCCTAGTGCTGGGGTTAAAAGCGTGTGCCACCACGCCTGGCCCCCAATACAGGTCTTTTGGAATGGATGTGCTTCTACATATGACTCCCAATAACTCAGAAAATGTCTCCCTCTTACTCCTGAGAGCGACAGAGAAGTGCCTCATAGGGAGAAACAAACTGGGCTTTTCTCACTTTGTTATGGTCCCTCCCACCAAAGACCCAGTTCTCTAGCTACAGCTTGCCTGAAGACCTTGCTGCCATCACTATGAAGACAAGCCTATTGACAGTCCAGTGTCCACGTCACGAGGCCCCAGCCGTCATCCCTCAGCAGAGCTGGTAGGTGGGGACAGCCTTCCTCTGTTGGCTCTGAGACCTCGATGCTACCACCCAGATTCTAACTGGCATTTTCTCTCCTCTTCGTCATCTTGGCTCAAAAAGCAGTCCAAACAGAGAGAGGCATCAGTTCTCTGCATTCTGTCCCCTGTTTATACACATCCGAGGAGAAAGACGCCCTTTCTCTACCATTACAGTGAAAATAAACACATTTAATGCTTGTTGACAGAAGTCTGGCCCCAAATTATACAATCAACAGCTCCCACCATCTAACCAGAATAGCTCTTCGTTTAGGTTAATGGTACGGTTTCAGACCTCTTTGTTCCTAATTAAAACGCATCATTTTAATTCCAGAAAGGCTCCAATGAAATAGTGACCCAAAAGAAGAAAAATAATTCACAAGTTTTAAGTTCAAACTTGCCTGAGACACCCTCTTACATATAGTTGAAGAAATTCAGGATTGGTGTTTTAAGTCTGGTGGAGCAGAAATCCAGTTAGAATCTAGATTTTTCTGACCCCAAGGCCGAAGGGAGGCTGAGAGAGGTGTAGTCTACCCCCTGCTCTGCAGGAGAATGAAGAATGGGCCTCTCTGTGCTGCCTTGGTTAGCTTTTGGTCATTTGCTAGCTATGTGTCATTTCTGGCTCTTGCCTTTTCAACACAGCCGACTCTTGGGCACTGAGCTCAGCATCTCTGTGGTTTTGGGGAATGCTCACCAAGAGCCCCTTTCAAAGGGAGAGCTTCACAGTCTACCTAAACACTGCACAGCGCTCCTTTTAAAAGCTGTCCATCTGTTTTGCTTGAAATGCTTAAATTAGTACCAAGATTCACTTTACTGTAGCTTAGATCATACCTGAATTCCTTTCATTTTTTTCCTTCCTAAATCCCTACACTTTAAGTAATTTTTGTACCTCAATATTTTATCATTGAATAGGCTATTATATGTTCCTTATAACCTAGAATTATTTACACATGCTTCCTAATAAATCAGTTTCTGCATATTTTCACCAGTGTTCAGGCCTTTTCCATTGGTGTGGCTGTCTAGATACAGTGCCAAAGACCTGGGCTATCGTCTCTCCAATGTCAAGTACAATGTGAATATTTGCTCATTTCTCTCTACCTGGCTCAGGGAGGGACCCCTCTCCTCATTCTTATCAGGAAACAGAAACCTACCTATATCTCTGTCAGCTCCAGCTCTTGGCTGCTCTGAGTGTGACGTGAGAAAAAATAGTGGGTAAATTTGTAGCAGCTGTTTCACCACATTCCTGTTAAATGCCTGCAAGCACAAACTGCTCCTCCTGAGGCACAGCAAGGCTCTCCTCCCTCCTTTGTACAGATGGAGGAAGACCATTAACCTCTGCTACCAGGTGGCTGTTAGGACCTGGGACCTTACTCCCTCAGCAGAGGTTATGGCCTGTATATGATCGGCCCACCCTGCTCACTGGACTGCACATCTGCAGATTAAACTGAGGAGCAAAACTATGCAAAGCAGAAACTTTGCATTACAACTGACCTCCATCATGTATAGCATGCCTTGAATTTTAGTGCCTAAACAGTAGAGTAGCTATTTATACAGCACTCATAGGAGACACATGCAGAGGCCCAGACTGTGGATGAGAACCAGCTGGGGGGCTCGGGGTGCATCACATTTGTCGGAGTGCTGGCCAAGCATGAAAGGAATCCCTAGCCCTGCGTAAACTGGGCGTAGTGCACCCTGTAAGCTCAGCACTGGGGAGGAAGAGGCAGGAGGGCCAGAAGTTCTCTACGTCAAGGTGGAGTGGAAACTGGAATACTTGAGACCCTGTCTAGAGAAACACACCGGAGGGTGGGACTCCTCTTCTTCCCTCATGTCCAGGACCTGAGGAGTCTGTCTGTGTGCACAGGGTAAGGCCCAGAGACCGACCGGTCAGCAGCTTCCCAGGTGGATCTGAGACAAATTGTCTGCAGAACATATGTTTGAGAAATAGGGACCGGGACATATCCATATATGAACATATATATGGATATAAAATACATATACAATGGATATACATATCCATATAAAAATAAAATATATTTATTTATTGTCCTTAAAAACAAGAGGGGAGGGGTGAGGACATGACTTTAAATCTTCCAACCCTCATGGAAAGAAGGGGGAGGGGTTCATGTGCTTATAACCACAGCACTAGAAGGAGGAGAAAGAAGAATCCCTGGGATTTATTGGCCATCCAGGCCAGCCAATCAGTGAGCTCCAAGTTCAGTGGGCACCTTTCTCAAAACTAAGGTAAAGAGTGACAGAGTTAGGCAGCTGACACTAACAACCTCTGGCCTCCACACACATGAACCCATGCATACGCACACTCTAAAAGTATGTGTATATATGTGTGTATATATGCATAGGTGTATGTATGTATACATGCGCTGTGACTAGATACCACAGTTAAAGAGTATCGTAGAGGAGACTGACAGATGAGGGGAGGCCAGGCCCACCATGTCCTCTCCTTGCCACATTACTATTTCACGATTTTGTACTTGTTTAGCGCCTATGTACAACAAAAGGTCTGCAGGATTGAGGAAAGCCTCTCCCTTCTGAAGATTCCCACAAGATGAAGCATTGGGTTCAAATATAGATGTGAGCCCTGAATCTTCAGGGTCTTTCTAGAGTTATTTACTCGTAACCAAGGAAACCCCTCGTGCCCCTCCCTCATCCATTCTGAGTGCAGTTTTGAAGACTGAAATGAGTACTCTCTACAAACAGGAGACAGGAGTGCGTCCAGAGAAGCAGGATGAGCCTCAGGGCCCGAGGCGGGATTTGGAATCTCAGGGCAGGGCAGGCTCGCTTACCTGCATAGCTGGCAGCTCTTGTGAGCTGTGATTGTGCAGGAGACAAGCACCCCTCTGTCTGGAGTCCAACTTCAGGGTTAAAGGTTCTAGAAATGAGTGATAAGAGTCTCACACTCTCTAATGAGAGAACTGGAGATAGTCAGGGATGGTTTCTTAAATCCACAGGATCATATGTAAGATTCCTATAAAACTTCCCAGAAAGCAGTTATTGTTTATTTGAGACAGTGTCTTGCTATATAGCATAGACTGGTGTCATAATCTTCCTGCCTCGGCCTCTGCTGGGATGTTGCATGCATGCCAGGACATCCCAGCAAAACACAGAGGCGGGGAATGTTGCTGCTGAAAGCTGGGCTGGGGGAGCAGGCAAAGAATGCAGATGAACCATGGGGTGAGAACACAGGTACCCGGCACCCTGAATGGTCTCACTAGGCATGTCTTATGTGTTAGACGAGACACACAGTAAATACATGCTGGAGAAAAAGACCTGGCACCTATGCACCTCCCATTGAGTGCATGGAGATTTTTAGTAAAAATTAGCACAAAGCGTAACAAAGCAAATGCTTGTTCTTACTTCAGAGGGGAGCCCCTATGAGGCCGGCAGCAGCTTCAAAGTCTTGCTGTTAAATTGATTTAACCTGAAATGTCTGCCAGGCCAAGCACTAAAAACTTATCAGCTGATGGCATTATGGAGAGGAGGAATAGATCAGAGGGTGGGGCCTCGTTTGAGAAAGCAGGTCGCTGGGGCTGTACCCTGGAAGAGTGTATCTTGTCTTCTGTGCCTTCTCTTCTCCTCTTCACCTTTGCTTCCTGGACCTGGTGAGCTGCAGGTTTCCTCAGCTCTCGTGCCCTGTTCTATCACAGACCTAAGAGCAACCCTGTCAGCACAGACAGGAACTTCTGAACCCGTGAACCAAAAGGTAACTTGGCCTCTTTTTAATTTTGTTTTGCCTCAAGTATTTTGTTACCATAACAGAAAGTGAGCGTAATATATTTGTTTTCCCTGGTTCTGGGGATAAAAGGCAGGGTGTTGCACATGCTAGGCCAGAGCTCTCCCAAGAGGTCCACTGTACCCCCTGCTGTTCTGCTGTTTAGCACATATGACACTCGCTCCAAGAGCTCCCTGAGAAACCTTTTACATGCAAAAAGCAGCTTTGGACTGCTAAACTCCATAGAAGAAGGAGAAGTTGGCCAGCGGGAAGGCATAAGGTTATTGTGTAATTTAAAGGCTGATTTCTGTACCTCCTCCCTGCCCCTGCTCCACATATCTGGTTGCAATCCTTGTTCTGAGAATCTCCTGTCTCAATGTTGTGCTTTCCCCAATTGTTCCCTGACATGTCAATAAAGCAGCTTACAGCCAATCACTGAGCAGAAGAGAGAATAGGGCTGGACTTCCTGCCAGCCAGGGGAGGAGGAATTAGAAGAAAAAGTAGGGGATTCAGGCAGGGGCAGATGTCCAGGAAGGACCAGGAGAAAGAGCTGGAACAGGGAAAACTTCAAAGTGCAAGTATCTCTGGGCTGTACACTGGGAGGAAGCCAAATTAGCTTAGAGAGTTAAGAATAGATTAATAACTGTCCAGTTCTTGTGCAATGAAGCTTACTATTAGACAGATAGAAAAGAGTCTCAATTATTTATGTGATAACCAGGTTAAGAGAGAAACTGAGAAGCAAACACAGTTTTATAAAAATAACTTTAACAGGGGAAACTGCAAGGAAGATTCAAGGTGGCCAAGAAAACTCAAGAGAAACACACAGTTTAGACAAAGGCAAAGAATCTTGAGGTCGCCTAATGCAGGAAGGACAGAGCTTCCTAGCAAAAACCTATACTGTTAGGAGATGCACTGCAGGGTGAGCACAGCGGTAACTAACACACAAAGACCAAGCCCGGACTCCAAACAGAGAAGGGATGTTGTATTTCTTTCAAAGACCAAAGCAGGGGACAGCTAAGGACAGGAAACCAGCCCTCTGGGAAGTGAGCAAGCGTACCTGCAGCAGACAAGAAATGCGGTAAAAAGAAATATCTTGCAGCAGTATTCTGCCAGGCTGTGCTCATGTACTGGGATGCCCTCACTTCAGTTCATGCTGAATTCCCTCCACCTCCTCCCCTTTCTCAAATGGCACCCCCCACCCTCAGGTCTCACTTGTCTGGGGTGGCTTTAAATTCATTGTGTCATTGAGGGTGACCTTGAACTTCTGATCCTCCTGCTCTTGCCTCCCCAGTACTGAGATTAGAGGTGCACACTACCACATCTGGTTTATGTGGTGCTCGGCTCAGCCAACAGGGCTTCTGCATCCCTGCCTTCAAATTTCTCCTGCGTCAAGTATGGTATGCTCCCGAACAATCTGTGAATACTAAAATGAAATAGACTGGATGAAAACAGAAAATGAGGCACACAGAACTTAAGAGAGGCTCAGGACTCCAAGGCATGATCTTTGACGAAAGCAGTTTCTTTCTCTTTTTGCTTCTGGTTATTGACTTAAGAAAGACACCCAAGCTTTGCTGTCAGATTGGGGGGTAGGGGTCAGGGGGTGGGGCAGTGTTCTCCAGTGCTCTCTTGTAGGGTAGAACTTTATTGGTCAGTGCATTTTATGTTGTTTTCTGTTTTGCCTTTGGAGGCACAATCACACGCTATAGCCTTGGCTGGCCTCAAACTTGTGGCAATCCACCTGTTCCAGAGTGTGGAGTACTGGGACTGCAGGCTTGAGCTACTGTGCCCACGCATGGTCATTAACTCATAAGTTCCAACTGAAAACCCTTCCCCATGCCTTCTCTGACCCTTCTCTGAGACGTTCAACCACGTACAAGCCTCACAGCTCAGCAGAGAGGGACAACCACTCGAGATTTATTCATTTGCTTGAGAGGAATGAACACAGTGCAACAAGAAGAATTGACATGTAAGCTGAAGAGTGATTAAGCTTTTGCCAGAAGCAGAAAGGAAAGATGAGAGTTTCAAGCAGAAAAAAAAAATGGTATATGTATACATGCTGACAGCTCCCCAAATGATCAGTTAGAGGGGCCTCCAAGGCATAGAGTGGACTGGATGGTGGGTTAGGAGCTGTTTGTAGACAGCATTTTATATAAGTTGTATAAAATATCAAATTGCTCACATCACAGACAGGATAGGCTTTATGCACTTTACAGGAGATAAATACTGCAGACCTCCCCGTGTGTTGGGGCCTGAGTGAGCCATGAGCTGGGTCTGGCATAGTCTGACGATCTGAAAGAAGGCAGCCACAGCTGAAGCACAGGATCTCAGTGGGAAGCCAGCTGAAGCTCTGCCTAAAACTCAGAATCAGGAAGGCCTGGAAGTATTGTACCCTACGGGCCATGGCAAGACACTGAGGGATTTTAGCTGGAGAGTAACAGGACTCTGGTTATAACTGAGAAGAGTCATTGGCTCCTGTTAGGGAGGACATGGATTGTAATGGACCAGAAGCTAACATCTGTTGAGTTTCTGTGTGTGCCTGTCTCAAAACAATGTGTTGTCTGTGTACTATTATTTCTTCCGATGATGCCTACGAGAAATGTCTGTTCTTCACTTACAAACCTTTGAGGTGATATAAATTTTCCTTGTGCATTGAATGCACAGGGTACAGACTACACTTAACAGGAGCTTCCTGGTTGGGCTTGCATCTACAGGTAAGGGCTCTCATACCAGATTGCACTGAGCCAGGAAAAGCTAAGGCACGTTTCCACAGCAAGAGTGCTCACGATCCTGTCTCATCACCCGAGTGACACCAGATACAGCCCTGTGTGATTAAAACTGTTCTTGGGTTTTGCTCTTAAAACCTTTAAAAAATATTTTTTAAATCAATGTTTAAAAGACCTATTTTCATCATTTTGGCAGAATGTTTTCCAGGAAGCGGTTGCTAGGAGTGAAATAATTGTATTATTTGGCAAGAAGGGGAACCTAGATAGCCTTAAAAAGCTTGCACACACACACACACACACACGCTAAAATACAGCCATATAGTAACTGACTTGGAGTCTATTTTTGACACTCTGGGTGCCAGTCCACCTGCTTTCTGTTTACCTGAGGTTCTCTCTCCTCTCTAATGACTCTTCGGAAGCACATGTTAAGCGTATCACCACAGACTGCTGGAGGAGTCTGACCACCAGCGCCCTTCAGAGCCAAAAGCTATCACTACCCATAGCCAGCACTCACCCCTCCCATGGTTTCTGATCCCTGCCGGGAGCATGGGGGCCAGCCAGCTGCCCCGTGTGTGAGTTACAGTCAGATATGGTTGCTTTTATATTCTAGAAACATGTACCACTGGGAGAAAAGCCATGGAGACGACATTTTACCAGCCACAGAGCTACCGCTCCACGCCCTGACAAGTGACCGCCCCCTGGCTCCGAGGCTCTTTGAGGCAGTGGGCCCTGTAGCTATGTATAGCATCACCCTCTCTCATACTATGCCCTAACATTTCTTTGATTATTAACCTAACAGGATACAGCCTTTATTGCTCTTGCAAAACTGCCATATGCCAAGCTGTTTATAGCTTCTGTCTAGTCACTACAGTTAAACATTCTTTAACCATATTTGGTGTTCCAAATGTGTCACCTGCAATTCCCATGATACTTGTGGGGAGGGGGAGTGGGGGAAAATAGACATGAGAATTCATTAATATTTGTCTAATACTTCCAGACGAAACTCACAATTCCACGTAACCAGTGCTCAGGTTGAAGAAATGGGGACCCAGGAGGCATCCTGGAGGTCACATTGGCAAGTTAACATTTTATAGATGTGGGGACAGAGGCACTGGTGTGTCAGGACATTGCCCAGGTCAGGCAGAGAGATGATGTGGGCTCTTACGTCCTAGTTCAGAGAAGACCTTGAGAGAAAGACATATTGTTAATTGTTACATAAATAAATAAAAACTTTCTTTGTTTTTTCCTTTTTTGGTTTCTGAAGACAGGGTTTCT
This sequence comes from Acomys russatus, assembly GCF_903995435.1. Taxonomy (NCBI): domain Eukaryota; kingdom Metazoa; phylum Chordata; class Mammalia; order Rodentia; family Muridae; genus Acomys; species Acomys russatus. The sequence goes on from NC_067148.1 coordinate 3,421,667, forward strand.
CTGTGCAGCCCTGGCTGTCCTGGAACTCACTCTGTAGAGCAGGCTGGTCTTGAAGGCAGAGATTCAACTGTCCCTGTCCCCCAAGTGCTGGGATTAAAGATATGTCCCACTGCCTCCCAGCTAATAAGTTTATTCTTTAGATTTGAAATTAACATTACTTATTGACTTTTCTCATTGTAACAAGGACTTAATTTTCTTCTTGACGTTTGGGCAGATTCTAGCAAACATATTCAATGCAGGCACACTCATGGCTCACTTTACACCCTGAGTAAAAACTACAGTTAGGGGGTGTAGTTCTAGGATCTGCATCCTTGTGCCCATCGTCCTTCTATCATGAACCTGTGGCTTCCTGCCACTCATGTCTGGACCTTTCCATCCCTCATTTCCTCCTCTGCCTATAGGAACCAGCTCCTCTTAGGAGGACACTAGCAAATCTTGTGTACTAACCCACACAAACGTCTTCGACTTTTGCTCCTCGTGGGACATCGGGGTCTTCGTATTTCAATCACTTTGTTGGATTAAGATGCTGTTTCTAAAAAACACCTGTTGAAAAGCAATCAGTGTTTAGCTGGAAGGCATACCCTATGAAAGGAGTCCTTTTGGGGTGCTGGGATTCAAGTTGAAGCCTAACTCCAAAGTGTAAGCATTTTCCTGAGTTTCATGCCTTTTGCAGTGGGATGTACTATCCAGTTTCAGCTAGAGGTTTGGGCAATACCCCCTGGCAGTGAGATGCCTCTGGACATGTTTTTCCGCCCTCCAGAACCCAAAGCACAGCGGCCTCTGTCAAGATTCATAAAAGCATGGATTGTGATGACATCTTTCTATTGCCTCAAATTACACTTGCCAACATTGGAATCAGCTGTGGAAATAATAGCTAGCAAAAAAAAAAAAAAAAAAAAAAAAAAAAAAAAAAAAAAAAAAAAAGAAAGAAAGAAAGAAAGAAAAGAAAAAAGAAAAAGAAATTCAGTATTAAAAGGATTAAAAAGTGCTTACTTCAATTCATGGATTCAAATATTTTGGACATATGCTTTTTAAATGGCTATTTATGGGTTGACCTTTTAGCGTACTGCCAGAAGACTGGCATCTCCAATCTCAAATGCTCTCTCCCACTTTTCTCTTACAGAGGATGGTTCAGTTAGATCAGAATAAGTTTTGCTGTGGTAACAACCTCAAAATTAAAGAGACTGAAAATGACAAGCTCACTTTGCAAAGGTACCAAGCCAGAGAGAGCAGTCACTAGTTTTAGACACTGGCAGGAATTGTGACAGAGGAAAAGAGAGAGTAGAAAATTGCACAATGGGTTTTTTGTTTGCTTATTGTTGTCTTATTTTTCTTGGATTTATGTAAGTTTACTTTTATGCATGTACATAGTCCCTTCTACCTGGTTCTCCCTTCCCCTTTCCCACCACTTCCCTCAGGCCCCTTTGTCCTCCCAGGAGTCTGCGTCAACTTTCATGTCATTGTACTTATGTACTTATTTGTATCTATATAAAATTTAGGACTCACAAATGACAGAAAACACGCAATACTTGTTTTTCAGCGATGGACAAGCCATTTAATGTGATTATTGCCGGTTGTGTCCATTTTCTTGCCAATTACATAACTTTGTTTTTTATTGTTGAAAATTGTTTCCATTTATGACATGTTTTCAGTATAAAATTTAGACCGGCCCGATCCTCCTGCCTCAGCTTGCTGTATGTTGGGATTATAGAAATGCGCTGCCATGCCCAGCCTGTGTATTTGCTTTTAGTTTTTATGATGACAATTCCCTGGCCAGTTCAAGTTGCGTTGGTACGTCCAGCTTCACTATAGAAGACACTTGTGGTTCTGCCGAGGAGAAAGGAAATGCTTCATATAAAGGCCCACACTATGCGTTGCTCCCTGACCATGTAAACTCTGCACTTTTTGTTCTTAAAATGCTGCCCTTTCCGCCCCTGTAGACCTAGACTTTATCTATCAAAAGTACCTATCCACTTTCTATAATAGGCCCTCCTCTTTCAGGGTAGATCTATATCATTTTATTATTGAATATGTATGATATGCAATGTTTACATTCTCCATAAGGTGGATTGTAATTTTTGATATCTTTATCTTGTCTACCTCATTTATCTGTGTGATTTTAGACCCAGCCATGGTGGTTGATATAAGTTCATAAGCAAAGTCCCCGTAAAGCCTTTCAATAGTGTAAGATTTTAGAAATTATGAAAGCTCATTTGTTCTAATACATTTCTAATTTCTAGTTAATAAACCCTAGGTTGCAATTCAGGGCCTTAGTTATGTTATTTTTACATGTTTCAAGTGATTTTAGATATTCTGAAAGCTAAACTAAAGAGTTTAATATCTGAAACATCTTAAATATTTTACATTTCACAAATACCCAGTGTTTGCATTGTTTAATCTTAAAATATATATTTTATAAAATATAATATATAGAATATATATTTAATCCTAATCTTAAAATACAAATCAAGTCACCAATGATTTTTCATAGTGCCTAAAAGAAAATTCAAGCTCCTTCCTGTGGTCTACAAGGCCTTATATAAAGTATGCTTTGTCTACGTCTCCAATTTTGTTCCCTTCACACAATCTTTTTCTTTCCTTTTTTTTTTTTTTAACTCTAATCCCTTTTTAGGGGTTTCATAAATCTGGAAGTGGATATTTTAGCTATAAATTGCAGGACTTGATATAAAAATTCTAATATTAAAGCTTCTATACATTTACTTATCAGCTTAATACGTTTTAAGTAGCTTCTGTATCCTAGCTATAAGTCAGTGTTAAGAATTGACCTAAAGCATAAATTCTGTCTAGTTAGAAGAGACACACATTAACCATTAGTGTAATGAGATAAGTGAGTATTTTTCCAAGTAAATCATGATGTGAAGGAGATGAAGCCCTTTGATGAAGCCTAGAAAAGCCAAGAACAGCTTCTCTAAAGAGGCAGCAACTGAACTGCAGCTTAGGGTACAGAAGGCACATTCAAGTGGAAACGGAAAAGGGGGGATGGTGGCGCATAAGCTGCAGGGTCGAGAGGTACAGGGCACTTTTAGGTAAAGCACGGGAATGGTGAGGGCATTTACTATTTCTCTGTCAATTTCCTCACCCACAGACTGAGACCATATTTTAACTGATTGTTTTGATGCTGACTTGCAGTTAGACACTCTCATGAAGAGACAGCACATAAAGTTACCATGGATACACAGGCTTAGGATTTACAGATGAAAAGAAAAAAAAAAAAAAAAGAAAGAAAGAATAAGGTGGAGGAAAGCTCATCATTCTTTTAAGAGTGAAGGACAGAAAATTAATAGTGAAACATCAACCAACAATTCTGACATAGGTATGGTTGTGTCGTCATCGGTCATCGGTCTCCACCCCGCCAGTTTCCCCTCCCCAAGTCATGACTGTCTCGTGTGGTCACCGCGCCCCCTGCCCCCACTTGACAAAAGCTAATTTTATGAAAAGAGGAACCTCAGTTGAGAAAAGGCTACTATCAGATTGGCTGTAGGCACGTAGGCAGGGCAGATGGGCATACCTGGTTAATGTGGGAGGGCTCAGCCTACGGTGGGTGTGCAGTGCTACTCCAGCAGTTGGGCGCCTGGTTTGTACAAGAAAGCAAGGCTGTGAGCGGAACTGGCCTTCAGCCCCTATGTCAGTTCCTGTCTCCACAGTCCTGTTTTGAGTTCCTGCCCTGACAGCCTGCCGATTGTGATATGGAAGCACAAGCTGAATCAACTCTTTCTTCCCTACGTTGCTTTTGGTCCGAATGTCTTATCCCAGCAATAGAAAGCAAACTTAGATGGCAGGAGGGTAAAGTTACTGTCTCCGTGTAGCTCAACATTTTGGTGGAGGGCAGGGAGAGAAAGGAAGCATTTGTGAAGTTCCAGGAGTCATTCAGGGACCAAACCTTAGCTTAATTAAGTTCTATAGCTTTTACTGTGTCTTTGATTACATCTCTGGTTTTTAGATGATGGCTTTTTGTTTGTTTGTTTGTATTTTCTTTTCTTTTCTTTCTTTCTTTTTTTTCCCCCTGAGACAGGGTTTCTCTGCTCTGGCTGTCCTGGAACTCATTCTGTAGACCAGGCTGGCCTCGAACACACAGCGATCTGCCTGCCTCTGGGATTAAAGACATGTGCCACCACCATCCGGCATTAGATGATGGTTTTAAGTATCACATGTGGCCCCTAAACAGTTAAAATGCCATCACGCTTAAATTGCTCGAAACATAAATATATAATTTAGTATCTTTTTTAAAAAAAGTATGAGCCGAGCAGTGGTGGCCCACACCTTTAATCCTAGCATTCAGGAAGCAGAGGCAGCCAGATCTCTGTGAGTTCGAGGCCAGGCTGGTCTACAGAGCAAGCGACAGGACAGCCAGAGCTACACAGAGAGAAACCTTGTCTGGGGGTGAGGGTGGGGGGAATATAAGAGGCTAGAGCAATATCTTAGCAGTTAAGAACACTTATATTCTACAGGGAACTGGGGTTCAGTTCTCAACACTCATGTAGTGGCTCACAATTGTCTGTAACTCCAGTTCTGGGGAATCCAGTGCCCTCTTCTGACCTCTGTAGGCACCACGCATACGTATGGTGCGCATGTAGACATGCAGGCAAAACATTCATACACATACGTTTTAAATAAATCTTTTTAAAAATGTGAGCAAGTCAAAGTTTCTACTTAAGCCGAAGAGAGAGAAAGATAATGGTAAATCTTCTCTGTCAGCTTCACATACCTGGGCAGAGAGAACTTCAGTAAAAAAGTTGCCTCTATCAGATTGGCCCAAGGGCATGACAGTGAAGGCATTTTCATTGCTAATTGATGAGGGGAGGGCCCAAAGCAATCCAGTATTGAGACAGACAATAGAAACTTCTGTGATGTGGCCTTGAATCAGGATATCTTAACAGAAACCCATATTGAATTGAATTCATTTAAAGGAGAAGGTGATGTTTCATGCATAACCAGAAGTCCCAGAGCTGAGTCAGTAGCCCCAGAAGTACCAGAGATCAGGCTGGGAAGCTGGCTACGTCAGTAGCCCCAGAATGCCACGGAGCTTCCGGGTTCTTCTTCTATCTCTTTCTTTAATTGGCTGTGCTGGTTTGGGTTTGCTACTGCGATCCCTTCTCTATGACTGGATGGTGGCAGCGGATTCAAGGGAATTCAGTAGTCAGGTCTGGTCAGGATCAACGCTGGAAAGCAGAGCCAACCTGGGAAATAGAGGTCAAAACAAAACCAAAACCAAAACCCATTACAGGGCTGTGACTGCGTAGGCTGCTGGTGAAAGAGCTGACCATGTCCCCTCTGAGCCAAAGGATTATTGCCGATGTTTGACTGCTGTCTCACCCCACGTCAAAATGAGTGAACTCTTACATTTAAAAGCCACAGAACGTAGTTTAGTTTTAAAGTTCGTGTATCTGGATCAATGGAAAACCCAAAGCTAACTGTGCCCATGCTGGCTAAAAATTGATGGATACACTAGCTGGTGCCCCTTAGGTGGACAATTCGAACTCCTTCAGGCTGCAGTGTCCCCACACCCTGATGTCCCGCAACTGGTCCACTTGGCTCAGGTTACCTACCTAATCCCACACTTGAGGAAATTACTAGCAAAGAAGACACGTTGAGCCCTTGGGTGCTTTTGCATCTATAAACATAACTTGTCTAGGTATTTCTTTGATGCTTCAGAAGAAATGAGGTCAAAGGCCAGATCTAGCTGGAGGGTATGTTTTCACCAGCTCTATTAATTAGCCACATGTCCTTATTAACTTATAATTTTTCTAGTCATAAAATTAAGTAGTTGACATGTGCTACAGGAATATTACAAAGGAAAATTATATCTTCAACCTTTAAAGAAAGGGTTTTAAATTTACATTTTATTGATGGAAGAATTGTTTTTATGTTTGAGCTAGCCATAAATACTTTTTGCTACAAGTTTTCATGTAAATATGTTACATTGTTGTATCTTGTGTACAATTTGAAGTTTAAACATAGTTTCATATGGATTGTTCTCTTGGGCAAATACCCAATATTTGCCTCACGTTTTTCAAATTGTTCTTCTAAGAACTCAGTGCTTACAGATACAGTTGAAGCTTTGTACGTATACCTCTCCCATTCACCTCCTCCTTATACATACCCAGAGATATGAGCCGCTATACTGAATTTGTTACTTATTATTTCTGCGCATGTCTCAAGTTTGTAAACTAGGTATGTACATTTCCGGCTGTCTTTTGGCTAAGTATTAATTACAGATTTATAAGCCCATAAACAAAAATTTGTTTCCTGTGTTTTAAATTTTTAGAATCATGGCATCATATATAATATACATAAGTCTAACTTATTTTGTCTTTCCTTAACTTTACTTTTGTGACTTATCCACTTTAATATATGAAACTAGGAGTTATTAAAGAACATGGAAAACTGCTGTAAATTGCAACTGTATACAGCAGTACTTGTGAAGAAAGCCCTACCCAGAACACACCATGTGGTGCTGGGCAGGTGAGACTCAGTGTAATAACAAACCAACTTCTTACACTCTGTGACATTCTGGTGCCTTCTATTTGAACAGGAGGAACCAGGTACTTACTTTAAAGTTAGATGCTTTGAAAGAGAACCTATCATTTGAATAAATTAGTATCTTTGGAGAAGCAATGCTAATTTCTCTCCACCTAGTATATCAAAAGTCAGGGACTCCTGAGATACTCTGTGGACAAAGGCTCTTAAGGCCACCAAACCTGACAATCTGAGCTTTCCCTTGAATCTATATGATGGAAGGAGAGAATTGACCTCCCCAAGTTGTCCTCTGACCTCAATTCACGCACCATAGCACATGTACACACACACACACACACACACACACACACACACACACACACACACGGGGGTAGGGGTGGGTTAGCTTCATAGAACAATCTCCATGGAGTTGAGCCATTGGCTTCTTACTGCTAGATGAACATAAATACAAGTTTTTTTTCCAGCTGAAAAAAAAAAAAGGTGACAAATTTCAGAAGATAAAACAGTATTAGACATCATACCCCCAACCAAACACTCCATATTTGATATGTGGCTTGTCTTTCAAATAGTCACCAATTTTCTCCACTTAAAATGTTTAAATACATAGGATGCATTGGAAGTGTCAATGAACTTTTAACTGTCCCTGAGAAGTGATGGGTGATGTCATCAGTGGCTTAGTGAGTCTCAGTTTCAGCTGGTCTACAGCTTTCAACTGTGTTCGGAGTTCTTAGATGCTCACTACAATCCATATGGTTGGCTACTTTACAGGTAGCTTAAGCTAAGTTATTCAGTGGTACTGACCTTCCTCTCTAAGTGAATTACAGTAAGGCTCATTTCTCTTCACAGTCTATGTCAGGTCTAAGTGTTGGCTTTGCTTGGAATGGCCAGGTGAAAGGAGGAGAGTGATGGCAGAGCCAAAGGATGGCACGGCAGTGGCATGGCACGGGAGGCTTTGCATGTTTCATCAGGGACAAGTCTGCAACCCAAAAAAGTGAATCACCGAAACCTTTTCTTGGAGAGAGACACAAATATTTGGGAACAATACTACAATCTCTCATAGAAGACATTTTCTTCTTGAACAAGTATCTCTCAACTAGCTTTTGAACTGTTTACAAAAGTTTGGCAGGGGAGAGGGGGTTGCTATTGTGCCAAGTAACACGACTTTTTTTATAAACCTTTGGGATGAGATTTAGTTAATTAAAAATTTCTATGCAGCCACAGAAAAATAAGAAAATCACTTTAAAACTCAAGGAGTAATTGGAGGCCCATGGCTTCTAGTGTGGTCCAAGTACAAACAGTATCAATTTATAAAGTCAACTAACTGAAGTCTACCATATCACTTTGAATGACATTATTTATTCCCCCCTCAACTCCCATTCTAGCCAGCCGGGGCTCCTCAAAAAAAGAGGGTATTTTCAGCCAGACCACTCAAATATGTGGGACATATTTAGTGAAATCCTATTACATTTGTGTACTATTATAATTTTAAAAAGATGTAATTTCATTTGTATAGATAACATATTTAAGGAGGCTAATGAAAAAGCTTAATATGGCAGCATTTAAATGTTATTGCTATATGCTAGGATATTTGAATACAATACATGGATTCACCCTCCTCTCTCCCTAGTGATTCTTTCTAAATTTTTAGGTTATTTTTAAGTAGTTGGTACCTGGTGAACTGAGCCCAACTTTCTGAAAATTAATCCTTTCCCTTTCTATTTTAAGGTATTTTGAAATTTATTTCTAAAAGGAAGTAAGTAACAGATCTCATTCAGGGGTGCTAACTTTAATTCTTTAAGTAGTATTTTCCAAGATGGCTTAAATAACTTCCTTCTGGGTTTTTCAATAATAAACATAAGAACTGATGACATAACATAACAATTTACCCACCAGGGGACAAGGACAGCTAACAGGGTGATATTGTTCCAAGGAGTTACACTTGCTGCTCTTGTAATCCCTGCAACAGTCCTATGCAAGTTAGTGTTACCCTCATTTCATAAATGAGAGGGTCAGCACCGGGAAAAGCAGCGTGCTCACCAAGGCTTTTCAGCAAAGCCTTTCTTTCTTTTTTTTTTTTTCTTTTCTTTCTTTCTTTCTTTCTTTTTTTTTTTTTTTAAGATTTACGTATTTATTTTATGTATATGAATGCTCTGTTTTTGTATACACCAGAAAAGGGAACCAGATTTCATTACAGATGGTTGTGAGCCACCATGTGGTTACCGAGAATTGAACTCAGGACCCTGGAAGAGCAGCCAGTTGTGCTCTTAACCACTGAGCCATCTCTCCAGCCCCAGCAAAGCCTTCTAAGCTTCAACCCGGAGAATTTCAAACAAAGCAATAGAGTGTGTGTGTGTGTGGGGGGGGGTCTTTTCAGCTTTAGCCTAAGGCACTTGTTTTCATGCTTCCTAATGCTGTGACCCTTAGTACAGTTCCTCATATTGTGATGACCCCAACCACAACAAATATTTTCACTGCTACTTCATAACTGTAATTTTGCCACTGTTAGGAATTATAATTCTGTTTTCTGTAAATATCTGTTTTCTGATGTTCTTCGGTGATCTCGTAAAAGAGTCGCTCAACCCCCTAAAGAGGCTGAGAGCCACTGGTCTAAGAAGAATTACTTTCTGTTTTCCTCTTGGACAACAAACACTAAGCTCAGTGATTGTGAAGATGAAGATGGGAAATGGATAGAGAGGTTCTGTTACAGGCCTGAAGCATTGGCCTTTCCAGACCAGGAAGAGCAGAGCTCAGGGACAAGCTCAGCAACATTCCTCAGCTTAGAGCAGGAGCAAAGCGCACACATTCTGGTTCCTCCCTTGGATGGTTACCTCACCAGGCCTGTGCAGCTGCATCCCTCTTAGCAAAGTGCAAGTCCAAGAGTGTCTGACAGCCTAGCCACACAGAACCATTCTTCTTGCGGGAATTTCCTTGGATTATTATATGTGTATAAAGTGTTCTGATATGACAGTTTGGATTAATGGGGGATATGGTTAACCTTACCATCGTAGAAACACTGTTTCCAAAGCTGTATAATTAAAATATCATTGAAGATAGATAATGTAAGATGAAGAAAACAAATCAAATTGCTCTTTCATATTTATTCTATTTGTAATAATTTTGGTTTGCTGTAGCTTTTTCATTGGTTGTTTTATTATTACCTTAGAGGATAAACCTCGGTCAACTTGGGTCTTCTTCTTCTTTTTTTTTTTTTTTTTTTTTTACATTTGGTGTCTTTTTAAAAAATTTTTTTATTAATTTATTCATATTACATCTCGATTGTTAGCCTTTCCCCTGTTTCCTCCCATTCTTCCCTCCCTCCCATTTCTCCCCTAAACTCGGGTCTTCTAAATGTGAGAAGCAGCATTTGTCCTTTCTTATCAGTTCATTCTGAAGAGCAGAAACTCTAGAAAATAACCTACCAATAGGCGCCTCTTCTTTCCTTTTATATTTTCTTTTTCTATGGCCGTATGTATGCATGTGCGCCCATGTGTGCAGTGTGCTTGCCTGTGTGGAGGTCAGAGAGTCTAGAACTCACTAGGTCAGCTAGAGTGGCTAGCACTGTGTCCTAGGGACCTTTTGCCTCTCCCCTCCAGCACTGGGGACTCAGACGTACACCTCCGGGCACAGAGCTGAGGAAAGTGCCAGGGATCTGACCCTCAAGCTTGAGCCGGAAGCCCTCTCTCCACTGGGTCCTGCCCTAGTTGTTACATATATTAGAAAGTGTTTAAACCTTTAACCATCAGAAGCCGGTTCACTGAGAAATGGGAGAGACTAGGAAAGACTGGTGTGAGAATATTGACTGGACTGCTGAGGAGTGGGATGAGGTTGAGAAATAGGAGGCAGTAAAAACTGGCAACATGCCGGGCATGGTGGCCAATGTCTTTAATCCCAGCACTCAGGAGGCAGAGGCAGGCGGATCGCTGTGAGTTCGAACCCTGCCTGGTCTACAAAGGGAGTCCAGGACAGCCAAGGCTACACAGAGAAACCCTGTCTCAAAACAAAACAAAACAAACAAAAAACAAAGAAACAAAACAACAACAACAAAACAAACTGGCAACATTCCTAAGAAACTGAACAACACTAAGGGTTGTAAGCCACCTGTAAGTCGGTGAAAAAGAAGTTAGATGTTATTAAGGGTAATATTTGCTAACTTTCCCCCAAAATGTGATATTCTTCTTTAAATATATCATAACTTTGATTCATTAATATTAATATATTTGACAAGTTAACATTAAGCAATAATAAAAGCTATCCAAGTAATTTGGAATTCCGTTGTTTTTTCTAGAAGGTCATTTTTCTCACACTTTTCTATCTAAAGAGCAAGTTGAACAGAAAAAAACTAAACATGTCAAACCTGTATGTAATATAACATGTGGGTACGTCAGATCCTTTGGTTACTAATCTACTTTAACATTTAAAGATTTATTGGGTTACTACATCTGGTGAATTACACCTTTCCCGTCTCATAAATATCCTGTTAACTTTGATGAATCTGTGCATTTAAACCTATTTGTTCCAGGAAATGGTTCAAACACATTTTTATTCTGGAGTGGAATGTGTGTTCAGGCTCAGGAAATATATGATCCAAAGATCTAAAAGGATAAATGGATAAAGTGATGTTGGGCTGAGACGGTTTCGAGACACGGTATTCGGATGCTTCTATTCTAAATCGGCTTTTAAAATAGGAAAGGTATCTGCAATTCTGCTTTCAAGCCAACTAGCACTAATGAAATAATCGGAGTTCAAAAATTTTGGTGAACTGGTGTGCATGAAAAAAAAATCATTTTAGGAAAGGAGAACCACCCTAACTCTGGCTTTTTTCTCTTTCCCTCGTTCCTACGTGCCAATGTCCTAAATGTCTTAAGTTGCATAGCTGAAAGGATTTTGCTCATTTTTTCCAAAACATTTCGCTTCTGGGCAGTAGCCAACCATGGAAAGTTTTAAGCACATTTGGGAGAGGGATGAAGCTCCTCAGAGCTGCCTTGGCAGGTCCGAAGCCCTCAGAAGGGCAGACACGTCCCCAGACCACTAGCTGCGGGGCGAGCAGTTGGCTTGGACAGGCAGGCGACCTGCCACCTTCCAGCCTTGGGCAGCCAGGACTCGCGCACTCCGGCTTCCTCCAAAGCTCAAGGATGCGCATCCCGGGAGCGCACCTGCACCGGGGATGACCAGATTCCGGAGCCCACAGTCCTCGCCCAGCGTGGCCTCAGGCGGCCTGAGGCGAGGGCAGAGTCGCCGGCAGGGTTGGGCTACCCGGCCACACACGTCAGTCGCCCTTCTCCCCGCCCTCCAGGACCCCGCGGGACCGCGCACGGGCGCGGAGGCGAATTTGACTGACCCGCTCGCCAATCAGGAGCGAGGTCGGCAGTCTGAGCCAATGGGAGAGCGCGCAAGGGGCAGGCCGCCGGCGTCCTCCCGCCCCCGGCTGGGGAGAGCGGAATGTCTCCAGCCCTCCCCTGCGCGTCCGTCTCAGTGCGGAGCTCGCGGCGGCCGGCGGAGCATCGGCTACCGGCAGGCTCGGCGGCGGGAGCGGCGGGAGCGGTGGAGCAGGGGCCACACCCCGCCGCGGACCCTTTCTCTTCTCAGTCCTCCCTCCGCCGTGCGAGACACCGTTCCGGCAGGAGAGCGGCGGCCCACGCCCAGAGCATCCTCTTCTGACGAGCGGGCGCCGGAGGCATGATGCGGCTGCGAGGCTCGGCGATGCTGCGGGAGCTGCTCCTGAAGCCGCCCGCCGCCGTCGGAGCCGCCCTGCGGCGCGCGCAGCCCCTCGGCACGCTGTGCCGGCGCCCCCGGGGCGGGAGCCGGCCGGCCGCGGGCCTAGTGGCCGCCGCGCGACTCCACCCGTGGTGGGGCGGGGGCGGCCGCGCCAAGGGCCCCGGCGCGGGCGGCCTGTCCAGCTCGCCCTCGGAGATCCTGCAGGAGCTGGGCAAGGGAGGCGCGCCGCCTCAGCAGCAGCAGCAGCAGCAGCAGCCCGGGGCGTCGCCGCCCGCAGCCCCGCCGGCCCCGGGCCCCAAGGACAGCCAGGGAGAGACGGACGCGTTCGGCAACAGCGAGGGCAAGGAGATGGTGGCCGCGGGCGACAAGTGAGTTGGCGTGGGTGAGGCGGAGGGGAGGGGTCCGGCCCGGGGCAGCGGCGGGGCGGCGGCGCGGCAGCTGAGGTCCGCGGAAGAGAAAGAAAGCGATGCCAGGCGGCCTGCGACGGCTGCGCCATGTGATCAGGCCCGGCCCCGCCCGCGCCCCTCCGCCTGCTCCCACTTCCCCTCCGCGGCCAGCGCGGGTCGCCCCGGGACGACGGGCGAGCACCCGGAGGAGGCTGCTGCCCGGCCGTGCCGCGTGCTCAGCGCCCCGGCTCGGGACAGCAACCCTGGCCCGCCTCCCGCCTCTGCTAGGGTGATGCCACGCCAACATCCATCTCTCCCGAGTGACATTGAGGAGTCGGGCGTAGAGTGGCGCCTCTACCTTCCCGACTCACCTTTTTTTTCAGGCCCTAATTCCCCTGCCTGCCTTCTCTAAACCTCGGCCACCATCCCACTGGATGCCAGATGTGACAGGGGCTTCTTAATCCTTATGAGGTGGATCGTTTTGGCGTGCGTAGAGCCATCTGGGTCACCGGAAATAATGAAATGAGATTAGGCGGAGTAGGGACATGTGGCCTAGAGGATGAGGCACGCAGCGTGGAGCACTTGTTCCTATGGGGACCAGCGAGGGCTTGTGTGATGGCTTCTGTGAGGTGGACGTATTTTTCTAAAAATCAAAAATGAAGTGTGATATAAAACACTCAAAAAAAATCTTAAGTAGTTTTTGGAAACTTAATTGTGACAGGATGTTGACTCATTGTGTGTATAGTGTTGGAATTTAGCCCCAAAACAAAATTGAGTTTTCTTAAATATGACACTTCCCTGAATGCTTTTGTGTAATATAAATAGATTTAGTTTTTCCAACTAGGTAAACACTGACTCTCAGGCTTTCCTTGCATCCTATTTTTCTGACTTTATACTGACACAGTGTATCCTGTTTTGCATTTTTACTTCTCTTTCCAGCTCTGCACAGGAGTTTAAGTCAAACTGAAAGTGTGAATTTTATAACTTTAATCTCAGGCCTGCTTAATGTTTCCTGTAATTGATGTCAGAACCTTCCTAAAACATTCCTGGTTATTTTCCCAGAGTGGAAAATGCTTTTAAAAAGAACAAAACAACAATAACAAAAACACACTTTAAAAAACAAAGCATAACACTTAGTGGCCAGGTGCCATGGCACACTCCTGTAATCCCAGGCAGGCGGAGCTCTGTGAGTTTGAGGCCAGCCTGGGCTATAACGTGAGTCCAGGACAGCCAGGACTATGTTACACAGAGAAACCCTGACTCGAAAAACCAAAACCAAATCAAACAAGCAAACAAACAAAAAAACCGCTTAGTGATGGACAAAATTTATGGTATTGTGATAATGGCTTCATACCACAAACCAGCTTGCTGATCATGGGCACGTTATGGAATGTATTGGATTACACGACTCATCCCTTTTAGTGCTCTTTGGTTTTGTTCTTTTGTGTGTGTGTGTGGGGTGGGGTGGTTCAAGTGAGGGTTTCTCTGTGTAGCCTTGGCTGTCCAGGAATTCACTCTGTAGACCAGGCTGGCCTCTAACTCAGAGATTTGCCTGCTCTGTCTCCCGAGTGCTGGGATTAATAAAGGCATGCACCACTGCCTAGGTTTTGGTTTGCTTTTTAAACCCAGACTTTGGTTAAATTTACACCTCTAATGTTTTAGGAAGTAGAATATGTATTCTGCACATTTAGTCACATACAGGGCTCACCTTACCATCATCTGGTTTACCAGGCTCGTGGTATGAAAGCACATGCTTATAATGAGCAGAATTGCAGAGTATGTTTACCACCACTTACTAGCTAATACTTACAGTGGTGCTTTCTATTAAAAGTCTGTCTGGTTCTGTGATGGTGATTTACCATCACCACTTCAGACCCCACCCCACCTCCGCTCTAGTGTCCCCCAAACGAAACAGGAAAATTAAATTTTGTGTTTTGTCTCCTCCACAAGTTTCTAGTTTCATTGCCTTATTAATAATACTAATAAATCATGTCAGAACAATAATTTGGAATGTTGTTTTGGCTAATGCCCCATCCTGTGTGCCCTCATCTTGCCCAGCAGAAGAGGTCAGTTTAAAGGGAGGGAATTCCCCAAGATTTGCTCAGATTCCTGGAGAGTGTTAAGTGCCAATAAGATAATCTTGTTTGCCTTAGTTAAGGGACTAGACTAGTGGTTGTGTGGTTGTGTGTGTGTGTTCCAAAATTTAAATAACCAGACAGGTTTAGAGACAGTTCAGAAAGGTTGGTAGTCCTGAGAGCTTCCAATCAAGGATTCAAGTCAAAATTGCCATGAATTTATATAAAGTGAAGTTTAAGGTAGAAAGAAAGTATTATAATTGGTCTATTTTCCACAAGTGAAGTTTTCCTCTTGAACCTTTAGATTTTCTGTGTGAGACGCATTCCTTTCATGCTAGGAGGCCAGCTCCTATTTGATCCTGTTATCTTTTCTAAAAGCGCGGCTGCCAAAGCATGGCTCTTCCGCAGCCAGCAGCAGTCCATCTATTTTGCTAGCACTCATAGGACTGCCAGATTTTTACAGTGTTACTAGGAAATAGCCATGTGAAAATTAAGAGCTGCCATTTTATACAAACAAGGCTTAGAACTAAGTTGGGCATGTGTTAAAAACTACATAGCTTTTATTCACTAAATACAAATTTCTTTTACTCTGAACACCTGTTGTAGGTGTTGAGATTTGAATTTCAGCCTCATGTGACAATTTTTATTTTTAATTCTCAGTGAAAGTTTATCCTGAAAGAAACCTGTGTTAGATGAAACTGTGTGATTTATGCAGTTCACATTTTTAAACTTTGCTGGGAAATAAGGTCAGAGCAAACTTAATGCTTAACCACAGCACTCTCGGTTCATATTGTTCATATTGCTTTTCTTTCCTTAGTTAGGACCTTATATTTTTATTAACCTTATCTTAAATGGTAGACATTGGAATGTAATCCAAGTTGCATATTTTTCCCCCCAAACCAGTAAAAACTCTTTGAACCAGTATCACCATATACTATATTGTCCACAGACCTTCAGTCTGATAAGGTTGTGTGACTAACGTCTTAAGACCTTATAGATAAGCATAATGATCTTTGCTCAAGCCTCCTCTGTAGTGGTCACACTTAATTATCTCCATTCATTCCATCATTAAAAACCAAACAGCTTCGGCTTGCTTGTTTTAATTTTAAAGCAGTTCTGTCTGCTTTCGGGCCACTTTGGGGCGGGGTCTTTATCCCCCCCCCCCCCACTTTACCTTCTCAACAGGACTTCCATTCTTTTGCTTTGATCCTCATCTTTGTATAGATGATTTCTTAGTTCTTAAGCCAAGTTCTGTCCTTATATTTATATTCAGGATATGACTTGAAATGTATTGATAGATGCATTATTTTCCCCCTAATTGTCTGTTTTGTTCACTGTGAAATTGAATGTAGAGTTTTAATGTAGGTATTCCTTTCAGAAAACCAACATAGATTAGAATGGACAGTGTTAGTTACAAATATGGTGTGGCATTAAGAGCTTTGATTAGCTGGGCGGGTTGGCACACGCCTGTGATCCCAGCACTCAGGGAGGCAGAGGCAGGTAGATCTCTGAGTTTCAGCTGTGAGGAGTGTGTGGTTTTTTTTTAGCACGTCTTCACGAAGTCTGGCATTTAAAAGTATGCATTCAGTTATACAAGAGTGTTTAGATTTAAAAATAAAGTGCATACGAAAGCCATTTCATGTAGCTTCAAATTGTAATGGCATATTTTCATAGTTCCTACTTTTAATAAATGAAATGTGAGGGGCACAAAAATTATTGCATTGTCCTTAATGAGAATTGAATTTCAATGTTAAGATTTCAAGCAGTACTGAAAATGAAATTGACAGTATTTGACAGATGTAGATAATATATTTTGGTATTGGATAATAAAAACATTTGAAATAGGCGGCAGATGCTTTTATGATGAATTGCATCAACCTAATTTCTAAAGGTTAACATTTATAATTCCAAGCTGGAGCGATGACTCGGTGGTTAAGAGTATGTACTGCTGTGCAGAGGATCATAGTTCAGTTCCCAGCATCATGTCCAGTGACTGTATCGCTCCACCCAGCACCCGCTCCTGGTCTTTGCAGGCACCTGCATGTGTGTGAGCTCATAGGCTTACACAGATAAACTCACATACATATACTTAGAATAATAGATCTTTTAAAAGTATCTACAGTTCACTTAAGTTAGAGTTAAGATAGAAAAAATATCTTTTTTTTTTTTTTTTTTTTTTTTTTTTTTTTGCTTCTTAGTCGTCTTTCATTGTTTTGTGATTTCCCTAGAAGTAAACTTTCAAACCATGAGCTTTCTCCTTTTTTCCATACAGAGGATTAGGCCTAGATTTTACACATAATTGCATATGTTACAGTTTTAACTGGAAGTGAAGCCAGTAACTTAACTATATGTCATATTTCTGAAGCCTAATATTTACATTAAGCCAGGCACCTAGTAGTCATTGATAAACATGAATATGATCTGTTATTAACTGCTAACATTAATTTAAGCAAATTTACATAAAGTTCACTGAACATAGAAATTTGAGTCCTGAAATTTTATATTAGTGTCTTGCTTGCAGCTTTGTTTTATTGAGAAGTCTGCCACCTACAAAATTTAGGGAGCTACCCAATGTAATTTCACCTTTAAAAAAAAGTATTAGTTTTTAATGTGCTTAGCCTGCATACAAGTATATACAGCACACGCATACTTGGTGCCTTCATTAGTCAGAAGGCGGCTTCGGTTCCCTTGGAGCTGAAGTTCTGGATGTTTATAAGCCGCCTATGGGTGCTGGAAATCGAACCTGGTTCCTCAGTCAGAGCAACAAGTGCTTTTCACCATGGAGTCATCTCATTAGCCCCCAGTTTCATCTTTTTTTTTTTTTTTTCTCTAGACAGGGTTTCCCTGTGTAGCCTTGACAGTTCTGGATGGACTTGCTCTGTAGACCAGGCTGGCCTCGAACTCACGGAGATCCACCTGCCTCTGCCTCCAGAGTGTTGGGATTACAGGCGTGCGCCACCACTCGTGGCTCATCTTTTGTTTTTTGAAATGAGGTGATGATATCTAGTCAAAAAAGAGGAAGCATATTGTTTTCTTCTGAAAAGTGTCACCTGAAAGAGCAAGTTTGTGAAGATACTTGTGTTTCTTCAGTATATAAGACACTTGAAATTGGTTAAAAAACAAACAAAACAGCAACAAAAACCCTCTACTATATTCTTCTAATATTTGAGGTGGAAAAAATACTCTTTAAATAGTTAAGCAATATCATATCCTATATTAATCAAGGGAATTATTTTGTAGTTCTGTAAACTTTTTCACCCAAGTTATTTACCAGTAAGGAGAATGCTTAAAGCTGAGGGAACAAAATAGTATTTTTAAAATATCCATCAGTGTTTCCCACAGTTGCACATAGAGACACTCCAGTTTTACTCTAGACTATTGATTTGGTTATGAAATAGTGCATAGAAATGACATCTGAGCTTGACAGTTTTGTGACTGGTAAAGTAGGAACACAGTGGTCTCTTGTGAGGTATCCATTCCTTGCTTGGTATGTGACATTCAGTAAAGCATAGAGCTTGTTGTCTTGGTCCAATGAATACCAATTTGATAATTTTCAGGGGGAATGTATTTTCATTTACTCATTTCTGGTGAAGTTTCAATGTTATCTTGGTAGTTTGACAGGCACTTTTGGATTTTGTGTGTGTGTGTGTGTACGTGTGTGTGTGTGTACGTGTGTGTGTGTGTGTGGGAATTTTTAAAGGAGTATAAACTTGGAGAGAAACTCATAAGTACTCATATTTGGGAGAAATCTAGGCTCACAAAATAAACTGAACATAGAAAGATTTATTCCTTAATATTTTTAATATAGTGTCTTACATAGTAGAGCAGACTACTTTCTTTATAGAAGGGGATGACCACTGCTGTAGTTTTCTTATTCCTGTGCTAAAATGTAGTTAGTTGTAAGGGGTTCCCTTGTTCAGCATTAATGGGATAGATAGTTAAATAAATTAACCATTTCTTAAAGTTTTAAGAAGGTCCTTAGACTACAATTTTTTTCTAAGAGTTATCTGATCTTAAGTTTAAAGAAAGCCTAGAAAAAGCAATAGAAGAACAGCAAAAAAAAAAAAAAAAAAAAAAAAAAAAAAAAAAAAAAGAGAGAGAGAGAGAGACAGTATTAGTCTGGATTATGAGAGTGGACATGTGTTCCCACCACTTAATAGTTGCTTCTAAGCAGTATTTCCCTTCTGAGTGGAAACATCTTAAAACATGGAGGGCGCTTATTGGTTAAATCTTGATAACCTGCTGCTACTGCTGCCTTGATGTTTCATTTCTGCTTGTATAAGAATAATAAATAAGTATCATTGCACCAAAAAAATTGCATAAAATGATTAAGAATTAATTTGGGCAGTTCTTTTTTTATCACCCATTATACAGTCATACAGACTAAAATCTTCAAACATCAAACTTGTAAATTCTAATTTAGTTTTGATGTCTCTTTAGAGTAGTTGAATAGTTCTCTGTCATATTAAAACAAAGTTTTAAATATTTTTCATTACACTTTTGTTGTTTAATGAAGCATCTATACTGTGCTCTAATAGAATGATACTTTAAACTTTCCCTGTTAAAGGCAAGATACTGTGGAATCTCAGTTTTCTTGGCCTCTCTGCTTCTTAGAACTTCTCAAGTCAGCTGTGGTACAAAGCAAACATCAGTAGTAGGTAAATGAGTGTTTCTGTTTTCCAGTTCTGTAAACTTCATTTACTGTAGTTTGCTTATCCTGCACTAAAATATATTTCTGTATAAAGGGTTCTTTGGTACTCTGATTGGTTTTGCTTCTTTTTAAAACTATTTTTCTTAGGCTATATTAATTTCTACCCTCTTCATTTTCATGACTGTCACCTTCTCTACCTAATTTTTAAATTAGAATAGCATAAAATTTACCATCTTAGCCAGTTTAGGCATACAGTTCAACATTAAGTACTACCTATAGTTTTTATGTTAAGAATGTACTTGTAAAATAAGGCTATATAAATACTGAGTAAAATTAGGATTTTATTAGAATTTATGACACCATTTTTAGATGCTCATTAGCATTAGGATTACAAAATGACTTCACAGGTCATTTAATTCTACCTCATTTTGGGTATTTCACAAAATACCCAGAAAAGTAAATTACCTAACAAAGTTCATAGTACCCACGCTCATACACAAAGTTATTGACAGTCTAGTGAAACATTTTATTGAATTAATTCATCTTTTTTTAGGTTTGGCAAAGACCCTAAAAATCCCTATCTCCAACTTCTGTCTTTCCTCCCCACTTCTGTTATGTTCTGTAAAGGTTGTTTGTTACTTCTTTGATGAGTTTATACCTAAAAGGGGCTGTTCTTATATTTTCAGATTTGATTTTCCCTGTAAGAAGCTAGAGTCTGAATTTTATTAACTTCTCCCTGTAGTTTAGTTCTGAATAAGTCAACTATAGTTGTGCCAAAGTGATTGCAATGAAACACTGGCCTTTGTTTAAAATAATCTCCTTGGTTTGTAAAAGATTGTTTTTTGCCTTTTTGTTTGTTTGTTTGTTTGTTTGTTTTTAACAGTTCTTAGTTTGGTTTCTATTGCTGTGATATACCCATTTCTTAGTTTAGGTTTCTATTGGATAAAATACCATGACCAAAAGCAGCTTGGGAGGAAAGGATTTATTTTGCTTATGCTTCCCACATCACGGGCCATCATCAAGGGAAGTCAGGGCAGGAACTGATAGGAGCACACCGTGAGGGAGTGCTTCTTACTGGACTGCTCCTCTTGGCTTGCTCATCCTGCTTCTCATAGCATCCAAGTGCGGGTGCCCAGCGGAGAGGCGCTGCCATGGTGGTCCAGGCCTGTACATCAATCACTAATCAAGAAAATGTGCCATAGGTTTGCCCACCAACCAACTGATGGGAGCAACTGAGGTTTCCCAAATGACCCTAGGGGAGAAAAGAAAAAGGATTTATTTCATCTTATAGGTTAAGGCTGGAGCTTAGGGCAGAAACCACAAAGGAATGCTAGTGGCTTGCTCAGCTGCATTCCTGAGAACGTGCAGGTCCACTTGCCCAGGATGGATAGACCTTCATGGGCTGGGACCTTCTACTTTAGCTAGCAATGAAGAAAGTGCCTCACAGACGTGACCACAGGCCAATACAACCTGATCAGTAGTTGAGGGTCCCTCTTCCCCGGTGATTCTAGATTTGTGTCAAGTTGATAAAGCAGGAAAAAATAGTCATTCTAGCATATAATTTCTAAAGATAGTTTTTAGCTTTTGAATTCTAATAGCAAAATATATGGTTATGACAGCATGAAGGCAATAATTAGGGAAGTAGAAACTAGGATAAGGCAAAAAAGATCTTTGGTGTGATTTCTCCTTTCTTAAAAGTTTGGGGAAAGTATTTGTGTTTGATTCAAGCTGTAGTGACTTTTGTGGCCTTACTCTGTAGCCCTGGCTGGCCTTGAACTTAGAATCTTCTTTGGCCTCCTGAGTGCAGGGCTTACAGCTATGAGCTGCCATACCAACCCTGACAGTTTTATGATCATGTATTTTAGGCATGGCTTACATTTTTCCTCCTATGAATACAAATTACTTTCTTTTCTCTTAAGCAAGTAAATATTTATTCACTTTGCTAGCTATGGTAATAAAGGACAATTTAAAAAATTTTTTAACAATGTACCATAAGTGAAAGAAGTGTGTATTTCATGTTATTTACATAGCTTTTAGGCAAAGTAAATACCATTTACCGGTGTGATAAGTATGTAGAAAGCTTATTCTGCAGTTTTTAAAGTGATAAACTACCATTATCTGACAAACCACTTTCTGTAAATAATTTGTTTGCTATTATTCACTGATTTTGACAGCTGGTTCAATTTTTCTTTAAATATTGGATCATCACTATTATTGAACTCTTGTTAAAGGCTATTAGTTCAGGATAAAACCTAGAAAACATGCTTGTGCCTTGTAAATGTAATAACTAGGTAGTAAGTCAGAGGACCACTAGTGTAGCTTGAATCCCAGATTCAACGAAAGAGACATTCAGAATTCCTTTCGACTGGTGTGCAACCTTTGGAAGTTGTTAACCTCTCTGAGCTTAGTTTCTTTCTCCAACTGTGGAGATAGTGTCAGCAAATACATTTGTTTAACCAGAAATTATGGTATATTTTGTAAGACTTGCATTTCTGTTACCAGATCATTAAATTAGAAAGGATTAAATAAGTATAAAACACACAGGTTGTAAGTAATGTTCAGTTATAATTAAAATATTGTAGGTGCTTTTAAAAATAGTTGTCTGAGGTTGAAATTGGGTAGGCTATGTTATTAGCTTTTTATAAAGGTTAATTTTTAAAACATACTAGTGATAAATTTATGTACTTTTAGGTTACATTAGTTATTAAGAATTTCTGGTAAAATTTTCTTCTAATACTCTGTTATTTGTGGAGTTCTGTTTTTAATGTAAGTGTACATTGCTTTAGAATTAATAACTACAAGAGATCTAAAGAGAGGACCCTCATTTGCTTCCCAGCACCCATGCTAGGAAGCTCACAAGTGCTGTAATCTGGGTTCCTGACATCTGATGCCCTCTTCTGGCTTCTGCAGGCACTTGCACACATACATAAACATGGAGGAAAAGAAAAGACCAACTATCTTTTCATTTAGTTTTCATTTACTATCATTTGCGTGCTTACATCCCATCAAGCAGCATTTTAAAAATGTTGGCTGTATTGAGTAAGCTCTCTATTTTGGACAGCTTTCTGAGGTAGACACTATATCCCCCTTTCTCTGAATTGCAGGAATGTTAATTAAGTAGCCTAAAGATTACACAGCTAGTATTAATAGCCAGGGTTCAAGAACTTGTGTATATCAATAGTTTGCTATCTCTCCCAGGTTTTGCCATTAGGTCCACTATTTGAATATTTCATAGAGATAGAGCAAATGTTGACTCCTACCTGAACATTTTCTGAACTCTAATTAGTAATGAGTGATTATACTGGGCTTTATGGAGAAGATATTAACTTTAGCAGATGGGTAAAGTATTTGCTATCTATTGGTAATGAAAATTTCAAAACCAGACATTGACCTTAGAAAATGAAACTGGCTGTATTTCAACATACAGAATCATGACATCTCTTACTCTACACAACAAACTTTAATTCAGAATGTATCCAAGACCTAAGACCTGAAACTTTTAAACTGCTAGAGAAAACAGGTGAGCATGAGCATAGCTAAATACTTTCTCTGAACAGGACTTGAAGAATTGAAAATGGGATTAGGTGAAATCAAGAAGGTGTTGCAGAGCAAAGGAAAATTGTGAGCAGAGCCAAGAGACAGCCAGCCTATAGAATGGGCGTAAAAACCCTGCCAAGGATGCACCAGATGGGAGACTAACACCTGATATATAGAAAGAAGTGCAGGAGTTATACACTCAGCCCCAAACCATCTAGTCCACAAATGACAGGAATATAGATAGCTAATAAATACTTACAAAAAGTGTTTACCATTTTTTAGCTACTAGAGAATTGTAAACTGCAAATTTTGAGATTCTATCTCACTCCTATCAGAATAGCTATCATCAAGAAAAGAAAAGTCTAGGTTCGTAAGTAGAACCTAGATTTAAAATTGTATATGTATGTGAAAATAAAATTGACCTGGCATTGAAAATTGCTGATGAATGTTTTTAAACTTTTTTTCAATGTGGTTTCTAATGGTTCGGATTTGATTTTGGTGAATCAATTCATTATGCCTGTGGTGTTGATGATTGGCATGTCATCTGTAGTCTGGTACAGTGTTTATTTAATAGTGGACTTGATTTTCGTCCACTTACAAGTCACACAAGGACTAACTGTGTGTTA
This sequence comes from Acomys russatus, assembly GCF_903995435.1. Classification (NCBI taxonomy): domain Eukaryota; kingdom Metazoa; phylum Chordata; class Mammalia; order Rodentia; family Muridae; genus Acomys; species Acomys russatus. The sequence continues at coordinate 3,445,155 of NC_067148.1, forward strand.
TTTTGCTTCTCCCTTAGTAAAATAAAACAGGGTCTGTTACCTAGCTTGGAAGACTTGCTGTTCTATACAATTGCAGAAGGACAAGAAAAGATACCTGTTCACAAGTTTATTACAGTAAGTTTTTATGTCTTTCTCAACTTTCAAAGAAATAATACTAAGTTAGTTACATAATATTGCTCAAATGTAGTCTTAAAGTTTATCTGACCTATAGGTTCTGACCGACAAGTATTTGTCTTGTTTTCAAATTTTTATCATGCTTACTTCAAGGTAATGAAAGAAACAATGAGAAACATGTCCAGAAAGTGGATAATAGTGGTACAAATACCACATACATGATCAAGTCTTGGGTAGAAACTTTAATATACAGGAATGAAACTTATAGTAGGAATAAGCATATACAGTATCTGCCTTATATATTGACAAACTTTTATTTTTTTAAAAACAGGCACTCAAATCTACAGGATTGCGAACGTCTGATCCCAGGTTGAAAGAGTGTATGGATATGTTAAGATTAACTCTTCAGACAACGTCAGATGGTGTCATGCTAGACAAAGATCTTTTTAAAAAGTAAAAATTTCTGCCAAACCTTTAATGGTGATTTGCTATGCTGTATGGTGATTTTGCTTTTAAAACACTATTTTACATGTTAAAGACTTTAGTGTAACTGAGAAAAGGAATTTGTAAATACCATTTCTTTGATGAACAGTGATGGTATATATTGAGGTTCTACTATACACTGGGTCTAAATCAGCTCTAATGAAAGTTAGCCATAAATGTTTTGTGCCTAGAGATTATATTGTTTGTGTCTTCTATTCTGGCTGCATAATTTGCTGACTTTTTCAGTTTAATCTGGAGTTTATTTCCATATGGTAATTTGAGTGATGAACATAATAGGACTTCAGAAAGCTATGTAGTCCTTATATTTTCATAGTTTCATCACCTGATTCTCTTTTTTTCAAATGTATTAATGGATGGTTTTGGCTGTTACCATTTTTTTAAAAAAAAATTATTTATTATATATACAGTGCTCTGCCTGCACGTACACCTGCAGGCCAGAAGAGGGCGTCAGATCACATTGTAGATGGTTTCGAGCTGCCATGTGGTTGCTGGGAATTGAACTCATGACCTCTGGAAGAGCAGTCAGTGCTCTTAAACTCTGAGCCATCTCTCTAGCTCCTTTTGTTGTTGTTTGTTTTGCAAAATAGTTGAGCACTTAAGATAACTTTGAAGATTAAAACCTTGATTTGTTAATGAGAACATTTTAGCATTGCTGAATTAGCTTATCTACTTCTTAATCTTCATTACTGTGTTTTTATTACTTTTAGTAGAGAACATCTTTGTAACTGATCTTAAGAGTTAAATAATGTTTTAAGTTATTAGTAGTTAATGGAAAGCAGTATGAAATTATAAACAACTGTAAACATTGGTTTTTATTTTTGTTTTGTTAGTTTGTTTCTAAACTACAGGCTTAAGTTGAGGGGGATCCAAAGGATTTCTACATTTAATTTATAAGGTGTGTGTGTGTGTGTGTGTGTGTGTGTGTGTGTGTGTGTGTGTGTGTAATTACCTTTCATTTCTTTGGTGGATTGAATGATTTGTTCTAGATCTCTCCTGGGAATATTCTGGAGACTCTGGGAGGAATAAGTAAGGTTCTCTGAAGTTTCTGGCATGTTTGAGACACATCTGCCAATTTCGAACTAAGGCTCTTGGTTCTTTTTAATACTAACTTTAAAGTGTAGCCCTTAAGCTTACTTTGCAGTTGGTATTAGGAATTTGAGTCTGGTGCTCTGTTTATTTTCTGAAGGAAATGAATGTCTCTCTAGATTTATTTGTGCCTTTGTAGTTAGGATTTGTCTTCTGTCTTCATTATGGTGGCTTCTGGGAAGTTATTTTAGATTATCTGTGAATGTAGTTAATTGATGGTAGGTTGATTGTGAATAACAGACATAGGGAACTGGCTTTGGAATCTTAAAGGGAATCACTAATTTGCACATTTAAACCTGCTTTAAAATGTGTTTTATGAACATTGTTTCATTATGAAATTAAAAGCAATGAAATGTTTTCTCTCAGTTATGAACCCAAGGAACCACAATGCTAAAATTTTTGGTGATTGAACTAATCTATAATAATTACCATAACTTTAAACCCAAACTCAAGTTTTAAAAGCTTATGATTGTAATATAAGCAGTCCTCCACCTGACATGGAAACACAGTAGTCTGTATAGTAGGTCATAGACAAAGGGTTTTTCTTTTCATTTCTTGAATGAGGTAACTCAGAACCTATCTTTTGCTATAGGCTTTTTCAGGTCGCTCTGAAAGGTGATGACTCCAGAGACATTGCTTCTCTGATGTCAGCTATAAGAAGTTCCTTATTTGGGTGCCGGCAATAAAATCTCATCTCCATGCAATGCTTTTTATTCTGAGAGAAGTAATTATAAAGATAAATAATTCTGGTTTAAGTCAAAGTGTTGATATTTTACCTAAAATAAATCTACTTAGTCTTTATAGTAGAGAAACAAGTATTGTATGTGACTTTCTAAAAACATGGATAAATTATATCATTTGAAAGTTGGAGGGTGCCTATGCCTATCTATATAGTCAACATTTTTACACTAATGTTCATTAAAGTTAAAAGAGGAAGAAAATATTTGTGCTAATAACACTCTATTCACTCCTTCATTCATTGTTGAACCATAGAAATATAAGAACGGTTTTTATGTGTGTTATAGTTTTGGACTCGTTTTTAAAGACAGAAAATGGTTTGCATTTGTAATTAATTGGTTTTCTAAAAATTTATGTATTAGTTACTAGTGAAAAATTATGTAATACATTAATGTACATTGTATTTGTAAGACCTAATTGTCAAGTGATTGAACAAAGCACAGAAAGATTTTTACCTGCTGAAAGGCAAAAGCATTTTTCCTCAGAATTCATTTTCAATAACTCTTACTTTGTAGTACACTGGTGACATCTATGTTAAAATAATTTCCTAGGAAATCTTTATTGTTTGAACACCCATCATTATGTGTAATTGGAGTCTTCTGAATGCTGAAATTGTCTTTTTCGTGGTGACTTACCATTAAGGCTGTTTCCACGTGTTTTTTCACTAATATCTTATGCTAGAACAAACAAACACTATACCCAAAGTTCTTGGTACTGTTTTGTTGATTATGAACCCTCTTTAAAGATGCTGATTAATTTTGCTTTTATTTTATTTTGACATATATGTGCATGGCTTTTTGCCTGCATATGTGCTTGTGCACCACAGGCATCCAATGCCTGGCCAAGGCCAGAAGAGGGCATCCTATCTCTCCTGGAATTGGTGTAATAGACAAACTGAGCCATCATGTGGGTGCTGGGAATTGAACCAAAGTCTTTTGGAAGAACAGTCAGTGCTCTTAACCACTGAGCCACTCTTCAGCCTCCTGATTGGTTTTAAACATTTAAAATAACAGTGTGTGGGGAGGATAACAGTGGGTGGATAATTGAAGTTTGCATATATTTGATTTAAAAATAAGTAGTAATTTAATTTTAGGAATTTAAGCTTTTTCATTTGAGAAAGGTATGCTTATAATATTTCCCTTCAACTTTGATTTTTGGGAGTTGAATTTTAGAAGCTATTTGAGATATATAAAAATTAAATATTTAAGATGAGCATGGTAGCACATGCCTTTAATCCCAGCACTTGAGAGACAGAGACAGGTGAGTCTCTGTGAGTTAGAGGCCAGCCTGGTCTATAAAGAGAGTTCTAGGATAGCCAGGGAGACACTATAAACCCTGTCTTGAAAATAAATAAATAAATAAATAAATAAATAAATAAATATTTAATCAATGATAATGATAATGCTTATTAGTACATTATTCAACCTTTAATTTCATTTGCTTTTTTGTAAAGTGGGGAAGTTCTTCAGAAAGCATTAATATTTTTAAGGTTAAACAAGATCATTAATAATGCCCATTTTTTTTTTTTCTGGTAGCATGCTAATTTAGTGTCACATCATTTATCTGTGAGGAATCCAGTTACATAAATAACTTTTTATAGCAATGGTCTGACTTTAACATTTCTTTTTTTTTTTCTTTTTTTTTTTCAAAAATCTTATTATGGGACTTTCCTTAAAATATTTATTGTAGTTAGTATTGCATCTTGATGTCCATGTGTAGCAAGTTGTCTTTTGCCAGTTAATACTCTGGCTGGCTGAGTTACTGATGATACTCAGAAATCTCAAGATTATTTTCAGTTCAGAGTTTAAAATGTACCACGACACACAGAGTTCTTCAGGGTTACATTTAACACATTAGTGTTGGACTTTATCCTCTTCAGAAGAAAGCAGAATCTGGGTTTATATCACCAGAGTGCTGTGTCTTTGAAATGGTTTTTAATTTAAAAATGAAATATCTTTTATTCTGTAGTGTGTTACATTTACATAGCGCTTGCTTTTGGTTTTGGTAATATAAAATTTATTATACTACTTTATAAGAAATTTATTTTAAAGTATATATTACTTTTATAAGCATGTCAACATGTTTTTCACTTAAGAAAATTGATGCGTTTCACCAAACCAAATTGATTTTATCTTACAAAGCTTTCAAGGTGTTATTCAGAAAAAATATATTAAAATGCAATTATTTAACTTTTTGAGAAATACTACCCAGTATTATACAGGAGCTAAGAATGATATATTAAAGGCTGATTTTTGTTAACCAGATCTCACGTGAGTATTTATCAACTCCTGGGGTTATGACAATTTTTCCAATACTTAAACATCAAAGGATGCATGACCATTTTAGTATCTGACAAAAAGTTTAGGCACATATAATTTACTTCTAATCTGTTTTGGATAAGCTGGAAGGAAAGAAAAAAACATAGGAAGAATATGTTTTAAATTTGACTTGTATGATTTCTTGTTTAATGATAATGTTAATATTCTTCCAAGTAGTGCTGTTAAGCAGATTCTTATAACTGAAATGTACCTATTCTTTTCCGTCACATTCCACAGGTGTGTTCAAAGCAACATCGTTTTGTTGACACAAGCTTTTAGAAGAAAGTTTGTCATTCCCGACTTTATGTCTTTCACCTCACACATTGATGAATTATATGAAAGTGCTAAAAAGCAGTCTGGAGGAAAGGTAAGGTTTGGATACACATGTTTTCCTGATATAAACATTTAATATAAACAGAATAAACCTGGATATTTTGTTTACAGATTAAGAAACTCAATGAGTCAAGCCCTATTAGATTTAGTGCTTTTAAATCATTATAAGTATTTAACTTTTTATTCTGCCTAGAGTGAAACTGAGTTTATTATTTATTTATTTTTATTTTATTATTATCATTATGATGATGATATGGTGGTGGTGGTGGTGGTGGTGGTGGTGGTGGTGGTGGTGGTGGTGGTTTGGTTTTTCTAGGCAGGATTTCTCTATGTAACAGCCCTGGCTGTCCTGGAACTCACTCTGTAGACTAGGTTGGTCTCGAACTCAGAGATTGCCTGCCTTTGCCTCCTGAGTGCTGTGATAAAAGGTGTGGGCAACCATGCCTGACTAAATTCTTCTTTTTCTCCCTCCCTTTGTCCCTCCCTCTGTCCTGTCCCCACCTCTCTTTAATTTGGAAATGACTGAAATGACTTTACTTTAAAAAAAAAAAAAGATTTACTTATTTTATGTATACAGTGCCCTGCCTGCATGTATACCTGCACACCAGAAAAGGGCATCATGTTACATTATAGATGGTTGTGAGCCACCATGTGGTTGCTGGGAATTGAACTCAGGACCTTTGGAAGAGTAGTCAGTGCTCTTAACCTCTGAGCAATCTCTCCAGCCTGGCTTCACATTTTTAATTAATTAATGAAAATTACTTTAGTTGACACTTCTGATATTTCTAGTTTTCAGAAATTATCTAGGGAAATGCAAGCGTGGTGGTGGCTACATGTAATCCCAGCATCATTTAGGAGGTGATAAAGGAGGGGAGATCAGGAGCTCAAAGGAGTCTCCACTGGATTGAGACCAGCCTATCTGTGTATGCTACAGAAGAATCCAAAACATCCTCGCCTCCAGCTACGGCAGCTTCAGGCACTGCGTTCATTAGTATTCCCAACTAAGTGCTCCAAGTAGTAGCAGAGAGAATTTTATTTTATTTTTAAAGTCTTTAAGTCCCTGTTTTAGATTCTCTGCATTTTAGGAAGAAAGAGTGTATTGGAAATCAGACAATGGTAGAAAAGTCACCTAATATTGTGCTAATACTTAAGCTTATGTATTAGTGTTCTAAGTTGATACAGTTATCAGACAGCTAGTCATCCGTGAGAGGAAACACACCGCCTATTTTGTATCTTTTAACGTCTTTCCAATATTTTGGGTAGGTTGCTGATTATATTCCTCAGCTGGCCAAGTTCAGTCCTGATTTGTGGGGTGTATCTGTCTGTACAGTAGATGGGCAAAGGTAAGTTTATTTTAAAGTCTATGAAAAACAACTTTAAGCCTTGAATTTTGTATAACAATAGACATAAAATAGAAAGGAACTAATTTTATTTTGGAGCTTGAGACTGCTTGATTTCATTTAGCACGGTCTGGCCCTTGAACTCACAATGCACCTGAGGCTGTCCTTGAACTTACGTAGCATACATAACCTATCACATTGTCCATTTGCAAAGTAAAAGTTGCAAAACAGGCATATAAAATGCATGTAAAGCAAGCATATTTAAGAAATGAGGATTCTTTCAGAATTATCAGGACGTTTTGTAATAAGGGAGAACTATAAAGAGAATGATTTGATTTTAAAATCTAAATTAAGAGAGACCTTTGGAACAGTACCAAAGTGTGGGAATGTTTTTCGAAGAACATAATTTTTGAGCTTGAGGGAAGATGGTTTGGTGGATAAGGTACTTGGCATGCAAGTGTGAAGGCCAGAGTTAGAGTCTCTGGCACAGAATCTTGGCCAAATGTAATGGCTTCCTGTAATCCAAGCAGGCAGCAAGGGGCAGAGATCCTCTGCAAGCTGGCTAACAAAACTAGGAACTAGGCAAGCTCCACGTTTAGTAGACCCTGCCTCAGTGAGGGGCAGAGTGGTGGAGGAAGAACTGATGCCAGCCTCCTCACATGTGGGCACACAGGCCCACCTGCACTCAGCAAAACCGCCTGCCCACAACTCAATACAAAATTTATTTTTATTTTTCTAGAAGTCACACATTAAGGGTTATTGTCAAATTCTAATTTGGATGTTAGAAGAATCAGAGAATGATGCCATGTCTATGTTTTTATCACTGAAAAAAACTTAGCTTACTGATATAATCCCTAAAATAACTTTTTAAAATAAAAAACAATATAAAAGTGTATGCAACTATTAAGTATATACAGCTTGATGAACTTATATTAGTGATACAATTTTGTTCCTTTTTCCTCTTTCAATTTTGAGCCAGTTTCTAAATGTTCCCGTAGCCCAGACTTTGTGTCTTCATGCTTGTGCTTCCCCTTGGTTACAGGCGTGCGCCACTGTGCGTGGCCGCGCCCTAATGTTGTTAAGACTACACGCCAGGTAAAACTAGAATTTTTAGGTTTTTCTTTTTAAGGTAAATTTTAAAACTTGCATGTGTTTGTTATTTTAATTATCTAATATAAATTATCCTTAAGTTATAATAAAAAGCATTTTAATTATAATTGAACATGTTAATTTTTTAAGGAGTAATTTTTAAAAGGGCTGATTTACTCTGAATGTAGGTAGGGGTAAGAATATTTGTTACTGATTTGACATCTTATTCTGTTGAGTATTTTAAGCTGTTGCAAATTTTTGCAGTATCCCTCGTAAGCATTTATTTTGTTTAATGTTTACATTTATTATGTGCCTGTCAGAGGCTAATCTGTAGAATCCCCTCTCTCTCATGTGGCTCGCAGGGATTAACTCAGGTTGTCAGGCTTGGGCATCAGCTAGCCAGCCCTTACACATCTTTAATGCTCAAGTAAACACTTGTGGTTGAATTATGCAGAAATATTTATAAATTAGAATTAATGTAAGCAGAATAAATCAAATCTTGCAGGTAACAGTTTCTTGTTGGTGCTAATTGTTTTTTAAATCTACTTTAATAGGCATTCTATTGGAGACACCAAAGTCCCCTTTTGTCTTCAGTCCTGTGTAAAACCCCTGAAATATGCCATTGCGGTGAACGATCTGGGGACTGAGTATGTGCATCGCTATGTTGGGAAAGAGCCAAGTGGGTTAAGATTCAACAAACTCTTCTTGAATGAAGATGGTAAGGAGTGCCTACAAGTTGGCTAGGAAAAGGAATACCTCATTTTTCTGTTTAAATCTCAGTAATTTGAATTCTGGTTTTGAAGAAGCCTTTTCCTACATTTAAAATTTTTCCATGAGGTTTGCTGTTGTTGTTGTTATCTTTAGAGATTTCTTAGTCACTTTCTTTTTTTTTTTTTTTTTTCCGAGGCAGGGTTTCTCTGTGGAGCCTTGGCTGTCCTAGACTCGATTTGTAGACCAGGCTGGCCTCGAACTCACAGCGATCCACCTGCCTCTGCCTCCAGGTGCTGCGATTAAAGGCGTGCACCACCACGCCCAGCTAGTCACCTACTTTTCACATTGGCTATTTTAAGTTATCTTATGCCATTAGCAAGGAGTAGAGAGCTAAGGGCAAGGAATACATTGCACAGCTGGGTGCAGTGCGTGACGCTTGTAGTCCCGCCAGTTAAGAGATGAGTGAGGAGGGCCAGCAGCTCAAGGCCATCCTCAGCTGCTAACAAGTGTGAGGGCAACCTTAGCTTCATGAGACCCTGTCTGTCCACTTATAAATAAATAACTGTTCATGGTAGTCACCTACCAATGTTTAAAAGTGCCTGCAATTTACGTAGGAACAACCCAGGGGAAGCAGTTGACAGTTCTGGGGTAGTCATAACTATTACGAGTGTGTTGCTAATTAGTTCAGTTAATAGATCCTGTCTGGCAAACGTGAAACAAATTGCTAGATTCAATTTCCTGTATGAACCATTCTGTTGGAATAAATGTCACATGCTATGAAAGGAACACAGAAATGAGATAGCATACCTTTATCTGATTGAGCAATTCCAGGTTTCTCTTTTTCCTTTATTCCCATAATGTATGGAAGTTTCATGTACTGGTTTCATATTTGAGGAAAGTTCTATACTGGACTGTGGCTAAAAATTTGAGGCCATATTATGTTTATATACTGTGGTTTTAATGGTAGATAGTTAAGATAGTGGGATTTGTTTCTATGACGTTGGTCTTTCTCCTTCATAACATTTGCTATTTGGAAGGAATATCTTAGATCAGATAATTGGATTACTAAATCTTACTACTCAAGTCACAGGCATTCAGTGAGCGTGGAAGACAAAGGTAGACAGTACTTGAGTCTCAGAGGCTTAAATCTGAGCGACAGGTAGCTCGACCTTGTTCCTGTTGGTTTATCCCACAGGTATGTTTAAGGTTACTGATTATTTGGTGATTTAAGGTACAGAAGTGAAGCCAGGCGTGGTGGCGCACGCCTTTAATCCCAGCACTCGGGAGGCAGAGGCAGGTGAATCGCTGTGAGTTCGAGGCCAGCCTGGCCTACAAAGTGAGTCCAGGACAGCCAAGGCTACACAGAGAAACCCTGTCTCGAAAAAACAAAAAAACAAAACAAAACAAAACAAGGTACAGAAGTGAAGGAAGCAAGTATGGTTTGTAAAAGTTGGACTTTAAAGTTTTCTTTCTGCCAAATTGGAAAAAAAAAAAGTCCCTGTAGTGTTTTATTAGCTCTTCAAATGGAGTCACAACTGATAGCTTTTATGCTTTTCTTTCTATATTTTTAGAGCAGTTACGTTTTCTTCTGTATTTTACCATAATCTGAAAATGAGCATATATTGGCAACTTCATTGAGGATATCATATTCTGAGATTTCTTATTTATTAGGCTCATTGACATCCAGGTTTAATGAAGGAATTCATTCTCTTATTGCCAGAAGATAAGACCTTTTATAATTAAATCAGTATTTTCCTTTGGAAGGCAAGAGGGATAATCTAACTCATTCTGGCAGATAGACTGGTTTGGAGGAAGGTGTTTAAGGATCTAAAATAAATAAATCTTTGGCGGGGCTGATGAGAGGCTCAGTGGTTAAGAGCACTGGCTTATCTTCCAGAAAAATAAGATTTGTTTGTCAGCACCATGTGGTTTTTTAACAACTGTGTAACTTGAGTTCCAGGGGACCTGACACCCTCTTCTGGCCTCCTCTACTACCAGGTACACACAAGATGCAGAGACATCCATGCATCCAAGGAAAGCATGTAAAATTCATGTAAAATACAAAATTTCTTCTGAAAAATATAAAAATCCTCCTAGCGAAAAAAAAAAAAAAAAAAAGATTAAGTGGCGGGGGTGGGGTAAATGGATTAATGTTTCTTAATGTTTGCCATATTCATGAAAGTGGCAAAAGTTTTTAAAAGTATGGTTTATTGGTGATGTGATCTGTGTAAGAAATTTGTGATGAGAACTCAAGACTTTAGTACTGGTTTTTCATAAGAATTGAAATATAAAAGTTAACAAGACGTCTCGTTTACCAGCAAGTTTGAAAGGATTGGTAGACAGAAGGCTTCAGTATCCCGCTCGTTCCCGAGTTCTCAGGGATGCTGTGCAACTCAAAATAGCTTTGAAAATCTTTTTCATATTTAAAATTCCACTAGTGGATTTATAGTGAAGGTATGGTAAACAAATGTGTTTGTACCTGTATTCAGCACTCATGGTCAAAAACATTACTCTTTCTATATAAGATTATAACAATAATAAATGTAAACACAAATAAACAATGATAGTTACTGTATTACATTTGAATATTTTGAAGTATTTAAAGTATAAATAATTTTTGCCCTGTAGTTGGAATTGGCTGGTACTTTCTGCCATCGTAAGTGAGGAAACATATTTATGGAGATGGCAGTTTTGGGAAACAATTTCATTTATTGTTATGGTATATAAATATGGGATGAGTGTTGTGGGATGAAGGGTATGTGCATGCCACAGTGTACATATGAAGGTCAGAGGACAGATGCCAATGATTAGACTCGGCCTCGGGCTTGCACAGCAAGCGCTTAACCCTTAAGCCATATCATGCTGCCCCATCCTTATCTACCCTATAGGGATTAGATTAATAATACTTACATAGCCTTCTTGTCGAGTGATCAACTCAAGAGGCTACAAGGGATTTGGTTCTTGGAGTAACTTATTTAGTTAATATGAAAGAGGTACAAAGTGCATCTCACACAATACAAGACAAAGTTACGCTTTTCAAAATCATGTTACTTCTGATTCAGTTTTAGAAGAAAAATTCAGGCTTCGCATATTGCTAATGATCAGCAAAGCTAAAATACGCTGTATGTATACAGGATTCGAGAAACAAGAGTTGGGTTAGTTTATATAAGATGACAGAGCTGAGTTATTGAGAAAGAATGGATTTGGGGGATTGGAGAAAATATAGATGAGCACCATACAACTGAGCTATCTGTAGAATATACTGACAACATCAATGGGACATGGGATAATCAGTACCATATGGCACTACAAATTCTAGTATAATACCTAAAATACAAAGATCCAGATTAAACTCGGTACCTTTCAAAAATGCTTTTTAGTTCTTTAACATATGCATTAGCAAATTTTAACATACGCTCAGTTATGAACCACCTTTTTAGGAAGTACTTGTTCAGAACAGTTTGAGAAAGTAAAAAGATAGGAAAGAATTCTATGCATAATTTATTGCAAAGTGCAGATAGTGGCTAAAATGAAAAACGTGTCAACAAATGGCAAATGTTTAAATACTTTTAAGTGTTAGCATGGTTATTTATGCTGCCAATATATGCTCAAGAATTTAAAATTGTTTCCTTTATTTCTGCCGTATTCATCTTACAACAATAAAAAACAGCAGGTTTCATGTTCCTAGCCTGACTGAGACCGCTTTTACGCTGCAGTAGTGCTGCCGCTTTTCTTCACCAGTTTCTGGTGTAGACCCTGAAGTATTGTGCTTTCTTGATTTTTCTCTTCTCACACACACACACACACACACACACACACACACACACACACACACACATTTTAGCGTTCTTCTGAGAAAGCAAGTGATATCATATATATTCTCAGAGAAAGCATATTCCTCTTCAGCATTATTTGGAGAAAGTAAAATCTTAATTACATTACAGTGTTCAGATATTTAACAACAGGCGTTTAGCATTTAGAACTAGTCTTTATGGTAAGTAACTAAAATGTAGTTTTCCTGTTTTTAATTAAAAATTGTAGTCATTAATGGATTATACAATGTCTTCACCACAGAAGGATGAATCAAACTGTCTTGAATTGTCTCACAGACTTTATTTGTAGCATGAACACAAACTTGTTTCTTTAGCAACTTTGAAGCTTATTGTTATAATACATTGTTATTAACTGTTGTCATATTATTTATCCAGGTCGGTAATTTGGGCTTGTTCTCGCCTAATTAAAATTTCTTCATTAATCATATTTCTTTCTTTCTCTCCCACCCCTAACTCCTGATTTTTTGTTTATATGAATTCTACACTTTTAGATCCTACCTAAAGAAGATCATATTATTCTTTGGGTTTATCTATGTTATTATAAATGATGCTTTCTTACTAATATTCCTTTATTGTATATACTATATCTTTTAATTCATACCATTCACTGGTAGATACATACCAGGCTCATGTCTTAGCTCTGCTGTGTAAATGATAAACACAGAAGAATTACACCTTCAGTATAAAGTTATTGTTTCCTTTGAAACTTGGTCAGAATGGATTGCTAGATCAAAAATGTACAATTTTAAAGGATCATTTTTGAATTGTTGATTCTACATTGAAGGAAATGGACCATAATGTACACAGTTATCCTCTAGATCTTTTTTAAATGAAAAATATCTAAAACCACATGCTTTCTCTTATAGAGAATCTTGTTTTGAAATACGTATAAGACATCAGTAAAAGGGCTACTGTGGGGTGGGGAGGGGAGAGCAAGCGAGAGTGGCACATGTGAGCAGAGTATAACACGTATGTGAGGACACCACAATGAAATCCATTACTTTGCTGATTTAAAGTTTTTCAGATGATAAAAGGAAGAAGCTGAAATTTTTTATCTTTAATGATACAAGTCATAAATAGCACAGTTTATTCTTTTGAAAGTATATAGTTTAAAACTGGGCTGGAGATGTGTGTACCTGTGGTCTCCTCAGTTGTACAAAACAGAATCATGAATTTGAGAACAGCCTGAGTTACTTACACTGCTTCAAAACAAAAATAGTAACAAAAGTATATAATGTAGTAGCTTTTACTGTACTCATGGGGTGTCAAAATTATCACTCATTCAAATTTGGAATACAGTGACAACCTGCAAAACAAATTCTATATTCATCAGTGATTATTCCCTTGTTCTTTTAACCTTGGAATTTAACAATCTACTTTCTGTCTATAGCTTATTTGAAGAACTTCAGATAAATGGAATGACATAGTATTTGTTCTTTTATGACTAATTTTACTTAGCTTAATATGTTTAAGGTTCATGCATGTTGCCATTTTATTCCTTTTAGTAATATTCCATCATGAACAATACCAGTTTGTTTATCTACCTTATGGCTGATGAGACATTAGACCTATTTCTCACAGTTACATAGCTGAGAGGAATGGCTGGCTTCTTTCATGACTCTTGTTGATACTTTGAGGAACTGTTTGATTACTTTTTCAGAGCTCACAGATTGAGCTAGAGGCATGTCTTGTGGATATACCTTGCTAAAATTCATGGAGACTAATAATGTAGTACAGGTTATAGTGTATATGCTGGGACTGTCAGGTTCGATAACCTTACCCAGAAGGATGTCATTACCACAAGTAGAAGTTGGTTAGTTTGTTTAGAGGCAGGAGCTCCTGTTGACAGGCTGCCTTTGAGCTCCCTGATCCGCAGTGCTGGGATTAGAGAAATGCACCACCATACCTTGCTGGAAATGTTTTGAAGTAGATATTTTTACGCACCCAAGAGTTTTCTGTTAGTAATTTTCCATTTAGTAAATAGTAATGTAATAACTTTAGCTTTTAAAATTCCATTTAAGAGTTAAAAGAAGGTAGGATTATGGGTAAACATAAAAGTTTAAGTAGCTTCTCCAGCGCACCCCCACCCCATTTTATTGAAGGGGGACACGCTGGAGGGATGACCCAGTGGTTATGAGCACATGCTGCCCTTACAGAGGAGCCAGGTTCATTTTCTAGCACTAGCTCACAACTGTCTGTAACTCCAGTTCCTTTTCTGGCCTCTTCTGGCACTAGTCCACATATATACATAAAGGCAAGCATACATACACATAAAATTTCTTTTAATCTTTAAAAAAATTATAAGAAATATATCTTTTAGTGTCAAAAAGTGTTGAAATTATAGAGAATGCAATTTAAACCTCCTGTAATTTCACTGTTTTAGGGATATCTAATGTTTATATTTTGTTCTTCAGTGTCTATACACACATTTATACACATAGTTGCATAAGTTCAGGACCATTTTAATAAGTAAAAATGTATCACACCAGATGGGCTTTTCAAAGGTGTTAGCCACTTATAAGCATTTTTGACCTTTAATCATAGCAACTCTGAGATGTAGCCAGTCATTATAACTCTGAGATAGAGATTTGGTCCCTGTTTAAATATGGAAAGATTAAGAGTGAAATGGCAGGGTTATAGAATTTGGATGTGCTTTTAACATTACTTTTTACAGAATGTTATGTGGATTCTTGTTTTACTATATGATTATCAGAGTAGAATCCTAGGTATCAACAACTGATTTGATATGTACCTTACTCCAGAAAAATTCTTCTTGATGAAAAGTATATATACATCCAAGGAAATGGTACCAAGTATTTGAAACAATGTTGTCACTTACATTTTACAGATAAACCACATAATCCTATGGTAAATGCTGGAGCAATTGTTGTGACTTCATTAATAAAGGTAAAATGTTGACATTTCCTTTTAACCTAGTAACATTTTTAATTACTAAGGAATAAACGTGTATTTTGGGTTGTTTATGTAGGACTATGATAAGTTTTCTCTTGGAATTAAGAAAATAGTCTTAAAAAAAAAAAGAAGAGAAAAAAGTCTTGTTATATTGGGTTAGGGTTTTTATTTATACCCCGAGCATCCATGATGTCATTTCAAGGACAAAATGAAAAACATATGACTCACCATGAATGTCATTAGCTAACTTCTAGATGTAAAGCTTTGGCACAGATGTAACTACTTTACAGATCAGTAGGAGTTGAGGTGTTTCTTTTCAGTGTTTTAAATTTTTTTTTTTAAAGTATAGGAGCAAATGTTCTAATTTAAGTTTAAGATAAAATATTGATTACAATTAAAAACAACAGATTGTTTTTAACCTCATAAACTGGGATCACAATTCTCATTTAAATTTGTTTCATTTGTTTTACTTATATCATGCCATAAGTAAAAGAAGTAAGGCTTCTTCCAATTATTATATTACTTAAGTTTTGATGTTTGTATTGTATGTTGACTTATTGTGTTGGTGTCTGTAGTGCCTTAATAATTGGAAGCTAAAGTTTTGAAATAAGTATTTCAAAATGGTTCTATTGTGTGATAGGCTTATATTTATCACACAATTTCAGTTGTTTCCCCATTTTTTCATTTTAAATTTCTAGTTGTGTTACTTATTAAAATAAATTTTGTGTTTGGGACAACGTATGTTCCTCAGGAAATTTGTGCCTGTGTATTCCAAGTTAGGGTACAACCTAACTCATGGATTTGTATGTGCATTCCTGTAGGTGAGGCACTCAGAATGGTGAAGGGTACATTACAGGCTTAACCCAGTTACAAAAACTCTTCTGATTCCTATGCTGGAAGTCCTGTGTTAACTGTCAGTGAGTTTTAAAGCAGAAAACTATCATCTTAAGAATATATGTTTATTTTAGGGCAATGTTTTATAAGCATTGGCCCACTTAATTTTTTTAACTCTAGTAAAGTAGGTTTTATAGCCAAACATCTTTTAATGTAACTAGTTTTAGTTAATTTTTATAATATCTAGTTATCCTGAGATTAAAATTTATTGTAGACAGTAACAATGCAGTCATATACAAGACACATCTCTGCCTTTAGGTGTCCTAAGTATGAAATGTATATAGATAAATGGACCTTTGTCATTGAATTCACGAATTGTCATGATGAAAGAAAATCTCATTAATATTTCAGAGTGGAGCAAGTAAATTAGGACTAAGGAAAGGTAATCTACAATCTCTTTAATGCTTAGGTTTCAAAACACTAGAATGGCTCTAAACCGTTTTTGGGTCTTCACAAAATGCCCAGATTCCATGATTTTACATCTATTTTAGTGGGCTCAGTAACCCTCTTGAAGATGATTCATGGATTCCAGCTTAAAAACTACTACAGTGGAGGGGCTGTCCGAAGTTCAAGGTTCCTCAGGTACATCGTGACTTAGAGTAGACTGGGAGACTTGCCGAGAGACCTTGCTACAGGAAGTAAGATCCTGTCACAATGGGGGGTGATCACATTGGAGAAGATTAGTGTGGCACACCAGTAGGGTTCTCTTTAGAGGGCACATGGAAATGATTTACAGAACACCTGCTTAACTGCATGTAGTTTAAATCCTTTTGTTTAATGATTCATGGGCTCAGTCAAGTACACTGACATGCTGCATGTGGGAATTGCATGTCTGGTCATTCCACACCATTTCATTAGTTTCACTTATCATGGTCAGTCATATGTCATAAACCACATTGACCCACATTAGTATAATTAGGAACAGTAAAGAAACTGACAGACAACAGAAATGCAGTTCAGTGTCCCACAGTACAAAAGTCATCTTGCATTTGTGAATTTAATCAGTTTTAAATTTGTAAAAGATTTAAGTTTGCCAGCAAAGTTGGAAATTCATATTTAAGATCATTGTTTTTGAGTCTCTGCTTTCAGACTGTTTCACAAGTAATTTTTCTAACTGAAAATAATGCAAATCTTAAAAAGTAGAATACTGATAGGGCTGTAAAATTGTCCTGATACAGAAGATATTCCTTAGGTTCCTTTAAAGAGTTATTTTGGATTCATTAAATATCTGTATGCAGCCTCTATCTGTATGATCATACATTTATAAATTGGTAGCGGTTTGTAGAGAGGTAATAAAACATAGCCAAAGAGCCCAGTTGTTTCGCTTCTGGATGGGTTGTATCAGCAGTAGAATCTGCTTTTACTGTCATTTACTAGAGTTTACTGTGCTATATTTAACATAGGTGATTGCTATTTCATTTAATGACATCTTTGACTTTAGCAGAAATGCTCTGTTATTTTAACTTGTACAAAAGATAGTGATTTGTTGGCCTAAAAGCTGCATCTGTCTTTTAAATGGATACATGTGGTCATTACTTGGAGGCTAGTTGGTGCTTGCTGTCTGGAAGCAAACTGGCTCCAGGGAACTTAAATGTAAGTGCCTAAAGCACAGTCTGTTTACCATGGCTGCTAGATGTAGCCATGTGTTTATCTCTTTTTAAGACTGTTTAGTTGTGTTGTTTTTTTTTTTTTTTTTTTTTTTCCATTCAAAGTTTGGGCCTTTGTTATGGTGCCATTGCAACAAATCTCATGTTACACCCCTCCAAAAAAAGTAGAGTCTTTAGTAAGACTCTTTATTTCATAATTTTGTAGTATTGATATTTTTTCCTTGTAGGATTGGTGGTGATCCTCAGGAAATGGGGGAAGAGGCAGAGCAAGTGTTCAAAAGGATTAGCAGATTGTGGAAAAAGGAGGATTTGGACAGAAGGAACCTGTTGCATTAATTCTTAACCACTAAGCTTATAGGAAAACTCCAATATTTAAAATTTTAAACAAAGCTATATAGGTAAATACCTTTTTAAAAACAAATGTAATTTTACACTTAAAATGCACATAATTACAAAGACATAAGGTTACTATTCTTACTCGCTCTTTTCCTCTGGCAGCTGCTAACTTCAAGGGAATACTTTTGTTGCATCCTTTCTGTTTTATTTCATGATGATAATGTGTGATTGTTTGGTTTAAAGCAAAGAGTAAAAATAAGAGGCGTGTTTAGGTTAAAAAGCATATTTCATGTTTTTGTTTTTCAGTGGTTAAAAACTTAACCCAGTTTTGGCTTAAAAGTTAAAGTCTGATGGCTAGGGTATTGGACTGGGAAACTGAGAGCAACGATTACAAAATGATTGTCAGTGTTGTATTTTTAATTTTAGAAGTATAGTATGCTACATGATTATATTTATGTCTATTCTAGTATTTGTTTCTAAGTTTTACTACTTAAAGTTTGGTTGTGTGGGGTTTTTTTTCTCCTGTTTTACAAAGCAGTCATTTTTAATTAAAACTTAAAGATTTTAAATTGTTGATTCATAAAAACTCAAGGCAAATTGAATTGATCTATACTGCTATTCTCTGTTTGTCATATTAGCCATAATCTGCTAGATTTCTTAGTAAAACCCACTTTCTAAGACGATCTGTCACTTTTAGTGCATGACGCTCTTGGCTTGGCACATTGAGAGCACAGGAGCTTAGTGCTGTAAATGCAGCACTGGAAATTAGTAAATTTACTAAAATTATAAATTTGAGACACATTTGAGGGTTCTTTTTTCTTTGTTTAATTGAAAGGTAGATTTTTTTTTCCAACTAAGTTAATTTTTCAGTTCTTTTAGAAATAATCTATACAAATACTAGATCTAGCAGGGCACAGTGCCTCATGTCTTTATCCCTGTGTTCTGAACCAGAAGCAGGTGGATCTGTGAGTGTGATGTCAGTCATGTGTACATCATGAGTGCTAGGCCAGCCAGCCCTAATAGGAGGACCTGACTCCAAAAGCCTGAAAACCCCGATCTAGAACAATGTTATTTTTTGCTTATAATACTAATTTGTAGTTTATTAATGTTTAGTTTCAGAAGATTTTTTTGTGTGTGTGGCAAGATTAAACCAAGACTATTTTGTAAAATTATTTTCTATCACCTCTCTTTGCCTCTTCTGTAATTGCTAATATTTAATTAACTTGCATGTCCACTCCTTATGACTATAGTACGTTTCATAATAACTGATTAACATATTGGCTGTTTAATGAAACATTTTTTTAGTGTTGCCAAGTATATTTATTACACGTGTGAGTTCATGAATATGTTGTAAAATCAGATATAAAAATACTCTGGCATAGTTAAAATAATTCTTTCAATTTATTTTTTCTTACGTTGGTTTCAAATAATAGGGCCTTGTGGGTGCTAGGCAGCTTTGTACTTTGAACCACTTCCCTGGCACTTAAATGAATTGTTTCAATGAGTTAAAGCTGTATCACCTTTGTTAAATTTTCACTTACTCTTTTCTTCAAGAAATGTAAACTCTATAGTTAATTAGGCATGTTTATAGAAGATAAATTCATATAAACGGACCACATGGTTTGTTTTTGAAAATCATTTAGTAAGTGCATTAGAATTTTAAAACATTTTTCCCAGTTTAATTTTTAAAAATTCTTTGAATTTTATTTACTACAAATTCTGTGACCTTTTTCAGAATTAAAATAACACAGTATTATAACAGTGTTTGTACTGTGATCTTCATGCTGGAGTAAACATACCTGGTACATGAAGGATTAAGGGGCAGGAGCATTGGTAGTTTAAGACCATTACTTTCCATGTGTATTTTCTATATGCCTTTCTTAAAATAATTTGTTTTTGAGTTTGGGTAGTTCCTATTTTCCGGGAAAAAAGACCATCTTGTGTTCAAATATTATTATAGTTCACTGCTTTAGAGTAAAAGTACTGAAGTGAAAGGTTATTGAGCCTGTGAATCAGTTGACGTCTACTTCTAAATTGTTATTACAATAACAGTATGCTAGGCTGTTTCCCTTTCTGTAGTTCAACAAAATTGAAATGAGACTTAAGCAGGTTCAGCTTAGGTGTGATACTGATTCCTGTATGACACAGTCCAGGTATGTAGACCTGAGGAGTACTGCTGTAACAGAACCTGGTTCTGTCTCAGCATGCTCATTGACTATGGACAATATTTCTTAATGTAGAAACCATAGGGTGAGAATTTTCACCATGTTCTGTCAGAAGAAAATACCAATTGGCACATGAACTTTAAAACTCAGTTATGATTTTGAAGACCAAAGAAAATGCTCTAAAAGATAATCATACAAATTAGTATGCAAGGTGATTAGCAAATCAACATTTTCAAACATTTCACTATGTAATATTCAATCATGAACAAAGTATAACCAGCCCCATTTATTCATTCCCTGCCTCAATTATTGTAATAATATCTCTCCTTTTACCCCTCTCAACTTACTATGCCATAGCAAATTGGTTTGTTTTTTTTTTTTTTCTTCTTCAGTTTTTCTTTAACTTGGCAGAGCTCATATACTCTGTTTTATATGTGTATATTTGTTTTTCTCTTAAGAGCTTTGCACAAAAGCTTTTTACTGTAACATTTCAAAATTAAAATATTTAAGTTAGGTCCTATTTATCCAATTTGTTACATGAAATCTGTCCAAGAGATATGGGGCAACTAAATTGTAAAGATTTAGGTTAAACACTATTTTCAGGGTTGATAATAAAAGCAAAAATTAGTCAAGTGCTAAAACATTTAAATGCAAAAGAGAAACTCTTTAGTTTACATGGTCATTCAATTTTTATTTTTCCTCACTTGCATAAATCTGCTGAGGGCATTTCAGGTGCCTATTAAAAACATTATTTAATAGTAGATATTGAATGCAATAAATATTATAATAAAGATAAATTGGTTTTTTTAACAATTTAAGCAAAATTTAATTTTGTAAGCCATAAAAAGAATTGAAGTATTGTTTTTTGTTTTTGCTTTTTTTTTTTTTTTTAATGTTAAACTTGATAATTCAACAATGAAAACTTGTATTAATTTTACAGGTTACAGCTTATGTCAGAGAATGAAAGCCCAATATTACTTGATTATTTTATATTGATAAGTTGTGTAACCAGTGATTATCCATGTGACATCACAGTATAAATGCTGACATCCTTTTCCAAAAGTTGTGCCTTTTTTTTTTTTTTTTTTTTAAGGTTAAAAAGGTTTTTGTGGCTTAAATGTTGTTACATATTTTACAGCATTAGGATCTATGGAATATTTTGACAACTGCAACAGTTCAATGAAGTTGGTAATTTCTTCTTTTAATTATTTTTCATTGAACAGCTTTGGAGTTACATGTCTACATTTTAAATTCTGGTATAATATAAGAAAGTTTTAAAATGTCAGAATGCTTTAGAAAAAATATACACATGGGGTTACAGTCTAGCTGTCAGTAAGTTTTTCCTACATTAAGTTTTGTTAATGTCTAATTTTGATGACATACTCTGGTGTTCCTTCTCGTTGCTGGTCATGTACCTGTGGTTGTACTTTCTTAAATAACTTGATTTGTAGGGTTTTATATATTATCAGTCATAACTTATCCTTCTCATAGGGAGAATGGACCTGGCTTTATTCAGTAGATGACACTCTGGAACCAACTCCCTGTGACAACATTCCAAATTATAATGCTTTGGAGCTTTGAGGGTAGATTCTTAGCAAGTTGCTTTTTTAAAATTGGTTGGCAAATTATTTTATTTGAATCCTGTTTTAGAAATTAGAGATGTATTGTTTCTATTGGGTGCATATCACCAATTAATACGTTTGATTTCAGATCTACAGCTTACTGCTTTGTAAACTTCGTCGAGGTAAAATGAAACCATTTGGCTACTTGAACTGATCTACATTACACAGGCGTTTTTCTAGTGACATTTGCGGTAGATATGTCAGAACTAGAAGTAATGAAACAATACATCTTCCACATTCTGAATTGGCATAATATTAAATATAATTAAAGATAACTTTGTTGAACTATGAAATAAAAATTTTTTAGCTCAAACACTGTTAAAGTGAATTAGTGAGGATAGAACGTTGTCCATGCTAGTATAATATAGCCAGCACTTGTATATGTTAGAATTAGAAAAGATCAGTTTTCTAACTCAATACTGGTTAAAGTGTTTGCTTTTTAAAAATACGTTGTTCTTAATTTAAAAAATCATGCTTTACATATTTTAATTATGTTTTAAGGGCATACTTTTAGCATTTTAGCAAATCATGTGCTGTTTTGACAGATAAGGGATTCCAGGATAACTTGTATTCTGTAATTCTGGGATTAGTAAATATATTCTTAAAATAAAAATTCCCTTTGTAATTTTTTTTTATTTTCTTTCAACATATGGATGTTGAGATGTATAAAAGTTTAAATACTAAGTTACTTTAGAAGGATTTCCTAGTAAAAGTACTGTGCAGTGCATTGATTACAATGGTAGTGGTTTGCAGTTTATATTGTGTTAGCTTCGTCCTTAATGTCAGTAGTGTCTGTATTAACATGCCTGCCTTTCATTTCTTTTCAGCAAGGAGTAAATAATGCTGAGAAATTTGACTATGTAAGTATAATGCCGAATCATGTTTGTGTTTACATTCCTCAGGTATTTAGTTTTGGTTACTAATACTCCCAATTCTGGTTTGTAGGTGATGCAGTTTTTGAATAAGATGGCTGGTAATGAGTATGTTGGATTCAGTAATGCAACGTGAGTCTAATTTTTAATGAATTTTTACAGTGGGTCAGACTTTAAATTCACCTGACAATTAAGACTAAAATTTTATTGTCAATACTGTTTTACTTCTTATATACACACATTGAGATGGAGAGAGACACACATACACGCATGTATGTATGTACATATGCATGTATATGCACAGTCTACTTATGGTCAGTGAATAGGTAGTTACTTAGAATTTGGTCATTAGAGATAAATCTAAATTGCCTGAAAGAAACATTTAAAAGTGCCTTTCCAAATTTTTAATAAATATCATAATCGTAGAGTCAGAAGGTACCTCAAGTTTATCTCAAAATACCTGGGCTTGCTAATTTCTTTTTGGCTATTATACCTGCCTAACCTTATTTCTCTATGCCTGGCTAATGATTTTTTAATAATTTTTCACACATTTATATTATTACACATATATAAAATTAACTACATACAGCACGAAAAACCACGGAACAATCAGGAATTATATAAATGTTACATTCATAGTGTTTTGGCTATTTGTATTTAGCAACTTGAAGAAAACATTTTCCTATCTTGGTGTGTCTAAAATTCTGAATGTAAATAAATATCTATCATATTTCATCTCTATCAACTTAAAACTTCCATCTAGACCTAAAAACATCTTAGTCCCTAAACAACTAAGCTTAATCGTAAAACTAAACTATCTGGTCTTCAATCCCAACTTAAGAAGAAATAAAATTGATTACCTGAGTAAACAGGAAGTTCAGGTTACTAGTTTCCAAATTGAAAAAAATAACAGGGACAGTTGGCTGCTTGAATAGTCACCCAAAACTCTCTATAACGTTGGAACATCATCTTCAGCCTTACATATTTGTGAGGCAGGAACTATTGAGGACTTGTTCACTCTGTCTTGGCAGAGTTTGTCTGTCAATTCTGCCTGCGTACAAGCTTGCCCATATTTAGGCAGAATTCTGTCAGTTGTCGAAACAAGGACATTTTGCCCAATGGCTGGTTTCTGGCTAATGATTTTTTAACCCAATTTTTTATTTTGAAATTTTCAGTCTGTAGAAAAGTTGAAAGAATGAAACAATGGGTATCTGTCTCTTCTGGTTCTTTTCTTTCTTAAGGATATTAATTGTATATGTGTGTGTGTTTTTTTGTGTGGGTGTGAACTTACATGTGTGGTGGTCAGAGTTTGATGTTGAGTTGCTCTCTACATTTATTTTTTATTTTGAGACAGGATCTCTCACTGAATTAGAACGTTATTGATTGGTAGCTGATCTGCCGAGAGTTTCAGGGATCTCCCTGTCTCCGCACCTCCAGCCCTGGGGTTACAGGCAGGCATGCACCACCATACCTAGCTTTTTAGTTGGCTTCTGGGAATTTGATCTCAGATCTTTGTGCTTATACACCAGCACTTTACCAAGTGAGCCATCGCCCTAGCCTGTTCAGAGGGAAGGAGGGAGGAATGGCGGGGTGGGGGTGGGGGACAAGGCAGACACAGGAGACACATTGGTTTGCATGCGGATGTTTGTAAGATTCAAATCATATATATACATATACATATATATATATATATATATATACATATATATATTATACTTCCCTTAAATCACCCAGCATGTGTTCCAAAATAAGTATATATACATACAAATTTGTGTGTATATATGTGTCTATTCCTATGATTCTTTTAAAGATATGTGTATGTCCGTGTTGGGTGTCTGTGGAAGGCAGAAGAGGGCATCTGCTCTCCTGGAGCTGGGCATAAGGTGGTATGATGAGCCACCTAGAGAAGCCAAGCTCTGGTCCTCCGTAAATGCAGCAAATGGTCTTAGTCACTGTGCCGCCTCTTCAACCCCCTCATTATCTTACAGAATCGCATTACTGTTAATACATGCAAGAACAGAACATTAATTGTTTTATAAAATGATGTTAACTCTAAGTAAATGAATGTTGTTTATGGCATTCATAATTTATGAACTAATCAAATTAGTATATTTGTTACTCTGTTTAGACTCTAAATCAAAACAGTTTAGTTTCTAGGCCCTTGCGTTTAAATTTTTCTTTTGTGGGGGTTCTGTTTTTATTTTACATGTTTATTTTTGAATGTCAGGCTTTTATAGAGCAGGGACAGACAGGTTTTTTTCCATGGAGGACCAGGGGCGCTGCTGCCTCAGCTTTACCACTTTTTTCAGAAAGCTCCCTAGGATCTCATAAGGAGGTTCTCTGCTCTTTCAGTAAGTTAAGGATTTTGTTTGGTTTGCTTTGGTTTTTAAGGGATAACAAACTGAGCCTAGCGGCACAGGCAGGTGCTAGCTAATCAGCAGCTTGAGGCCACAGGCTCAGGAAGTTCAATCCCTGTCTTCGCTGCAAAGTGAGTTTAAGGCTAGCATGATACCTTAGAAAAACTGTCTCAAAAGGAGGGCCAGGGAAAGAGCTCATTGGTAGACCGCTTGCTAGAAATTCCTGAGGCCTGCCTCCGCTCTGTAGTGAAGGGAGAGAAAGCAGGCAGAAGTGGAGGTGAAGAGCTTTTCCATATTATTTTCTGATCATAAAAATATTGAAAGTAATACTGTCACGCTTATTTCTGCCACTGTTCGGCAGAAGTAGTGTTCTGCTTCTGGGCTCTGCCAGGTCGATCTCTCAGACGGACTGTGTAAGCTGTTTGGGATCTCTGTGTAGATTATGTTACCAGGTGCTGTAAGGCAAGACTTTACTGTGTCATTCTGTTTCCTGTGCAAGACTTGATCAGCTGTTTATATGTTTGCTCATAGAACTTCTACTTAATGCAGACTTTCTTCACTTCTCATGTCAGTGGTCTGCTATATCACGCAGGTTCTTCCTTCCCTTTCCCCAACTGGTGTAGAGTTAACCTTTCAAAATACAGATGTGATAAGGAAACTTGTGTAAGTCTTCCAGCTTGTGTTTTGTGTGCATTTTTGACATTTAATACTCCTAAAAATTTGGTCCCCAGGGGTTGGAAAAATGAGATGGCTCGTGGCTATGGTCTGTGGCTGCTCCTCCAGAGGACCTGGCCTCAATTCCCAGCACCCACATGATGAATAACAGTCATCTGGACTCTAGCTGCAGGAGACCTGATGACCTCTTTTGACCTCCGTGGAAACAAAGCACACAAGTGGCACAGAGATATATGCAGGAAAAACACATAAACATTAAAAATATTAGACAGTTGCACTATAGTGGCACACACCTTTAATAGTAGCACGGCAGAGGCAGGCAGCTCTCTGAGTTCTAGGCCAACCTGGTCTACAAAGCAAGTTCCAGGACAGCAAGGACTACACAGTGAAACACTGTCTCAAAAAACCAAAACCAAAAACAATTTGTCCTGGAGGTTCTACTTTTAGTATTTTTAAATTGTTCTTGTTTCATGGGACTTAGCACTGTTGAACCAGTGAGTTCCAGCTTCTGTGTTGCTGTCCATGAGTTCCTGTCAGTTTCCTCAGCTTACTGGACTTCCGTGATTGACAAGACAGTTGACAAACCAGTTCAGATTATTTTAGTGATGGCATATTTGGCATTTTAAAGTTAGCTTCTTTGTTCAGAATGTGTGAAGTTTAGAAAGGATCTGAGTGCCTTTCAGTCCTCTCAGAGTGACTGAAAACCTACTACCCAAGGGAATGTAACTGTTCCATTGAGAGAACTAGGACAGAATCCAACAGTCCTGAGTCTTAAGTTACTGTCTTTATACTCTGCTTTGTAAACAATTCAAGAACAATCATAAAGTTAAATGGTTTTTCTCTGTTTCTTTTAGGTTTCAGTCTGAACGAGAAAGTGGAGATCGAAATTTTGCAATAGGATATTACTTAAAAGAAAAGAAGGTTTTAAAATTTTTGTTTCTATTCAAAGTTATTTTTGTTTAATAAAATGACATCTAAGAACTCAACAATAGCTTATGATTACTTAAAGTGAAGCATTTTTAAGAAACACTTTTGAGTCTGTGTTAACAAGTTACTCGTGTTAATACTAAGTTGACTATGTATTTGA
Organism: Acomys russatus; assembly: GCF_903995435.1. Classification (NCBI taxonomy): domain Eukaryota; kingdom Metazoa; phylum Chordata; class Mammalia; order Rodentia; family Muridae; genus Acomys; species Acomys russatus. The sequence goes on from NC_067148.1 coordinate 3,471,749, forward strand.
TAGTATTCAAACATTTGACTATATTAATGCAAATTTTGGTTGAAGTTCTCTTTTTTTAGTGCAGTATCTGACTAGTGTTGATAAAACTTTTTAAGATTTTATATGATTCAGTATGATTATAAGTTACAAATTACTTAGTCTTTGTCTCTTAAAATAGAATTTAGGAATTTATATACCATGATGTAACTTGAGATTCTTTTATGAACTCCATACTAGTCTGATGTCAGGGTTAGGGCAACATTTTATATACCTTAAGCTTATAATACTGATAAATTTTATTGTGTGCTATTTTGTTTGTTTGCCCGAGTTTCATTGCTTTTCTGCATTTTTGGATTTTTTTTTTCCCAGTGTTTTCCAGAAGGCACAGACATGGTTGGGATACTAGATTTTTATTTCCAGGTAATTTTCACTCTTAATTGTTTGAATCCTTATAAATACATAGGTGTATTACTTTTTACAAGCTAGATATGTTGGAAATTCTGACTCTAGGCCATGAGAATATAAATTTTCATTGACTTTCTAAAGATGCCGTGAAAAGCTACTTCAAGTCCATATGTCTTAAAATCCACACATCAGAATCGAGCAAGAGAAACAGTGGAGAAACATTTAGATAAAGATGAACAGTTTCAGAAACTGGTTTCTCCTATTTTCTTAGTTTTTAGATTTTACCTACAGAAAACTTACTTGCTTTCAAAGAGCTTCTAGCAGTGTTTTGAGGTGTCATTCTTTTCTGTTGTCTCAGTCTTCTCTGACTGTATCTTTTTTGTTTAATTGGTGATTGGCACTGAGAATTGTTCAGCAAATGCCTTCAATGTCATGTAGTATGTGTGTGCCTCTAAGCTAAGATATGTCTTCACTGTCGTGTCAGAGAGCATCCCATACTCCCTATGGTACGGACATCAGTGTAGAACAACTTTTTTTGGAAATCTCTTTTTCCCATGTATTTTTGTCTAATCAACTGTAATGTGAAAATGTGTGGACTATGTTTTTAAATTTCTAGTTTACATTGAATTTTTATTAATTATGAAGGTGCTTTGATTTTAATCTAATAATGGAAGTACAGGTCCCAGATTTCCATTTAGTTAGTGGGAAGGCTGTATTGGGAGTCTAGTCTATCCATATAAAATTAATTCAATAATGAGCTCTTTGGGTACTGAGCCTTATTTCATTTACCAGCAAGTACAACACTGAGCCTAGCGTGAGATGTGTGCAATTCCTCTAAGCTGTCACTTGAAATTAGTGTCAGTTTTACTCTAGCCAATAAAGCACATTAATTTTGGCTATTACAGTTTAAACAGTGCTACTAATCTTTTGTGGGATTTTGATTCTTTAGTACAGAAATCAAGAGATAGCAATAGAGTTCTTCTATTTTATGGAGAACTGAATTTAAGTAAGCAGCATCAGGCTATTGGGAAATCATTTTTAAATTTGGATTTGTCCAGCTAGGAGAATATAACTTTATTCCAAGCAAAATTTGATTAATACTAAGTATGAATTAGAAAATGATTAAGAGAGTTTAAATTGCCTACTGAGGCAATGATAATAGGAATTTAAATCTTCCATAATAAGCAAAATTCCGATTAATACTAAGTATAAATTAGGAAATGATCATGGGAATTTAAATTTTACTTCTGAAAGTATCTCCTCACTCCGGCAATGATAGTAGGAATTTAAATTTCCCCTTTCTCTTTTTTTTTGCGATGGGGTCTGGCTGGCCTGGAGCTCACTGTGTGTACCCCCAGGCTGGCTTCCAACTCAGGTCTGCTCAGTGCTGTGGTTAGTGGTATGTACGACCATACCTTGCTAAACGATACTAAATCCCTGCTCTGTGAGCCAGTGTAACAGCTTATGTAGTTAGAGAAGCCAGTCTTATCCCCTTTCTGCCAGTTTTGGTTGCTGTTAATTAAAAATAAAATGTGGAGGAGTATTATTTTAGGTTTATGAATAAGTTTGGCTTTGTGAAGTAAATTGCTAATGCTCTTGATGTTATATTTCAATGCTGGGAATCAAACTTAGGGCTTTGATAAAACAAAGGCAAGTGTGCTACCACTGAGTATACCCGTGGTTTTTATTTTTGTTATCTTGATGACGTTTACATGCAGAAATTTCATTCTAACTATGCTCTCTGTTATGGTATATCTGCTGTCCTCAGTAAATAACAAATGAATATTAATGGATGCTTTAAAAGGTAGCATTGTTTAGGTTCATGGAGCACCTAGGTTCGGGCTGTCTTAAATATTTCTTTCTGTTTTTCCTTTGTTGCTCTGTAAGTTGGAATGCTGTTTTTTTAATAAGTGAAATGTCAAGAGCTTTATCATCATCATCATCATCATCATCATCATCATCATCATCATATCCCTTCCCAGCATGGTCCTTTTTAGGGCTATCTTATTGCTGGTGTGTGTTGCTTTGTCTTAAAAGGATTTAGGGTTTATTTCTTGCTGTTACATTAACAGTAATGTCTGATAGGTAGAAAGAAAGCATTATTAAACAAGTTTAGATACTATATAGAGCAATAACAAAGCTTAGTGCTTAGGAGGTGGTTTGGCTCTTATCTAATTCAAACACCAAACTGTTATAAATTTGGTCATACCTGAATAAATCTTAAAGTGACTAGAACTTTGGTCAATTGAAATCTTAGAAATGTCAAGTTTAGAGTAAAAATCATACCTTTAGAGCAAATATTTCAGATTTATAGGAGGTATCAGATAAAATAGATTGTCATAGAAGGCAGCTGAGATATGAAAAGGCCATGAGCCTAAATTTTCATCACTCAAGTTTTTTCCCTTGTTTTAGCTATGTTCCATTGAAGTGACATGTGAATCCGCAAGTGTGATGGCTGCAACATTGGCTAATGGTGGTTTCTGCCCGATTACTGGGGAGAGAGTACTGAGTCCTGAGGCAGTTCGAAACACACTGAGTCTGATGCACTCCTGCGGCATGTACGACTTCTCCGGGCAGTTTGCGTTCCATGTAAGGAATTGATGATTAATGTTCTCTTGCCAGGAACTAGTCTAGGCCGGCACTTTTCAAATACAGTTTGAACTTTGCTTCTAAACCTATATTATTTTTGGACAGAGGCTTATTTCCAAGGTTAATTGGTTACAAATGAGTAAGGAGTAGACATAAACAGTATGAGAGATGTTCTTTTAAAATGCAGTCACTTTTAGTCAACACTTAGCCAGGCGTGGTAATGCATGCCTTTAATCCCAGCACTCAGGAGGCAGAGGCAGGTGGATCACTGAGTTTGAGGCCAGCCTGGTTTACAAAGTGAGTCTAGGGCAGCCAAGGCTGCACAGAGAAACCTGTCTAGGGCGAAAAAAAAAGTCAACACTTCTGTTCTGAAGTCATTTCATGGCTAAGGCGTGGCATTGTGCACATCATTACCTCAAGAAGTTCTTAAACTTAGAAAAATGCACAGGCCTGACTCTGCTTATGGCTGTGGATGCTTTAAAGGGCTTGAGCGTATATAATAGTACATTTTGAAAATGTTCTTTAAGCTTTGTGCATTTGACACTTGTGAAATATGTAGCCATTTCTTATTTGATCTTATTTGTTAAGTTAGATCATAGTACCCTTCCAAAAATTGTTTTTGTAATTTTTTCTTTTAAAGAAAATTTCCCACTCCCCCCTTTTTTCCTTGTGTGTGTGTGTGCGTGCGTGCGCGCGCGCGCGCGCGCGCGCGCGCGCGCACTCTGTCTGTGTGTGCATTTGTGCCTATGCATTGGTTCCAAGGATTGGACTCAGGCCATTATACTTATGCCCAGTTTTCAAATGCAGCACAATAGAGAAATGGATCTCATGTTTTTCATCATTCACCTTTGATATTTATGACAAATGACCAATCTTGTTTCATATGTGTGCATACATGTTTTATTTCTTTTATCGTTATACTCCAACATGTAACTGTAAATACATAGTGCAGCATTTTAATACTATAAAAACTTAGTAACTATTGCATATAAAATAAAACTTGTTAGTTTTACATTTAACATTACCACCAAATTTTAATATAAAAATATTTAATCATTGAGATTATTTGTATAATTCTACATTTTGTTTGACTTGGAATGTAAATAAAGCTTTTTTATTTTTGTGTTTCATGATCTCTCTTTACTTTGTGATTTTTACCTGAAAACAATGAGTCATCTATTCCTGTATATTTTCTTTGACTGTCCTCTGTGCCTGTTCTGGTTTCCCTTGTATTTCTTTCTTATAAATTGGTAGATCCAATGTGATGGTTTTGTTTAATTTTCGCAAGATTACTGTAGTGGCATATTTCTGTCAAGTACTTAATATTTGAATCTAGCAATCCACTAGTGACTGTTTCCCTGGTGATGCTAATTTTGTACTTTATCATAATTATACCATCATTGTACAATGATACCATTTTGCATAATATAAATTTACATTTTTTGGAAGCAGATTAATTTGCATTAACATTTATCTCTATTCCTTGTCTATTTCTCTGACAGTATACTACAGAAAGTCTTGTGAAGATATAATTTCTCATTTCTTTTTTAGTTATGAATTATTTTTCAGAAAAGACTATTATATTTACAATCAGTATGCTTTTTAAAAAAAGGATAATTCGAAAAAACAGTTCTGTAAAATAAGAACATTCATAGCCCCACAGTTCAGGTTTAAATACTCTTCCTTACTGAATGTCTTGTAATATTTTTCCTATATTTCCTATATTCCAAGATCTTTTGTAACTTGACCTCATTTACTGTATTATAAATATATTGATATATATCTATGCAATACTTTTAATATAGAAACTATCTTACTTGGGTATATACCATTGCTTAAAGTTTTTAACATTTATTTATTGAGAAGGACAAAGGGCTGGGAACCTGTTTGTTTGTTTGTTTGTTTGGGAGGCAAAGGGTTTTATGGAAGTCTGAGGGCAGCTTGAGGTCAGTTCTTTTCTTCTATACTGTTCTCAGGGATTGAGCTCAGGTTGTCACGGTTGGTCCTGTATGTGTCATAATTGTTAAACAGTTCTCAAACATAACCTTTTTATTTACTAAAATATTTATATGAATTCCCTTTTATTAAATTATTTCCAGGTCGGTCTTCCTGCAAAATCTGGAGTTGCTGGGGGTATTCTCTTGGTTGTCCCCAATGTCATGGGCATGATGTGCTGGTCTCCTCCTCTTGACAAGATGGGCAACAGTGTGAAAGGAATTCACTTCTGTCATGTAAGCAAATGTTCTTAGTGAAAAGGGACAGGGGCATATAAGATAAGGTGTCCAGTGATTCCCCTTTTTACCTATACTGGGTAGGTGTTCTTTTTTGTTTTGTTTTGTTTTTATTAAATCTCGTTGGTACTTTTCATACCTGTGGACTAGTTCATTAGGTGGTGTGAAGGTGGCCATGGTAAAGCTTCAGATTGGCTCTACAAACAGGTCCCATTTAGTTATCCTTTCAGAAAATTCTGTTTACTTTATGTTTACATTTATTTAAAGATTTTTATTTTATGTATATTAGTGTTTTGCCTGCATGTACTGTATGGTCACTGTGCCTTTGGAGTTACAGATGGTTGTGAGCTGTCGGGTGGGTGCTGTGAATCAAACCTGAGTTCTCTGGAGGAGCAACCAGTGCTCTCAACTGCTGAGAGTTTATTTCCCAGATTATAGTTTATTCTCAGTTTTTAAGAACTCAGCAATAGAGAATTAAAACTCAAATCTCTTTTTAATAATTGGTTCTATTATAGCAATTTTTTTCATATGCATAGTGGAGCATAATTAACTACATTTAAAAGTTTTTGAGGAGCAATATACTACAAATAAAAATGAAGACAAGTTTTTTAAATTATGTGCTTTTATTTTTAGTTTAGTGGTTTGTTACCAACTAATTGTTGCTAATGTTTCAGTATTTGCATTTATTACTTGCCAGAGCCCCTGTTTATTGTGTACAATTGTGGGCTTCCAAATTTAATTATTTCACAAAATATGGAGAATGGCATTAATATTATGGATAAAATGATTTATATGATTGTAATTAAGGGATAAATATTAGGTATTTTTATAGTTACTTTACACAAGTAAAGTAACTTCATGTGACTCCCAAGCCCTGTGTTATAAGATATGACAGTTTAAGTGACTGGGCCTTAAGCTTCAGTTCCACCTTGATGTCCATTCTCTTCCTAACTCGCTGGCCTGATGCACTGGCCTGCAAGTGTGGCTGCTCGAGGTATCAGGGAAGCTGCTCACTATAAGCATGGTTTGTTGAACTATGAATAAACACGGCCAGCAAGTAGCTGACTTCTAACATGTGTTCTGTGTGACTTTTGACAGGATCTTGTTTCTCTGTGTAACTTCCATAACTATGATAATCTGAGACACTTTGCAAAAAAACTTGATCCTCGTCGAGAAGGAGGTGATCAAAGGGTAAGCCAGCCTTCCTAGATTCTTCTCAGTGTCCTCTAAGGCGAGGAAGTAGCCTCCCTCACCTGTTTACATAAAATTTCAGCTTGTTAACAGTCTCCTGTCTTTGCCAATTTCAAGTAAATAATTTGCTGACATTTTTTATTATCACTAGTACATAAATATTAAAATCATCTTGTTATATATAAACCAGAAATGGTTAGCTTAGTAGCAGTGCTGGCTTTCTGCTGCATAATTGTTTCATAATCGATTACATTAAAAAAAAATTGGAAGATGTTATATAATATGAATCTAATTTTTTAAAGCCTTATTGTATTCCTAACATTTGTCAGTTATTGTTAGGAATTGAGTTTAGCGTATTGTCTTCTTTGTGAGTGGATATGTAAATGGAAATGTGCATGGAACTGGAAAAGAAAAGGCCACTGAAGACAAGACACTTTTTTTCCACAACATGTTTAATGATATGATTTTGATGGTAATAATGAGAAAACTGTAGTACACCATGTTGAATACCCTTAAGGGCTTGTTTATTATCACTGTGTGGCCTCGCTGTGCATATGCATTTCTCTTATTAGAGCTAGTACTAAGATCAGGACTTCAGTTTTTTCACTGGACCAAAGGACTTGCTGTTGAGAGTTTTAATTCCATTCCTTTGCATTCTACACGAAGAATTTTTACAGTAAAATTACCTGGTACTCTAGAAAAGCACTTACAAGTAGTAATTTTAATCTGTACTGAGTACATTTCTGTAAGTGCCAGCTTAAATTTGTGTTAACTCCAGTCAGAGTAACCTTTGATAAGATCTGATTGGTAGGAAATTTCCTACCGACCAACATTCATAACATGTAACAAGATGTCACATGGTGGTGGGCGAAGATGCTAATGGATCTTAATAACTTTCATTGAAAAATACCATTTTATAGCTTGGACCTTTCATCACTCAAGTGCACTAATAAATTGTGTATGTTGCTTGAACAACTAGCATTCCTTTGGACCATTGGACTATGAGAGTCTCCAGCAAGAACTTGCTTTAAAAGACACAGTGTGGAAAAAAGTGTCACCTGAGTCAAGTGAGGACACCTCTACAACTGTAGTTTATAGAATGGAGAGTCTGGGGGAGAGAAGCTAAAGAGATGGGTTCTAGCTGCAAAGTGCTTCAGCTTTTAACCTTGGAAACATCGTTAGGCTTTTGGATTTTTTTTGTTTTGTTTTAAAATGAAGTATTTATTCAAGTTTTTCATTGTTAACAACCTTGGGTACTAGAGCCATAAAACTTTAAAAAAAAATTTTTTTTTTTTTTTTTTGCTTTCAATCTTTGTATAAAAAGGACTTGTTAATTTTTTTAAAGAACATTTACAAATAAAGCAGGTTTGCTTTACTTTTTAAAACAACGAGAAAGGAATTTCCTTAATTACTTTAAAATTTTAATTATATAATCACATAACCACATTGTCCTTCTTAGTTCTAAAGCCTACATATTAAATTGAGAAGTACTGTTGGGTTTGTCTTTTCCTTTCCACTTTTATAACTGATAGGATATTGATGGTGACAGTAGAAAGTACGTCCATGCTAAATGCAAAACTGAAAAGGCAAAGTAACCCAAGTTATTTTATTTAAAAGAACAGTACATTATAAAATTAGTTTGCTGAGTGTGGTGGCTCATGCCTTTAATCCCAGCACTCGAGAGGCAGAGCCAGGCGGATCTCTGTGAGTTCAAGGCCAGCCTGGTCTACAAAGCGAGTTCAGGACAGCCAAGGCTGTTACACAGAGAAACCCTGTCTCGAAAAACCAAAAGTAAAAAAAAAGATAAAAAAATAAAATTAGCTTTAGTTTACACATGTGCCAGTTATAGTGATAGATTGGCTCTGAATATTTAAAATGCAGTTACAGTTTATCAAATACTTTAGAACTCCTCTGTCCTATGAGAATCTCAATGTATTAGGAGTGTTTCACATCACTGAAACAGTCCAGCCAAAGAGTTGCAGATGTGTGAGAATAGCTTGTTGTGTTGTTAGAAAGTGTAATGGTTAGTCACTCAGAAAGAGACAGTGAATATCTTCAAAATGGATTGTTTTCATATTCATGTAACTTTTTGTTGTATTTAAGTATGAATGGTAAATTTTGGCTTTTTTTTTTTTAGCTTTTAGTAACTTTATTATGTTTCATAAGTGCTAATGGATATTTCTTTTGTGATAAATTATGGCATCTCATAAATTTTGTTATTTTTGAACCTTTATTAGAGTACTTATGAAATGAATTTAGTCTGAAGTTATTAAGTGTGCAACTAAAATACTTGTTAAATCTGAATGCTTCTGTTTGTTTTAAAAATGCAATATTGAGAATCAAAATTTGTTTTTAAAAGAACCATAGGTTCCATTTAATCTGATTGCAAACAATACATATTATTTTAAAAATCTATCTTGGCAAAGTAATATTAAAGTTCTGTAGGGTTTATTTACATTTTTTTCTTCATGTTTTTCTCACGATTTCAAGTTTACTTTTTCAAATTCACTTTAAAAGTTGTATATTTTGGGCAAGTGGTTGAGAATGAAACCGTTAGAGCTTTTAAGAATTACATCATATGTACAGTAGGGTAGATTCTGTAAAGGTAAATACAGTGCAGGAAAAATACTTCACTATAGATACTAGATAAGAAAGTCCAGGAAAATACTGATGATTTTGAGATTGGAACCTGATATTTAAGAAACAAGGTTTCTTCCCAGAAATACAACCTAAAAGCTTTTGGGCTAATTTAAGTATTGAAATTTCTATTTAAATAATTACGTGCTGAGTTTTTTAGAAACGTCTTTTCTGTTCCTCTGGCGTTCTGATGAACTTCCTTGCTGGAAGCTTCCAAAGTCCTAACCGTGGCCCCTGCTGTGGGACTTCTTACAGTTGGATCTGGGCCTGTGTGACTCAGGCAATTGAACACCCTCATTGGAAAGGGATTTTAGGTTGGTTTCCCCTTCCATTCTCCACATGTGTATTTTGCTGTTTCATTCAGAAGTTGGCTTTACTCTACAAAATGACTGAATTTTCATATCATGTCATGTTTTGTGTAAATTTTAAATTTGCAGCACTTCCTATGTATAATTCTGGTAGTGCTTGAATGCACAGTTCAGTGAAGTAGGATTAAGTCAGCTGCTCTGTTTAAAGAATGCTGTTAAGACAAGCATTCAGAAATTTGTATAGGAAGGCATTAGTGTAAGGAGAGCTAAGATACTGTGAATGCATCTGCAGACTTTGAAAAAAAAAAAAGGAAAGAAAAGCTTTGCCAGTTTGTGGATTTATCTTAATCCCTTCAGTATTCTCAATCTCTTTTCAAATAAAGGTCTTTGAGAAGTACCCAGTATTGTTGGGCTTAATTTTTCCTGCCATTATTGATTCTTGATATTCAAGCATTTACATGATAGCATATTTTTCTTTTCTTTTTTCCTCTTTTTCTTTTTTTTTTCCATCATTAACATTTCATTTGAAATGCATATTCTTCCTAAAATATTTTGTTTTTAGCATAAATGTTGTGCATTTTATATTAGTGTTTGGATTAAAACATTTGTGTTGTTGAGCTTTCTTTATTTGCTTTGTATATTTAATAATGTACCTTTATTTTCCAGTATGCCTACTTTTTGTATTGTACAATAAATTTATTTTAAGCTGATTTTATTGTTTTTTTTTAATATATATGTAAAAACACTTGACATTTAAAATACAAAAAAACAAAACAAAACCAACAAAACACTTGGGGTTTTAACTTAGAACGAAATTATCTTTTGTGGAGATATTTATTGCTCTGAATATTTATTGCTTAGAAAGGAAACTAGAAATACCAGAATGTCTTCATTGGAATTTTTGTTTTTAAGGAAGTATAGTACAGAGGGATTTTCCGTTTAGTTGTACTTGAAGTATTTAAATAAAGACTTGATCCACCTGCCCCAGTCATTTAAAAGGAAACAAAGAAACAAACAAAAAAAAAACCCACCTTATTCTGTTTGTAGGTTGTTCTGCTTCTGAATGTAATTGATTTTATTTGTTGTTTAAATAGTAGGGAAAAAATTGCAAATTCAGTAGTCTTTGCTTAGAATAAAATTGTTCTCAGTAGAGTAGAATTTACATGGAATGAGCTGACTGTAATACAGAAGTCTGCCTTTAGTAGTTTGTATATATTTTCACAACTTGGTTCAAATTATCATCCAAATGACATAGACTTCATACATTGTTTACATTGTTGGCACACTTTTCTTTTTGGCTAGATATGCAGGTCATATTTTAGAGGGGTTCCCTAAGTATATTTTAAATATTTTGATAAGGAAAAGTCCTCTTGTGTTAATTAGCATTAATAGGTGGTATTTTAAAAAATAACTTTCAGTACTAGTTAACAAGTTTCAGTATGGTACATGTGTTATGTATAATACCTCAACTAAAGATGATTTTTTTTTAACCCATTGGAAGCAGAGGGAAAGTAGAAAATGCTGCTTGGACAGTGTAGTAGTTCGTAACGAACTGCTGACGTATGCTGTTTGTGTGTGTGAGTGAGTGGGAGGGGGGGGAGTTTCCTACTTAAATTTGCCATTTCTGAAAATGACTACCTGTTTCCCTGTAATCTATTAGATATGCTTTACTGAACCACTGTATTCTTGCTTCAGTGTTTTCCAGTAAGAACTAACATTTTTGCTAGTCCCAAGTTAGCAAAGTGTATTACTATTAAAGATTTGTGGTTTGTCTTGTTGCTCTTCCTGTTTCCTGCCAGTACTGCTAGCCAAGAGAGTACCAACTTCAAGCACTTCCAGCATTTATTATAAAGGATTATTTAATTTAAAAGAAATTATGCTACTGTCAGCCTAAACAGTTCACTCTATGGAATGGTTTTATTTAGTTCACTACAAATTTTGGTTGTGAGAAGCTGCTTTATTATTCATTTTTAGGAGTCCTGATTTATCTCCTAAAAGGCCTTAAGTTGAAGAATGAAATTTTTAAAAAAGATTTATTATTAGTTTACTTACATGTGATTCTCCCCCTCCCTTAAGTTCTTTGCTGCCTTTTGTTAAATCATCCATGTACATTGTGTAATGAAGCCAAAGCCACCTCAGGGTGCAGCGTAAGAGTTTATTACTACCATGCATCACAGCCCTACAGTCAACAGTTTAATTTAAGATTTATTCAGAGCAGACTTTACCTTACTCAGTCAGTCCATTTTCTAAGTGCTAAATGCAGTTATGAATGAACATATATTCAAATACATTCATGCTTCATTTAAAATTGCAGGACAGTGTCAAAAATTATTTCTTATACTTTCTAAAATTGGAAGAAATTGTATTGTATTATAAGAGGCTCTTTTTTTTTCCTCTGCAGATTCCATAGTTTAATAGTGGTATTACTGCAAAATGTCACACATGAGGAAATTTCAAAAACTACTACCTATTGTAAAATATAACTGAGAAAATTTGATGTTTCTTAAAATTTTTAATTGAAAAAATACTTTTTAAAACAAAGACTGACAAATATTTTAAGCAATTGCATTGCTGCAGATGCCAAACTTGACTGTCCAGGACGGTCAAGGCTACACAAAGAAAACCCTGTCTCTACAGCAACAACAACAAAAGAGATCTTGATACAGAAGTTCATAGTAAGAGATTGTGGTATGGCTTAGTGGTAGAGTGCACATGAAGCCCTGGGGTGAATTCTAGGGCCGGCTGATTCTGGCAGTTAATCCCATGAGCTAATTCTGTAGTGTTTCTGTTAAAATCCTGTCAGCCAAATCTCAGTGGCAAAGGGGAAGTGTATAATGCTTTAAGTTGTCACTTCTCCTCACAGTCTTTGGGGCTAAAGAGATGGCTCTTAAGAGCATTTGATGCTCTTTCTTAGGATCTGGACCTGGGTCCTAGTAGCTCACAGTCACCTTGACTCCAGCTCTAGGGATCCGGGGTCCTCTTCTGAGCTCCAGGAGTTCCAGCGTGTACCTGGTACACTTAAACTGAACATACACAGAATATTTTTTTTTTGAAGTATTGATCTTACCTTGCTGAAATGCTTTCAATTCTAATACCACAGATGATTAAAATTACCTAGTTTGAAGGGGGAAATTCTTACCTGAAGTAGTATTTATTTTTATATCCCATTTCTGGTGATTGGAGTTTCCTTAGTAAAACTCTTCTCTGCTCTGCAGTAATATGTGAGACTCTGAGTTATATAATAATTACATTTGTATTCTGTAAACAGCTGAAGAGGTTTGGTTTTTTTTTTTGTTTTTTTTTTTTTGTTTTTAGTACTTTAAAAAAATCAATTGAGTCTTTGTCAATCTTTGATGTCCTTTGGTTTACTCTGATCTTAGAATCACTAAGATGATTTTGAACATACTTCAGCCCTTCCTGGCATAAGCTCCCTCCTGATTTTGAAGCATTCTCTCCCTGCTTGCCTTTGGTAGTGGTGGTGATCTGATGGGTAGTGAGTATTTTGTTTGCACAGACTTTATGGAGAAGCATAATTAGCAATAGTAAGACCTAAGTTACTAGGCAGGTTGATTGTAGCATCAACATTTATTAAAACTATTTAAAGTTATATTCTTAAGTAATAGTGCTGCAGTTAGTAAAAGCCAGTCAGGTCAGAAGTGAATGTTATAATTATATCACAGTTCTAAAAATAAAAATATTACCCTGGAACCTTTGAAAGAAAAGTAAGTGTAAGAAGCATGACTCTAAAAATAAATGTTGTACCACTAGCTTTAAAAATAAATTCCTTTGGAGTTAAATATAAATAACAAGATTCAAAATGTGCAAAAAGGGTGTTCAAAGTAGTGTTGGCAGGAGCAAACAGCTGCTTTTCTCTGGGTCTTTGGCTTTCCCCTGGAATGTAAAACAACGAGCTGCTGCTCGCTTTTATTTGCATCTGTGAGTGGCTGCAGCAAAATTCCTGATTTGTTTGTTTCTGGTGCATATTATCTGACATACAGTTCTTCATTTTGTGGTTTGGGCATTTTAAATTTTTTTCTGAGGAAAAATGATATACACAGTGGTCATTTGTAAAGCATTCACTTTCTAAAGATTTATTTCTAAGACTTAGTTACTATCCAGAAGGTATTGTTTTGGTAGACGTATAGCACAGTGCTGAATATGCGCTCATCCTGGGTGCAGCCCCAGCACCAAGAAGCCTGAAGAGGGAGAAAGCTTGTTTTGTTTTGTGTCTCTGCTGAAACTTGCCTAGTTCACGCTTCTCCCTCCCCGCAGATACTTGAATCACAGCTTCTAGGAAACGAGCTACACTTCCAAATCCTGCTTGTCTACATAGCAAAGTTAGAAAGCTGGAATATTAACATTAATATGCAAGTATAAATAATCATAATTGAACTATTCCATTGTAAAATTAAAGTCTCTTGTTAAACTTATTTAATTGTGGTTTATAACTGAGTCTTCAGTGTTTTTTATGTGCCCACTCAATCATTACTATGCCCTGTCATGTATATGGACAAAATACAATTTAAGTCTTAAACAAGCGAGATTAATAATACATAAAACCATGGCATACATAATTAATCAAATTCTATGGGTAGACTGTTCTTTCTCCTTATCGCTCAAATTAGACATCTTGACTGAAAAGCCCATCGTATAGTATCTTTAATTATTGTTTACTTTTAATCTTTTCATGTCATAATTTGCTCCTGGCAAAATATGAGATGTTTCTAAAATTTTATCATGGTTACCCCTGAAGGGACTTTTATTTCTAAGTTGCTCATATGTTTCTTTCCACTTACATTCCTTTTTATTTTTTTAATTCAGTACAGTATAGTGTATTCTTTTTTTTTTTTTTTTTTTTTTTTTTACTATTTTCAATATATTCATCCAGGGTTTACGTCTGTGTACATAATAAATAAATAATGAATGAACTCAATATTGTTTGTGGTGACTATTGGAACTGTGCTGTAACTGTCCACTTAGTGCAGTTAACTTGTGTTTGGGGCCCCTGGGTAGAGAGCTGTGGCTCTGTTTGCTCTTTGTATTTCTGTGATATTTCCCTTGCAGCATGTTGTCATGGACATTGTAAGGCACAGGCTAAGTACTGTAGTCTTCTTCAGAGATCTTTGCAGGTGCTAGGCAGTAGTTTCAGTGTTTGTGTGGGATGTCCTTTGTGGTCTACCACAGTCATTCTTGTTCTCTTTTTAAAATCCATTTATGTTTCAATCTGCTCCACAACCACTATTTTAATATTTTTGAAATATGTTGTTTACTCGTTTTGTGACGAGTTGTCTTACCTGAATCTGAGTAAAGCTGGCTTCATGAAGAGATAACATACTTCTTTTATCTTTCATTTGTAGTTTTTGTTTGCTTGCTTTTAGTAATATTGGTATATATAAAGGTAAATACAAGCGCCTACTGATGTCAGATTTTTCTGGAGCTGGAGTTCCAGGCAGTTGGGAGCTGTCTGGTGTGGGTGCTGAAAATGGAACTGGTACTCCTGTGCTAACTGAGCCCTCACTCCAGCTGTCAAACAGTATTAAATTGTCACAATTTAAAATGGGGAGAAATGTCTTGCCCATGTCTGCTTGCTGTGTCATACACCTCCTTTGCAGGAGCCTGAGATGTACAGATATGAGATCATTTTCCTGTGATTAGATCTCAAAAGGTTGGACGTGAACACATGTGGCCCAGGTTTGTTCAGGCAGTCTGTCTTGCTAGCCTAAATAATTGAATTTTATGTACATCCCTTTGTTTTTGATGTCAACAATTATAATCAACTCGAAGATGTACATGAAATACCAGTAGAGGCTGTGTAATGTTAAAATTTGAATGCTTTTGGCTTCTAGAATCACTGGAATAGCTAGCGTATATTTGCTTACTGTGGGATTACCCTCCAGTGAAAAGCATGTTTGATGTAAAAAAAAAAAAAAAAAAAAAAAAAAAAAAGCATGCTTTGAGAATTATTTTTACCCTCATGGAGACTGTAAATGAGGCACATGACACCATGAGGTGTTTTATCTTCTTTAGATTCTGGACAGACTATGCTCCGTTCCCTAGGCCCACCGAGCTTTAGGAGTATAGCATCAGGAATGCAGCTCATTCTGACCACAGACCATGCTTTGTCCTGTTGTGGTTTGTATATCATCAGTAGAATGGAAATATTCCATGAAAATCGAAGGGTTAACACTTTCAGAATGCATTTGTAGACCAAGAATTTAAAGAAACTTCCATTTTAGTAAGTTATTTTTTGCTGTAACTTAATCATGTAAGAGTGCTTACAAGCCACACCACCAGTATTCTATGACTTTATATGTGTGTTATGTACTTAGTCACAGGAAAAAGAGACTTCTCCACAGATTCTCTTACCTGAGTGTCACAGGAAGCTGCGGAAAGTTTTCAGCATGACCAGACGTGACCTGGAATGATCAGGTTCCAGAGCAGGTCGCGTGTGTCCAGCCTACCTCTTACATCATCCTTCAGCCATTGATGGTCATGTTTTCCATTGTTTAGAAATACTGCAGTCACTACAGCGAATGCTGACACTAATAAATTGTTTAATTCAGAAAAAAATTATTCTAGAAAGCCCAAGCTGTCTTCTCAGCCTAATGTAATTTATTTAAAATTTTCACCAGCGCCAATCTCTTAGGGCTCAAAGTCGTATTTCCATCTGCCCTAGTTCTTGTTATGAACTGAAACTTGCCTGTGCACGTTGAGCTCAGCTTCTGCCCCAAGTCAAAGCTCGGCTGGCTGACAGGTGAGCACGAGCTCTCCCCGGACACCAAGATCCATTGCAGTTGTCCTAGAATGGTGTGGTTCTCACTTTTAACGACAAAATTAAGTACACAGGGTGGGGTGTGGAGCAAAATCAATAGCGGAGTACACTGTCCTGGAGTGTGCAGCTAGGGGGATGCTGTGAGAGCTGTCCCTGGGTGTGCCTTGTCAAGTTCCCTGTCAGTGTGCCCACTGTAGCTACTAAGTCAGCTTCTGGTGGTGACGTAGTCGTTACATAGTTCAGTCCTCTTAGGAAATTCTTTCTTGTTTGTGTGTGTAAGAATTGTGGCTCAGGGCTTACATTTCCGGGTTCTCAGTCGGTGTTTTGCATAGCTTCCAAAAGGTTCTTAGTTCTTTCTCAGAAACAGGAATTTTGTTTTCTTTTGTGCTTTCTCTTAATTTCTGGCAGTGAAAATACATGCGTGCGCGCGCGCGCGCGCACACACACACACACACACATGAACATACATAATCCATCTGTATTTTTCTCCTGCCGATGTCCAGAATTACATCCTCCTACATATAATGAAAATGTATAGCCTTTTAAGGCTTTTTCTATCAACTAAAAGGGAGAACGGTTATTATCTTATCATTTTACTGGTTCTTATTCACATATCACTATTTAAGTCTGGTTATTTTAATTTAATGGAGTAATTTCAATTTATATAAATTAACTTTGGCATTATTCTTGTACATTACCCATTTGCCAATTCATCAAGCCAATACATCTTTTTTATTTCAAAAACATTTTTTATTTATGTGTTTTGTTGCATGTGAGTCTGCACCACATGTATGCCTGCTGCTAGCAGAAGTCAAAAGAGGGCGTTTGATCTCTTTGAACTATAGTCACAGATGGTTGTGACCCACCATGTTTGTGCTAGCAGTTTAACTCATGTCCTATGCAAGAACGAGACATGCTCTTAACTAACCTGAGCCATCTCTCCAGTCCCCAGTCTTTATTTTCTTACCTGTCTTACATATGATTGATTGGGTATAGAAAACAAACACATATCTTCATGTGTCTGGTTTATTTTACATAATGTGATCTATAATTTCCGACCATTTTCTCATTTTTAAAAAAAGTGTGGTCTTATGACAACAATACTCTGTGATATGTATGTGCCACATTTCAATTTGCGTTTATCAGTAGGGACCTAGGTAGGTTTCATATTTTTTCTGTTATAAACAGTGCTGTGGTAAAGGATGTAAAACTTTACAGTGCACTCTGGATCTTTGACCACAGGTATTTCTCAGAATAGTTTGGGAAACACTTATGCAGTGTCTTACATGCTACCTCAAGGACTTATTTTGTTACTCAAACTGTGATGTGAGCCTTAACAGCTTTTAAGAATGGTGGTCTCTGCTGGGCAGTGGTGGCGCACGCCTTTAATCCCAGCACTTGGGAGGCAGAGGCAGGCCGATCGCTTTGAGTTCGAGGCCAGCCTGGTCTACAAAGTGAGTCCAGGATAGTCAAGGCTACACAGAGAAGCCCTGTCTCAAAAAACAAAACAAAACAAAACAAAAAATGGTGGTCAGTTTTTAAACACTGGGAAATGTACCAGAGGGAGGATAAAATTCAGATAGTGTACTTGAGATATGTGTGCGCATAGGGTTAGCATCCAGTGTGTGAGAAGGACGTAACATCAAGTCCACTGCCGTGTCTAGGATGAGCAATAGCACTAAAGCTACTGCCTTCCTAACAATGCGGAAGCACATCTTGAGAGGGGGAGGAATTAGCTCAATGTGCACTCTTAAAAGACCTAAGTCTGTGGGTAGCAAGAATTGTTTTTTAAACACATAAGTAAAAGCCATTTTGGAACTAGCACTCAGCAAGGTGAATGAGCTCATCCCAGCAAGCTGGCCGCTTTCTGCCTAAGCTGCATTGGCCTCTGCTGAACAGCTAAGTGGGGAGAGAAAAGAGGCACCTTCAATAAATAAAAAGTTTCTCAGCACTGTTCACTCCAGTGAGAAAACTAAACAAAGAAATTGTTTTATTTGAGCACGCTACTATCCCTAACAGACTGTTACGACAGCTGGTGCCAGTGAATACTGGTCTGGAATGAGCCGTGTTTGAACTGTACAGATGTGTGTGCTGAGATGCAGCTTTGTGAGCTGGAGAACATTTAGGTCAGGGCAGTGGGAGAGGTCTCAAGTTAGCACTCAAGGCGACAGTGACAAGTGAGAAGCAAAGCTTCTGACAGAGGCCTAAGAGACTAAGGAGAGAGCAGAAGGAACCTTGCTAGGAAAAAGTAGCCAGTGGGAAAAAATCCAAGGACTGTCAGAAGTCTAGAACAGTGTTTCTGCAGTTGGGAATACTGAACTCTATGGAGAACTGAGATGGAGCCTTTGTGCTCACATGCCTTCCCTCCCAACATGGTGTTAAGATTTAAAAGTGGTAAGAGTAAGCCAGTTGAGGTGGTACACACCTTTAATCCCAACACTTGATGCAGAGGCATGTGGATCTCTGAGTTTGAGGCCAGCCTGGTCTACAGGGTGAGTCCAGGACAGCCAGACTACACACAGAAACCCCGTCTTGAAAAAAGGCCTAATAATAATAATGTGATAAGAATAGATACTATGAACATTTTTTAAATTGTTGCTGGGTAACCTACCCTGCCTCCTGTTTTTAAAGAATCGCTTTGAAATATAAAAGTCCCAGAACTCTTCACTGCTAATAAAAAAAAGTCTGTCAAGAGTTAGGGCTTCCTGTGACGAGCTGGCTGACTGGGGAAGGCACCCCAATAGAGCACGTGGCAGGGCAGATGGTTGGGTTTATAGTGTGTTAGCTTTCTCCTGGGGAACATGGGGCAGGGTGATTCTGTTGAGAATAGGTCCTGAGCTTGTAAGTAAACTGCCAGGGTTCAGAATACAGGGAGGGTAGCATGACCATTGTTACAGGGAAGAGGAAGAGCAGGAGACTTGGCAGTTTCCTTCATGCTGAGGCGGTAGCTGCAGCAGTCGACCATGCTCACTATTAGGGACTGCACTTTGGATTTGAATGGAAGCACATGGTAACTGCAGAAGATTGGGAAGTAGTTTTTTGGTTTTTGTTTTAAAATCAGGCTTTGAAACCTACTTCAGATTCCACGCAGAAGCCATGTTTGCTTTGCTTTTAAATTGTCCACCGCCACCTTTTAGAATGTGGTTGGCAGTGGTGCAGTGCATAATCCTTAAGTGGACTGTGTATGTAACATAAGTCCTGGGCCATGCCTGACCTCCTTACTTTCAAAATAGAAACATTATTAGAAGGATACGAATTTTGCTAGGCAGGACATGGTTGTGCAGTTGTATAATCCCAGCACTCAGAAGGCTGAGGCAGGAAAAACACATTGTAAACGCTAAAATAAGAGTAGTTGCTGAGTGATGATAACGTCTTTTGGAGGACATGTGTATGCACACATGTCAGACCTAAACTTTATTTTTGAGGATAGTAGAGCATTCCTTTATACAGAGGCTTTCTGTATAAGCTGGAAGAACTTGACACTGTAATACGAATACTGACCAGATGAGAGTGGCTATGAAGATGCCTTGCAAACTCACTAGTGAAACACTGTCTCATCTATGAACATGATCCATGAAGTACACGTTGACCTTTTCGCAGACTTATGAAGCAGGTATGGTTCACTAGAGCACGGGGAGCGTGACTGTGTTGAGAAGAGATCTGTTGAGATTAGGATCTCCCCCAATATTGAGGCAACCGTGTGTCGTGACTGCAGTGAGCAGAAAACTCGATGGCCGTGTGTCAGTATGATGGGCATCGTATGAGAGAAGTGGCTATTCAGGTCTGAACTAAAACCATAACTTGCCTGAGCACAACATTACTGTTTCTCAGAATAAATAGAGCTCCATCCCTTTTTAAGGACCATGTATGATGTATGTATGTATGTATGTATGTATGTGTATTAGTTTACCCAAGACAAGGTCTTTGTAGCCATCCTTGGATTTCAATGGCCCTGTTTGTATTTTCTCTGAAGTGACAAATATTTGGTAATCAATTTCTTCCTTTTTAACCA
This sequence comes from Acomys russatus, assembly GCF_903995435.1. Taxonomy (NCBI): domain Eukaryota; kingdom Metazoa; phylum Chordata; class Mammalia; order Rodentia; family Muridae; genus Acomys; species Acomys russatus. Next base: position 3,491,873 of record NC_067148.1, read on the forward strand.
TGCTCTTGAATTTTTGATTCTTTAGTGGTTTGATGGATTCATTTTTCTGGTTATAGTACAAACTGTAAGCAGACAGCACTTTGTACCATCCCACAGGTGCGGTGCCTTGTCCTCTGTAACACCTACATTGCCCAGCTTTATGAGGATTTACAGTACTGTTTGTATGGAGAAGCCCCAGAGAGTGAATGAAAACTGTTGTCAGATCAGTGCAGATACTCTTCGGTCCACATAAAAAGTGCAGTTTTGCTCCTCAGAGCAGTAGGCTGCCTTCACTCTTGGAAACATCTACTTTTCTGCTTTGCCACCTCCTTAGCACACAGAGTCATAAAAGGGGATGCTTGTGCCAGGCGGTCATTGGAATTAGCAAGGCGTGTGACCTGCTGTTTGTTGCCACTGTTTCTTACACTAACCCAAACTCAGATTCCACTTTTTAGCGAATTACATGCAGAAAACAAACACCTTTGCTGTAGCAGATGGTTTTGGCTTTGCTATATCAAACTAAACTTCTTCCCTTACTTTCACTTAATTAAAGAACTGATTTGACACTAATAAAAATTAGGATCCTTGACTTCCTGTCACAGCGTGTTTTCATCTTGGCAGTGCTGTCTTCACTAGGCCTGACGGAGGTCCTGCAGGCCGCTTACCAGCTCTGATATTCCTAGCTGTCAGTAGCAATACTTAAAGCCTTTAATTCAGCCATGGAGAAGAGGTGCTTTTTTAAATGACATAATTTATTTATTTTGTCTGTTTAATGAGTTTTTTTTTTGTTTTTTGTTTTTGTTTTTTTGTTTTTTTTTTAGCAAGACTTCTTAGATGGCCCTGAGAAATTTTAACCAGTTTGCTTAACAGAGTTCATTTTTGAGCTAAATGAGTTGTAGAGTGCAGTTTGGAGCTGCCATTTTTAAAGTGAAATTTTTCTAGAGCAGAAATTCTGACTTTTAAGAGTAAAGTTGACTATTTGATTTCTCTGAAATTACCATAGGAGAACTTCTGTGTCTATAGCAGGGAAAATGGAAATATGGCCATGAAACTGCTCCATTATATAAAGGATTGTCTCAAATCCCCTGATCACACTGATCAGGTCAGTTTGCGTTAGTTCTGTTTATTTATAGCACATGAATAGCTTTGTCCAAGCAAATCGCAGGAAGCTTAGGGGTGGACAGCCTCTCGCTCAGCCCGCCTAACCATACAGTGCTGTAAAGCTGTTCTCTACGTCCTTGCTGGTTCAGTCACGTGGCTCAGAAGGAAAGGACAGATGTCTGCCCCCAACGTGGCGGCACTGGCTTATCAGTACTTTTGATGGCAAGACATCTGGTTTTCATATATTGACAACTTAAAGTGCTTTGTTTTGTAATGGCACAATCTTCTGTTTTGTACTGACATGATCTCAGTACTTTGATTTTTAGCTGGTAGTCATTCTTTAGGAAGACTTTTGCGACTACACATGACTGAGAAATGTTGAATGAGACCTTTAAAGAAAATAGGATCTACTGTCGTGATGGTTTATTTAACAGTATCCATTCCATGCAATAGATACTGCAGGGGCCAGAAATGGAGACCGGGCTGGTCAGCCAAGACAGTGTCCCAGTTACCTGCTTAAGTTCTTCATTAAAAAACCACCCTAACAGGTAGATGAGCCTCAGTTTGCAGCTAATGAGAGTTAGGGTAAAGGTGAAAGTAGTGACCCAGGCTGCCTCCGGCTCGCCCATCTCCCTCCCTCCCAGGATTTAGCAAAGGTCTCTTAGGAATTGAACTAAATTGTTCAATTTCCTTCTCATCATTGGAATATGAGGTCTCTCAAGGACTCGCATCATTGTGGTCAAGTACAGAACTGAGAATGCAGATACTCCAAATTCTGCCTGGTCACTAGCTCATGTCATGTAATCTTCAGTGGCACTTAATAAATAGAACACAGTCATATTTTACATCTGTCTGTCAGGGATTCAGAAATAACTAAACGTTGAATTTCTCATAACTTACCCACTACATCAATTCAACATGATACAAACTTACAAGTGTAGGGTGTTTAGGGACCAGAAATCTTGATTGAACTTCTAAAGTTCAAAATAAGAGGTTGGCGACATCAGAATATTAGGATTTCTGTCATATTTTAGTATAGCAAACTTAATGTACACACATTCACTTCTAGCTGCTATAAAAAAGTAAGATTTTGGCATGCCACGCATGCCAGGGTCAGGTGAACTCAAGTGAACTGGAACATTTTTGTCCCACGGATGTCATGACTGTACAAATAAACTAAAGATACCAATGTCTGGATCTGGCAAGTTCTGACAAAGATTTGATAAGGAAAACGTAGAACTGGAAAACATGCCAGGGGACACTCAGCATTTAACTTAACAAACTTTGATGGCTACATGCCCCAAAGGAATTTTCCGCTGTGAGAAGGTATGCATTAAACATTAAAACCCTCAATTCACGGAGGAGGCCCCTGTCCCTGCTGTGTTTGCTCTGTATTTGCATGTTGCTGAGGAGTCAGAGCAGGTTTTATACCTCTGGCAGTTACTGTTAACTCACTGTTTTCTAGCCCTCCTGTGAAGAGGAGCCTCCCTCACTGTTAGCAGGCCTATGTGCTTTGGCCTGGTACTAGATGAGAGCTGCGCAGTGCCCCTTCCCCTCACTGTTACCATATCCCTTCCAGAGGGCATTTCAGTAAAAATGAACAGAAAGAGAAATGAATTACCCCTACCTAAATGTGATACTCTCTTGTGAAGCAGCTGTTAGTCGTTTTCTGTCTTGATGCCCCACCTCAAAGCTCAGTACATGTGTAATGCCACATCCTTGTAATCCCAGAATCCTACAGGCTGAGAGGGATCTGAGTTCAAAGCCAGCCAGGACTTCAAACAGCCACTCTAAAACAGAGTGAGTCTGAAATAGAGGGGCATTTGTGATGTACTGTTAAGTGGTATCCAGGCACGTGATACCTTCCATCTTGGAGAGAGAGAGAGTTTGTAATTAAACTTTCTACTGATTAGACAAAATTTAGGCCTTTGCTTTCAATGAGAATAATAATAAACGTACATGTTTAGTTACCCACCAGTGATTTTTGTTAAGGCAAGTTAATGTCACTACAGTTTATCAAAAAGACATTCGTTGTAGTCATTGCTTTCTTCTGTAATTTAAATTTGTACTTATTGCTGAACTGGGACATGCTTGAGGATTAAGGCTAATTATATTGTAAGGTAAGCCCTTCCTAGACCTTATTTTAAAAGGTTTCTCTTAGTACTTCTTTTTATCAATGGCTAAGTCACTAAACAAAGCACAAAAACTATCTTCAAAGATGCTTGGTCTAAATTCTGGATTTTAAAGGGCAAGGACTGGCAGAACCCCTTCCTCAAATGTGCAGGGCCCTAAGTTCAAACCTCAGCACTGAAGAAGAGCAAACACAACCCAAAGCAAAGGCATGCAGTTCATGTGTACAGTAACTAAAACAAGGATTTTCACCACCTAGAAAAAGTAACATTTTAGGACTATGGGTAATATATTGATATGCACATTAGAATCTGGAGGGTTTTTTTTTTCTGTAATGGGGGAGGTAAGATACAAAGTACATATACCATAGGGTCATATGTAGTGGTACAAATATAGGAGGCAAACCTAGGAGATAAATTCCAATCACATACTGTATTAGTGCTCACAGAGAGGTACCTATCACATCTCATTGAGAAATGGATGGGCGGGCGATACTTTGAAGAGCAGAATTCGTATTCGGGTTGTGGGGAAAGGTGCATGTTGTAACGGGACAGGTAGGAGTCTGAGGTAAGAAGGACAGGCACTGAGGCAGCCAGGTGCAGAAGCAAGGGCTTCCGTGAGACCAGCCCTGCTGTGTGGGAACTGAGAGAGAGAGACACAGATTGGCAAGACTGAAGAACCTTAACTGCTGTACAAAGGCTTCTCAGCTGCAGGCAGTGGTAGCGTTGAGTGGTGCTTTGCAAGACTCCTTGTTTACTCAGTATTAGTGTACAGCTACACAATGCACACAGGGTACAGTTGAAAAAAAGAAAATGAGATTTCTGCTCATATGGAGCTTATATTTAATGCAACTAGGATGGTAAGTAAGCTGGGGGTGGATAATAATAGTTTGGGAAGAAAAAGCAAATTAAGAGAGAAGGAGTGAAGAAAAGGCAGAGTCTAATAGACCTGGGTGCAGAAACGGAGTTGTCTTACTGGAGAAAAGGATTCTGGGAGAAGTGGAGGCTTTGAATGCAAGATGACCAAAAACTTCTGGTAGGGTAAGTGTTGAAAGGGACTGACATGCAGTATAACCAAGGCGTGGAGCATTTGAGTTCTGCATGTCACGGTAGAGTTGAGCTCTGTAGTTACGTTGGAAGGTAACGGAACGTGCTGCCATTTTGGTTGGCTGGGGTAAGAGAGGTAAGTAGGTTGCTGCACTCCTCCACTTGAAACAAGCCTGTGGCCTAGATAAGCCTACAGCAGTAGAGATGGGTGCTAAGAAGTGAGGGGGCCCTGTAAATGTGTCAGAGGGTTAGTTGCGTAACCTAGATGTGGGTTGTCAGAGGCCTCCTCGCTCCACAGGTGCACTATGTATTTCACACTTCGGTAGGAGGGGCCGGGGCTGGCTACCCTCCTTGGCTTTAGCTAGCCATCCCTGTGGAGGACTCAACAAGCAAATGCAGTGACTTCTGAGGTTTAGAATGAACAAGCGGTGAACTGATTCATCACAAAGCAGAGCAGTCTGAAGGAGGGAAGGCAGCACAAACCAGGATTCCATTGTGGATATAATAGGAGTGTGAATAGCCTGGGGGCATGGCCCAGTTGCCAGGTGGGCAGGGGAGTCAGGTGAGGTCAATAGAGTCGGATAGTAGCCACAGACCTTTGATATGAAAGGTCTAGATTGGGAAGCCATTTTGCCCAGAGGAATCTATGAGCTCATGTGAGGGACACTGGTGAAAATAAAGCTAGTGGCTGCCTTTGAAGTGCGACGAGGCCATGGAGTGTGCACAGTGGTCAACAGAGGTGCATCGGGGGTGATACTGTGGTTTGAGACAGGCAGAAGGAAGTGTATGAGAAGGTGGTAGTTTGTGTAAGTGTATGGCGAGTCGTGAAAATGGGTTTTATATGTCAGTGAAATGGTAACCAGCTCTTTTAGTGTCATCAGCGAGGTTCTTCATTAACCCTGGACTTTGCAGAAAGTATAAGAAACTGAGCAGTGGCCAACTGGAAGCGAGTCATTTCTAACAGGCGATCAGTCTCCTGTGGCCCAGCAGCACAGGGGAGTTGGGGATTAAAGCATCCTGGCCTGGTGAAATGGCTCCCCCATAAAGAGCACTTCCTGCTCTCTCAGAAGACCCCAGTTCAGTTCACAGCACCCTTGTGGGTGACTCACAACTGTTTGTAACTGTGGGTCCAATGAGTGTGATGCCCTCTTCTGGACACACCAGACACTGCATTCATGAGTGGTGGTTCATAACCCAGCCACTTGGTATCCAAGTCACCAAAAGACTCGGGGAACCTGTTTTTAGCACCTGTGCTAGAAGTCAAACTTGAAGCAGGGGAATGATGCTCAGGTGCTTTCACCATCTTCGTGGCTCTGGAGCAGCACTGACGTAGAAGCCAGCATGAGCAGTGAGGGGGCAGGAAGGGGAGTGTGTGGGCTGAAGGGGTGGGCAGGCGTGGACGCGTGAGGGGATAGCAGGTCAGTGGTACCACTCTCATTGCTACATTGGTCCCTACACTTCAGTCCTCTACAGATTCCCATATGCTCGTGAGTCTCCAACAGGGGAATTTAACATTTTAAGAACATAACTAGCTGTAGAGCCCTCATTTTTCATGGAGAATCTTTTGGGCTAGTTTCTAGGGCACGCTTTCAGTGCACAAAGTCGGAGAAGTTCAGCAACTGTCTGCAGTCAGCTTTACAGTGCACAGGTTGTGGAAAGGAGAGCTGTAGAGTGAAAGAAATGTCCCATTTCCAGTCTGGAAGGAAGTGGTCCCAGAATTGTGGCTTTGTTCCTGGAGAGCTGGGTTACTCTGCTACAATTAGACTAATGGTTCTACCACTTAGTCCCATTGAGCTGAGTCATCAGAACGAACACTGACATCACAGGGCGTGAACTTGGCGGTGTATGATTAGTAGTGTCTGGTCTTGTAATAAACAAGGATGGGTGGTCTGAACGCGGGACGAAAGTGGGTGGTTTTAGAATAACCAGCCTTTTCCATTTCACTACAAAACAAGCAGGTTACTCAAAAGTAGATGGCACTGGAAGAGTGCCTTGGAGGACTCTGTTAACAGGGACTTTAAGCAGGGCCTTCTGTTCTGTGCCACAAGGCCCTACTTTACACCAGTCTTCGGGGCAATAATCAAGACTCCGGTGAAGAGCAGCTTTGTTCCTAGGTTTATGGTGATGTACACTAATTTCTGTCTCTTGGATTTGCAAGGAAGTCGGTAACTAGTGGGGACAGTGATGCTAGCATGGATGAGACACTTAACATAGCCTGAGTTAGTTTTTGTCTGTGCCCTGACTTTTACCCACATAGACTTGCTGAATGTGAGGCATGCTACATGAGGTTTTAAAAGAATTTTCAGTTGTCCTAACTGCAGATGTCAGTGTCATGAGCTCCCAGTATATGTCAATATTCTAGTCTTTCCCATATGTATCTTACTACTTAATTTTCTATCAGTCCCTGTGTGTCTTTAGATGTGTACCAGAGATCTGATTAATCCCGCAGAAGTCTTGAAAGCACGTGGAAACTACATGGCAGGCATTATTTGTTTTCTCCCATAAATATCTAGCTTTTCTTTGTTCACAGGTAAAGTCGGTGATAAACCTTCTGTTTGCTGCATATACTGGCGATGTGTCTGCCCTGCGAAGGTATGTGGGCAGGGCGGATATGCTATGGCTTAGGTGTTTGGAGGTGCATCTGGTCGAGCAGCTGTCTTAAGGCTAAGGTCTCACTAACAACTAATAAAAGTCACCCAAATAAGATATATACTACCCTGCTTCCACTTAGACCTCCCTACTTCCAGTGTCTCATGCCTGGGAACTTGTCCTCCCATAAAAGCCCAGGCCTTGTGGTAACTGGTACACTAACTGGCTAGTGGCTTGTTGTAACAGATCTCTGATGAAGGAGGAGACAGGGTGTTAGGTGGTGTGCCTGTTACCAAGATTAGAAAGGCCATGAACTACTGGATACTGAGTGGAAGTTCCCTTTCAGAGAGTTGCAACTGACCTTTACGGTGGGCGTGGCTCAGCTGATGTCCCTGCTGTTTTAACGCCTCACTGGTACGTGTTGGCAATGTAGGTTAAAGAATGGGGATCAAGCTGAAATTATGTTGCTTTACCATAGGCATTTTTTTTCCCCTATTCTTAAGTTTAACATTAGTTCTGAGAGAGCCAGCTATTCATCTTACTCCAAGGCTGAGTTAAGGGAGAGAGGCCACCTGGCACTGACCCACGGTCCGGCAGAGCATGACACCTGAATGAGAGGCCTCGATTGAACTGACGGGGTAAATGTTAGCACTGGGTTAAACGTAGCCTCAGTAGTGAATGGCTGGCTGTGACTTTTCAGGTTTGCTCTGTCGGCCATGGACATGGAACAGCGGGACTATGACTCGAGAACAGCGCTGCATGTAGCCGCGGCGGAGGGTAACACACAGACCACTGCAGCTTTTTTTTTTTTTTTTTTTAACAGATCTAAATTCTACTTGAGACTAAAATATGTTTTTGTGTGTTTGGGAGTGCAGGTCACGTTGAAGTTGTGAAGTTCCTGCTGGAAGCTTGCAAAGTAAACCCTTTCCCCAAGGACAGGTGAGTACTTACCTCCCAGCACAACTGCTAACTCCCAGTTTGAATACACAGCATGGCAGTGGTAAGTAGTGGTTATATGTGAATCCACCAAGGGCCTCTTAACCACGGTGTCTCACAAAGCAACGTGCAAAACCGAGCTGCCTGGGTGACATCGCGCGCCATGCCCAAGAGTCGTATCTTACTCAGAAATGTCAGGTGTGACCACCAGGCAGCTCACATGAGAAGGCACGTCTTCGTGTTTGAAAAGAGAAAATGGGAATTCTGTTCTCACAGACTTTTAACTACACAGGGTAGACAATGCAGACGTGTGAGAAAGTTTGTAAGGAAACAGATCTTGAGTGCTTTGGAGTTGCTTGGTATTCCTGGGTTGGTTGCAGTCAATTTTAGAAGGCTTTGGAGGAGTTGGATTTTTACATAGTCCGTTGAAGGAGAGTTTTGAAGGGAGTGAACAGTGAAGGGGATTCTGCGTGCAGTGGGAAGGGTAACCTCCAGCATTCTGCTCCTCTGCGCTCCCTCCTGGTCCATGTGGCCACCCCCCAGCATGGGGCTGAAGGCAGCACTAAGTATGCAGCACTGTGCACGATACTAGGGCAGCCATCCTAGACTGGGCCAGCTGAGCCACCAGGGCACAGCGAGGAGAGGCTTAGATGGCTGCAAGAACTGTGCTCGCTGCTGTTTGACGGGTAGGGTTTGCATGAAGCCGGAGAGATGACACACAGTGTTTGGAACAAGGTGACTACCATCAGCTAGCTTATCGGATTGCTAAGCCTTTGTTTTAAGGGCCTACGTCTTCTTGGTTTGGCTTACAAAAATTGAGAAGCTAAAGTGTTGGTATCTGAAATATAGCAGTTCTGTGAGATGGCGACATGTTGGCGCTCTCTCCGTTCCCATGGTTATGAAAAGGGATGACTGAAGTAAGCTGTGTTACAGTCTTCAAGCCTCAAGGTCCTCCCCTCTGCCTGGTATAGTGCCCACCATGGTTTTCTGGAGTAAGAACCTGAAAGTGTTGCTCTGTGTTTATAGCTCAGCTCAAACAATACTTAATATATATTGGAAATATCTACTGTGTGAATTTTTCCATTCCTAATTGGCCTCTAAGCATGTAGAAATAGAGGTCTGTTTCCCTCTTACAGGCAAAAGGTAGCTAAATAACTTGGTAACTGTGTACTCAGCTATTCCAGAAATGAAGCCTAGACCCAGAGTCAGTGTTACCTGATTATAAAGTAGCAAGAGCCAACAGTGTATTCATTACAGTTGTACTTTTCATTGTGTCATGGAGAGATGTAAAGAAGATGGTGTGGCAGTTTTCCCAAGAGCTGACACCGATACTTGGTCCTGTGAGAGCACAAGTTTCCCCAATGAAAGCCATGAAAAAGGGAAAAGCCAGTGACTCGGATGGTATTCCAGAAACAGAGATATGTCAAGTTTTACTTACCTGGCTTTAAAAATTAAGAACAGGCCACCAGAAACATTTAAAATGCAAACTTGGGCACTTTCTGGTTTCACAGTGTGACCTATTAAGAGGAAGAAAGGATCGGGACAGGTACAGAACAGTACAAAGCAGCAGGGAGCTGGGAGGAGGGGCAGGGCAGCAGGGTAAGAAGCTAGCAGATGGAGTGGAGGGGTCCCAGGAGCTAAGGAGCACACCTGGGCTGAGGAGCACACCTGGGCTGAGAGGCACCCCTGGGCTGAGGGGCACACCTGGGCTGAGGAGCACACCTGGGCTCAGGGGCACCCCTGGGCTGAGGAGCACACCTGGGCTGAGGAGCACACCTGGGCTAAGGGGCACCCTGGGCTGAGGGGCACACCCGGGCTGAGGGGCACCCCTGGGCTGAGGGGCACCCCTGGGCTGAGGAGCACACCTGGGCTGAGGGGCACCCCTGGGCTGAGGAGTACACCTGGGCTGAGGGGCACCCCTGGGCTGAGGGGCACCCTGGGTTGAGGGGCACACCCGGGCTGAGGGGCACACCTGGGCTTGGGCTTTGTGTGCGCTCTCCATCCGCAGAGCGCTCAGCTGACTCTGCTGTGGTGGCAGCTCTTGTCCATCTCCATCTCCCCCTCCCAGCAGCACACTAGTGTGGAGAAGTTCTGGGCAGGCAGTGGACAGTTGAGCCTGCAGCTTCCTGCCCTTGCCGGATATGATGAAAGAGTCCCTTCCTCTGCGCAGCCCTTGCTTATCTAACATGTACTTAGTGTCATGAGGTATTTGGAGACCTGCAAGATGCTAGGGTTTGTTGTGACTTTTGAGTTCACAGGGGCCTAAGTTTCCTGTGACCGGGTTAGGATGATGTTACACTACCTGATTTTTAAGTCTCTGTCAATACTAGACTTCGCTTCCAAAGGCCCCTCCTCGTTTCCTCTGGGCTATGGAAACAGGATCTCTCCATAAAGCTCCTTCTGTTGCCCTCATTATCCGGGTGTCTCAGACTGGTGTCTGAACTCTAAGTGCCTCCGTGTGGCTTTGCATTCTGGCTTGTAATACTGCGACAGCAGCTGAGCACGTGTGGCCACGGAACCTGGCCCGAAAGCCTGGGGCTGCCGGGCGGCTGTCTTCATGCAGTAGTTGAGTAATGATCCCATCTGTGCTTGCTACAGGTGGAATAACACCCCGATGGATGAAGCACTGCACTTTGGACACCATGATGTTTTTAAAATCCTCCAGGAATACCAAGTCCAGTACACACCTCAAGGTGATTCTGACGATGGAAAGGAGAACCAGACCGTCCACAAGAATCTCGATGGGTTGTTATAATGGCCTCAATTCCCAAGACTGAAATTACTTACCTACGTCATTGTGGAACGTGATTATGAAGAACTTGTATATTTCTATCTGGTAGTGATGTGTATTTTACATTTGTCATTGCAGTGTTACTGGAGTTTTCTTCATTGTGCGCACAGGACAAATCTGATTTCTTTGGGAAAAAAATAGAAACAAAACAACCTCCCTTGATAATGTGAGCAAGAGTTACCTCGTGCGTTGTACAGTTTGGTGTCAAAGAATAGTTCCCAGTGCTAGCTGAACTGTGTGGCCGTCATGGTTGTGTGTTTTCTAAGTTACCGAGCCCTGGTGATGGTGTGCTCATGCAGTGGTAAATTACTTCTTGTTCTACAGTCTGCCTGCAGGGGTAGATGCTGTCATTAGACAAAAACAGTGTGATTTCCAAGACTTTAAACATAGATTTAGTTTGAGTGTGTGAACAACCATTTGCACTTACATGGTTGAGTGTTGTAAATGTCTACCACCCTCACTTCACAGTGCGACTCCTTAAATATTAAAATAGTTATTAACTGTTCATAGAATATGCCATTTCGGTTTAGACTTGATCCAGGGAATCTGTTAAGATATGTTTGGTGACCAAAACATACGTGTGAATATAGTTCTAGAACTTTCAACGTTTCCTCTCTATATGACCTTCAGGCCAGCCTCTCTGGTGTTTAGCCATCTGTCACTTTCTCTGAGCTTGGACGTGAGTGCTGGCACAGCATGCAGTTTTCACGTGTCCTCAGCAGCTCATCGCGTCTCACATTTCTGCATCAGAGTTAGAGCTTGGCCATTTGTGTACAGAAGATGAACCAAAGTTATGACGTCTAAATCACTCATCAGTCTTAAGAGGAAAGACCATGATACTGCAGGCTCTTAGGTTCTCGCAGCTTCTACAGTAAAGAAACATTCAGAAATGCTTTCAGTTACCAAAGTAATAATGACACACTTAGTAAAGCTACAAGTAATATTTGCTTTTAATCCTGTTGTCAAGTCTGCATCAAGATAGCAAGCAGTCCTTTGTGAGGGCCTCAGGTACCGCTCCATGGACCGTCTCTCCCTCTACCGCCATCTGTTGGTGGGTGGTATTGTTCATAAGAAAAGACTGCTTCACTTCTAATTTAAACCTACCATTTCTTTGTTTTGGAAAGGTAATTTATAATTAACCTACGAAACAGGTAAAAGCAACCTTATAAGGAACATACTTTTCTAGAAATCGCACATACTGTACCAATTATACCTCCGAGAGATGAGGGGTATGTTAGTGAGGACTTCTGACACTGAGCACACGTGTGCATATGTGGGCACACACACAAATGGACTTCTTAGAAACTGCTTTATGAAATAAGCAAAACTCTCAACTACACAGACCCTAGTGGTTACCACAGTAAAACAGCTTCTCCTTTGACCCTCACTATGGCCACTGATTACACCCAAGCTGTATGATGCCTGGTAGCACAGTCTTCACTCCAGTAGCCTCCAGCTTTGATCCTGTTCTCAAAGTCAATGCTTCGGCTGAGCCCTCCCATTCCCGAGCCAGCATCTCCCTTGATGAAACCGGCTAGTGCTCCTCCACCAGGCCAGACACCACCTCCATGTTCCTAAGTTCCAGAGTCTGTGGGAAGGACAGTGGCAGCCAGCCTTGTCACTGTGTTCCTGCTTCCACACGCCCCTCCAGACAGGTGGGCAGGTGGTACTTAGAACACTGGAATCCACTGAGACAATGCTATCCCAGAAGCTGCTGGCCCCGTGTGATTCAGTGTGACTTAAATACAACCAGTGACTTTGAGGAGTCCCTTCAATAATAGTTTTGTATATTATCTGAGAACAAATGTTTTCATCTTTTCTCGGTTCAGTGCTGTTCTGTACAGTCTTTGTGGCTTACTTTAGTATGCTCTTTTTCCTCATAGTGTTATGGTCTTGCTCTGGCTGTTTGCTATTGGCTGATAATCATGAGGACACTGTTTAAATGCTTGAATGAGCTGTACACTGCTGCCATCGGTAAACTCCAAAGATCTCTTTGTTTTGGCTTTACGACCTTATGTAATTTTTCTGTATCCCAGAACCATTACTTGATCATGTTGGTTTGAAGCTCTGTTTGCACTGCTGTTTCTGCTGTCTTGGTTCTGACACCCGTGTCTGGTGATACACTACACCCCACTGCTACCTACACTGCGCTTTAGCTGCACAGCTGGATGCGCTGTTGGTCCAGCTGTCTGTCAGGGACGTGATAACCTGATTTTAGATTTAGATCCGTGCTGGAGAGTCCACAGCTATGAATGTATTTAATTCCAACGTTTCCCAAAATGAAACCTTGAAACTATAAATTGTAAGTATTCTGAAGTTGGGAAATATTTATTTTAAATGAGATCAGGTAGTGTTGCTTTTTACGGCATAATAAATATGTGTATTGAAAACAAGCTGTGAGAAATGAATTTTGTTAAAGTCACTAAGGTTTTCTCTGTGCTGTCGGGTTGGAGGTCTGAGGCTGGTTTACATCTAGTGTGAACCAGGCAGTATACAGAAGAATCAAGTGGAGTTTGGACCACAGGACCAAGTTGAGAACTGAGGACTCAGCAGTTAAGGTTAGTGGTGGGCAGGCTAGTTGAGGCGTCAAGAAGCTCGTGCCACGCGTTTACAGCTAGAATGCTCAGGACACCCTGCTGCTCCGTGCCTTGGCAAGTATCCTTGAACAAAAGCACAGCTACACAGAACAGTGACATCTACCTGGAGAGCCGATACAATAGTGCCACACCAGGATCTGAGTTGGACTAGCTGTCAGCTCCTCTGGATTCCTCGTGTACTTTCAACACCAGTGCTAGGAAGCCCTGGTCCTCGGTGAGCCCTCTCTTGGGTGTAAAGTCAGCGCCTGCTTTTCTAACCACAGAGAAGTTGTGTGAACACCACACCAATCCCATACTTAACATATGGAAGTTACGTGCCACAAACTAAGCTGCTTGGTTATAGGGGCCGTGTTAGGCCACCTCTGTCGCTGATATTCTAGAACTTGAAATGACATGGGAAAGTCTCTAGCCCACTCTTTTACTGAAGATGGGACCCAAAAGCAGACCGCGATACAGAACTCTGAATCCCATAGTCTTTCCCTGAGCCCCAACACATAGTCATAATAAACATCTTCACCTACACATACAGCTAACAATTACTAGCTAAAGCCTCTCAGGTGAGTTCTGGGCCAAGCATGACTGCTACAGGGTTAAGTCCTGCAACAGCAGGCAGCTCCTGCTGTGCAGATGGAAGCTTGGTGGCAGTGCAGAGCCCATAGGTAACTCTGAGAGAGAAGGTTACATGTTGCTATGGTATTGATCATTCTATCTTTATGGCACTTCTTTTTTTTTTTAAATTAATTTATTCATATTACATCTCAATTGTTAGCCCTTCCCCTGTTTCCTCCCATTCTTCCCTCCCTCCCATTTCTCCCCTTCTCCCCTCCCCTATGTCCGTGACCGAGGGAGACCTCCTCCCCCTATATATGCTCTCAGAATATCAAGTCTCTTCTTGGTAACTAGCTATCCTTCCTCTGAGTGCCACCAGGTCTCCCCATCTGGGGGACATGGTCAGAATATGGCACTTCTTTTAGAAGTTCAGGTTGATTTTTATTTGTTAATCTACAGTAACATGAGTAAGTTCATAAGTCGTGGATGCTCAAGGAGATAAGCCATGGATATAATAGGCATTTACATGCTTTTAATAAAAGGGAAATTGTCTGTGTATGAAAGGACAGAGTCAGTAGGTTAGTGTGTGTGTGTATGTGTGTGTGTGTGTGTGTGTGTGTGTGTGTGTGTGTGTTTGGGTAGAAGGGTCTAAGAGTTAAGGCAGTGGTTTTAGAAGGAGGTGAAATAAGCTAGCACAATGGGCTGGAAGGCATTGCAAGAAGAGAGCTTCATTTTATGGAGCTTGACCTGACTCTGGGCCTCATAGGGCTAGCAGGCCTCTCGCTGCCTTCTGAAATGACCAGCAGAAAGTCTGCTATAATGAAACTAGACAGTCATGACACCAAAATAACATGACTTCATTTATGTACAAGACATGGGGAAAGGCTACAGGCACATCAACAGTAAGGAGCTGAGTGTTACAGTATTATAGAATATAAAGTGCACAAATATGTGACAGCTCTGCCTTTTGGGTAGCTTTACTTTGTGTACTCAGTATAATTTTAATAAGTTGGGATTAATTTCTTTAATAAATCATATAATCCTTTTAAATTCTGAGCACCAGTATACACAGCCCAAATTAAGTCCCCCAGCACATGAAAGCTGAGTCTCACAGATCGTCACTGAGCAGTCAAGCCTTTAGAATAACACTGAGCAGCCTCAACTTCCTGCAATTGGTTGAAGTTTTGTTTCTTGGAAACTAAATACATTTTCCTAAAATGTTTACACTATCTGTAGCTTTTGACGAGTTAAAAAAATTAGGATATGAGTATAAATGTTTTGCTTTTGTGTATATGTATACCTTGTGAGTGCCTGGTACCCTGGAGGTCACAAGAAGGCATCAGATACCCTGGAACTGGAGTTATGAATGATTGTGAGACCACCCCCCCCCCATCGTTGTGAGTGTTTGGAAACTGTCCCTGGGTCCACTATGAGAGCAACAAGTGCTCTGACCCACTGACCCATCTCCCCAGACACCTGTTGGCTATTTTTGCTTCACAAAATACCTATTAAGTGCTACTGGGTAAAGTGATAGTAGTGAGTATGGCCTGGTGTCTTAGGACATCTTCATTTATGACAGGGGGCATTTGTTTTGCTTACTAGTGTCTTCCAAGCATCTGGAATAGGGCCTGGTTCAAGGCAGACACTCAATGTATCTGATAAATGAATGAATAATAAATGAATGGATAAAAACACTAACATAATATTAAAATTCTTAACATGTAAAAATAAAATGAATAAATAAACTAATAAAAACAAACAAATGACTCTTACACAAAGGATGCCTTCGGGTAACTAATACCGTCAGGATGGGGAACAGTCTCCCAGCTCCTAAAGGAGGTAAAAGAGTTTTCATAATGCTTTGCAGCTTTCCTGGTGCCTCCCCAGGACAGTCAGAAGCCATGGGTCTGCTCTGTGTACTGAGGCTTCTCATTTCCACGTCAGCCTTCAGGCAGTCAATGGATTCCATCTCTGTAAAGCCACCCAACTATCTGTTTATCCCAAGTGCAGCACAGACGCTCTGTACTTGAAAATACCACCCTAAACATACTCAAGCACACAGCATCCTTAAGCTGGGGCATGTCTGATGCTTCTTAAAACAGCCAGTTACCTGGAAATGAATGTCTTGTGCTGACTTAGAGACCTCTTTTTACCCCCTGAGGTATGATCTCTTGTAGCCCGGCTGGCCGTGAACTTGCTATGTAGCCAAGAATGACTTTAAAGTCCTGACCCTGTGCCTCTGCCTCACAAGTGGCCTCACCACTATGCCTGCCCACTGACCTACTTTAAACTGCCACATAGTTACTGTGACTGTGTAATCAAGAGTGACACTTAGAAAACAGTGTTATTACTCGTGCTTTAAAATAGGACTGATATGGGTCTGGAGTGATGGCTCTGCAGTTAAGAGCAATGGCTGCTCTTCCAGAGGTCCCAAGTTCAATTCCCAGCACCAGCATGGCAGCTCACACTTGTCTCTGACTGTACTCCCATTTGACTTTAGTCCCATTGGATCCAGTGCCCTCTTCTGGTCTGCATATATTCAGACAAAACACATATACATAAAACACATACCTAAATAAATTAAAGTCATTTAAAATATGACTGATCCATAAATGAGATACATATTAAACCAATTCACAAAACTAGACATTTTAAATATCTTTATATTAAATAATAACGGGAGCCTAACATAATTTTGACATTTTTAAAAGTCTCAACTAGTACAACAGAGTGAAACCGTAACAACCCATTCTCAATAGGCAACGATGAAAGCAGTGGTTTGATCTCAGCATTTAGAGACAATATATATTTTTTAAAGGTTTTGTTTCTTAATCATCTTGGTTTAAGGGTCTGTGAAAGCCCATCTTGCTCCACTATGTAAGTGAAAAGAGAGGCGGCCTCCTCTTCCCTGCAGCGCTAAGAAAAGGACCGTGCATATACTTAATGTGCTGCAAAAGTGGGCTTAATCTCCACCAAGGTAAAACAAAGGATTGTAGGACAACACAGCCAGAGTGGTGACAATGGAAGCCAGAGACAGCAGTGTGGACAGTAGTCAGTAACAGCTGCTCATAAGAACCCTGCCAGCCAACCCAATACCTGAACCACCGAAGAAATAAAAACAGCACATGCCACAAAACGTCGTCCCTCAAAAAGGAGTGACAGAACCTAGGAACCGTGGTACTGCTTGTGAATTATGTGGTCAGAAAAATACATTCATCTGTGAAAAAAAGTTTCCAGTGCATTTACATTGGGGTATTTTGAAATTATTTGATACTCATATGTAGTTAGGGTTTTTTTTTTTCCAATTTTATGGTTAATTAAGACAACCAGCTAAAAAATTAGACATTTAAGGACATAAATTAAACTGCTAGGTTTATCTGTATCTGTAATTTCAACTTTTGCCTTAAGGAAAGTTTCTTCCTTAGTGGGTGTGCAAAGATAATTTTATTCAACACAGGACCAGTAATGACAGCAAAACTTATTTAGCTTGGTGGAATATAGACTAAACAGAAACTACTTGTGAAACTATTTGGAAAATGTTCTTTCCTCTATTGCTGTTTAGTTTCATTTATTCCTAACCAACAACAAAGCTAATCCCCTGAAGAGAGCAACTGTGCATTTAGTTTTACACGGCCAATGTAGGACATATAAGAAGACACAGTCGGCTGAAGGATGGCCTTCATCTATAGTGTGATACATCATTGTATGTCAGGTTGACCTTGAACTTTGCCATGGGTGAAACAGTGGGGACATGTCAATATGCCAATATTGGTCACTGTCTTCTGGGACAAATATTCCTACCTCAAGAAGGTCCCCCGTAACGTCTGCCTTCCCAACCGTGTACAGCTCTTGAGCGCTACACGGCATTTACTAGAAGTTGCTATGCCCTACCTTTCCCAAACACTCGCATTCTAGTCCTGATGCCTTGAGTGGGTCTCTGCTTTTTGCTCACAAAATACAGTTTGCATAAGTGACTCTCCGTTTCACCTTCAGTAAGACGCACGCCGTCCTTCAGAGCGACAGGTTTCTGATTAGAGGAAGATCCACTTGCTATCATCAGGTGTAGCAAGTGCGTGGTTCTTTCTCGCATTTCCCTAGAAATACCACGTGTGAAGGAACAGTAGCAGGAAGGGATCACAGATGGGAAGAAAAATGTCGCCAGAGAAGAGAGAAATTCGTGTTTATACTGCGTTCATCTGCAAAGAGACAAAATGAAGTTAGGTTCATCCGTCTCGCGCATCCCATGCCGTGCGATTCGTGTGTTCACACTGTTGCCTGTCCTAGAACGGAAGGCAGGAGAATGCTTCCTACAGCAAACTACCACCGTGTCCTCCCTGCACTAATCGGGGCCTTTCACATCACCTAAACTGATGGATTACTACTCTCTGGTCTGTGGGATTAACTTCCTGACTCAACCCAGACAGACCATAGAAAGCTTTCTGCTGCTATGCAAGTCTGGGGACAGGCGCACGGCAAATCAGTGCATTCAAAACAAATGTGAGGAAATGCTGAGCCCTACGCCAGAGGGAGAGAGGGACTGATGGACCAACGAGGGGAAATGAGGACTTCCCCTGACAGGCCACTGAGTAAGCAAACTTAACAAAGCCTGCGGTTCCCACGTGGGCGGGAGAAGCAGACTCACGACGAAGCACTTCAGCACTGCTCCCTCGCCTGCCCAGCCACCCTGGATACCAAAGTCAGCAAACTGCCAGGCAGCCCTGGCCTGCTGCTAGCTCTGGCTTCCACGCTGGTGCAGTTCTGGGTGTCTCCGGGCTGGTTCTGCTCCTTGGCTGCTCTGAAGACTTTTCTGACACTGACACCACAGGGTATGGGTGTGTACATGCTGCCTGCGTCATGTATTCTAGAGAGTGGAGGTAAACGTCCTTTGGTACACAGGGCAGCCCTCTAACGAAGAGTTCTCTGGCTCCAGATGCCAGAAGAACCAGTGCCGACTGCACCACAGCACAAAGGCTCTTGGGAGTTTCAGGGGAGCGATTATAGACTGAAAAGCATTTGAAGGGTTTGCCTCTTAGGTTGCAGTCTGGTTGATGGCACGAGTCTGTAGTTGAAATGATGTAGAGTAGGAGCGGGGGGGGGGGGGGGGGAGAGTAGCAGGGGGCGTAGGAGCGGAGTGGGGGAGGTAAAGAGATTAAGAAACCCTGCAGCTGTCAGCTCTGCAAACCTCAAGGTCGTCACATGTTAAGTCGCCAGGAGCACCTGGCCCATATTCTGCTCAAAGTCTTAAATCTGAAAGCATGTATAAAATGTCCACTACAACACATGAAAAGTAGCAGACACTCTGTTGGTATTCGCTCTGCACAAAGGCTTCTAGGAAGGTAGGCTGATCCTTTTCCGGTCCAGAGGGACAAGTCTATTGTATGGAAATATTGAACTAAATAAGTATCCAAGTCATATCAGAAAAAACACCGGTATATTGGGCCTTATGGGCAATTCCTCAGTAGCCTGGGAGGCAAGGCTAGACCAGCCATCAACCCTGACTACCTTTTAAGTCCATGCTGCCACCTCCACACTTGTTGGAAATAAGCCAGCCCTGAGACTTGTTTCTACCACAGAGCACAAACCTAATCCATTTGTTTGTTTTGTGACAAGAGTCTCTGTGTAGTCCAACGTGGCCTCCACCATGAGATCCACCTGCCTCAGCCTCCCAACTGCTTAGCATTACAGGCAGAAATCATGAATTAGGTAGAGGACGGAGCACATCATCGTGGAGTTAAGCCAATCTGACAGGGTAGGCTCATCCTTACCCCGGCTAACCAGAGAGGGGCCTCTGCTGGAGCCGCTGAGATTGCTGGGGTTCATCTGGAGGCTCTACTGTGATGGGTGGACGTCTATCCCACACTAGTTTTTTAGGCCTATGTATCCTTACCTATCTTTTTCCACAAGCCAAACAAGTAAGACCACTGGAACAGAATAGCTACAGGGGGGCAGCCAAAGACTACAGAAGCATCCTGGAATTTGTTTGGGGGTGTGAAACACCCCCTCAGCATCGCCTTCCAGCATGTTGAGAGCAGTGCTCTGTGCACGAACGGAGGGACTGACAGCTTAGCGTTTCCGGGTCACAAAACAACGGCAATGGCCGGGGGAACTCTATGTGCCAAAGCCCAGGCGTGGGCGCCCTGCCCAGCGCTGCCTTCACCTGACTGGGCGCCCTACCCAGCGCCGCCTTCACCTGACTGGGCGCCCTGCCCAGCGCTGCCTTCACCTGACTGGGCGCCCTACCCAGCACCGCCTTCACCTGACTGGGCGCCCTGCCCAGCGCCACCTTCATCTGACTGGGCGCCCTGCCTAGTGCCGCCTTCACCTGACTGGGCGCCCTGCCCAGCGCCACCTTCACCTGACTGGGCGCCAACGGATTCTGCCTGACGCACAGGAAGTGCCTTCTAAGTGGCCCCCACCAATGGTGGCCGTGGGGATGGCAAGTGATTTTATGAGTGTAAAAGCTCACCCCGTTTTGGAACCACGTGATCTATCTTAAATTTTCTGAATCAAACTTTACATTACTTCATTTTTCATATGAGACTTCCAAAACACTTTTCACACAAATATCAGCGTGCTTCTTTGAAAAGACCAAAGGCTCCGTTTGTCAAGAAAATAGCACTATTTTGTGAGCACACTAGCTGAGCCAAGTTCAACAGGCAGGGAGCTGTAAGAAGCTGCTTGACGGTTTTTAGTGTGCTTCATGAGGCGAAGAGTGAGGTCAAGGCCACACATGGGAAACAGAACTTCTGAGGCGACATTTGGGCATTCTCCAAGGTCCTGACTATCTGTGCATGAAGCCTTACTCACAGGGCCCTCACCCTCTCCCATCCCCCTCTGACCGCCCTCTCAGTACTGAACACATTTTTTTGCCAAACGCAAAGTACATGGTGATGAAGAAAGGCCTGCACTGGCTAAGAGAATTATTTTTGAAAGCATTAAGCAAGCTTTGAAAAATAAAATTGGACTGACTCTGTGTGGAAAAGAGCTTAAAATTAAACAGCGTCAGCAAGACTCCAGTCACCCAAACAAAACACGTGGGATGAAGGATCCCAGGCTGAAAGGCAAGCAGTCCTATTTAACCTGCTGAGTAACATTCTCCCAAAAGATTTTCTTTCGCAAACACCGTGTTTCTATTTAGATAGTAGACCCATTAACTCACACTCCCTGAGCCGTTCCTTCTGCCCAAGTCCTTCACAGCCTCAGAAGCCAGCAGCATGAGCTAGCTCAGAGAGATAAAACAGGCCGAGATATCTGCTCCACTGCAGCTAGTCAGCGAGCAATCAGTGGGCCCAACAAGCATCCATTCCTTCCGAAGAATAACTCCTTCACTGAGGCCCCAGGTAGACACAGCAGCCACAGGAAAACGTCTGCCTCTGAAAGCAACCTTGGTCCCTTAGCATGTAACTGTTCCACAGGGCTAGACCTTTCTACCTTGTAGGGGAAGGGAATGTGTGCACCTGAAAGGCCAGGGATTCAAATCCTGTTGAAAAAGCAGCTAGCTTCAACACAGGCTCATCTAAAAATGATGATGATGGTGATGATGGTGGTGGTGATGGTGATGATGGTGGTGATGGTGGTGATGATGATGATGGTGGTGGTGGTGGTGGTGGTGTTGGTGGTGATGATGGTGGTGATGATGATGGTGGTGATGATGGTAATGATAAAATAAATGCCCTTTCCTTGGCTCTGCCCACGGCTGCTCCTCACAGGCAGAACTTCAGATCCAGGGCAGTGCCAGCCTGCCTCAAGCTTTCTCAGGGTGGGAATACATCTCCTCGGTACTCACCATGCTGTCAAATTCTGAGCCCACTATCCGAGACATCTCATCAAACTCCTCTGGAGACATGGGAAGCAGGTTGTCTGTGGTCTGCAGCCTAGAAGGATGGCTAGAACAGAGAGAGAGGAGAGGGCAGCGTCAACACCTAAGCTACGTAGGCAGTGGTGCAAACAGAGACATGCTTATCTATGACTGAGGGATATCGCTTCACGTCTTTACTTCATTCAGAAAAATGCACACTTTATAAAACATTTCTGAAAGATTACAGATCGTGGGAGGTTTATGTCCCCAGCCCGGCCCCTTGGGAGTCACTAGACTTTAGACATGAGTAAGTGCCAGACGGAGCCTACATCACTGCTGCCTGCTGGAGCCTTCAGTGTGAAATGTGCAGTGTCGTCCTGTGATGGCAGAGTCTCGAGGCTCACCCTGGACAGAAAAGCACCAAGGAACGTCTGGGGATCCCTCATCCCTACCTTGAGGTCTATGCAGACAGGGCTGCTCCACAGAGTGCGCTACATGAAGGCTACATCCATTCACCCCCAGACAGTGCCGCAAGCCAAATAACTGACAATGACTTTCCAACACTTTCTACCTTTTATGAAATGAAACAACAGAATAAAAGCAAGCGGAGAAAATGTATCTCAGTTATGACTTAGGCCTTCACTTGATTGAAAAGAATTACTTTCCCACTCATCAATTTTTGTTTATTTTATTCATACTTTTTTTTTCAAAGTTATCAGTTTGGGGAGAGCGTATATTCCTTACATACAACTTTGTTTTATTTTTATTTTGTTCATTGTTGTTTTGGGTTTTGTTGTTGTTGTTGTTGTTGCTGCTGCTGGTGTTTTTTATCTTACAACAGTAAAATGCTGGTAAACAATGACACCAGGACTACTTATGATCTTTCCAAAAAGTCCGACTGGTGACAACATGAATGACAATGAAAAGCAAGTCAGTGCAATCAAAGGGCCCCAGCCAGGAACAAGGCTGGCTTGAGGTTCTGAACATGTCAAGTCTTCTGTGATCACTTACACTTCAGACACAGAAATCAACTCAGTCTTGATGTATCCAGTTCGCTTAGGGTCATCGAGCTCCATGGGTTCCGGTGCTGGAAGCAAGCACATCATTACAATCCGCAAAGCAGGAATCACAGGGGAACACAACAGGCACTTTGACAAGTCTCTTTTACTTGACAGCTCATTGTCCTGAAGCCTTATGGGTCATGACCTTCCTGCCCAAGTCACCTGAAAGCCTGGTGGGAATGGAGGAACAAGCAGGAGAAGGCTAGGCCTCTTCCCAGGGCTTGTAATCTGACAAGGTGTGTGAGGTCATGCATGCTAAGGTCTCTCTGTCCAGCTGGCAGGATGCACACGGCCGTGGGGCAGGCCAAGGGCAGCCACACTGCACCAAAAGTCCTGATAGTGCGCGACTTCAGATTCCAAAAGCTATCAGCTTTGTTGGCAAAGCTGGCAGGGCCTAACTTGAACTGTTGGAAATGTAGTCCAGTGACCTGGGAGGCAGACTTGTATCCTAAGATACAAGTTTCCTGTTTGTATAGTCACTAACAAATGACTGAGCTGGGAGAAACTGGTTAGCCTTGCATCGTACCCTTTACCCCTTTCATGTGGAAAAACTAGTAGCAAAAATAGAAAAGAAGACACAGCCCCTTCCAATAGCCTTCAAACAGAAACATGTATTCATTCCTTGCAGTTCATTTCAACTTTATTGAGTTTATGCTGTGTGCTTTTTTTTTTTTTTTTTTTTTTTTTGAGACAGGGTCTCTCTGTGTAGCCCTGGCTGTCCTGGAGTCACTTGTAGACCAGGCTGGCCTTGAACTCACAGAAATCCACCTGCGTCTGCCTCCCAAGTGCTGGGACTAAAGGCGTGCGCCACCACGCTCGGCCTATGCTGTGTTTTAAAAAGCCTGCTACATTAATTCAAGAGAGTGGCAACACTATAGTTGGCATTTGTGCCACCACCGTTCCACCTATAGGACAGTGAGGACCAATGTGAGTTACTGAACTTGTCTGGGATCAGCTGAACACCAGGAACGACCTCCCTACACTCTCCCTCACAGCCGCCACAGCTTGCGTCACGCTCACCTTCCTTTGGCCTGGAGTAATACTTTCCGAAGGCATGGTCTTTGTCAATATTGGGGTACAGATACTTCAGGGGGTTCTCTGGTATGTTCTCAGCAGCCATGACTTTGTAATTGCGAATAATATCTGGGAAAGTAACAGCTGAAAGCTCTTTCTTCGTGTAGGGTTCAACGGCATGGAAGTCGGGCTCTAAAAGGAAGGAACTGGTGAGGCCCAACCCCAGGGAGAACCAAAGCAATTCAAGGGAGCCCAGTGAGAACTAGGTGCCGCCTGCCAACCCTCGGGAGCCTCTGTAGTTCTAAGGACATAATCTTGCCTAAGGCAGGAAGCAAACACCGTCTTCACTGTTTGGTCACAACGTACTTGCTGATCTCCAGACAGGGTCTAACTCCAGCCTAGAGCAGCTCTAACTGCTTGCATTCCTAACAGAGCAGCGCCCGGCTGCAGGTAAATAATCACTGCCCAGGTCACTAGGCTCAGGCTGCAGAGCACGTTATTAAAGATCGGCTCTTTCTGCTTTTCCTTTCAGATCGAAAAATCCTGTTTTATTAAAAACAAACAATTCTCGAACCAAAACTAAGATGTGGAGTGTTACTTCTTCCCAACAGCCCTCCAGGGAATAAGCTGTGCTTCAGTGCTCTCCTGTGAGGAGCCAGGGTGTGCACTGCTGCTCTGACCTCTCTCTGTGTGTGTGTGTGTGTGTGTGTGTGTGTCTATCTGTGTGTCTGTCTGTCTCCCTCTGTGTGTGTGTCTGTCTCTGTTTCTGTGTGTCTGTCTGTCTCTGTCTGTCTGTCTCTGTCTGTCTGTCTGTCTCTCTCTGTCTGTGTGTGTGTGTCTGTCTGTCTCTCTCTGTCTCTGTCTGTCTGTCTCTCTCTCTGTGTCTGTCTCTGCCTGTCTGTCTGTCTCTGTCTTTGTCTGTGTGTGTGTGTCTGTCTGTCTGTCTCTGTCTTTGTCTGTCTCTGTGTGTGTGTCTGTCTATCTGTCTGTCTGTCTCTCTCTCTGTGTCTGTCTGTCTTTCTCTCTCTCCTCCCCCGACCCCCGACTATCCCTAGAGCCTAAATCCCTGTAGCTGTAACTGTAGCTGTAGCTGTAGCTTTCCTGGCTGTTTCTCAGCCCACCTCTCAGTAGCCTTGGGAAAAGAACTGCCAGGAGAAAAGAAACAGGCTGAGCTCAGCACTAGGCCTGCACTAGGCCTCCTGCTCTTTTTATCAGAACCAGACTGAAACAAGTAGACTCAGAAGACTGTCCTTTTTTCTGAACCAATCCATTGAATACCCAGGGCCAGCCCAGCTTTCCCTCCACCTCTCCAAGCAAGCCTTAAGCAACCATCAGTTTGTGGCTCTTACTTTTCCCATCTGTTCTGTTCAGTTTCATCACAGGAAACCTGCTGTACAATAGCATGGTTCTGGCATGCTTTACCATTTGATTAAGTAGAAATCTAATATGCAGCAGACAGGAAGGTGTTGCCTCTCTGCTGGGAGGTGGGCGGGGCTGCACCTCACCCAGGCAGTCCTGCTCGCAGGTGTGTGGAGGAATCTGCAAAGCCCATCTCACAAAGCCTGTCTCGCTCAGGCACTTTATCCCAGAATGAGCTGAGTCTGAAATCGTACACTGTGGGAAATGTGATTCTTCCAACAACTGGGTGCAGAGAGCACTGACTCACATCCTTGATCTGCAGGCACACAACCCTGAGAGAAAGGAAAAACCTGGCCTTGTGCTCAGAAATGCATCGTTTCCACACCCCGTCTGCAGGCAATGTATCATCACCAGTGTCCACCGTGGCTTAAGTCTCTCTTGGAGAGCTTAGTGTGCAATTATAGGTATGTGATTTCTGTCCCCAAACTACTCTAAAGGCCTGGTGCGTGTGCTAGAGTTCACACGTGTGCAGATGGCTTCACTCACCGCCTCCATTTTGGGACCGCTCCACCCATGTGAACGTGATGGCTCCTTCCCGGGAGCTCTCACTGAACCGAAGCAGGAAGGTCCCAGGCTGCTGGTCCTTGAGCAGAGCACGTTCTCGCTCCTTGCTGATAAAGCCCATGATGCACCTGGGCATTAAAGAGATTTGGGGAGACACTCTGTGATTCATTCATGAATTTAATTTTCACTGCTGCATACTACGAAAAACATATGCTTTCATATGTTTAACTGACACTGAAACGAGCGTTATACATGGGTGTGTTCAAAAAAAGGAGCAAGACGAACGGGGAGTTGGTCTGATGCTCGGTAAAAAGGCTTTTCTACTATTAGTTGCTGATTTGAAACACCATGAAAGTGTCTGCACATGCATCTCATACTGGAGATGCGGCCTAAGAAAACATGTTTTCACACACCAGCCCTTCAGGTCACCTGAAGTATATTATTGAGATACCAGTTGATCCTAGGAACGAATAAGCTAAACATTTAAATAAAAAAAAAAAAAGGCAGATTCCACAGTTGAGTGGAGAGTGGGGTCTGACTTTCACACGAACTCTGGTGCCTCATATTTGACCATGTCCCCTGAATTGGGAGGCCTGGTGGCACTCAGAGGAAGGACAGCAGGTTACCAAGAAGAGACATGATATCCTATGAGCATATACAGGGGGAGGAAGTCCCCCTCAGTCACAGTCATAGGGGAGGGGAGTAAGGGGAAAATGGGAGGAAGGGAGGAATGAGAGGATACAAGGGAGGGAATAACCATTAAGATGTAATATGAATAAATTAATAAAATAAAAAAAATTTAATTTTTTAAATTTTCAAAAAAAAAAAAAAAAAAAAGGCAGAGTCTCACTGCTTGGCCTTAGCCGGCCTGGAACTTGCTGTGGTCACAGAGATCTGCCTGCTTCTGCCTTCAGAGTGCTGAGGTTAAAGGCATGTACCACCCCTCCTGGTGGTGTTTGCTTCCTCACTAGGGCAGTACAGTAAATACTGTCAACTTTTGTGGGAATGAACGGATACATCAATGGCACTCAGAGGCTTTAAATTTGGCTTTTTAAAAATACATGTACACATATCCTAAGATACGCTTACTCTTCTGAGGGCCTCCTCACTGAATCCTGACCCCATGTATGTGTGCGCTCCTCCTGTCAAACCATGAAGCCCAGCTCTGGCTTTGTCTCAGCCTTAGGAGCGCATGTGAAATGCAGCTCGCAGGGGCCCTTACCCATCATTCCAGAGGCCCTTACCCATCATTCCAGAGGCAGAGCAGGTGCTTCTTAATGAGTTCTAGGATGGTGTCAATCCAAGGCCAGAAGGAAAAGTTTTTATCGTTAATATTTTCCTGAAAGTATACAAATGCACAATTGGTTAACGGAAGCAGTGTCTTGCCCTGCCCCTTCCGAAGAGGCCCCAGCTCAGGCAAGAATGGCTGTCAGCCCCCAGTGAGGTGGCCTGGGTCCCTGCGAGGGTAGCGGTCACCCCCCAGTGGGGAGGCCTGGGTTCCTGCAAGTGTGGCGGTCACCCCCCGGTGAGGAGGCCTGGGTCCCTGCAAGGGTGGCGGTCACCCCCCAGTGAGGAGGCCTGGGTCCCTGCAAGTGTGGCGGTCACCCTGCAGTGGGGAGGCCTGGGTCCCTGCCTCTTTCTGATTTGCTAGAGCTCTTCTTTTCTCTTCCCTTTTCCCAAGAGCAGTACCCAGTGGGGATAACGATTTCCAAGATGCCTGGCAAACAGGAGCTGCCCTCACACCACAGAGCCCAGCAAGAGCGGCCAGGCTCCAGCAGGGTGTCAACATCCTGTGCAAGTGCCCTCAGCCGAGCACTTCTGCACATTTCACACGGCCTTAGCCAAAACCCTGCTGATTAGGAGGCCCCTGTGAGGGGACTGAGGACTGTCGGATGTGGAAGAATGTTATCACTCAGGCAGGTGCTTCCTGCGCGCTTGGAGACCAACCTCCTGCACTGAGGGAAAGTAAACAGCTTGCTCTAGGGGGTGTGAGGGGGACAGATAAACATGCCAGAATAAGCAAACAGTAAAACGACCACAGTGAGAAACAGGAGAGCTCCCTGGAGCGGAAAGAACTTAGTTGCCCATGCAGGACCCAGGCGATACCCACCTTACAAAACCTGGTCCACGGAATGAGACCGTCAGGGCCAGCGTTAGGACCTGAACAAACAAACACACACAAATTAGGCTTTTTGCCAAACAGAAACTGATCTGCTGCTCCAATTGGACTGACCTCTCTTGTGTCTACCGCAAAAAGTGACCACATCAGGGTTGGTATTCTCTGGCACATTAATTTGAAATGAATCAGAGGATATGATCAAGCAGTCTAAAACCTATGAGTGGTGGTTTTGTTACGCTCACTCCATTTTGTAAGACAGGTAGGTCGCCCTGGGTAGCCCACCCCGGGCTCAAATTCATCATCCCCTCCCGTGCCTCTGCCTCCACCAGCCTGAGATTACAGATGCGCAGCTTGTCTGCTGGTTTGATTTCAAAACGCATGTGAGATTACTGGGCATCCGATTATGAAAGTCTGCGGGGAAAGCTGGAGCATCATGAAGCTTGCCATCTGCCACCGCTCAGCTCCACTTCTTGAGGAAAGGTGGATCTCTGTAAATCCCACTCTATGCCGCTCCCTCCCAAGCTGATCTGACAGTGTTGTGATCTCTGTCGCCCTGCAATGCTCTCTGGAGAAGCCCTCTCTGGCCCACCCCCACCCAGCACAGTTTCCCACTGCTCCCTCTAACTGCCTGAAGTGCCCCAGCTTAAATGTACAGTTCAAAGTAAGGCCAAGAGCACCCCCATGTGATCAGTCGACCGATGCTGTAGTCATTAGGTACTTCCCTCGGCCTTCTCTCGGAGTGGACCACAAACCTGATTAGCCATACAAATTAAAACAGCCCATGGTCTGAGCTGTGACAAGTCCACTGCCTTTGTTTAAAGGAAACCACAGATAAGCTACAAGCAGGGGGGAAACCCTCACATCTCGTCACATCTGGACACAGAACAAGATCTTAGACCTTTGTTACCATGCACATTTGGGCAAAGACACTGCTGAGGGACAGCTGGTTAAGAAGGGTCCATATCTGCTGTGGTCTGTGTCACCCTGCTACACAGACAGCAAACCTGGACAACATGGTCCAGAGTGACTGATCAGACGAAACTGTGGCCCTGCTTCCCCAACACGGGCCCAACCGACACAAGAGTGTAGGAGTTTGCTGTTGGGTTTTTTGGTTTTGTTTTGTTTGTTTGTTTTCGAGACAAGGTCTCTTTGTGTTAGCCTTGGCTGTCCTGGACTCACTTTGTAGACCAGGCTGGCCTCAAACTCACAGCGATCCGCCTGCCTCTGCTGCCTGAGTTCTGGGATTAAAGGCGTGCGCCACCATGCCCAGCCCGAGCGTAGGGGTCTTAATCCTAGAACTTTATTATGGCAGGGGCTTACGTCATTTATTCCCTAGGACAGATAACAGCTCATCTTGCTCATCAATAACTTATTTCAGGCTCCTGTAACATATTTCCATAATCTAAAAAATTTCCCCGAAAGATCTTGTCTCAGAAATGTTACTGTAATTTACTTGGACGTAATCTTATTTTCAAAGCATGACTCACTTAGCTATAGTCGGCTGTAGTTAGAAAGCCAACTGATCTCTAACACTCTCTACCTCTAAGAAATAGAAGAGCAAGAAAGAGAAAGCTGACTCAGTGCGCATGTCCATCGTACCCAGAAGCTTCTCTCCCAGCATGCTCAGCTGGTCTGCATTGAGACCTCTCTTGGTGACCGATGAAAACTGCCAGCTCAGCACCTCTGAGAGCTGCGACCACCACGCACACGGCGGATTCAGGAAGAAGGAGAGATTCTGGAAAGAAAACATCCAGATGTTAGCGTCACACCGGAGCCACCAGCAAGCCCAGCCCGCCCCTGTGCTCAGTGCTGGCTTATGTGACACACAGCCTGTCACAGCTGGGGATGAGAATCCTCAGAATTAGCAGATTCACACTTGTGGATCTATTTACTCACTAAAATTTACTTCTAACTCCAAAATCAACACATAAGGCAATTTTGTGGTCACAGATTTGTTCTTCCCAAGTGAGATGGAACAAACATATCCTGACTTTTTTTTGTTTTTTGGTCTTTGTTTTTTGAGACAGGGTTTCTCGGTGTAGCCTTGGCTGTACTGGCCTGGCTTTGTAGACCAGGCTGGCCTTGAACTCACAGCAATCCACCTGCCTCTGCCTCCCGAGTGCTAGGATTAAAGGCGTGCGCCACCACCACCTGGCCATCTGACTTTTTATTGCAGCTCACAATTGTCTTGGCCTGCCTGGTTTTCACATTTTGTGATTTTTGTTGGGGACTTCATTGTTTAAAATGGTGCCAAGTGCTGGGCTGATGTGGCACGATGTGCCTAAGCCCACAAAACGGGGCGGCAGTAGACGACACACACACACACACACACACACACATACACACACACACACACACACACATACACACACACACATATACACACACACACATACACACACACACATACACACACACACACATACACATACACACACACATACACACACACACAAGTGTGCACACTCGATACACACACACGAGTGTGCACACTCGATACACACACACAAGTGTGCACACACCACACACAAACACACGACACATTATGGGGAGAGTTTCATCAGGCCTGCGTTACAGCGCTACTTGGTAACAAGTCGTCAGATACACTAGATAAGGCATTTTGAAAAAGTAGTACACTTATGCATCATGGGCCGACAAAAATGCTGCAACTAAACGCTTACAGGAGCTGAGCTCTGAATTTCCCCTGAAAGCTAGCATTCTGTATTTTGATTTACCAGAGTTCCTGCCTACTTCACAGAACATGAGTATTTCACCGAGAATCAACGGAGCAGTCTGCAGTGCATCCCTGCTCTGAGAAACGCATGCTCATGTATCAAATGCATACATCTTAAAACAAGCAACAGCAAGGGACTCCCTCTACAACCAGAGAGTAAAACCTTCGGCTGCCTGAGCTTGTTCACAGGGAAGGCAAGTCACCCTCCTCACACACAGCGCCTGTGTCTGACTGTTCTCCCCGTCACCAAGATCCTTAGCGAAGCCAGAGTGTTTGGCTTCTCGCAACACCTGGTTACCAGGAGCAGGCAGCAGCTTCCATCTTGGCTAACTGTACTAAAGCAAGTGTGTCTTCCATACCCTGGGTTCTGTCACCAGCATGTTGTACCACAGGATCGATGCCCAGCCACTGGGGAGCTGGCTGACGTTGGAGATCACCACGACGGGCAGAGAGGTGGTCTGAAAGTAAGCAAACACCTCGAGATCGTTTCAATCATCACTGTAACAGCTAAGCACTCGACAGTGGCTATGCAAAATTTGAAGGTTAATTCAAGTTTCTAGCTTCCTAGATCACAAATGTCAACGTAGTACTAGCTGGAAAAGATTGCCTTGGGGACGAGAGAGATGGTTTCACAGTTAAGGGCACTGGTTGCTCTTCTAGAGGGCCCAGGTTTGACTCCCATCACCCACATGGAGGCTCACGAGTGTCTGTGACTTGGGTCCCCGCAGATCTGATGCCCTCTTCTGGCCTCTGTAGGCACCAGACATACATGTGGTGTATAGACACACATGCAGATAAAACACCCATACCCATAGAATTTTTAAAATAGAACATTTTAAAGGGATCATCTTATTTTTTTTTTTTAGCAATTAGGTAAATAACTCTGAAATAAAAACTGAAAAATGGGGCTGGACAGATGGCTCAGTGGTTAAGAGCTCCACCTGACCTTCCAGAGGTCCTGAGTTCAATTCCCAGCAACCACATGGTGGCTCACAACCATCTATAATGTGATCTGATGCCCTCTTCTGCAGATAAAGCACTCATATACAATAAATAAATAAATCTTTTTTTTTAAAAAAACCCTGAAAAACAAAGCTTTGTGGAAGTAAAGATAGAGTGCACTGTCCCTTGGGAGGCTGTAAATCTTACCTCAAGGTCAATTACCAAGCCCGGCTGGCACAACTGGGTTTCGAAGCTAAGAGAGTGAAGTTCCTCAGTGACAATGAGAGGCCCCTTCGAAAAGGAAAAAAGAACAACTCGTTCACAATCCTGCAACTCGCAAAACCCAGACAGGTTGTAGGGATCCTGAAATCAACTGTGCTCCAGAAGACTTTGGAACTCTGCAATCTAGGCCAGTCTTATTATTCCAAGCCTTTTTGGTGTTCTCTCAGAGATGTTGGCAACTGTGGTAAGGATTACTTCCTCAGAGAAAGAAATATCGGTGGGAAACTGGCAATTACAGATGGGTTTATCACAAGCTCCGAGCTCTCACCAACCTCCAGCTGTCTGCCTGCTCCCATGGACTGCACATGTCACACGGCGGCAGAGGGGAAGGCAGACAGGGCGTGTCTCTCAAGTGAGAGCCTCTACTAAAAGGACAAAGTAACTAACCAGGTAAGCTTGCAGAGCTAAGGGCTTTGGCTTGGGAGAAAGGGACAGGTTTCCAAGTGCCTTCTTCGTGCATACCTCTTCTGTAAGTGTCACACTAGCTTGGAACTACAGGGACAGCTGCTACACCTAGGAAGTGACAAAAACAGCTAAGGTGCAAAACCTATTGGAAGGTGTCTATGCTGCACCAGCCAGCATCTGTCTCACTACTGCAGTGACCTCTACTGGTTGCGATATGAAATGACAGCAAATGGTATGTGTGCCAGGGACAACTACAAACCAAACCAGACCCAGGCCACTCCTCCATTCATCTCTCATTGTCCGTGTTTCTTTTGTTTTTTAGTTTTTCTAGTTTTTGTTGTTGTTGTTGTTGTTTTTGAGACAGGGTTTCTCTGTGTAACAGCCCTGGCTGTCCTGGAACCTCAGTTCATAGACCAGGCTGGCCGCTAAGTCTCAGAGAACTGCCTCCTTCTGCCTCCCGACAACTGGGATTAAAGATGAGCGCCACCATGCCTGATTTTTTTCAATTTTTTTCTCTCACTTTTCAATCACCACAAACATAAATTCTAAGGCTCGGGCTGTAAAAAGGGATCTATGACCAGACAGTGTTACTGTGTTGGAAATGGAATGGCAAGGAGCCCATGCGACACTAAGTCTCCAGCATCAGCCACTGTGCTGGCTACTTTTCTGTCAACCTGACACAAGCGATAGTTATCTGAGAGGAGGGAACTCAGTTGAGAAAGTGACACCATAAGGTCCAGCTGTAGGGTATTTTCTTAATCAGTGACTGATGGAGGAGTTGCCCAGGCCATTGTGGGTTGTGCCATGCCTGGGTTGGTGGTTCTGGGCTCTATAAGAAAGTAGGCTGGGCTGGAGAGATGGCTCAGAGGTTAAGAGCACTGACTGCTCTTCCAGAAGTCCTGAGTTCAATTCCCAGCAACCACATGGTGGCTCACAACCATCTGTAATGTGATCTGGTGCCCTCTTCTGGCCTGCAGGTGTACGTGCAGGACAGAACACTGTATACATAATAAATAAATATTTTTAAAAAGAAAAAGAAAGCAGGCTGAGAGCCGGGTGTGGTGGCACATGCCTGTAATCCCAGCACTAGAGAGGCGGAGGCAGGCAGATCACTATGAGTTCGAGGCCAGCCTGGTCTACAAAGGGAGTCCAGGACAGCCAAAGCTACACAGAGAAACCCTGTCTTGAAAAACAACAACAACAACAACAACAAAAGTAGGCTGAGTAAACTATTGGGGGCAAGCCAGTAAGCAGCGCCTTTCATGGCCTCTACGTTAGTTCTGTGTAGTGAGAATTCTGGATTTTCGTTTCATTAAAAAATACAGAAATAAGCTGGGCTCGGTGGTGCAGGCCTGTAATCCCAGCATTCAGGGAGGCAGGGGCAGAGACAGGCCAATCTCTGTGAGTTCGAGGCCAGCCTGGTCTACAAAGTGAGTCCAGGACAGCCAAGGCTACATAGAGAAACCCTGTCTCGTAATGAGCAAAAACAAAAATAAAAACCACAGAAATATTATAAGAATATGTTTTGTTTTAATCCCAGATGTGGGGATACGGAGCTGCTTTCAACTGTCTGCAGCAGCAAACTATGATTTGCCTTGAGCCATAACAGAAGAGTGGTTTTGCCAGCTGCAGATAGTGAATGCGATTGTGTGACATTTGGAATTCTGGGAACTTCTCAGAAGGCATATAAATGTTAGGGACCCCAGAGGTGGCAAGGGCTGTTGGTAGGTCGTTGTTGGTCAAGGTTTGTTGAGTAGACGTGAGCAAAGAAGAAACAACAAGAAGAAATTAGCTATCTTAACAGCTAAAATGAAGATTTCCCCAAGGAACTCCTGTGCCCAGTCAACAAGAAGTAGTCTAAGGATACACAGGCCCTTTGCCACCCCTGACTTTATCCCAGCATCTCTTCCTTTCCTGTTCCATTCCATTTCCCCATCCTATCTAGTATTAGGAGGTTGAAAGGGTGGGGAAGGGTGAAAGGTAGAAGAACCCACAAAGTGTCAAGAGCCTCCAGGTTCCAGCCCTCCTTGAGTTCCAGTTCTGACTTCCTTCAGTGCAGGACTATACTGTGGAAGTACAAGCCAAACAAACCCATTTCTTCCTAATTTTCTTTTTGTTCACAGTGTTTCATCACAGGCATAGTAACCCTAAGTAAAACAGTCCCTTTTAGTCTCTCACTCCAGCTTTGTTTGTTTGTTTGTTTCTTCACCCAAATGTAAGCAGCACGAAAGCCCACCTTGACCCATCCAGTTGGCTGCCTTTATGGGCCCAATAAGATTGTGGTATAAACTGCCTTTCAACCGGAAAGTACAAACACAGAATTTTTTACCATCCCCACAGATACTGTAAGTGCTCGCCCCTGTCAAGTCCCAGGACCTCAGTGATGTCCTCTGCGAACAGATCTGTCTGTTTAGGATCTACTCACAGCCACACACGCTTACCTCGTTAGTTCTGTTTGCCAGCATTTTTCTGTTCCTTCAATTGCTATAAACAGAAGAAACCAAATGGCAAGTTAATTATAGATTCACTGATCAGTCCTGAGTCAGGACTAGAAACAAAGATGTGACAGTCTCCTCAGAACAAGAGGGAAAGTGCCTCTTGCAGCAGCTTGGTGAGGTGTGGGCACTCTGAAGGGGAGGACACCCCCCGACCCCCCCAGGAACCAAGGCCTGTTCTTTCTGTATGCTGTAGTATGCCTCAGCAGTGCTTTCATGGCCCCAGGCTCAGAAAGCAGCTTCTCATCTGTCTCTGCAGAAACTTCCAGGCTAAGCTCAACACTCCAGGCCGACTTAGTCCCTTGGTTCATACTTCCATCCTGGAGCTTTAAAGGGCTGTCCTGGATACTCTCAGACTCCTGAGCTAGACGGAGCCTCCTGCCTCACACGTAGCTCTCTAACTATGAGGCATGTAGTTCATAAGCTGCTACCTAGTGGAAAAGGTACCATTAACCTTCCTTCAGGCTCAGCCGCAACGCTGGGTCCATGGAGATGGAAGGAAAGTACCGCCACCTTTCTACTCCAGTGCAACAGCAGTAGCCAGGCTGCTACACAACTTGGAAGGTGGGAGAGGCGAAGATGGGAATGGGTTCCCTGAGAACACTGCCGGAACCACAGCGACTGATCACAGAGGAGGGGAGAGGCTTATATAATGTATGCAACATGCAAGTTCATGAAGCGCGCTTTATGCAGAGCAATACAGCTCCCCCCACACACACCGCCACCGTCAGAAAACACAGCGAGGAGACATGGGACACAAAGATGGGAAAGTTTAGGGGCCAATATACTATATGACTTCTAAAGGACCAGAGGCAACAAGGCAGCAAACAGCTCTGCCTACCAGGTGCCGGAACTCGGCCGCCAAGCTTCCATTGGTGGACTCTTCCATGTTCATCACTTTTGTGTGCGTGCCCAGAATGTTGAACTTCCGGAATCTGTGCAACGCAAGACGCAAACTCTTAAAATGCTTCAAGCTACTAGACAGACAAGATGGCAAAGCGCAGTGGCGATGCTACACCTACCCTTTTACTGTGTTTTTCTCGTTCACATCTCTGTAAAAAAAAAAAAAAAAAAAATGTACACATGAAATAATGTGATACAGCGTAGATGCACATGATTACATAGCTATATAAATAAAAGATATAAAATAAATGCATAGGCGGCAGGTGGGACTGTAGTTACTTCCTAGCCCCCTGCCCCTTGCAGTTTACTCACTAAATATATTTTCTTCCTTTAAAAGAGAAAAAGAAAGGAAAAGGAGGAAATGAGAGAAAAGGAAGTGGGGAATAAAAAAG
This sequence comes from Acomys russatus, assembly GCF_903995435.1. Classification (NCBI taxonomy): domain Eukaryota; kingdom Metazoa; phylum Chordata; class Mammalia; order Rodentia; family Muridae; genus Acomys; species Acomys russatus. The sequence goes on from NC_067148.1 coordinate 3,527,659, forward strand.
CCTATCTGTGAGTGGAGGGGATGGCATGTGCCTGGATCTCAGCACACAGAAGACAGAGGCAGGAGGGCCATGACTTGTCTCATAAAAGAACACAAAATACATACAAACTAATGAAACAATAGATAATCCACGCCTGTGGTCCCCCGTTCTTTCTTTCACTCATTCCCTTACCATTCACATTCATGAGACTAGGTAACACTGCATGTCGCAGGCACATAAACGGTCGGCCTTGCATCTCTCTCTCACACAGCGTGCTACCAGCTAACTCCAGAGTACTGCGAGGGGTGAAGAGCCCACAGGTCCTCTGCGAATGGTGTCCTTGCTCTGTGCCGGCACCAGCTAACACAGTGAGCCACGGACAGAAACCCACGGTCCTCATCTTATTCTCTATTGTTTGGAATGATCTTGAGAAAAATGACGAGATAGCCAAGCAACTGGGGCAACAGGGCGGTTTCAGTTTTAAGTCTGAGGTTAATCTTTTTTCTTTCAGTGCTGGTTGCTCAGACCAGGGCCTCAGTTGAGGCAGTCCCATAAAACCTGAAGTCAAAACCATGGAAGATTTCCATATAAATATAAATTCAGTGATGCCTCTGCCGTGCATGCCGCGACTTGCTACAAAGATCACGTACTAGAGGCGTGGTCTCCAGGGGATGATGCAGAGCGCTAAGACCTGAAGAGAGGCAGTTAGGTCACCAGGCCCGAGAAGGCTAACATTTGCACTGTAAGAGGGCAAACAAGTGGCCTTATCAGTTTGCTCTTGCTTTCACAGGATTGTCACAGGCAATTCTACCATGTGATGCTATCCACAAGGCCCTGGTCAGTTCCCTGCCACCAGATCTTGAGTCTCCCAGCTTTCAGAACTGTGAGAAAAACAAACCTCATTTCTTTGTAAAGTATCCAGGTTCAAGTATTTTATTATAGCAACATAACAATGGACTAAGATAAGTCATGTTCTCACCAAATAGTATGTATCAGTAATATATGTATGCATATCTCACTCACAAAAGTTAGTTTTCTTCCTAGCTCAACTAGAAGGTCAGTATTTTTAGTAATAAAAAATGTCTATAAAAGGGACCTATATCCTATCTGTAGCTTTGTGATACAAAGCTGCCATGTGAAGTCTAAGAAGAAAAAGCAGAACTAGAATAGATGAAAAAAGACAAGGAACACACAAGGAAAAGGGGTGATCTACAGCAGAAAGTGTGAATGGGCCCCAGCATCTTAGGGGGGCCTGGACTAGCTTCAAGCAATACAAGGGAACGCAGTAGACATTGCAATGTGCACATTCCAAACAAACCTCCATAGATCTTGCATGCCTAGTAATTCCAGCAGAGACCCAGGTAAGGAGGCCATGCCACAACAGCCAGTCCCAATCCAGTTATACCAAAGGACTACAATTCACAGAATGTGAGCAATAATAAACTTTGAGGTGGCTGCACACGCCTTTCATCCCAGCACTGGGGAGGCTGAGTCAGGCAGATCTCTGTGAGCTCATAGCCGACCAAATCTACAAAGAACATTCCAGGACAGCCAAGGCTAACACAGAGAAAGTGTTTTGAAACGAAAAAAACCCACAATTTAAAAAAAAAAAAGACTTATTTATTTATTTATTTAATGTACTTGGGTGCTCTATCTGAATGTACAGAAGAGGGCATCAGATCCCAGTAGAGATGGCTGCGAGCCACCATGTGGTTTCTGGGAATCGAACCCAAGACCTCTAGAAGAACAGACTTGACTTGACTTAACTGCTGAGCCATCTCTCCAGCCCCAAAGCTTTGAGGCTTCAAGGCACTGAATTGTGGGGGTGATTTGTTATGCAGTAAAAGCTAACTGATACACAAAAAAAACAAGGATGATGACCGCAGGGAAGATAAGACCCAGACCGCAGTGAAGATTACTTCTTTTTGGTCCTAGCTCACAAAATTTTAAAAGCATTCACATTCCAAGAGAATAATTCCTTGACTGTTTTCTCGTAGATAAACAATACATGACAACTATAAGGGCATCAGATATTTACATAGTCTCTCCTAGTTTTTTGGTTTTTTTTGTTTTTGGTTTTGGTTTTTGGTTTTTTTATTTGTTTGTTTGTCTCTCCTAGTTTTAAAGACACTTTCAAATGTTTTAATCATCTGGATACATAAAATGACTGTCGAAGTTTTTGTTTGTTTGTTTGTTTTTATTGAATCCTCTTAAGTGTGAGCATTAATGTTGGGGAAATTTTTAGTTACATAGTTCACTAAAGGGTGGGAAGAAACAAAAGCCAGAGCAAGCTGCCCTGAATCACCACAAATCATTTTGAAATGAGCTAAGCCAGCACATAACAGAAACTAGCCAGGCGTGGTGACGCATGCTTTTAGTCCCAGCACTCGGGGAGGCAGAGGCAAATGGATCTCTGTGAGTTCGAGGCCAACCTGGTCTACAGAGCAAGTCCAGGCTAGCCAGGGATACACAGAGAAACCCTGTCTCAAAAAACCAAAACAAACAAACCAAAACACCAACAGAAACTAACAAAAGCTGTATGTGTTGGGCTGGGCAGATGGCTTCTTATTCTAAGTACTGTGGCTGGATCAGTGCTAACTGATATGTAGGGTCTGAGGGAAACAGGACAAGCCACCTCCATTTGGACTGCCATAAAAGAGCCTGTCTAGTGTCAGTCCCCACTGCCCAGAGGAGACACAAGCGAATGCAGCAGACTCCACTGTGGCCACTCACGCCCACCCCGCATGTCTCTAACCTCACTTCAGAAACAACCTCCCAGCTGGCTGCAGATGCACTGCCTGGGTCTTTGTGTGTGTGTTGGAGTCAGAGCCTCTTCTCTGGGGCTGGCCTAAGTAAGAGATGTAATATGAAAAGTCCAGCTGCTTTAAGACTCGAAGGCAGTGTCCTTTCCTCACGCACCTGCTCTAAGCAAAACTGCCAGTCCTCAGCAAGGAGGTAGGATGGCTCGCACGGGCTCTGGGGTACCTCAGTAGACACCTCTCCTCACAGGCTGTGCTGTTGGGACCTGCAGTGCAGCGTAGGTCTTGGGAAGAATTCCTAATCTGCTTATTTGATGGTGAGGTTAACAAACCAGTTTTTTAAATAGTATCTTAAATAGGATTTTTAAAACTTACTTGTCAAATGAGACTTTCACTTTCAAATTATAATTCAGCTCTTGCAATTTCACCAACAGTCTGGAAAGAAACATAATAGTCATTACTTTAAAAAAAAATCAACTAAAATTTATTTATTATGCCAATTCCCCAACTGTGAACATTTATATAACGCACTCTCCCCACTTTTAGATTAGGGTTATTATAACTGACAAGTTTATATAGCTATTTGGCTTTTCTTCTTACAGATATCCGTAGAATGAATTCCTACCTGACTTCACATTCTAACCGGAAGTTAGCAAAAGCAGCTACACTCTTATATAACCCAATAACAGAGTTTTAATCACAATTTCCACTTGTGATCAATACTACATGGGCAAAAAAGTGAGTATCACTCTTCATGAAACACATATTTAGCTTCCTGTGCTATAGGGAGAAATTATAAAGCACCACCAACAAATTCAATTACAACTACCAGCCACAATCAGAAAGGAGCAGAGTGCTACCAGAACACTGCAGGGGGCGTAGAAAGTAAGAGTGACCCACATAGAGAGAGAGAGTGGCCCACATAGAAAGAGAGTGACCCACATAGAGAGAGTGGCCCACGTAGAAAGAGAGTGGCCCAAGCCTCCACATGCCTCTGATCTGATAGCTCCTCGGGGAGCAGGTGACTGGGGTGGGTTTGCTCTTTCCTGTCAGTTGTGGGTTCCGGATTTCACTGGTGCATCTGCATGCTGCCGTAGGGCTGCCTGTCAAATACACACACAGCAACACCCTACAGAAGGCAAGCCCAGCCCTGCCAGTCAATCTCCTGAGCTGTAATTACTGCACGAGGCCACTCCCTAGAACACAGCAAAGCTTACACAAGAGCATCTCTACCACTACAGCAAGGAGAAAAGCGGGCTGCTTATGAACGCAATCCTAGTTTTAACGATGGAGACGCAGCGTGCCGTATATTTATGTACAGGTGTCTATGTGTGAAACATGCACGCATGTGTTTTTATATTGGCAGACAAAATTACGGGAGATAGACATCGGTGGTTGTTTACTGAAGTTGTCCACAGATATTTAGATCAGAGAACACTGGTACATCCTGGTGAAAGATATGACTTCACTCACCAGAAAAATGCATATGCCGTAATCTATAAGCACACACACTACTCCAGTGTCTGGGATTCAGAAAGCTCCATTAGGGGAGCCTCTGCTCACCAGGGGAAGGCTGCTGGGAGCTTTGTCTGTTAGACACGTTTCTGAAATTCTAAGTGAAGGGACTCCAGCCAGCCCAGCATGCTAAACATGGCTCTGGCTAGCCTTGCCTTCTCCCCCACTCCCTCTGCCTTGTTAAAAACAAAACAAAACAAACAATCAAAAATCCCATTAGACTGCATTCCTTGTATTTTTGGTTGCGAGCCTAGCCTTTAACAGCTGAGCCATCTCTCCAGCCCTAGACCGTAGTCCTAAAGCTAGCCACCAGGGTCTATGCCCTTATTCGGCCACTTCCCCACCTGAGGCTGATTCCCAGGTCCAGCTATCAAAGCATTGAAGTCCAGTAATCCAAGCCCCCTTCGGCTCACCTAATTTACATGCTCAATTACAATCAAACCCCTCATCCTAACACAGGGTTTCCCCTTTTACCTTTATAAACTGCCATTTCCCTACGGGCCCCGTCTCTCTCCTCTCTATCTATAGGCAGTCCGTTGTCCAACACTCCTTCCTGTCTCCTCTGCCCCTTTCCTTCCTCTCCCTTCTCTCTCTTCCTCTATCTCCTATCTTTGTCCCTTCTCCGTGCCCTCTGTCCCTCTTGAGCAAATACATATCCTGTGTTCGGAGAACTGGGTCTCGCAGTGCCGTGAGCTGACTTCGGGGTTCCCTACCCTAAGTTTCTTTTATTATGAAAATGTGTTATGTGTACAATTAGGAAAACCAGGCACATGTGTATGTATGTAACTATATTAGTTATACTTCTTTTTTGAGCATAAAGCTTGGCTACTCAAGCTGACTGCTGGAGCCAGGCGTGGTGGCACACACGCCTTTAATCCCAGCACTCGGGAGGCAGAGCCAGTGGAATCGCTGTGAGTTCGAGGCCAGCCTGGTCTACAAAGCGAGTCCAGGACTCTGTGTAGCTAAGGCTACACAGAGAGATCTTGTCTTGAAAAAAAAAAAAAAAAAAAAAAGAAAAACTAAAAAAAAAAAAAAAAAAAAAAAAGATTTTCCCTACATGGTGGCTCATGCCTTTAATCCTAGCACTCAGGAGGCAGAGGAAGGCAGATTGCTATGAGTTTGAGGCCAGCCTGGTCTACAAAGCTAGTCCAGGACAGCCAAGGCTACACAGAGAGACCCTGTTTCAAAAAACCAAAACCAAAAAACAAACAAACAAAAAACAAAAAAAACCCAAAACAAACAAACAAACCAAAAACAAAAACAAAACCCAACTGCTAGAAAATTGCTTCTCTAGAATATTCTACACAACCACTTTCCAAAAGGAAATTAAAGGGTCCGGTTTTGCGGTACACACCTGTTACCCCAGCACTCGAAAGCTGAGGCTTGAGTATTATAAGTTTGAAGCAAGTTGGGGTGAAAGAAGCAGGGAGTATTTAAGTCACAGATTCTGGGGCAGGCTGGCAGCATACGGAACTTACCTCAACTTCACAGTGAACTGTACCCCAGTCTTCAGGACCAGCGGCCTCTGAGGATGGGTTGGCATGCACGGCTGTCGTTCCACCACAAACGAGCTGCCAGTGTCCAGGGAAGTACAGACAAGTTAGTGTTTCCATCAAAATCAAAGTAGTAGAAAAATAAATGAATAACTTTCCCTAAAGAGACAATGGGTGGAAAAAAAGGAAGGACTGAAAATATTCATATTTTCAGGGTCCGACAAGTTGGGTAAGAAAAGTAATGTCGGCTGCAAGTGTAAAGTGACCTGTGGGTCACTGTGGGAAGGGGGCCATAATGGGCTAGCAAGTAACAAAGAATCAGATCAAAAGCCTGCCGTGGCTGTTAGAGCCTAGGCAGAGAGGCTGATGGGAAACTGCTGCAGGGCATCAAAAGACAAGATGTGGCATAGGCTGCAACCACAGCACAGGGAGAGGAGGCCGGGCATCGGAGGAGGTCACACTTGCTGGGCTAGGCAGACTGGCTGAGGGGCAGAAAGAGTGCGAACCACTGTCTCTCTCCAGGAAGCCAGAAGGGGGAGGAGGAGGCATGGGCACTAGCGGGCACGCAGGCAGAGTCCTGGCAGGAAGAACCGATGCAGCCCACCGTGGGCCTGGCCTCACCTCTGAATGAGCTGCTGGAAGAGGACGACGGAGCGTTCCGACAACACCTGCTTGTTTTTTGTAATCGGGTCCTGTTCGTAGGTGAATTTCTGTTCCAGCTCCTCCAGCTTTTTAAGCTGCTGACGAACCTGCTGCACACTCTCTGCAACGATAGTGAACCTGCGAAGGTACAAGACACGGGGTCTCAGAGGGCAACAGGCCCAACGCAGGCTGGATGGCAGAGGGCAACAGTCCCGGTGCAGGCTGGATCGCAGAGGGCAACAGTCCCGACGCAGGCTGGATCGCAGAGGGCAACAGTCCCGACACAGGCTGCATCGCAGAGAGTCACAGAACCCACGCATGGTATGGGCAACACATGGAGTTATGCTTCACACGTGGGAGAAATGGGCAGATGGAGGCCCGTGGTAGCACTAAGCTTAGTGACCAGTAGATCATACGCACTAAAGAATTATAGCAAAGGCCTCCCTGCACAGTTCTGAGAGTTGCTGTCCTGGATGCTATGGTCAACCTGGCACAAGCTATAGTTTTCTGGGACAGGGGGTGGGGATGGGGAAGAAACCTTAATTGCCTCCATCAGACTGGCCGAGGCAAGCCTGAGGTGAGAGGGCCCAGCCCGACACTCCCAAGCAAGTTATCCTGGGGTGTATAAGAAAGTAAGCTAGAAGGCATTGGGAGCAAGTCAGAAAGCAGCACGCCCCACGCCCTTCAGCCTCGGCTTCCAGGTTCCCTCCTGACTTCCCTCAGTGATGGAGTGTGACTTGAGATTGTGAGCAATAAACCCTTTCCTCCCCGGGCTGCTTTCGGTTATGGTGCTTTACCACAGCAATAGACGGACACCCTACCTAAGACAAAGCAGGAAATCCAGGTATCTGGGACTTCAAAGGATCTAGGATTTTAAAAAAGGACAGAGGCAGTGAACCAGCAAAGCAGACGCCTTTCGGTGGCAGAAAAAGCCCTAAGGAGCCACAGAAGGTTTTGTGCGGAGACAGTGATGGCACTGCAGGGCTTCTTAGAGAGACACCATTGGGACGGCCTAGAAGTTAGAGAGGAAAGAAAGGAGAAAGGATCCCAGGTCACACTTTTGCAAACCCAAGACTACGGGGCTCTTAGGCTCTTTCTTGCCAAGAGTCACTTGCTAAGTGTGTCACAGCTTCTGAGCCAGGCTTGTGGGAGTGTCCCATTATTCAGAGAACCACAGTAGGAAATCTCATTTAAAATATTCCTCTTCACCGAGAGCACTACTTCTCCTGGCAGCTTTACAAACTCAGACCTACAGCACCAGGAGGCTCCTCCTCACCATAACATGAGAAAGGAAGATGGCGGCTCGGTGCTTTGCTGAGGAGAAGCTGCCCAGTGTCTCTCAGCTCCCATCAAATGACTCACAGAGAAAATGGCAACTACACACTGGAAGTTAGAGCCCCTGAAGGAGGCTTTGTGGCCTATGGCAACCACCAGGGTCTCCAGATATCCCAGGGTTGACCACTGAGGGTCTAGGGATTCCATATTGTTCACAGGTCAAACAGGGTTGGGGAACTTTTCTCTCCTTACGAAAAATTTGGGACATATACAGATTATTCATAAAACAATGGCTGTATTAATTTTAACTTAAGGGACAGACTTCAATTACAAGAAAATAACCCCACTAGACCTTCGGTCCTTCGGTGCCCGCTGAGTATCTTAGCCCAGCAAGCCCTTGCTTCCATTCCAGGATCCCTGGGCTTCCTTCTCACCAGCTCTCAAGCCTCTCCCCAGCTATAGACACAGGCTAGCTCTCAAGCCTCTCCCCAGCTATAGACACAGGCTAGCTCTCAAGCCTTTCCCCAGCCATAGACACAGGCTAGCTCTCAAGCCTCTCCCCAGCTATAGACACAGGCTAGCTCTCAAGCCTCTCCCCAGCTATAGACACAGGCTAGCTCTCAAGCCTCTCCCCAGCTATAGACACAGGCTAGCTCTCAAGCCTCTCCCCAGCCACAGACACAGGCTAGCTCTCAAGCCTCTCCCAGCCACAGACACAGGCTAGCTCTCAAGCCTCTCCCCAGCCACAGACACAGGCTAGCTCTCAAGCCTCTCCCCAGCCACAGACACAGGCTAGCTCTCAAGCCTCTCCCCAGCCACAGACACAGGCTAGCTCTCAAGCCTCTCCCCAGCCACAGACACAGGCTAGCTCTCAAGCCTCTTCCAAGCTATAGACACAGGCTAGCTCTCAAGCCTCTCCCCAGCCACAGACACAGGCTAGCTCTCAAGCCTCTCCCCAGCTATAGACACAGGCTAGCTCTCAAGCCTCTCCCCAGCCATAGACACAGGCTAGCTCTCAAGCCTCTCCCCACCTATAGACACAGGCTAGCTCTCAAGCCTCTCCCCAGCTATAGACACAGGCCAGCTCTCAAGCCTCTCCCCAGCTATAGACACAGGCTAGCTCTAAAGTCTCCCCAGCCACAGACACAGGCTAGCTCTCAAGCTTCTTCGCAGCCTAGGACACAGGCTAGCTCTCAAGCCTCTCCCCAGCCATAGACACAGGATAGCTCTCAAGCCTCTCCCCAGCCACAGACACAGGCTAGCTCTCAAGCCTCTCCCTAGCCACAGACACAGGCTAGCTCTCAAGCCTCTCCCGAGCTATAGACACAGGCTAGCTCCCAAGCCTCTCCCCAGCCATAGACACAGCCTAGCTCTCAAGCCTCTCCTCAGCCTAGGACACAGGCCAGCTCTCAAGCCTCTCCCTAGCCACAAACACAGGCTAGCTCTCAAGCATCGCCCCAGCCACAGACACAGGCTAGCTCTCAAGCTTCTCCCCAGCCACAGACACAGGCTAGCTCTCAAGCCTCTCCCCAGCTATAGACACAGGCTAGCTCTCAAGCCTCTCCCCAGCCACAGACACAGGCTAGCTCTCAAGCCTCTCCCCAGCCACAGACACAGGCTAGCTCTCAAGCCTCTCCCCAGCCACAGACACAGGCTAGCTCTCAAGCCTCTCCCCAGCTATAGACACAGGCCAGCTCTCAAGCCTCTCCCGAGCTATAGACAGAGGCCAGCTCTCAAGCCTCTCCCCAGCTATAGACACAGGCTAGCTCTCAAGCCTCTCCCCAGCTATAGACACAGGCTAGCTCTCAAGCCTCTCCCCCGCCAAGACACCGGCTAGCTCTCAAGCCTCTCCCCAGCCAGGGACACAGGCTAGCTCTCAAGCCTCTCCCCAGCCACAGACACAGGCTAGCTCTCAAGCCTCTCCGCAGCCACAGACACTGGCTAGCTCTCAAGCCTCTCCCCAGCTATAGACACATGCTAGCTCTCAAGCCTCTCCCCAGCTATAGACACAGGCTAGCTCTCAAGCCTCTCCCCAGCTATAGACACAGGCTAGCTCTCAAGCCTCTCCCCAGCTATAGACACATGCTAGCTCTCAAGCCTCTCCCCAGCTATAGACACAGGCTAGCTCTCAAGCCTCTCCCCAGCTATAGACACAGGCTAGCTCTCAAGCCTCTCCCCAGCCACAGACACAGGCTAGCTCTCAAGCCTCTCCCCAGCTATAGACACAGGCTAGCTCTCAAGCCTCTCCCCAGCCACAGACACAGGCTAGCTCTCAAGCCTCTCCGCAGCCACAGACACAGGCTAGCTCTCAAACCTCTTCGCAGCCTAGGACACAGGCTAGCTCTCAAGCCTCTCCCCAGCCACAGACACAGGCTAGCTCTCAAGCCTCTCCCCAGCCACAGACACAGGCTAGCTCTCAAGCCTCTCCCCAGCCACAGACACAGGCTAGCTCTCAAGCCTCTCCCCAGCTATAGACACAGGCTAGCTCTCAAGCCTCTCCCCAGCCACAGACACAGGCTAGCTCTCAAGCCTCTCCCCAGCTATAGACACAGGCTAGCTCTCAAGCCTCTCCCCCGCCACAGACACAGGCTAGCTCTCAAGCCTCTCCGCAGCCACAGACACAGGCTAGCTCTCAAGCCTCTCCCCAGCCACAGACACAGGCTAGCTCTCAAGCCTCTCCCCAGCCACAGACACAGGCTAGCTCTCAAGCTTCTCCCCAGCCACAGACACAGGCTAGCTCTCAAGCCTCTCCCCAGCTATAGACACAGGTTAGCTCTCAAGCCTCTCCCCAGCTATAGACACAGGCTAGCTCTCAAGCCTCTCCCCAGCCACAGACACAGGCTAGCTCTCAAGCCTCTCCCCAGCTATAGACACAGGCTAGCTCTCAAGCCTCTCCCCAGCTATAGACACAGGCTAGCTCTCAAGCCTCTCCGCAGCCACAGACACTGGCTAGCTCTCAAGCCTCTCCCCAGCTATAGACACAGGCCAGCTCTCAAGCCTCTCCGCAGCCACAGACACTGGCTAGCTCTCAAGCCTCTCCCCAGCTATAGACACAGGCTAGCTCTCAAGCCTCTCCCCAGCTATAGACACAGGCTAGCTCTCAAGCCTCTCCCCAGCCATAGACACAGGCTAGCTCTCAAGCCTCTCCCCAGCCATAGACACAGGCTAGCTCTCAAGCCTCTCCCCAGCTATAGACACAGGCTAGCTCTCAAGCCTCTCCCCTGCCACAGACAGAGGCTAGCTCTCAAGCCTCTCCCCAGCTATAGACACAGGCTAGCTCTCAAGCCTCTCCCCTGCCACAGACAGAGGCTAGCTCTCAAGCCTCTCCCCAGCTATAGACACAGGCTAGCTCTCAAGCCTCTCCCCAGCTATAGACACAGGCTAGCTCTCAAGCCTCTCCCCAGCTATAGACACTGGCTAGCTCTCAAGCCTCTCCCCAGCTATAGACACAGGCTAGCTCTCAAGCCTCTCCCCTGCCACAGACAGAGGCTAGCTCTCAAGCCTCTCCCCAGCTATAGACACAGGCTAGCTCTCAAGCCTCTCCCCAGCTATAGACACAGGCCAGCTCTCAAGCCTCTCCCCAGCTATAGACACAGGCTAGCTCTCAAGCCTCTCCTCAGCCACAGACACAGGCTAGCTCTCAAGCCTCTCCTCAGCCACAGACACAGGCTAGCTCTCAAGCCTCTCCCCAGCCTAGGACACAGGCTAGCTCTCAAGCCTCTCCCCAGCTATAGACACACGCTAGCTCTCAAGCCTTTCCGCAGCCACAGACACAGGCTAGCTCTCAAGCCTCTCCCCAGCCATAGACACAGGCTAGCTCTCAAGCCTCTCCTCAGCCTAGGACACAGGCTAGCTCTCAAGCCTCTCCTCAGCCACAGACACAGGCTAGCTCTCAAGCCTCTCCCCAGCCTAGGACACAGGCTAGCTCTCAAGCCTCTCCCCAGCCACAGACACAGGCTAGCTCTCAAGCCTTTCCGCAGCCACAGACACAGGCTAGCTCTCAAGCCTCTCCCCAGCCATAGACACAGGCTAGCTCTCAATCCTCTCCTCAGCCTAGGACACAGGCCAGCTCTCAAGCCTCTCCCTAGCCACAGACACAGGCTAGCTCTCAAGCCTCTCCCCCGCCACAGACACAGGCTAGCTCTCAAGCCTCTCCCCAGCCACAGACACAGGCTAGCTCTCAAGCCTCTCCCCAGCCAGACACAGGCTAGCTCTCAAGCCTCTCCCCAGCCACAGACACAGGCTAGCTCTCAATCCTCTCCCCAGCCATAGACACAGGCTAGCTCTCAAGCCTCTCCCCAGCCACAGACACAGGCTAGCTCTCAAGCCTCTCCCCAGCCTAGGACATAGGCTAGCTCTCAAGCCTCTCCCCAGCCACAGACAGGCTAGCTCTCAAGCCTCTCCCCAGCTATAGACACAGGCTAGCTCTCAAGCCTCTCCCCAGCCATAGACACAGCCTAGCTGTCAAGCCTCTCCTCAGCCTAGGACACAGGCCAGCTCTCAAGCCTCTCCGCAGCCACAGACACAGGCTAGCTCTCAAGCCTCTCCCCAGCCACAGACACAGGCTAGCTCTCAAGCCTCTCCCCAGCCAAAGACACAGGCTAGCTCTCAAGCCTCTCCCCAGCTATAGACACAGGCTAGCTCTCAAGCCTCTCCCCAGCTATAGACACAGGCTAGCTCTCAAGCCTCCCCAGCTATAGACACAGGCTAGCTCTCAAGCCTCTCCCCAGCTATAGACACAGGCTAGCTCTCAAGCCTCTCCCCAGCCCTAGACACAGGCTGCTGCCAGAGTGACCTTTCTGAACATACCAAGAAGCAGAGGAACTGCAGCCCCTATGTACGATATAAACCCGCCTTCACTTTCAAGTGCTGGATGACTGAAGGAGGTCAGGGAAGGGGTTGAGAGCATCTCCCACAATCAGCTTTTGCTGCTCCGTATCCACAGCACTCTCAGGTCATCCAGGAGGCCATTTTGCCTGCCCTCACTTCTGTGCCTCCACCCCATGAATAGCTTGCTGGGAAAAATTCCTCCCTGTTTCCCTGAAGTACGTCTCCACTGTCCACCAGTGCACAGCTCTTGAGAGGAAAGCCCCCTGAATAAATCTTTGGGTGTCCAAGCCCCAGAACAGTGTTTGCCACCCAGCCAGCATAACACTGGTTATTTAGTGGGCGGACAACTGAGTGGATGGCCCGTGAAAAACTATTAATTCTTTTACGCGTAGAAATTACTTAAGGTATTTTGCTTTTTAATAAGTATCAGGTTTCAAGTTGGCAAATGAGTAGGGAACGACTCTGTCATTTGGGTTTTGTACAGTCAAATGATAACTGTCCAAACCAAGCAGATGTGGCTGACGGTGGCAACAGCCACATGGACCACTGCACCTCCCAAATGTTCTAGGGGAGGATCAAAGTCTCCACTGCAGTGTGGACGGGGGCCCAGGCCACCCCCAGCCTAAAGGTGCTCTTGGTCCGTGCGGTCCACACATGAGCTGCCCATACCCCGCTGCAGGATCTCACCAGCTCTGTAGCTGGTCCAGGCAAGCGTTGGGCGGGCCCCCGATACAGGCGCTCTGCTGTCTCCGCTTCCACTCCACCAGCTCGTCATTGATCAGTGTATTCTGCGTGAGCTCGATGGCATTCAACAACTCTCTGATTTTGTGAATTATCTCCTACGGGGAGAGGAAGCGCCAAGGTGAAATAAGTTCATTTGGAACGAGTGGACTTTGAGAGATTTCTCTCAGCAACGTGGCATCTCTTTGTTCTCGGCTGGAGCACTAAGCAAGGGGTTATGGGTCTAATTTTTCCAGGCCCCTGAGCTGGCTCAGCAGGCAAAGGTCTCCGCTGACCCCAGGACTCTCAGGGCAGGGGGACTGATTCCTGCAGGCTGTTCTCTGGCCCCGCCCCCACGTAAAATGCAATTAAAGAGTGGACATGCTTTTCTCTTTGAAAGCAAAGCGCGGTATGTACGCCCCATGACTGGGAAGCAGTCGCTACCTTTCTCTTGTTGTCGAGCATTAAAAACATCTTATGGAGCAGCAGCTGCTCTTGTTTTTGGTCATTCTTGGCCACACCGTTGGCTTCACTGTCTGTGAATGAAGGAACGGGAGAAAACTCTAAATACGCAGGAAGAAAAACCATCCAACTAACACCAAGAATCACACACATTTAGGTAAAACATGATTTAAAAAAAAAAAAAGCAAAGTCTGACCAGTGTCTGAGGTAACTGTAAACTTGACAGGGCCTAGAGCCACCGAGAGGCAGGCTCCTGGCCAGCTGGCACACCTGCGAGGGACTGCCTTCCACAGTGACCGATGTGGGAAAGCGACCTTGACTGTGGGTAGAACTAGCCCCTGGGCAGGGGTCCTGGCCTCTACAATGCAGAGAGGGAACTTAACCACAGCGTGCATTAGTCTCTCTGCTGCCTGCTTCCTGCTTGTGGATGCAATGTGGCCAGCGGCTTCCAGCTGACCGACTACCCCACTATAACAACTGTGCCTACAACTGTAAGCTAAAAACAAACCCCTTCTCCCTTAGGCTGCTTTTACCAGAGTATTTTCTCACAGCAACAGGGAAAGAAGCTAAGAACCAGCTCTCAGCAACCCGCCTGAGTTGTTAATAGCACTGCCTACTGCGTGGCCACTGTCCGAATTCTGATTAAGTGACCCTAACAAAGCGTAAAATTTCACCTAAGTGTCTACAAGGTGTGTGTCTACGGCCTCGGCCTCAAGGAAGTAGACAAACTAGGAAGTAATGACTGAGGTTCTTTCTCCCTACACATCTCCCAGCAACACTAATAATACCCCTACTGACCAAATGATGGCCTTCCTTTCAGTTTCTGTTATCATTACAAACAAGCGGCAACCATGAAACACTGCACTTATGGCAGCGTTTACGCGTGTTAGGACATAGAAACCCCATTTGGTAGCCATTCTGTCTTTGCTAACTAACACTCTGTTCTCCGCCCTTGAAGACATCTGACAATGGCCGGAAACGATTTTGCGTGTCACTATTGGGGGTTGGTGAGTACTCAGATGCTGCTAAACACACTACAAGGCATGAGACAGGGCTGGAAAGGAAAAACGTCTGGTCCAAACTATCAGCAGAACCGAGTGCTTGAAACATACTGCTCTGGGCCATCAGGAAGCCCAAAGCAGTTTAATTGCTCAGAAAACATCAGAAGCAAATGTTAGCTACTGTAGACAGGGAAAATATAGCTGATGGATAATGTTTTATTTCTTACCTCTGTTCTGTGAGGTTTTGCATTTAAAGTCATATTCATCTTGTAAATCTTCTAGAGTCTTGATTTCATGCTCTATACACTGCAAGTAAAGATATAAATAAGTTTTTCTAACACCCTAAAAGACGGGACAGCCTTATAGAACTCTAAACTTTTACCCACGATATTTTAATAAGAACATTTTTCAGAGGGTGGAACAAGCCTGCGGCTTCCAGCTGAAGAACGTGATGAGAAGAGAAGTAGGCCCTGGTGCAGCCCTCACTGACAGACGCAACAGGATGAGAAAAGAAACAGAAACCAGCCAAGTGGCTTTAGCATGGGGACCTTATCTAGGGCTAAGTGAGATATAATGGAATGCCTGGAAAGTGATGTGGCCTCCTGCCCCCCTGGTACACTGAGCTGCACATTTTATAACATGGCCTCCTGTCCCCCTGGTACACTGAACTTGCCCTTGCATATTTCTTCAGTCTTAAAGCCTTAGTCAATTTTTGAAGAAACTTCAAATACACTGTAGCACCAACAAGTCTGGGTGACAGCCCTGGACAAAAAACACTATTAGGACAAAAAACAAAAAGAAACAAAACCAACCCCTCCCCCCAAAAGTAAACCCCAAAACAATCAAACAACAACAACAAAAAAAACCAAACAAAACAAAAACACTGTACAGGGGTCTGGAGAAATGGCTTAGAGGTTAGGAGTACTGGCTGCTCTTTTGTGGTCCCAGCAACCAAATGGTGGCTCACCAGCACCTATAATGAGATTTGGTGCCCTCTTCTGGTGTGCCAGCACGCATGTAACACATGTAGTCAGAACACCATATATATAGTAAATAAACACATCTTAAAAAAGAAAAGTTGTACAAACTACACCTCGGCATGGTCTGGCAGCCACTCCAATCGCTCCAGCTCAGAGTCAGAGCGGTGTATTATATCCCGCCGGCGCGTTTGCCGTGAGCCGTATGAGCAGGTTCGGCCCTGGTGTGACCTCCTTGCTGCTCAGTCCTTCTAATACGCCGGTCAGCCTTAGACCTGCGTCTCCACACCACACCACTGTTGGCCCAGTGCAGGGCAGTGGACTGAGATCTCACTACCGTTCTTCGCCCACTGTCTATAGCTCACCCACCGACAAAGAGAGGACTGTGTGATGCACTGAAGACTTTGGACATCTCCCCCTTGAAGTTACAATGAGAACCAGCACAGAGTTAAGCTGGGGAGCCCAGACCCCACCTCTCCTCCCTCCATCCCTACCTTCTGAATTAGTCACTCAGTGAGGGAGGCGGGTTATTAAAGAAAGGTCAGTGTCAGCTTGCCTCTGTGTCTCAGGCCCCTATGGTAATAAAGACGAACAAGAGTTTTGGGCAGGGGTGACTACGAACAGACAACTTCTTGATCACGTGATTTCGTGGACAGCTATGTCTAGAAAGCGGATGAATGAGCCCATTTGAGTGCCACGTATGGAAAACTGAGTCTGTCCACACTCAGAGGAGATGAAGACACCGTCCAGAGTTACAGGAAGGAGAGGCTAGTCCTACCAGCTTGAAACAGGCTGCCCTGGTCAAGCGCCTCTAATTCTGGACTGTGAATACAACTGTGCAGTATTTAGGCCTAATACCAAATCAGGGGTACTCCGCCAAAGAGTCAAAGAACTTCCACGGAGGCCACATGCGTCCATTCCAATGGAACAGAAGTAGAGACTTCAAAGGACACACATGCCCACCGATTCTCCTATACACATGAATTTTGTACCTCCCTTGATTCTAGATTACCTCCAAACCCTAAGTACACTGATGGGAAACCATTTACATCTCACGCTGTGTTCAGACCCAAATTTTGTGAATAAAAATGTGTTTTGTGTTTATCAGTGTGCTGTCAATCGCCCCCACTATGAGCTAATCTACCAGGGACATGTCTACAGTCTTCCAAAGGGCAGAAATAATGTTTCATACATTGCTGAAAACAGTCAGGAATGCTTGGGAGAGTTAATCTTGATCCATCTATTGTGAATATTTTATGGATTTTGGAGAACAGTGGGACATTTAATTCTGAACATTTGGATTTTTATTTGAACTGACCAGAAAGTTGACTGTAAGCTACTCTGAGTGAGTGCCTCTTCTGAAAATGAATGTCTGCAGACTCATTAGACTTAACAAGAAACGAAGTATATTTTTTATGGAATACGCCCTCTGCCTTCTCCTCCAAAAAGCATTAGTCACGTTGGGTGGCTATGAAACCACAGCTCTGTGATGTTGTCCCCTTCACTCAGTGGCGTTAAGGACATCACTTCATTGTAGCCTCCAGAAGAATCACCCACCTCACGCTTTCTCCACCAAAGCACTGTTTTTCGCTGTTATTTCCTTGTGTCAAGCACTCAAAGAATGTTACTAGTCTTCGTTGTTGGATCTCTCTACACTTCGCCAGAGTCCTACAAATTAGCCTAAAGCAGAAATGAAACTAATTTCTAACTGACATAATAACTAATCCTGCTGAGCCATCTTCCCAGTCCTTTATATATTTAATATTAAAAGAGATTTAGGATTTAAAAACATTTTTCAAAACAAGAAAATGTAAAATTATCAAACTTACATCACTTGGCTTAGGGTCTAAATTTTGATTTCTCTGTATAATTGCATGTGTGTGTTGTGCATGCGCACGTGCGCGCATGTAGGGGAGAGAGAGAGAGAGAGAGAGAGAGAGAGAGAGAGAGAGAGAGAGAGAGAGAGAGAGAGAAAGAGGGGAGAGGGGAGAGGGAGAGATAAGTGTATGAGTGTGGGTGCACATCCACGCACTCATGTGGAGGCATCCCTCTCTAGCACTCTCTTCTCTGTTTCTTGAGACAGAGTCCCTCCTAGAGCCTGGAGCTAGGCTGGCAGCCAGCAAGCCACAGCACAGCTGGGATCCATGTAATTGGCCACACACAGCTTACTGAATGGGTTCTGGGGATTTGAACTCAGGTCCTCACACTTGCCTACAGGGCCATCATGCTGGTCCTTCCTTATCACAGTTGAGTCTCTTTCAATGATTTAATAATCGTATTATGGAGCACACAGTAGGAAAAAAAAAAAAAAAAGAAGCTCACAGAAACCCTCCCCTTGTAAGGAAGAAGGGTGAGCTGGGAAGTCCCGGTGCGTTTACCAGGATTACCAGGGCCCTCTTATCCAGACACAGCTCAGCCCATGCTCAAAATCAGCGTCCTTCAGGATCTGACCACCTTTCTACATATTCGCTCTCTGGATTTCCCCAGCTAGTGCTACATTAAGGTTCCACTCTTTCTACTTTAGTGGAACACTTCCCTAATGCTGCAGAGCAGAGCTGCTGCAGGACTGTGGGCTTAGGAAGGGTGCTGTCTGCAGCCCCTGAGTCCAGGCCATGCTCCTGTTACCCCGACTTATGGCACTACTGAACCTCACGGCTGGGAGGCCATTTCCACAGATATCCTTCATATGGAGTGGGGTAGAAATGAGGGGATCCCTTCAGTCATTGAGGATTTGTCTTAAAGTTGCTGTAGACATCTAATTCTAATCAGAAGTGATTGGGATGCATTTACAAGAAGTGGCTTTTGTTCATCTTCTGAGTCTTGGGATAAAACCGCTCTGGAAGATGGGTCAAGTTTGTCCCGGAGCCCCGTATAACTCCAGGGACATCCTGTGAGGCATGTGGATACAAAGGGCCGATAAGTGCAACATCTTGTTTGCTAGACGATGAGGGAGGGCAAGTGCAAGCTTGACTGAAGGTCTCACAAAGAAGAAAAAAAAAAGCTGGGGTTTCAAAGGCAGAGGAGAGGCCATAAGACACGCGGCTAGCTCAGTTTCTTACTTCTGGTTTAGAACTTTAGAATGACTGTTCTTTTCGCCTGTTAGTTGTTAGGTGTAGCACTCAGGGTTACGGGGGGGATGCTTGCATTCGGTCAGCACTCACCATGACCTGGTCCTTCACGTTTCTGACTTTGCTGTCCAGCTCCTTCTGTTTGTCCAGCATTACGGTGTTCTGAATGCTCCCCTCCTGCGCCTTCAATGGGAAACGCAGTGTTAACAGCACTGTTTTCTCTGATGCATTTATTCACTTGGTTACATTCCAAAGTCAGTTCCATACCTTGTGGACTGCCCACCACAAAGACATTGAAAATCTTACTTCAGGCTCTCCATATGTGTATCAAACAACAACAACACAACAACAACAACAACAACACAACAACAACAACAACACCTCATTTCCCAAGGCCCTGGAAAACACTGGCAAACTACTAAAAAAGCTACAGAAATGTAGGCACATTCATGTCGAAGGTTTGTGCAAGCTTTTACTAAGATATGTAGTTTAATGAAGCCATGTAATCATTATTTCAGGTTTGTCAAATTCTGCACACAGATTATGCATGCACACAGCCCAGTAACTGTTAGCTTAAGACCTTGTGGTTCAAAGTGTCAACTCTGCCTGCAGGGCCTTCACCTAACAACCTGTTGCAAATGCAAACTCATGCATGCCCTAACCCCCTGGCTAAATCAGATCCCGTTTCAGCTCTACCCTACTGATTCAGAGGCACACCAAAATTAAAAGGCACTGCTGCTCAGGACTATGGAACTCCTGCTCAACCACAAAGTCTACAGTAAATATGAATCTCAACTCACCCGGGAATAGTCAGTCCAAGAAGACTCAGAAACCAGGACCTTTGTTCACCTTAGGTAAGTTAAGCCCTGCTGTTCACTTAGTATACATGTGCTAGGTAAATGTCAGGCAGTAATCTGGGCCTAGCTGTGAGTAGTAAAACAGTATCTGTATTTACAGATGAAAGCCAGGCCCAGCAACCACGCTTGCTGTGCCCTTCACAGTGCAGAACCTACTATGAGGAAAGTTTGTCCTACTTAAAGATACGTTAGCTTTACTGCTTTTGGTTCAATTATTACCCTTTAAAATATCCTACACGTTGTCTTTTGAAACTAATGCGCACGCCTTTAATCCCAGCACTCGGGAGGCAGAGGCAGGTGGATCGCTGTGAGTTTGAGGTCAGCCTGGTCTACAAGGTGAGTCCAGGACAGCCAAGGCTACACAGAGAAACCCTGTCTCAAAAAAATAAATAAATAACCCCCCCCCAAAAAAAACCATAGTACCAATCACATGACACTTCAGGCATCCACCACTGAGGAATGTTTTAATCAGAGCAAACATATG
Organism: Acomys russatus; assembly: GCF_903995435.1. Lineage (NCBI taxonomy): Eukaryota > Metazoa > Chordata > Mammalia > Rodentia > Muridae > Acomys > Acomys russatus. The sequence continues at coordinate 3,547,721 of NC_067148.1, forward strand.
CCCTCGCTCTGTACCATTTCTTCATGATGCTACTCAGCATCATGTACAGCTTAGCACCCACTGCCTTCTGGGGTACATCGTAATGGTTACAATGGCTGCTACCGAAACACCGCCATAGAGCTCCCCTTTTCAACCTAAGATCTATAAGCAGTTGAAATGTACTCTTTTGTTCTGAGACGGTCTCATGTATCCCCGAGAAACCTTGCACTGTGTAACCGAGGGTGACCTTGGCTAGACGTACGCGCCACCATGCAAGCTGGAAGGTCACGCATACACTGAATGTGACCATACAGTTGTCCTCATTACAGTTAGTGGGAGGCCTACAATTTCCGGGTGCCATCTGTGTGGTGCCATCTTTACCACAGATCTCCACACACATCTGAGCTTATTTGTCGATTTCCCTGCTCCTTCTCATTTGTCCATTCATGTGTTAGACCTCTGAGCCACGGTTGGCTGTAGACAGCCTATATATTCCACTGGGACGAGTCCCAGCCACTGCCTTAGTTTCTCAGGCATGCCTTGCTGTTATTACACATTTATTTTTCACAAGGCGTGGATCTCAGAATCAGTTTGCACAGATTTAGAAAACAGAGTATGATTTTTATTTTACTAGGAGCACATACAAATTATTAATTAGATCAGGAAATTTTGTCTTGTTTTTTGTTTTGTTTTGTTTTGTTTTTCAAGACAGGTTTTCTCTGAGCAACATTTGACTGTCCTAGAACACACTCTGTGGACCAGGCTGGCCTCGAGCTCACAGTCGTCTGCCTCTCTCTAGTGCTGGGATTAACGGGGCGCTCTTTGTTTTGTTTGAATTTTTTTTTTTGGAAGAGTTTCGTACAGATAAGGCTGGCCTTCAACATGTATATGGCTTGGTACTCCTGACCTTCCTGCCTCTTATTTAATTCTTTAAATAATTTCTAAATTAAATTAATTCATTTTTAAATTAAATTTAAAATTTTAATTATGTGCCTTTATAATTTTTTTGCATAATTGATTGGCCAATACCACCACTATGGGACTAATCGCAAGGAAATAGCAGTCACCTTTACCACGTGTTTCTGACACACAGGAACAAGATGGCATGAGTAAGAGACTATATTTTAGTACATTAATGAGAAGTCCACCAGTTCTTAGTTACAAAATGCTCTTATTACCACTATGCTTCTCAAGAAAGAAGTAGAAAATGCCACTGCAACTGCAAAACCCTAGCCAAACCCAGTTGCCAGGAAGACCTACAGGATGACTGGCAAAAACCACGACCCCAAACACAGTATGCCACAACTCTGACTCATTTAGTGAGAGCCTCTATCCTATGCAAATGAAGCTCTTATTTCCTATTAATTTTTTCTCCTCCTTCCTTATCTCTTGTGCCCTGCAAATACTCTCACCCTGCCGCTCTCTGACTCCTCCCTCAGTAGACAGCATTACCACTCTCCAAGTGACTCCAGTCACAACAGTAGTGCCACCCTTGGCTGGTCACTGACCCAGAACAAAGCCTGAATCTGTGTGCTTTCCCACCTCCACGAACCCTGAGGATACCTCCCATGGCCACCCCTCTGTAAGGTGGGTGCTGGTAGGAAGCCAACGCTTTGGGCGCCTCCACTCCTGTGAGAGAAGCTTCCTGATCCCGACCGAAAGAAATGGCCCCGCCCAGTCATCTTATGGCACAGCATCCTCATCACTCTTAACACTGCCTACAAGAGCCTCACTAGGAATTAGCTCCACTAGACAACGACCTTCCTTAAAGCTCAGCTCTGGATCTGACCGTCTCTCCTTCCTAAAGCTATAAAGTCAGAATTGTGTTCACCCGTGTCTTAAGAGAGGTCTTGGTAATGCCTTGAAATAAGCAATGCATTTCTACTCTCATCCTTAGTTTTCACTGAGAATAAAGTACCTGATTAAATCTCTGGGCATTTTCCAAAATCTTCCTCTCTTCCTTCAGGCAATTGTAGATGATCATGGACATCTGCACAGGATCTTCCTGGAAGTTATCCTGGATGCAGGGTTAGGGTAAAACCCACTGTCAGAACAACTGAATGATGATACTAGGATTCAGAATGGAATGGAATATAAGGATCATAAAAACTCTGACAGCCGTGAAAGACTCCCAAATGCGCAGAACTACAAGTGAATTGAAAGTCAGGTACATGAGGAATCTGGAGTGGGTTCCTGGCAGCGCCACGCCATTCCACTCCACTGCAGGCCCGGTTCTGAGTGCACACCCATGGGTGCTGTGTCCAGCACCTGCCTCTGGACCGTGCAACACCACAGGATCTGAAATAGCTGGGCTCAGATCACAGAGTACACATATGATTAACTGCAGGGTTGGAGTCTACATGCAAAGCCTCCACTCTTATGGTAACATAGTGGCTTGCTTGTGGGAAACGGGGCATTTCATATTTTCCTACTGTCATTCCAAACCCTATTCTGCAGAGATCGTTGTTAGCTCAGAAGCCCTAAGACCAAGATCTCAGCACAAAAGAGATGTATTTGCCCCACAGGGCCAAAAGGCATGAAATACAAGACAAAGACAGGAGATAGAGGACCAGAGAGGAGAGGAGGGGAGCAGGGGGAGGGGCCAGGGGTATTTGCTTCAGAGATGGCAACAGAGGACTGCCTCTGCATAGAGAGGAGGCAGACATGGCACAGAGGAAAATGGCGGTTTATAACGGTAAAGGGGGAAACCCCGTATTAAGATAAGATGTTTAATTTTAATTTGGCATGTTAATTAGGTGAGCCAATGGGGGTTTTTTGATGGCTGGACTTCCAATACTTCGATAGCTGGACCTTGGTAGTTTGCCTCAGGTGGAAAAGTGGTCCAATAAGGGGTAGACCTTGGGGGCTGGCTTTAGGAATGTAATCTAACTGTTTCTAGCAAGGCAGAGGGAATGGGGGAGACGGACAAGGCCTGCCAGAGCCACATGCTCAAGTTCGTCACTAGTGTCCCTTCAGTATCAAATTAATAGATCTTTGAATTTGATCATATTAGCCGAGGACTCCACTAACTAGTCTGTAAGTTTGATCTCTTTAATAAATGGTAGAATTACAAAAATTATTTTAAAATACATTTCTTTTTATTTGTATCAATAAGTGCCTGATTTGTATAACTATTTTATATACCTATATGCCTGAAATTGTGAAAAACTTCTTGGGTAAAAAGAGACCATGAGCAGAAAGTCTGCAGAATCCTGATTTAATAAAAAAAAATTTTTTTATTTTCCTTGAGAAAGCTTACCTTTTGTCTACTAAATTTAACATAAGGTATTTGTTGTTGCTGTTTGGTTGAGTTTTTGTTTGTTTGTTTGTTTTATTTCTTTGAGATAGGGACTCTCTATGTAGTTCTAGCTGTCCTGGAACTAACAGAGCTCTACCTGCCTCTGCCTCCTAAATCCTGGGATTAAAGGTGTGTGCTGTCATGCCCTGAAACATCAAGTTTTGTTTTTGGTTTTGGTTTTTTTGAGACAGGGTTTCTCTGTGTAGCCTTGGCTGTCCTGGACTCACTTTGTAGACCAGGCTGGCCTTGAACTCACAACGATCCACCTGGCTCTGCCTCCCAAGTGCTGGGATTAATGGTGTGCGCCACCACGCCCAGCTGACATCAAGCATTTTTATAAGCAAAAAATTACTCCTTTCATAAATTAGGACCTAAATCACTTTAACTTGTAAAATTTGAGCAATTTAATTTATGTATACAGTGTTTGTCTGCCTGTACAACCGCACATCAGATCTCATTATAGATGGTTGTGAGTCACCATGTGGTTGCTGGGAATTGAACTCAGGACCTTTGAAAGAGTGGCCAATGCTCTTAACCTCTGAACCATCTCTCCAGCCCGAGAAAATTAATTTAAAAAGAAAGTATTTTCACACTTGGATCATGAGGGCTGAGGGATGCTATCAAGTGCACTCTGACCACGCCCACTCAGTCATACCCATACTTCTTCATAAACGCCCTGGTACCCACCCTCCTGTACATCTTGAAGATGAGTTATCTTCTGTTGGGATGCAGTGACGCAAGGCACACAGTGTAAGAGCTATTCGTGACAGTCCTCAACGAATCCCTTGACACGGAACTGAAGTGCAGCTATACTTTAAACCAGAACATTCTCAACGCTTCTGTTACAACGCCGTATTGTAAAGTCCTGGCAATCGTGTTCTTTATAACAAGTTACCGCCGAGCAGCATGACATAAGAGCAAAGTTTTATAAACTGCATCTGATTTTCCTTCTCATTGCTATAAACTCATAGATATGTTCAGAAAGAAAACAAAATAAAAGGCTTCCAGTTACCTAGGATAAAAGGTTCGGTTGTGTTGCACGAAGCCTTTCATATCTATTAAAACAAGAGAGTTCAGTGAGATGGAATAAACAGGGCAGGCAGGCTAAGGGTGCGCTGGGAGGACATTGAAGGTCATGAATTCTAGATCATTCTTTGGCTTTCCCTTCCAGTAGAAGACAAGTCCAACAGAAGCAAGGCAGGGTGAGTATAGTCCAAATCACTCATCCACTTATGGCTAAGCCCCGAATGATGCAAATCTTCCTGGAAGTTCTTCACCTGGACCCCCAAGGGCCTACGACCTAACTGACCATAGAATTGCTTGGAGATTAATGTGTTACTACAGCTCATTGCTCTGAAAATAAAGTCACCCCCACCCACCTTTTTGGTCTAAATATGAACAATTTTTAGCAAAACAAAGTTTTTACAAAGTCATATTTAAACCTGAAAACTCCTTTGTGTCTACAAAATGAATGAATATTGTATTTATGTATGCTTTAGAAAGCTTAGCCACGTAAAGAGTTTGGTTTTTTGTTTGTTTGTTTTTGGTTTTTGGTTTTTTGAGACATGGTCTCTCTGTGTAGCCTTGGCTGTCCTGGACTCGCTCTGTATACCAGGCTGGCCTCGAACTCACAGCGATAAAGGGTTTATTTGTATTGCCCATGAGTGTGCACTCAGTAGCATCTGCCAAGTAAAAACAAATGAAGGCTCTAAGGAAGCACAGAGACCCCTCAAGTGAAACCAAAGCCAGTCCGTACCTGCAGATTCCGCTTGCTTTTCCTTATGTTGTGTTGCAACAAAAAATTATTCTCCAAAGAAAAGCGGCTGTACTGATCATCCAGCTGAGAGAGGAGGTCGTGGAAACGGATGGTGGCAAATGAAACGTCATTGGCCGCATGCTCCCTAGGAGACCCAGGGTTCACATGTCATTCTGGAGATGACGTCAAACACATAAAAGAAACGCTGCTTTCTCTACTGAGATTATCGCAAGACAGCATTGGCAACTTGCATGGCATTTCCATCACACACAAGTGATGTGAAAACTTACAGAAAGCATCAGAGATTGTACAAGAAACCTATTCATTGTATTTTATCTCCGGAAAGAAAAAGAAGTTAACAGGGCTTGGGCTTCTTACAGCAAGTGCTTTCAGGATGTTTAAATTTGTTGCCACTAGCGAACAATATGTTTAAACATAGAATAGAAAGTACTTTATGACTAGCGAACTTGGTTTTACGGCTACTGGTGTGACTCGTTTTCTGTAAGCACAGTTCCACGTCACTTCATCAACAAACTCTCTGAAAACATGGACTCTGTTTGCTCACCAGGGTGCTTTGCTTACCAGTCCTGCTTTTCTAGCCACTGGGCCAGGTACTGTCTGATCTCCATGGGAAAGCTGTCGTCATACAGCTGGTGAACCTGCTCCAGGAACTTGGAGTCCAGCTGTTGGAGCTCGTACCACTGCGACATGCTCTGCAGAAAGGACACACGTGTGAACGGCCACCTCTAGCCCCAGGCAAAGCCTCCAGCCCCGTGGCTCTCAGCCTTCCTAGTGCTGTGGCCCTTTAATACAGTTCCTCCCGCTGCGGTGACCCTCAACCATAAAATTATTTTTGTTGCTACTTTATAACTGTAATTATGCTACTGTTACAAATCGTGATGTAAATACTTTTGAAGACAGAGGTTTGGCAAAGAGGTCACCACCCTCAGAACTGCTGCTCTATCCTGTGGGTCTCTGAAAAAATTGCCTGAATGACCTCTGTACCCAATATTTGCTTACTGAGTTTTGGAATCATGATTTTCTTCTGCAGAAACCATCCTCAGGACTCAAATGTCAGGGCAGCACACTCTGGCTATCTGCTTTCTGTGGTGAGCACCTCTGCCATGGGAACACTAGCTTTTCCTCAGTATGCTTTGTTTCAGAGTATTTACAACCCATGTCAGGTAACACCTTATGTATCCAGTAAATATTACCTTAAAATGAATTTATACTTTTTATCAAACAAGTAGAAAACGTAATTTGAATTAAGATAACTCACAGGCACTTCCAAAAACTCTTTCTACATATTACAGCACATTTAAAAGCTAGTGTTTTGGTGTGTGTGTGTGTGTGTGTGTGTGTGTGTGTGTGTGTGTGTGTACATGTATGCACATGTACTACACCACGTGAGTGGAGGTCAAAGGGTAACCTACAGGAGCTGATTCTCGTCTTCTCCACATAAGTCTTGAGAATAGCACTCAAGTCCTCTGGCTTGGCAGCAAGACCTTTACCCCATGGAGCCATCTCTCCTGTTTAAGTTGATACTTTATATTTACGATTCATTAGGGAAAGTGTTTTTTATTAAACATGTTTTAAAAGAAATAAATTTTCTTTTGTGTCTACAGCAAATGATAAATCTAGCACAAAGAACTCTTAAATCTCAGGGATTTTTGTTGTTGTTGTTGTGTTTTGGGGTTGGCTTGGTTTTGGTTTTTTGTTTTGTTTTGGGTATGTGCTGGCAGGCATGTGTAGAGGTCAAAGTTACTATCAGCTATCAGTCTCAGTCCTTTCTCTGGGCTATTTTTCTGAGACAGGAACGTTACCCATGCTGGCTAGGTGAGCTCACCAGCAAGCCCTGGCTCCTCCAGCCTGTGCTCCGCAGCGCCGACACCACAGATGTGTCCCTGCACCTGGCTTTGCTTTGTTTTAAATGTGAGTGTTGGTGATGCACACTTGGGTCCCCGTGCTTGTGCAGCAAGAACTACGTGCAGTGAGCCGTCCCCGCAAACCCCCAATAGCGGTGTTCAAAAATGAAAACAAAAGCCAGGCCTGGGCGGCCACACCTGAGGTCACAGCACGTGGGAAAGCTACGTCAAGGCGACCCTGAGTTCAAGGTCGGCCTGAACTGTACTGAGCACAAGCCTAGCCTACAAGGTTACACTGGCTCAGAAAGAGAAATGTTCAAACAACAAACGCCACTTGAAAGAATAAAGCAACACTTATCTGCTCAGATAACTATAAAGTCGGTTTTTATAACGGAACCGAAAGGTTGAGGATTATGGCAATCCGTGACAATCATACAAGAGTACATACACACCCATTCACACGTGGTAAAGTGACTCTAGTCCTGCCAGACCTCTAAGGAAGGGTGGCATATGGAAGTGTGTGGAGAGATGTGTGTGTGTGTGTGTGTGTGTGTGTAGTGTGTGTGTGTTTCAACACTTATGTGCAGGAATGAAGCCATGTCTCCTGCACAAATGTCCCTCCCAAAGGACAGCAAGGAAATGTGTAGAGTACAAAGCTAGCCACCAATTCATATACCATTAAGAAAGACTTGGGTCCACCACTCTGGCATGTCTGTGTAGTAATTTGATTTTTTTTTAATGTCTGGTTTATTTACTGTGTTGAAGCACACACCAATGGCTACCTCCTCCCTGTTAGAGGCATGCCTAAAAGCAAATGTGATGGACTATCAGGCCAGGCCACCCTGTAACCCTTTAGCCAAGGGCTCAGGCAGCTTACACCTGTCTCTCAGTGCAGGTGCTTGTGTGTACATACATAGCCCTGGATTCAAATCAGGGGCATCAACAGATTCATTTAACAAACCCAGAATCAAGTTCATAGTCTCCTTAAACCTAAGACTGGCAAGAGCACCCTCAATTACCTGGCTCAAACCGAGTCATGGGTTGACTCCTTCCACCTCTCGGTGCCTGCATCATCCTCTCCTCCCACTCCAGCCCTTGCCGCACAAGCTGAACCACGCCGCTCCCAACAATCGGTTCTTCCTAATGCTGCCTGTCACGACCACATCTAGCTCCCGTTGGTGTGTGCCTTGTTGCGTTTTGCAGGTCTATTAGAGCATCTTCATCAACCTTCCCAGTCCCCCAGGGCACTGTAAGCATCCTAGCCTCGGAGGGCATAAGGTTTGCTATTAGCATGCTCTGAATCCTAAATAGTGCCTGGTAAATGGTCTAAACGGTATGCGCTGAGCATGCCACAATTTGTTCAACTGAAACCTTGTATGTATCACTGGGACTGGGAAAGCAATCGGAAAACCTACAAGTTTAGAGCAACCAAGGACTCATCTCTGCCAGAGAAAAACAACTTTCGCCCATCTATGCACCTACCCCAGAACTCTTAGGTAGTGTTCAGGAATTATTTTTAAATGATAATTTTTCCATTAGTGGTTCTGCAGGAACTAAATATCATTTTAAAGTTCCAGGAAGACGGTATGGGCTGATACACACTGAGATTCCAAATGCATTCATGTCCACGAACACTTACTGGGCTGTCTCCGGGCACAGGCTGGGGAGTCAACACAAGCAACCACTACACCCAACAAGTTAGGAGCCAGTTGCACGCGCTTCTAGGCGGAGGCTCGGGGGAAGGATCAATGCTGATACTACTGCGAAAAGAAGAAACCGTTACAGTGAGGGGAAGGGGCCAGGAGGTGAGGCAAGCAAGGGTTAAGTGTGAGGATGCAATGTCTTCCGGGGAGAAATTTCTATTGCACAAGTCATTTTACCCTAGCAGTGTGAACAGCGGGGGGCAAGGGCGCCAAGCACCGCCATGATCTCGGCGGGTGGCCCGGCTTGAATTCTCTCTCCTGGATGACAGGTCACCCGCGGGCAGCAGACCCCAGGCTCGAGTGGGAGCGCCCCACTTCCACCCGCACCCGCACCCGCACCTGGCGCTCTCTCACTGCACGCAAGCGCAGTGAGATCTCCCTGCAGCTCTCCCTGCGCGGCTCAGCTGCGTCCGAAGGGGGTTTGAGGGGCGCGGTCCACGAAGTCTCCCGGACCCGTCCAGACTCGGCGCTGAAAACGAAAGTACCGGGCTGGAGAAAAGGCCGGCGGCCGCCCCGCCTCCTGCCGCCTCCGCCAATCAGCAGCAGCGTTTGCCGGCTGTTCCACGGCCTCCTCCCCCCGGAGCCGCCGTGGCCGCTGCCTGGCCTTCCTGTCCCGCTCGCCTCTTTCCGCTGCGCGGTGCAAACCGCAGGGTGGAGGGTCTATTTACATGTTTGGAGGAAAACGAAAGGGAAGCTAGGTACTTGCACAGGCTCAGTCTTGGAGAGCCTGCATTAGCTAGCCCCATCACTGAGAACTCAGAATTGAGGACTTAGCGATTAGCCTTCGTGTTACTTAAGCCAGAGGACACCAGCTTAATTTATGTTTAAAAACATTAAAAACAGGATACCTAACCTTAACTCAGCAGTTAAGAGAACTAGCTTTTTGCAGAGGACTGGGGTTGGATTTGCAGTGTCCGCATGATGGATCTGGCGCCCCCTGCTGGCCTCCACAGGCACCAAGCATGCCTGCAGTGTACACACGCACGTGCATGCAAAACAGTCACATGAAATAAAACGAAAACGTCTAGTTAAGAAGATTAAGAGAAACAAAACGTTAACACAACTGATAACTCCGTTACTGATGCTTTTGTCCTGCTTTGTCACCTTGATGACAGGACTTCTTTGCCCCTTTCTTCCTCTCTGGACTTCTCTAAGCCCCACCCCCACGACCCAAACCACCACGTAAAGCGACTGTGAGGGCCATATTTACCAACCTCTACCCGTCTACCAACCTCCCCCGTAGCTTCCGTGTTCTGGATCACTCCTAGATGTATACCGATGTGCAGCTTTCCTCCACGTTCCACACTTCCCGTCCTCAAAAGGCAAGACATGAGCTTTCTCCCTTTTCCTGTTCTTGGTCTAGAAACCATACGTGTCAAGTCATAGATGTTGTCCTTAACGTGCCTTCCCCCTTGTCCCTGCTCTCGGTTCTCAGGCCTCCATGGGCTTTTCTTTACTCTCTCTAGCTCTTCCACCGCAGGGTGGAGGGAGCTCTTCACTCCCACTTAATTCAGTCTCCATACACGCTTGTTTGGGTGATTTTTTAAAAAATCTAATTGCAAAGCTGATCACGTCATGTCAATCTAAACATGTCATGATTCCTTTCCTTTCTTGCTTAGACAATCAGATTTCTCAATATAGTCTATAAAGCCTTGTTCCCCTATCACTTTTCTCTAATCTCAATTTATGCTGCCTTTTTCACTGCTTGCCGTAGCACTTTTATTCTTTGAATAAGGCAAATTCATCCTCCAAACCCAACGTTTTCTCACCAGTAATGTTCTCATTGCAAAGTCCCCTGACCCAACATTTGTGATCTCAAATTCATTGACGGGTAACTAACTCATCTAAAAAGCTCAGATCAGCGAGGTGGTGATGATGTGCACCTGTGATCCCATCGTTTGGGAGGTAGAAGCAAGCTAATCTCTCTGAGTTTGAGGCCAGCCTCATCTACAGAGTGAGTTCCAGGACAGCACCCAGAGAAACTCTGTCTGGAAAATCAAACCAAACCAAACCAAACCAAACCAAACCAAACCAAACCAGAAAACAGTGACAACCACAAAAATATCAGATCAAATGTCCCTTCTCTATGTAGGCACCACTGAGGCCCAACTGGATCTTCTTGGAATGTACACCTAGCAAAGCAATTGGCTCCTTCAAGTAGATGGAATCTGAATCAAGTCTTGAATATCACAGCAACTTTGGGTAACAGAAGGATCTAAATAATTCCCCAGGGATATGCATATTTGCACATATATTATAGCCTTTATTCTTTCTCTGTGTGCATAGTCTATTTTGTTGTCACATGTGCACCCCCACAAAGCCGGCACAGAGCTTATTTCTGGTTGAGACTCTGCACAAATGTCCCTGCTTTTCTTTCTGTCTGGTCTCTTATTATCTAATTACCCAATTAGATTTGTCTATATTTTGCCCTCACCCTTCAAGGTTTTCATGGTTTTTTTTTTTGTTGTTGTTTTTGTTTTTTTAAGTGTCAAGTCTTATCATCTCTAAGAGTTAGAGTTGCTGGAAGGAAATTGGTTTTTTATGTTGTAGGCACTACCATGTAAGACAATGGCTGCTAAACTGGTCAGTGGGAAGCCACGAGGTCTCAGCCCTACTCAAAAAACTATGGGCAGCTGAGGAGAGCTGGGAGCAGGAGAGGTCTTCTCCTGGGGAAGAGCACACCAATGGGTTGTCCAGTGCCCTAAAAGTCAGCCCTGAAAACATAGCTACAAGTAGCATTATGCAAACTGAAGAGATTATACTCAAGTTAGTGAACAAATGTGACCAGAATCTCAAGGAGAGCAGAGAGAGCTTGGAGAGAAGAGAAGAGAGAGAGAGAGGGAGGGAGGAATGGAGGAGGGAGGGAGAAAGGGAGGTAGGGAGGGAGAGAGAGAGAGAAGGAGGGAGGGAGGGAGAGAAAAAGAGAGAGGAGAGATGTTGTAATTATATTCTCAAATTTAAAAAATAAAACAGGAAAGCAAAACAATCAAGCAAAAAGTAACCACTCCAACAACAAAACAGAAACCTAGGGAAAAAAAAAAAAGAAAGAAAAGTCTAACTACGTACTATCTTACAGCATTCAACGTGGGGAGCTGGACCCCTGTAACAATAATACAAAATATGCAGAAGATATAAAACATCAATTCCTTACCTGGTTAGTCATTAATCTCAAATCCATCTTTTCTTGCTAACTTGCCATGGGTCTCCTGAGAGTAAAGCATTTTTCTATGTGCTCTGACTCAGGCTTGGCATGCCTGGTGTCTGGAACTTGCCTTGTTCTTCGGCATCAGTTTGCTCCTGTTTGCTTCTCCCCTGCACCAGGAAATGGCACACCTCAGGTGCAGCTGTGCCTATAGCCTGATCCAGGAAAAGAGAGGCCGGTGGAACCCTGTGGAGCCTACCACCTGGAGAGTGGTAGCTTGTTAGCTACCTTGTTAGCTTTCCCTGTGTATCTCTGAGATTCCCTCACCCTCTGGGACAGCTGCTTTATAGATGACAACACGGTCATCCTACATAGTCTTTACAGGTCAGAATGCTGCTGGACATTTTGCCAGTGGGGTAAATTTAACACTATAAACACAAGGACTTGCATTGGATTTGAAAGGAAAGGTCAAGACATGACAGGAGCCCCTTTAATCGCTGGAAATCAACCAGATGCACCAGAAAAGAGGAAAGTTATGCTTTACTGTGCCTGAACTGGTACAGGGACAAAAGTCAGCCATGACGGTATGAAACCTGGGAACCACATTGTGCAGGGAATGATGGAGGCACTCGGATGACTCAAACGCATCATGTTAGAGGAGAAAACTGCCTAGAAAGCACCCTAAATCTCTCACTTAGAGAACAGTTGTTTTCCTTGGGGGACAGACCAAGATCATTCCTACTCCTTATTCACCCCTTCTTGTATTCAACAATCACCCACTTATGTTGGTTATGCCTATCTTATTACACAAAGTATTTATTGCAACAAAACAAATATATACAGTAACTAGAAATAGAAACGTACAGATGGTAATGCAACCAGGCAAGGCAAATGCCTAGATACCATTGGATACTAGCACTTACCCAATTTGGCCTAAGCAGGAAGAGTCATCTGGTCCATTGCTTTCAGCAGTGCCAGGGGCTCTGCTTTCTGTGCCTCTCTGGAATGTGGCTGTGCACTTCCTTAGCAGATGGAGGGAACACTTCCCTCCACCCCCGAATCTGGGCTGACTTGTGACTTGCTTTGAAGAGTATTGACAACAGATAAGACACCGTGTCCATTGGAGACTAGCAGTACATTGTCTCAGAGTCCTGTTGCATTTGGACAAGTCAAGGCTAGCCTTTTGAGGAACGCAGGATGGCCACATGGGCCGCCGCTGCTGTTGGGTCAGTGCTATTCTCCAGGATTAGGCCCTAGACTTGGTAGAAAACTCGGGCAAGAGCTGACGGGCCTGACCCCGGTGAGCAGAACCCTGTTCCCACCATTGCTAGTCTCTCCAGAAGTGTTAAATGGCTGCTTTGCCACACCGAGTTTGAGGGGAGCGGGGGTGAGTTGCATTTCTTGGACATGTGATATATACCAGATCAATAATACAGATCTTATGTGTGTGTGTGTGGGGGGGGGGGGACAGCATCCAAGAACTGAATTCTAAAATGAAAACTCTCAAGTGGAACAGACCTGTTTCCCATCCCCACAGCCTTCCCCTGCAGCATCTCCTCAAGTAATACCTCATCCTGTGTGTGCTTAAGACAACCTCGTCAAAAAAACCTCACAGCCTTGTTCTGTTCAGACGCCTCTTGCTTCTCAGCTGACATGTTCTAACTTGGCTATACCTTCTTGTCAATAGAATGGCTACAATCAAAACGTCCATCCATTGCAATCTCTGAAAATGCCCATCAATGCTTCTCCGCCCCTCCTTACCAACTGTAAGCCTTGCTGGTGTGCAGTCCCAAGCATGCCACCTCAGTGGGTGTATATGCCCTTTCTGTTTATCTGGAACATGGCAAAACACAATGGAAATACACTGTTGTTGTTTTTTAAATTATTTTAATCCTCTGGTTTTGGATTTTTTTTTATAATCCCTTATCTTGGTGTGTTTCCTTCTCAGCTAACAGCAACTCTCTAAGACCCCTGTTCTTGCAATGCATTAAAATACAAGGTACATGTCATGTGTCCAGCTCACTGTGTGCACAGGATAGTTTTCTTCCCAATGCACTTCTTGGAAATGTGACGCCAAACTAGAGAGAGAAACCCACAGAGAACAATGCAGCTTCTTGGTGTTTGGCCATGGAGTGACAAACTACATTATTTCCATTAACCGCAACTAGTACACACACAAAATGCTATTAAAGATTATAATGTTGAGGATGGAGAGATAGCTCAGTGGTTAAGAGCACATTCTGCTTTTAGGGAGGCCTGGGTTGAGTACCCAGTCCCCATATTGGGCAACTCATCTACTTTTGTAGCCCTAGCTGCCCTGCCAGAGGACCCCATACCCTCTGCTCTCTGAGGGCACCTGCGAGTACATGCTGCACATAAACTGGTACAGGAACACATATATTCACACAAAAAACATCAATACATTCTTAAAGATTGTAGTGTAGAGAATTTAATCCGATTGTTAAAACTTTTACAACAGTCTTGGTCTTACAGGAAATCTATCATAAGGAAATGAAAAGAGTATATGTGAAAGGTTTGTGCTGGAGGGTACTGTTACCAAAGCGCCACTTGTTATTAGTGAAAAGTCTTCTAGCTGACAAACTAAAGTGCAATTCAAATGACAGAATATCAAAGTTTTGCTGACAAAGACTATTTACATTGGAAAACATCCAATTAACAACTAAATTAGAAAAGGACAAAAGGCAGTCTTTACTGTAAGAATCCTGTAAGTGTTAAATAAAACCCAGTGAATCAGGAGTTTTGTTGCGCGCTTGTAAATCCCAGCCCTCAGGGAGGCCATCCTGGTCTACAAAGCGAGTCTAGGACAGCCAAGGCTACACAGAGAAACTTTGTCTCGAAAATTCAAAAATAAAAAATAAAAAGAAGGACACCAGTGAAAATATTCTAAAGTGTTAATAGCAAGATGGTGGATCGCGTGCACATACATTTTTAAATGTCCATATGTCCTTGACGAACAGCACCTGGGCGGGCCGCGCCTTAGACCCCGGTGTGCTGCATGGACTATGCTCGCCGCTAGGGGCGCTGAGGAGCTGGGTCTGCGAGGTGCGGAGGGAGGGAGCCGGCTGCTGGGAAGAGCCGAATGCGGAATGAGCCACGTGCTTTCGGGGAAACCAGCCGGGACCGAGAAGCAGCTTCTCTGAGAGGAAATCGAAAAGCGAAAGCACCTGCTGGCAGGCAGTGCGCAGGCGCGGGCCGGGGGTTTCCCGCAGCCTGTCCGCCCGCGGACTGCGCAGGCGCGTAAAAGCTCGTCCTCGCAGGGGGAAAGCTGAGGTTGGGGAGGTGTCATGAGACCGAAAGAGAACAGAGGGTCCTCGTTCTCCATTTCTTTCCTTCTCGTGACCCACCCTCCCTACCCCAGAGCCTCAGCCAGGACCCTGGTGGTGACGTGAGCTCCTCATTTTGCTAGAGGTGCAAGGGGCACACCCTTTCCTGGTGTTTTTATGCCCCCTGTCTCTCAGGATGATCATAAAAGGAATATGGGAGAATAGCTTAATCACTGGAAAATCATTCTGACTTTGGCTGACAAATCATACTGTTTGGCAGTTTGGGACCTTATGACTTAACTGAATCTGGGAGGCAGAGGGATTGAGACTCGGTAGCTTTCCTGGACCTGCTTAATGTGAATTTACATAGCAGTGTAGGTAGTACTTAAAAGGACCTGCCTAGCTGCTTCCTAGTGCCTCTTTGCTGAGGACCCGCACATCCGACTTTCACACACCAAATGCAGTTTGTACATAAACCCAACAAGGCAAAAGCACGTTTCTTTCCCACGTTGAAACACTGGACCAGTTGTATAGTGTGCAGAGCCCAGGGCAAAATGAAAATATGGGGCACTAAATGCAAAACCTACTAAGGCCTTGGAGGCAACAGCAATGCAGGAACTCAAGAAGAGTCCTAAATGCCCCATCCTGTAGAACCCACTCCACACAGAGGATTACGTGCAGGCTACATGTTCACTTCAAAAGAATCCTCGGTAAATGTTCATTTGAACAAAAACTTAAGATACAACTTGGAAGCAAATTTTATACCACCAGTCCTATATCTTAAAATTCTTTTGGCTTTCTACATTTCCAATAGAATCCAGAGCCTTTAGCTTTCCCCACAGAGGCTCTCCATGGTTTGGTCTTATCTGCCTTCCCTGCCCCCCAATTTTGTCTCACTCTGTCCATGCTTCAGGTTTCACTGTTAGCTTCCCTTGGATCCCTGAAGTACCAAGTTTTTGCCTACTGGTGTTTGGGGTGCTGGCTAACTGGTTGAGTTTATGGACCGGCCCCCAGCCACGTTTTAGTGACTCTTAGCTGAGTCACTTCCCAGGAGAGGCCCTCACTGCTCACTTCTTTCAATGGGTGTTTTAGAACCCTCATAACACCAGAGCACTTTTGCGGGGCCACAGCTTTGCTAGACTCACATTTCGTGAAAGAATCCCAGTGCATCTCTGTGTAATGACCACCATCTCTCCTGTAAATATGCAGAATGACACTGTATGCCCACCATGGGAGAACTGAGCAAATAGACACAGAAATCACTTTCTGTGTCTTTGTGACTCAGACAGGAAATCCTGCATAAGAAGGGCAATACTTGATACAGAGCAGTTCTCAGAACTATTTTTAATGAATTACTATTGTTAACACTGGGTGTAGGGATAGCATGGTAATTCAACTATTCAGACCTAATCATGGGCCATCAGGCATATTGATCTGTGCATATATATTCTGAAAGACTTCTCTACAGAGTGTGAATGAAAAGGCCAGTCCTTTATACCACCCCCACGCTTGCTGCCTGTTGACATGTCTATGGTTTTCTCTCCTATGCTGACACTTGTGCGTCTTTGGCAGGAAAGCTAGTCAGAGCCTGAAGCATGTGTGCGCGTTATCTGGGGGAGAGAGTAGACAGAACAAGATTAGAGAACTGAGAGGCTGTAGCTGAAGGAGGTGAGGGGACACCTCACAGACTTGAGAGCTCGGTTGAGAAGCATTGGCCTTGTTCAAAGCCACAATGTTAAATACACTTTTATATCATGGACCTTTTTGGCAGTCTGGCAAAACCTATGAACATCTTCAAAGAATAATGCCTTTAGTTAAGTGAAATTCCTAAAATTAAAAAAGGAAACCAGCTGCATTGAAATATAAATCTAATGAATTTGGTGATACATAAAACCAGATTGGAATCACCTTTGTGATATGGTGTAAGCGTTTCTTTACTAGTGGCCTTAAATAAGGTCTGGCAGTGGATTTAGTGCAATTTCTAAGCAGTGCTTAGCATATACAAAATTTTGAGGTAACTGACTACAACATCATCAAGGCGATATGGGTTATGATTTGCTGCCCTTAATTCAAACTTGGTAACAATCTAAACTCACCTACAAGTTAGAGGAAATAAAGCTATGGATTTTGCTGTTCAGGTTTATGAGCCTCTGAATTCTGTCCATCTACTCCAGTGAGATGTGTTGTGTAGAGTCATTCAGAGATTTCAAGCAGGAGTGAAAAGATTCCATTTTTATCTTTTATTATTGTATGACACATGCACGTGTGAGTGCAATCACATGTGTGCACAGAGCACAACTGGTGGTCAGTGATGAACTTTCAGGAGCAAGTTTTCTCTTCCCACCTTGTTTCTGAGGAGGGTTCTCTTGTCTCTGCAGGGCTGCATCCTCCAGGTTGGTCGACCTACACAATTCTGCCTCTGCCTTCCCTCTCGCCTGCCATAGGTTACACATGCAAGCTGCCGTGTGACATTTTTTAGGTGGGTTCTCAGGACTGAAATATGTTCAGCTCCAGGTAAGTGGCTTATACACTGAACCGCTGCACTAGCCCTCTGTTGATTCTTAAATGGAGCTCTTTGTCTACGGAAGAAGTTGTTCAGAGAGAGCGCCCCACACCACACTGTGGTAGCGTCCTCTTCACAAGGATCCAGGCAGGCGGGGCCTACACTTTCCTGGGGTGAATCAATAACTCCTTGGATTTGTTAGTGTTCATACTGACACAATAAAAAGTTAATTTTACTGTATACTAATTATACTGAGAAGCCAGTTTTTTCTTTTTTTAATGCCATCAGTTGAATCACAGAATGTTCAGGATCACCTTTTTAAAAATATTTGCCCTATGTCAGAAACTGGAGCAGGTTATGAGCAGCACCCAATTTGTGAACTCTAGATTGTGTCATTATTTACTCACTGGGTCAGAAAAGCGCTATGCTTGACCCGACATTCTGTCACCTCTACCTCAAGGAGTGCACGGGCCTCTGAACCATGTGAGGTGAAGAAAGATCCATTGATTGCCCACACATGTGGAAGGCAGGGGACGGCCTTGAGTGTCATTTCTCAGGTGCTACCCACCTATCCCTGGAAAGTCATTGGCCTGCACTTAGCCTGCAAGATGAGGCTGGCTAGGATGTCAGGGACACACCTGCTTCTGCCTCCCCGACTCTGGGATTACAATTAGGTGCCAGTGTGAGGTTTTGGGTCGGAGGACGTTGCTTTTGTTTTTTAATGTATGTTTTCAGCTTTGAACTCAGGTAGGTCCCAGTACTTTCAAGAAAAGCAGTTTACCGACAGAATAATTTCCCCAGTCCAAGTGGTTATATTAAACATGATTTGAGAAACGTGTGCCTGTGATCAGTCTGGGATCAGTGAGGGGAAAAGGGAAATATTTTGAAATCAAATCTGTGCCTTATTTCATTAAATGCATCTTATTTGCCATGAGCTTGTTATGGAGTGAAGGTTTGTGTCTCCGAGGTTCGTATGCCGAAATCATTAGCTAGATGGTGGCTGTAGGAGGTGACGAGGCCATATTAAGGTTGAAATCTGAACTATCCGCCCTGGTTTGTTTTCAATGCTTGGTCCTCACACTGTTTTGAAAGCTATGGATCTTTTAAGGGGTGTGACCTAGCTGGAGGAAGTAGGCCACTGGCCTTTGAAAGGTAAATCTCCCTGTAGTTCGGCCTTGTTTTTTTTTTTTTTTTCTGTCTGCGCTGCCACAATGCGAACAGCCTTGCCCTTGCATCCCTTTACCCCTCCGTGCACCCCCACCATGATGGAATGTTCCTGCCTCGCTGCTGTTGGAGATTTGGTCACAGGCTCTAACTATGGCTGTCATGAAGATGGACTGTTGGAAATGGGATTGTCACCCTCGTATGAGCTCCCAGTAGCCTCTCTGTTGTCTGATGACAGAAGATGAAATGTTGCCTTCCTGTAACCTGGAAGACGGAGAACTTGCCATTGCTCTTCCAATGTTTGGAATTGCAGGAAATCAGTTCCTGTTGTGGGAGCCGTTCAGTGCACAGTACTCTCATAGATGTCTAAGCCAGACCACAGTTAAAGGGTGGTAGAATTGGGTGGAAATATGTTCTAATTCCATTTTCATTGCACTTGCAGCTCATGTGGCCAATTTTAAATTGGACTTAAAAGGTATTTACAGGATGCCGCTGGTCAAATTCTGTCACTAAAAAAACACAAGCTCTGGAGTACAAGACCCAGTTGACAAATGCCTCGCAGCCCTAGCATCGTGGTTTGGGGGCCAGCGGTAAAGCGTATCACTGCACTCACAGAGGACCCGAATTTGATTCCCAGAGTCCACATTAGGTGTCTTACAACTGTATGTAACTCCAGGGCGATGTAATGCCCCCAGTGTCTGAGGGTACTTGCCCTAATGTGCACATACCCATCCTCCACATGATTAAAAATAATCAAAATTAAGCTTATAAAAAACTCATTTTGATTTTTCTAGATGTAGATAAAAATAAGCACTTGTTGGATCCATACGGTACCCTCCTGCTGCTATTAAAGAAAGCAGGCTACCAGCTCCCACGTACCCTCTAGTCTACCACAAACAGTCCATAATAGCTGTGAACACTCGGGAATGTTGGCATCTTGCCACCACGCCCTATTTTGAAACCGTTTAAAATGTCTGCTAAGAGTCTGTGGTGCTCTGGATAAATTCCAGGAGATGAGAAGCTTCTAAAGCCCTTTCTGAAGGTTTAGCCCAGTGGAGCGTTGCCTGGTGGGAAATAACCAACCAGTAGTCATCATGCCCACATTTACAACATTTCCTTCAATTCTACTGTCAGTTTCAGGCAATTTCAGGAAGCTGATTTCCAGAAGGAAATAGGAACTGAGACTGTCCTGAAGTTGGCATCATCAATCAAAGACCACCACCAAGGGCAGAAGAGTGAGGACTCTGCTTGTAGCCAGAATACAGATAACTGGCTATAAGCACGTGTGTGTGTGTGTGTGTGTGTGTGTGTGTGTGTGTGTGTGTGTGTGTGTGTGTGTGCGACCTTCCCTTCTCTACAGTAGAGAAAATGAAATGTCTTGCCCCTTCTGTAGTCTCAGATTAAGATTGCAGGACCAGAGACTATTGGGATCCGAAGGGATTGCTAAACCCATCCTGTCCAGTATGTTCTAGAGATGTAAACCATGCAACCTACAGGTGATGTCAGGAGCCCAAGGGTCCAGAGTGCCACTTGCTTCCCAAGCTTTATTTCCTGGGACTATGACCCATCTGTCCACTTGCAGTGCTTCTAATGTTAGTGATTGGCCTAACATCCAGGGACAACTCTGGACCTGCCTTCCTCCTGAAAGACCATCCCTGGTAGGGGCACCAGTAGCCGTGAGCACCACAGATGTGATGAGGTTGACCTGGCAACCTGGAGGCTTTGTGATTCATCCCTGTGGCCCTGTGAATCACAGCGGATCATGCCCCATCATTTCCCCAACTTGGATCTACTTGGAAGATTCTTATCTGAGTTTTCTGCTAAACCATCCTGTGGCTTTGAGTAATGCAGACATGATTTTGTGTTCTCGGCCCACTCTGAAATGTTAATATACTTTCCAGACCCAAAATCATAATAGCTGAGAAATGAAATCAGAAACAAAACGCAAAGGAGTCAAAGGAGTCCTGTTATATTGTTACCAACATTGGTTTCTTAAAGCTGTCTTTTCTTGTAAGCTTATCTGAAGCTTTGGGTTTTAGCATTTTGGCCACAGCACTCCTAGTTGGGGGTGTTGCCTAGTGGAAGAGACCTTTGGACTTCCTACCATTTTTTAAAACCAGCATTTACAAAGCTGAAGAATTAACTTGTGGTCTTTGACAAAGAACGGTCTCGATTTTCATGTTTCCTTCTTTGAAGAGTCAGTTTATATTGTCATTCAGGAGAACAGGGGGACTTCATCTGAAAGTGAAAATGAAACAGATTGTTAAGGAAACTGTGTTGCACATTGTTCACTGTTCCCAGGGAGTAAGCACTCTCTGTCTACTAAACAATCCGTAATCTTTCTACCTATTAACAAAGAATTCATTAAAGTAATTAGGGCTGATCGGCCTGAAATAAAAGGCATAATTCAAATAGATTAAAAACTATGTTAAGAAGTCAGCTCATGGGCCAGGTAAAGTGGCTCAGCAGGCAAAGCACTGTCTGACAGCTTGCGTTCAGCACATAAACACACACGCTAATTAGAAAATCCATTCACCGAACTAAAAATAGTAATATGAAAATGGGTGCAGAATGTAGCAAAAGTTCAGTCCGATATAAATAGCTTGGTGAGTTAAGGACGGCCAGCATCGGGGTAAGCCATCCAAGGCAAGCATGGATACCCCTGGATGTCCATCTAGTCAAGTGCCAGTCCCTGGGCATCCAGATGCCTGCAAGGTCTTGTTCAAAGGTATGTTCACCTTATGTAAAGTGGAGATGCTGAATCCTTGACAGAACTGGGGCATGGAAACAAATAGAATGCATTACAAGTAAAAAAAAAAAAAAAAAAAAAAAAAAAAAAAAAATATATATATATATATATATATATATATATATATATATATATATATAATTGTGACATGATTATGCTGCTATTGTTCTTCTGTTCTAGATGAAAAGGCCACAGCAATTGGCTGTGTGACAATGAAGAAAAGTTGCAACTTATGGAACCTGAACCTCTTAAGATAACTACCAAAGTGGACTTGTGAACCTTGGCTATGTGTGTCCTTTGCTAAGATGGAGAGAGCTGGGCAGTGATGTGGTGACACCTGGAGAGAAGGAAAGGGATATTTGGCCCTCTGAGGTGTTTGCCGCTTGCCACACAGATAGCGCCATCAGTTATATGCTCTTGAATGTGTGCTCATAACCATGCTTCTGCCTGCCTGGGCAATGCTGCAACCCCTGTGAACTCACAAGTCACCTTTGTCTCATTGCAAACCCCCTAGACCAACACTGATGGGGGAGGACATACTGCAGTTTCAATGGTCGTGGGGCTCAGGTTTTCTCTCAGCACAGCATATACACTTGGAGACATGGGGAGAAGGTCTGAAGGAAACTGTGGCTCCATGGAATCACTTCGGCTTAAAGAGATAACAGGACAACGTTACAGGGATGATAACATAATAGCTCATGGTAACTTGCTGTGTCCAGACTCGTCTCGTGCTTTGTCTCTTTGTGACACTGAGCTGCCTAATTCACCACTTCATATCACAGCATTCAATCTGCTCTGGAATATATGGCATATAAAGAGGAAGCTTTGTAATTCCAGCCTTAATAGACTGCAGAGTGTGCCCTGAAGACTAGCTTTATATGTTCAAAGAAATGAGACATAAAATGCTTTCCAGGGCATTAAAAAAAAAAATGCTTTATCCTCAGTTATATGTACTCTGATCTGCCCTTATCTCTCTTTTAGAATAGCTTTTTGAGAAAAAAAAATCAATTCTCCTATAAATATTTTACATGTGACTACAGATACTCACATTGTTGAAATGGGGATAAAAACAGAAGGAACGTAACCTTTGTCTCCCTGTTCTGTTGGTCTTGAAACTGAAAAAGAAAGGCACAGTGTTGGAGGGGCAGGGATGTCAGCATTGTTGATACTATTGGAAATGAAACATCTAGGAAAATATCCACAATGCTAGGAAGAAAATAAATAATGTGGTTGTCTTGTGATTCACAAAACCTTTCCGTTGAGTGGAAGAAATAGCCAAAAGCAAGCAACAAATCTCCTGGCAGGCTGGTCTGACATCATGTATTAGTGACTCTAAAATGTCTGGTAACCGAGACTCAGCTTCACCATCTGCCTTTTATGTTGTGTTAAGGTTGGCAGTAGTGTCCGGTTCATCTGTGTATTGTGGGAATTTACAGTGCTGTAGTGTCTCTCAAAGGTCTTTGTCTTAAAGGTTTGGTTGCCTATCTGTGGGCTGCTGGGGAGTTGTAGAACCTTTAAAATGTGGGGCCTGGAGGAAGCAGAGTCATCAGGTGTGTGCTTTGTAAGCAATACTGAGATACCAGGTCACACACTCCCGTTGTGACGTCTCATGGCAGGACTGAGAGTGATGGGGTGAACCTTCATAGGCTGAAATCTTCCAAGCTGTGAGTCCAACAAGCACTTGCTTTTTGACTAAAGCACATAGGAACACAACTCTTTTCATTAAAACACCAGTTATAACCTTGTTAGTCCATGGAGGTTTTGAAGCCTTCCCTCCGTAATAACCATGGGCACCATAGTAATAGTAACGGGCAAGCCTTGGCCTCACGAGGTACACCATGCTAACCTAGGGCGAGCACTGTTTCCCAACTTTAATTTGTTCTATTGACATTTGTGTTTTGTTGTATTAAGCAGTGTGTCCCCCTGAAGAGCCAGTCCTTTGTATTTATTTTCTTTTGTATTTTGTTTCTGATGGGTTGGGTGGCAACAGGTTATAGTGTCTGTGGTAGCTGAAGACTATCCCAGCAGACAGTATCGAGCGATTATTCACTACAGATGAAGGCCTGGAGAGGTGTGCTCTCACTCTGTTCTCCCCTGGTACCTATGGGAGACTGGGTTCTAGGAGCCCTGGCAGATACTGAATCCACAGTGCTCAAGTCCTTTGTGCACCATAGTGTAGCGTTTGTTTTGACTAAGCCCACCTTTCTGTACACTTGAGTCATTCCCAGGTTACCCACAATCCTTGCTCCAATGTAATGTCGTTTAACTAGCTCATATGCTGTATTGTTTATGGAAGGAAGAAAAGAAAAGGTTTACATGTTCAATGCAGCTGCACTTTTTAAGAACTATTTTTGCTCTCTGGTTGGCTAACCAAGAAGTGTAAACTGTGGATGTAGAGGCCGACTCTGATCTCGTGAGAGAATAATAGTAAGGCCCTGTACCACAGACAGCTAATTGTATGAATTTTCTTTTATATATTCCATATTCACTGAATGCCGTTGTGTACAGTTACTCTTCTGGGCCCCTAGGGTAAATGTAGGAAAAACATGCCAAGGAGAACGAAGTTCGGGTTCCCATGTATTTTCTCTGGCAGAGAACAAATACTCAAGTTAAGATTACAGTAAGGCCGGATGGGGTGTATGAGTCAGTGTTAGAGTGCTTGCGTGTGTGTGTGAGAGAGAGAAGAGAGAGAGAGAGAGAGAGAGAGAGAGAGAGAGAGAAATGGAGAGAGAGAGACAGAGAGAGAGAAATGGAGAGAGAGAGACAGAGAGAGAGACAGAGAGCAACTCTCAAGTTTCTTTACAAAATATATGTCTACAGACATGTTGTAAAAGCATATAGTCATCAGGTCTTCCTTCCTTTCCCTTAGTCACAGGCATGCAATGATCAGCAATCCTGTTTTAAGGAGGATGAACTTTAGGCTCTACAAAGGCTTGATCTGGCCATGGTGAAGTCTGGTTGCACTATGAATGTTACCCTACTTAACCAATGACATAGCATTTGCTGCCTAAAGCTCATATGACCCTGAGATATTACAAGGTCAAAGTAATCAGAAAGAGAAATTTCATTTTGTTCTGACATGACACCATTCCCCCTCCCCCAAATCTCAAGAGAAAGATAAATGCAAAGGGCATCACCTTCGCAAGGCTGGGAGCTATAGTGTTTACTGAAGGCTTTGTCTTTGGGAATGTCAGGGTAGAGGTACTTCAGAGGGTTTTCAGGGATGTTTTCAGCCATGATAACCTTGTAGTCTCTCAGGATGTCGGCAAATGGCAGAGCTGATAGCCGCCCTTTGTTGTAGGGTTCTACAGAGTGGAATTTCACTTCTCCTGAAAACACAGAAATTAGAATATTTAGACTCCCTCAAATCTTTTTTGGGGTCAGGTCATTCTTCCATGGCTTATCTCCATGGCTAAAAAGTGTTACCCTCTGGAGTCTGGTCAGTGCAGACTGAGTGAGATGGAGGGTGGCAACGTGGGCTTTCAGAATTCATGTGCAGTTGGTTATGGACCAACTGTACCAATTCATGCTCAAGCCGCTGAGAGAGCTGACCACATACCATTTTCTGAATGGTCCACCCAGGTGAAGGTTATCCCTCCAAGATTGCTCTCACTGAATCGTAGCAAAAATGTCCCAGGCGTTTTATCCTTGAGCAGAAACCGTTCCTTCTCTTTGCTAACAAAGCCCATGATGTGCCTAAAATTAGAGCAAGGGAAAAACATAGTCATTGCTGCATCGGCATTCACTTAATTCACAAAGAGTAGACGTGAACCAATGCCTGTGCTTGAAATCTCATACTATTACATAATGCATGTATCATACAATGCACATAAGGTGTGTATATATATACACAACATGTTATTATAGAACATTATTGAAGAAATGGCAATTGTGTTTTTCCCATAAAAGTAAAAAAGGTAATTAAAGCAGAAAAAGTGCTTGTATGAAGAACAGAGTCCACGAACTCACCCATCGATCCACAGAGGAAGAATATGCTTTTTAATTAGGTCCAATATTGCTTCAAGCCAGGTCCAGAAGGTAAATGGTTTGCCAGGCAAATGTTCCTGTCAGGAGGAAGGAGCACACATGGACAAGGACAGCGACGTAAGCGATGTCGCTGGCAGAACTCATTCCAACATTTACAAATGTCCCTTTGAGTAGGGCAGGACTTTCCTGTAAAGTTATCCTCAGCCAGGAGATCTTCCAACACCCAGGAAGTGACTCGGAGCCTTAGAAAGCAGCAGTATGCGGCAAGAATTTCCTAAATGACACCCTCACCCCCGTTTGTACCTTGCAGAACTTGGCCCAGGTGAGGTGACCATCACCGTAGTTAGACTGAACTAAAATGAAAGAGAGAGAGGGGGGAGAAAAAGGAATTTTAACTCTCAACAGTGGGGCTTGTCACTCTGTGCTTGACTTAACTTCTCTCCTCTCCCCTTGCAAGCATTGCTTACGGGCTTGCAATGGCGGTACTGTGTGTGAGGCTATGGAAGGCCTACTGTGTCCCCCTTGTACTTAAGAGGTTCAGAATAAGAAGTGTTTATGAGGGAGGAGCCAACAATGGCTTTAGGAAGCTCCATGAATGGGGGGGGGTAAGCTGGCAGAAGGGGCACAGAAGGCATCCGGGAAGGAAGACCCATGGAGGGCAAGGCATTGTGGGAGAACATGGTACCCACTGGAGAGAGTAAGAGCAGCCTAAGGGTGGTAACTAAAACACTGTGCAGCAAAATCATGTCGTTAGTGTAGCTAGATTTTTAGGACCCTTGCTTTGTAGACTAGGCTGGCCTCGAACTCACAGAGATCCACCTCCCAGAGTGCTGGGATTCTGCAGGCACCCAGCAGCCATCAACTATTTTGATCTAGAACACTAAAAAGATTAATATTGTCTAAATTGTAAGGAAACTATCTTCCCGTGGGGAGTTTGTTAAAAAGATCCTAAGGATACAGATGCAACCTGTACTAATCTATACTATTGCTAGTAAAACATTGCTCATATACTTAAAAGTATTATCTGCTCATTTACAAATGTTTACAAACTAATATCTACTACTGCTGTTTATGAATTCAAAACAAAAAATTATAGTAAGCAAGTTTTAAACTGTCCAAAAGATCAGGAGTGTTTGAATGCCCACTGATGAGCCAATAGGTGCACGAGGCAAGCAAGCCAGCATCACATGAGCTGTACTGCAGCCACAGAGTCTGTGCAGAACAAACTTCGGTACTAGAACTGCAACTGCATACAGACTCACCATGGGCTCTCCCTGGAGCTAAGTGCACTCGCCTGTCAAAATTCAGATATCTCTAAGCAATTTAGGCAAAGCTTAGACCGTAGTTAGCACATGAAGTGCGGGCGATGCCTGCAGAAGCCAGAAGCCAGAAGCCAGAACCTCCTTAACGGGCGGAACTAAGTCATTGCTGGTATTTTTAGGTTTCTGTTACATTTTCCGTGCATAGCCCAGCATGTTCTACTTGGCTAACGTTGGCATGAAGGTTTCAAAGCGTATTCAGAGGGAGTGGCTTAAGAACACCTAGAGGCTGGAGTGTGAACAGAAGGGCTGCAGAGGAGCTCTGGTGGCGCTGCTGCCTCCTAGCTGTGCAGCAGGGCCGTTGCCCTCTCTTGCCCTCAAATCAACAGAACACTGGTGGCCCCAAGAAACGCCGTGAGAGTTAAAAGTAAAATAAGACTTAGCCCTGTGCCTGGCAACATACAGTAAGCTTTCAGTGAAGTGTGACATTCATCGTAATTATTAGTATTACTAATGTAACTCTACCTTAAAACACCCAAGTGCCAAACCCAGAGGGAGCCCTCCCCACTGACCAGCTCTCACCTGTGACCTTCTCTGCCAGCATGTTGAGCTGGTCTGGATTAAGGCCACGTCCAACATAGGATGAAAACTGCCAGCTCAACACTTCCAGGAGTTGACTCAAAGTGACAGATGGAGGGTTATTAAAGAAAACCAAGTTCTGAAATAGAGTTATGGTGATGATACCCGTTAATCGCACAGGGACTGCTACATTTTATATATCACAGTCCTGATTTAAATCCTGGGTCCAGCAAGTCGACGATACAGATCGTTTTTAAGACGGATCTTTCCCCCTAGAGCGCTTTTGTTCCTTGGATATGATACAACTCAGGGATCCATCTTTCCTGATCGAATCACTTGACACCTCCCAGCTTTCTCTGGCCTACCAAGCGGCGACCATCTCATGCAAGTAGTTAACACTGCTTAACAATGACTGCACAGTTAACCTCCCTGAAAATGGCATTAATCTTAAAGATGTGTAACTGGCTCACCATGAAAGAGGGCCCTGCAGCCAACAAGGGTCACAAGACAGGAGGAGGAGAAACAGAGGTATTTCTAGGCACCCAATTCTCTCTTTCAGAAGTGTGTCTGAAACAGGATCAGTGGGTGCAGAGTCTATTAAGGCGTAAGAGCTCGGAGGTTGAAGGGAGATGGAATTAATAGGTCAAAGTTGTCTAGTTTGGTTTTGTGAGAAGGCAGTGACCCCAGTCTCCAGATCGCCATGAGTTGCTGTGGGAGGGAGTGCATGGTGGCACATGGTGGCACGTGGTGGCCTCAGCAGCTTCCCAGCAGAATGTTACTAAGGAAATCCAAGTGTGGTGCTGAGCTGGGACAGAAGCCCCTCACTCTTCTCCCATGCCTTAAAGATGGATGCACAGACATGTCACTCTTAAAGGGAAGTGGTCTTTAGTGCCAGGGACTGCTTTTGGCATTAAGGAACAGAATTATCCCATGGATTCTCTGGCCTGAGAGGAATCTCAGCCCTCAGCAGCCTTTCTCTTTGCAGTCTCAGCTGTCAGGGTATCTGGGGTAAGGGTGAATAGAGTTGCATCATTTTCAGTGTGGTTCCGGTTCAGGAATGTGGCATGAAGGGAAAAGGCACCGAAAGCTGGCCTATTTACTGGACGATTCTTATGTAATCACCTACTAGAAAGAATCCTCTGGCGGAGACTGATCTGGATCAGGAAGAAAGGTTATTTCCATTTGAGCTGTTTCTTCTGGAACTAAATACTTTGCAACACAACTCACAGTTTTTGAGTTTCATTTTCTCTGTCTTAAGAACAGAGCAAAGGGGAGCATGGAGTTTCTACCCCCACCCCTGCCCCCGAGTTCTCTGGTTTTTGTATAAAAACTATTAATGTTAGTACAGTGGCTTGCAGCCCATTCTTCGGTCAAGTGCCTCAAATAGCCACCAGATGGCACTAACACCCAGCCTAAACCTAGAGAGGCTCCAATCTGTACCTAATCAACAGCAAAATTTGTGCTGTCAGAACTCAGTTAGGTAAGATTGATGGATGTCCTGGTTACTTATTTGAAAACTAATTCTATGCCGCTCTAGAAGAGACGGAGGAAAAGCGTGCCCAGAAGAAGCAAAGGTAGTCAGCAAGTTCTGAGAGCACTTAGAAAATTCTGGAACAAGGTGTTTCCCAGAGTCTAGTCAGCATAGTCAGAGGACAGGCTTAGACTCGCAGTGATGTAATCTTGGGGCTGGTTGGAACTCAGAAATAGCCAGCGCCTGTCACTGTCACTGGCCAGAACTCTCACATTACCTTGTCATTGTCATCATTACAGTGAATTTTGAGGCAGCCCCTTGCTATGTAGCCCAGGCTTGACTCAGACTTGCTTCAAATTGCAACCTTCCTACCTTAGACTCCCAACTGCTTTGAGTACTAGATACATGCCACCATGCTCAGCTCACACAGAACACGTTAAACATGACCTACCAAGACTCAACACAAGTAGAAACCCCTACTGCCACCACTCTGACACTGCTTGTTGAAAGACAAAGTTAAGTAGAATAAGAAATGGAGCTTTACCTGGGAGTCGTTGGTTGACACGTTGTACCAGATGACGGATGCCCATGCATTGGGCAGCTGGCTGACATTAGAAATCATCACCACAGGTAACGAGCTGGTCTGGTTAAATATAATAATAATAAAAAGTTACTACAGGTCGTCCAGACATGCACTGCTGCTACCCTTGGTCTTCCCTTCTAGAAGGCTGTCTCAAGCCAACCCCCTTTCCCAATTCTGGTACCCAGGTGCAGTGTGAAGAATTTTCTGAGCACATACAAGCCAGGTTACAGTAGGAAGGGAAACAGGAATCCTTTCAGCGCATCTGAGGCTAGCAATCAGGCAGTTTCTCCAGTATCTTCCTTGACACTGAGAAATGTCTATACCTCCTGGGTCACATATTGCCTCAAGTACAACCACGGTGGCTTTGGTGGTGGTTTGGTAGTTATCGTCCTTATAAGTGTGTTACAGAATTTGATCTAAATTTACTTTGGGAATGAACCACCATAATCAAATTATGACCTAGTGCCTGATTAAAATCCACACTGGAAGTAGAGTTTTATTGTAAAAGCTGAGGAGGTAAGCTAAGGGAGTAGGAGCTGCCTGGTCTGTTTCTGCACACCAGCTTAGGACTATCAGTGTAAACAGACTTTCACAGGCTAGCCTGGGAGGCTAAGCACTGCAGAGCAGTCTCTTTGTAACAGGCATTAGATTCCTGCTGATAGCAAAATATCCAGGAACTGAGGGACTGAGCAGCTTATAGAAACAGAGGCTTAGGGAACAGAGTGGTAGATTTTATACACTCTAGAATGCACTGGATAAAAGGGAAAGGCAGAGCCTAAAACAACGTACTGTTAAGTAGAAGTATACTCAAGTTGCCTGAAATAGAGCTTGCTAGCAGATGTACTAACTTGTTTATTCTACATATGTTGGGCCTTTAGCATGTGCTGGGAATTGTGTACAGCGATGTCACACAAGCAAAGCATGCTGCTCTGACTTCAAAAGGCT
Organism: Acomys russatus; assembly: GCF_903995435.1. Taxonomy (NCBI): domain Eukaryota; kingdom Metazoa; phylum Chordata; class Mammalia; order Rodentia; family Muridae; genus Acomys; species Acomys russatus. The sequence continues at coordinate 3,577,988 of NC_067148.1, forward strand.
CATAATTAATGATTTTTAATCCCCCAGGTTTCTTTATTCTTGGAGTTCAGTGGTGATGGTTAGAAGATGATCAAAATGGCCAGGTGTGGTGACACACCTTTAATCTCAGCACTCAGGAGGCAGAGGCAGGCGGATCGCTGTGAGTTCGAGGCCAGCCTGCTCTATAAAGTGAGTCTAGGACAACCAGGGCTGTTACACAGAGAAACCCTGTCTCGAAAAACAAAAAACAAACAAACAAAAAAGATGATCAAAACAATGAACTGGCAACGTTCCTACCACTTTCCCCTGTTCATTACATCAGAGAAATCTTTTAAGACTTTTACATGTAACTTAAAATTTTATATTACTACATGACATAGTCCATGGGTAGCTATTTCCTCTCTATACTTTCTATTGAGTATTCATGATTCAGAAAATAATAAAAATGTAGATCACAAAATATTCAACATATACTGAATTCACAATAATCATGAAGTTTTTCTTTTTATCAGGCTAATATTTAACCAGAATGACATCTTAATCACTGAGTGCACATGTGATGCACTGTTTTTCTAGATAATATGTGAAGCATATACAAAAACATTGAAAGACTGGGTTCTCACTATAAATGATGACTTGTTGTTGTAAATATTACCAGAGAGTAGATTTTTGTTGTTGTTGTTTTGCTTTTCTTGTTGTTTTTCTTTTTGGTTTGGTTTGGTTTTTTCGAGACAGGGTTTCTCTGTGTAGCCTTGGCTGTCCTGGGCTCTGTAGACCAGGCTGGCCTCAAACTCATAGTGATCTGTCTGCCTCTGCTTCTAAGTATGGGACTAAAGGCATGTCCCATCATGTGTGGCTTGTTTTTCTTTTTTGGTTTTTTTTTTTTTTTTTTTTATGTATATAGTGTTTTACCTGCATGTATGGCGGCATGCCAGAAGAGGGCACCAGATCACATTATAGATGATTGTGAACACCATGTGGCTGCTGTGAATTGAACTCAGGACCTTTGGAAGAGCAGCCAGTGCTCTTAATCTCTGAGTCATCTCTCCAGCCCCCTCTTTCTTTCTTTCTTTCTTTCTTTCTTCTTCTCTTCTCTTTCTTTTTTCTTTTAAATTTTCCTTTCTTTCTTTCTTTCTTTCTTTTTTTTTTTTTTTTTTGAGACAGGGTTTCTCTGTGTATCCTTGGCTATTCTGGACTCACTTTGTAGACCAGGCTGGCCTTGAACTCCTAGAGCTCCCCCTGCTTCTGCTTCCCCAAGTGCTAGGATTACAGGCATGCACTACTGTACCCAGCAAGTAGATGTGTCTTGAAACACCCACCTCCAAGTCAATGGTGAGGCCGTAGAGGCAGATCTGGGCCTCAAAGGTTATGGAATGTAGCTCCTCTGTCACCATGTGACAGCCCTATGGGGAACAAAGGAAGTGTTTTCATAAAAATACAGCTTTTCTATTCAAGACCTGGAGTTAGCAAAGTGAATGTCTCTCCATATTATTCCATACTATTGTTAAAAAAATAAAATGGAGTTAGAGGGAATCTTCTTCTCTACAAACAATGACTTTCAGTTTCTGAAACATGAGTTTGTGCTTTTAAAATTCTGGCACATTTTCAGTAGTTGAAATGCAAAGTTATTCTTTATTCTAATGTTTGAAAATTAGTTCTTTGGATTTGCCAAATAACTAGTAAAATAAGCTATGTATATTTATGAGTCTATAGAAAGAACTTATAATCTCATAATGAATTGATTGAAAAAGAACTCAAGACCCCTCTGGTTAAATATGGCAGGTGCGGTACATACATTTCCTTCTGCAAAAACTTTAATAAGATTTCAGTAAAACTAACTTGCCATCTAGATTTTCAGTGAGATGCAGAAGAGTGCAGAAAAGCTGCAAGTGGTTAGGAGCTCTTCATTGCCCTGAGACTAAAAAGAAGGCCCAAACCGGCCAGCTTAGAGCCTCAGCCCATGTAATGACTTCAGACCACTCGTGGCCTTGTCAGGAGACAGAGATGTTCTCTTTAGAGCAGGCGACTCAGTGGAATTAAGAAAACTTTGCATTGTGGGTAGAGGACAACTCCTGGCCAGGGGTTCAGAGTCAAGCTGGAAGGAGAGGATTCTGTGAACGTCTATGGAGAGGTCCAGGCCTTGTCTGCGTTTGACATCTGGCCTACTCGTAGCCAGGCTTAAAACCTCCAGGAAATATGTCTTGGATGCGGACCAAACCAAAGGCAAACTCAGAAACTTGCTCGCTAAGCATCAGGCAGCTCCTAATAATTCATCCTTGATTCCACAGTCTTAACATGCACAGCCGACTTCTAAATGGGTTCCATGGCCTCAATTGTGAAACAGCAAGCTGCTAACCATTAGACATTTGACAAAATCTCTCACATGAAATACAGGTGTGAAATTAAAAAAAAAAAACTCTGAAGAAAATACAGAAACAAACATTTCTTTAAAAATAAAAAATGTATACCAAGCTCAGTTTGTTCAACACACAAATGACAAATCAAACAATTGCAATGAGTGGATATTGCACTAATTTGAGCCAAGCAACCATATATGAGTCCAAGAAATGCCAGTCACAATGAGCAAATAAAAAGCCACAACTCTGATCCTCTGATTGCTGTCGGTTTCCACAAAACCAGAGGTTAACAGGGAAGTCTGAGGTTTCAGGGTTAGAGAAATAAAGGACCATTTGCAAATAAATAATTGAGTATCAGCATATGAAATAACTACAGGACAATAAGTGTTTTGTTTTTTTTTTTAAATTCTAACTCAGGATTCTATACCCACCCAAACTACTAGTCAAGTGTGACCATAAAAAGTGTTTTTGATATGCGAAGCCTCAGGAAGCTAGTTTCCGCAGTCCTTCTCCCTGAAGGCTGTTGTCAGAGTTTCTCTAATTAAATCAAAAGAAATAGCAAAGAAAGAGGAAGACGTGGATCAAAGCAGACGAATCAGAGAAGTTTCTCAGCAGAAAAATGAGAAGACCAGTTAGCATAGAAAAGAAAAGCGAACCCAGTAGCAATTACACAACAGAATTAGAAGGCAGATGGATTGGAGACAGTATAGCCCAAATCAGACCAAAACTGTATTTTTAAATAATGGAAAACCTCACTAGCTATGGGCATGGGAGATATACCATGAAAGAAGAGGAAAAGAGAAATGCCCAAGTTGGTATGCTTGACCATGCATGAGGGATCTTCTCATATATGGAAAGTTTAGGGCTACATGGATGGCAGGCTCTTAATTAAATAAAAGGGCAAGGAACCGCTATATCCAAAGAGATCTGAAAGCAACGCAAGAACAGGAACGTAATCATAATATGCTACTGGACTCGGATGTTAAATTTTATATAATTGTAATTACTTTGTATAATACTATGAAAGTGGAGGGGAATTTATATGTATCAATACTTCCCATAAAAAATTCACAACTTACTCTTGTATTCAGGAAAGAGTTCAGGAATTCAATATGCAAAATTTACATTTACATCTCAAAAAATGAATTCAAGGGAGGGGTCTGGGTAGGGGTGACTGGACAAGGAACTGCCATTTTTCTCTGATGATACCCTACAGTACTTTGCTATGCCTACAACCAGCAGACTTGTCACCATCTAGAAGCTTATTAGAAGAATGGGCCTGTCTAGCCTAGGCTTACAGAATCAGATTTTGTGTTTTAACAAGAACTCCAGGTAGGTTTGGGAAGCAATTACTCTTGATGTGGTCCATTAACATTCCATTTAGTTTCAAAAGAGACATGGGACGTTCTGTGATAGAAAGCTTAAACTGCCTATAAAAACAAGCCGAGGAACAAGTGTGCAGAAGTGGACTTGTTCAAATTAGAAAAGTCAGGTGACTTCTGAGAGAAGAGAGTCACTTTGGGAGAAACGGGGGGTCGGGGGGGGGGGACTAGCACTGAGAGGCAGTGACAATTCTGAGCCCATTGTGTTAATTTTGAAATAGTAGACACTAGTCAGTATGCGGACACGAGTAGGAACTGCGAGAGAGAACATGAACAGTGCGGGGTTAAGGTAGGGATGCAGGAGCAGAGTGAAACAGACTTCTTTTGGGCTGGAGGACCGCCCTGTGCTTCATTGCCCAGATGTAGTGAAAGGAGCAGACGAGAGTCACTTTGCACTACACCAGCAGAACGCTATGTATAATAAAATGCTGCTTGTGGATCCCTTAAGCCACCACTCAAAACACTCCTGCTACATAACCACACCAGGCCAATGTCGCTTCCCCACACAGCCTTGAAGCCTATTGTCCTTTAGGTTGAGCGTCAGATGGAGTGACTAGCTTCCAGTAGGACAGCAGACTGAATCAAAACGACTTTTAACTAAGAGAAAACCTCACTAGCTCTGAGGAAAAGTGCTTACCCTGTGCACATCACCCACACGACGGGGATGGGGAGCTTAAAATTTCATTTTATGTTTACAAAGGGGAGTTCGTCATCTTTTTATTCAGTTGGTCGGCGGATAAGCACGTGCAAAACACTTGAGGGGCCTCCAGCAAGCATGCAAGTGAAAACCCAATACCGTTATATTTAGATATTTAATAACCATAAACCAAGTTAACAAACTGTTACATGTGTTCTAGGCCCCTGCTTTGACATACACCCTTGACCTAACTTAGCTGACCAAGTCAGCACCTCTGCGTTCTACATGGTGGTGTGGCTGATGCACGGCCCTTCTGGGCCGTTGCCCATGGCCTTCGCTTCCACTTCTGGGAAGGGCCTCGAATGACAATCACAGCTCTTACGGCCTCCTTGCATTTAGAAATGGCCTTAGCTCTCAGACCTTTGTAGAGAAGGCTATAGCTGGAGGAGAGCTTCCTGAATATTCGGTCCTATAATACTGTGACGTAATAAGAAAAACACACTAGACTCTCCCTTTAGCTCTTTGCACAGGATTTCTATGGCTTTTATAGATAGGGTGCTAGAAGAATCCATTGCTGTTTTGGTTTTGAGATAGGGTCTCATCACTATACAGACCAGGCTGATCTAGAACGTTCTATAAAGACCAAGTTGGCTTCTCACTCAGAGAGATCTGCACATCTCTTCTCCCTAAATGCTAGGGTTAAAAGGTGTGGCCACCCCATCGGCCTCACGGTTCCTTTGTTCAAATATCTGGTCTTTGACTTTGCTTCCTGACACAGGCTGTAATTTCTTGAGTGATCAGGAGGTCTGATTCAGAATTCTTAAATCCTCTGTGATTTTTTTTTCCTCTGTGATTTCTTCTCAAGAGCATCTTTTGCCCCCATAAAGTGACTCTGGTGGCTTCTGAATAGACTTCCAGGATGGGGGCTAGATGCCAAGGCCACTAACCCTATGATTAGAAGTTGGACATGTCAGACTGCCCCCAAACTCTGAGGAGGGGTCAGGAGCTGGAGGTTGATTTATCCCCAGTGGCAATGACGTAATCAACCGTGCCTACTTATCCCTTCTGTATAGACGTCAAAGGACAAGGTTCGAGAAGGTTTTATCTGAGTGGTACAGAGGTTCCTGAAAGGTGGCATGCCACAGTCCTTCCACATGTCTTAAATATCACTGGGAAATAGAAATACACAGGTCCACGGATTCTATGGGCTTCGCTGGTAAAATAACTGAACCAAGAAGGGGATTGTGGGAAACCGGACCTATTGCTTGTTGGCTGGGTACACAGAGCACAAAGATGTGATGTATACTTGAGGGAGTAGAAAAGCCAAGTTTCAAGCACCATCTTCCCCTCATTCTAGTCTGTAGCTTAATTTATATGACTAGGTGTGCATGTAAGAATTCACTACAGCCGGGCGTGGTGGCACACACCTTTAATCTCAGCACTTGGGAAGCAGAGGCAGGTGGATCACTGTGAGTTCAAGGCCAGCCTGGTCTACAAAGTGAGTGCAGGATAGTTAAGGCTAGAGAAACCCTGTCTCAAAAGACAAAAATAAAAATGAAGAAGAAGAAGAAGAAGAAGAAGAAGAAGAAGAAGAAGAAGAAGAAGAAGAAGAAGAATTCACTACAGATGTTTTCCTCAGGTTTTTTTTTTTAATGTTGTGATATGTGTGTTTAGCACCCAAATGTAGGGTCTTAGAATGTAGACACACACACACACACACACACACACACACACACACACATTTTGGAAGGAACAGAGTTAGGGACATGGAGAGGTAGGAGGGAGAGGGGAAATTTTGCTGTTATATTTTAATTTTAAAAAGATATGAAAAATGAAGCTTCCACAAACAGAACCATAATGACAGTCAGGGTTGTCCATTAACTTTGAAGAAAAATTTCATGCTTTAAGGGTTTTTTTTAAATGATAAGTCTTCTTGGTAATTCAAACCAATTTCTCTTGTTTACATGAAATACCCTTATCCATTAGAATACACATTTAGAACAAAATATGGTAAGGATATCCATATCCAATACACAGGACTGGCTAAAATAAGTTTGACAAAGGGTTGTATCATTAATTTCCAATGCTTCCAAGGCCATCCATTAAAGCCTTCATAATTTTGTCAGTGCAGTCCAAGCCAGACACCATTCAGTCTTATAGTTGTGGAATCTTTCCCTCACAGATCTACAACATTAAATGTCTGTTCTAGAAGCTGTCCTCACCACCTATGCTGGCTGCTTATGGTATCCTGACCCAGGTTATAGTCATCTGACAGGAGGGAACCTCAATTGAGAAAGTGCTGTTATACATATTCTTTTTCACTTTTCTTTTTTGAGGTTAAATATTTTTAAAAAAAAATTTTACTGTTTTTTAACATATACATTTAGTTTATTACACATGAGTAAAATAAACTACATATAGCAGGAAGAGCCACGAGAAAATCAGGAGTTATATAACTGTTACATTCATAGTGATTTGGCTATTTGTATCTGGCAAACTTGAAGTAAACATCTTTCCTATCTTTTTGGCTCTAAATTTCTGAATGAAGATCAATATCTATCATATCTCATCTCTATTAACTTAAAACATCTATCTTGATCTGAAAACATCTTAACCCCTAACCTACTACTCTTAATTGTAAGACTAAATTATCTGGTCTTCAACCCCCATCAGAGACTTGAGAAGGAACAAAACTTAAATACCTGAGTGAACCTGGAGTGCAGGTTAACAGCTTCCAAAATGAAAAAATGACTGAAATAGACATTTTCTTAATTAGTGATCAGTGGAGGGGGGTCCAGCTCATTGTGGGTGGTGCCATTTCTGGGCAGGTGATCCTGCGTCCTATAAGAAAGCAAGCTGACTGAGTCATGAGGAGCAAGCCAGTAAGTAAGCAGGACTCCTCCATGCCCTCTGCAGCTCCTGCCTCCAGCTTCCTGTCCTGCTGGAGTTCCTGCCCTTAAAGCTTTTGATGGGGGACTGTTGTACGGAAGGAACTGTGAGTGAAACAGCCCCTTTCCCCCTAGTCGCTTCTGCTTATTGTGTCATTTCATAGCAATAGTAGTCCTAAGACACCACCAGAGACAATTACAGATCTAAAATACACATTTGTAATATGTATATTATATGGTGCTGAATATGACAGCTGCGCTGATTAGTACTTTTATAAAAATTTCATTGGATAATTAATAAGAAATTGGAAAACTGGCTAAACAACATGACTAGCGCTGTGCATAACAGAAATACACAAACTAATAAAAGGTATATCTAGATGTCCCCGTGTTATTTTTTTTTTTCTGCTGACTGTCAAGTAGCATATCCCAGAAACAGACAATATGAATAAATACGTAAATTCTCCAGTAAGGAGAGGTTCTTGTTTGTTCTTTTGTGTTTACTTGTTTGATTACTTGAGATGGGTGTCCCGTAGGCCTAGGCTGGCTTCAAACTTGCTCTGAGCTGAAGAATGCCTTGAGTGCTCCTGTCTTCCCCTTCTGAGAACTGAGAGCACAGGCCTGCACCACAGCACCAGCCTTCTGCTCTTTTTTCCTTTTTTTAAACAAGCCATAACCTATATAACATAGCATAGGGGAAAATGTAGCACTTAGGCAACCCTTTCAGCAAGTATTTAGCACCTTACAAGCAAAATTAAAAACAAAGTTAAGAACTGGCTTGGATGCTGGGAAATAATGAGAGGGGAGGGACAGTGCTACAGTCGTACAGGACTCGTAAGAAGTGAACGTGGCCTTAGCCTGTGTGAGGAGGGCACGGCACGGATGCTGCACTCCGAGGGGCACGGGTCCATGGGAAGAGGCTTTGCCGCTGGCTTTCTCTCGTTAAGTATCGCAGCTCCTCGGGTCCATGGGAAGAGGCTTTGCCGCTGGCTTTCTCTCGTTAAGTATCGCAGCGCCTCCACTCAGTTTAAAGAAAACAACTCGCTGTGAAATGCTGGCGCTATGTGGGTTGTGAGCAGTGCCTGTGTTCGAGAACACTGACCCCCGAAAGAGCATCTGTTTGGCTGTTTTGTGAACTGCAGCTGTCTCCCAGGCTTTGCTAATAGCTTCTGTGTACTTCATGACTTTTGACCACCTAGAATCACCAACACCTCGGTCTGTGGCTGAACTCACTTATCAGGTAAGCCTACTGACCAAGAGGGAGCTGCAGAGACAGCAGTCCCAGCATCCTTCTGCGGCAGTGTACACAGTTCAGTAGTCTCCCCTGCCCTCCCCTCTCTCTGGTCCGCTCTCCGTTCTGTAAGGATTCAGGAGAAAGGCCGTGTTCTGGGAATGCTTGCTTCACACAGTTGAGTGGTACCTTCAGAATCTGCTCACTTGGGAGATGCCAGGGTCATTGTACTTATGCGTTTTTACTGGGACTCTTCCTGGGCAGGGACAAAGGTGGGACGAGGAGGCAATGATTGCTAGTCTCAAGGTAAGCTGAAATAGTCCATCTTTAAGAATTCATTTACAAGCCGGGTGGTGGTGACACACACCTTTAATCCCAGCACTTCAGAGGCAGAGGCAGGCAGATTGCTGTGAGTTCAAGGCCAGCCTAGTCTACAAAGTGAATCCAGGACGGTCAAGGATACACAGAGAAACCCTGTCTTGAAAAACCAATAAATAAATAAATAAATAAATAAATAAATAAATAAATAAATAATTTCATTTACAACAATCCAAAGCTCCTACCTTATCCTACTTCTGAGAGATTGTAAAAATTTAGTCAAAGAAATTTCGGAGACTATCTGTTCTAATGAGTTTTAAAAAGAAAATAAAATAGTGCAAGGACGGTGGGGGTGCGTGCCACAACTAGAGTAGGGAAGTCAGAGTTGGTCCTCTTCTCTCACCACACGAGTCACAGGAACTGAATGCGGCTCCTCAGGATTCGGGGGGGGCTTCGCTGCTCATGGAACCACCTCGCTGACCAGAGCTTTCTTGTTTTGTGAAGTGTCAAACGTGCTTTTAAAGTTCCCCATCCGTGCCCCCACCTGTAAAGATGATTAGGTAAAGCTGGCCCCCCCACCCCCATCCCCTGAGCATAGGCAGGGGTGAAGGACCCAGAGTGACCCGGGTAGAGGTAGGGGACGGGAAAGTCCTGAAGCCCCTGTCCGGTCTTCCTCCCTTTGACTAAGCCTGAAGCCCAGGCACAGGGTGCTTTCAATCTAGGGGTGAAAGAGGACCTCCTCAACCCTGTGCCGTCCCCTAGGTGGTTAACAGCAGTGCAATATGAGTTTCACAGTCACAAAAGCACAACTTGAGAACCCAAGGTTGAGGTGCAGTGGCGCATGCCTGTATTCCCAGCATTTGGGATGCGTGTTGCTATGAGTTCGAAGCCGTCATGGTCTACAAAGTGAGTCCAAGACAGCCAAGGCTACACAGAGAAACCCTGTCTTGAAAAACAAACAACCAAAAGGAAAAAAGAAAAAAGAAAAAAGAAAAAAGAAAAAGAAAAACAAATAACCAAACCAAAAAAAACAAAAACACATCCAAGGATTTGGGTGTTTTTTTGTTTTTGTTTTTGTTTTTTGGTGTGTGTGTGTGTGTGTGTGTGTGTGTGTAAGTAGGGTTGGTATAGGTGACTTTAGGGTGGTATCAGAAAACTTAAAAGACGAAGTTTCCAAAGGGAGACATACTTGGAGTGTAGTCTGAGGTTTCAGAGACAGACCTGTAGCCAGATCAGGGATGCGCCCCGGGTACATTGGAAGAGGCCATCTCTCCAGCTAAGTATGTGGCACATTGACAGAGAAAGATGAAGACCTACAGTTGTTTCAAGTCACTGAGTGTGAGTTTCCCATCAATATAATATCTGATCTCCACAGAGTGGACCTCATGGAGTCCTGATCTACACTCATATTGGATGTGCCCACACACCACCTCACACATGTCACACGTATCTGCCCGTACCACACATCATCCTCACTTGGTCCTGTCAGTGACCCTCAGAAGCATAGTTCTGCAGATAAGGACATTGAGAGGAGGAGAGGGGCTTGAAAAACCTATTCAAGTGCAATTTTCATACTCCCCAGAGGCATAGCAGGGAAGCAAGGTGAGGTGGTGGAGGTGGTGGTGGGGAGGGGGGAGGGATCCAGCAGATTAAGTGCATTAACATTTCCTAAGGAAATAGTAAGTTAATTTCCTTCTAGGCTTAGCAAGAGTCTATGCTGAGATAGCCCTTTTCTTAGCTGGCAGGCCATGTGTGAGGTGGGGTAGAAGGGGGGGGGGTGCTCCATCCTCCCAGAGATTGTAAGATCCCAAAGGGATGTACCCCAGAAGAATGAGCAGTGCGGGCTCCCAAGGTTTAGTTTGGTCCTTGTCTTCTGTGCAAACTTGAGCGAGCTCGGCTCCCCTAACTTGAATATGTATGCTACCTGCTTCACAGTGTTATCGCCAGGACACACAGTACATGGTATCCATCAGGAGCAACTGTTAAATGAATTCGCAGCAGGGTAGGCTCACTTGCTGCAGGTGCTCCCATTTAAGCAACAGCAAGCAACCTTTGAAGCTTAGAAAATAAGGTCATGCTATCCTAAAATGTGTTTGCTACAGCCGTTGGCCCTGTGGCTTTGTGAACGCCGCCACCTCATGCAACTATTCTTTTCTCTCGCTTTCTTTTGGTCATTTCTACTAATTGACCACAGCCCGGGTGGCTGGATCATTTTCACATGTTTGCTACCTCTCAACTGTTTCTTGAGCACACAAAACAGCATTTGAGCCTGTGGCTTGTTCTAAATGTGCCCTGGTGCCATACTAAAATTCTACCAATAGGGGGAGCTCAAAGAATATCTTAAACACACCAGCCCTGCTTTAACAAACTTGGAAAAAATAAAAAGGAGACATAGTCATTGTATGGCTGTATGATTTTGTCATCAACTGAAAAATAGGAGGATATAAATTCAAAGCAATATAAGTAGACATCACTAATGAGACAGTGCTTGCGTGTTCTATAGAGGAAGATGATTTACTTAGCGCTCTGTCTCTAAGGAAGCCCCTGTACAGACTCTGATTTCACGTCGATAAAGATGACAATGTACTGCAAGAGTTGAGCTATTTAGATGTATTCCCATTGGATCTGTTTTGCTTAAGAAAAGTTCAGAATAATTGTGCTCGGTTTGTTCAGACTCGTAAATAACAACATTCAGGGATGCCGAGCTGCATGAAATATCACAACTGTGTTCAAAATTCCACCGAGATGCATGCAATGCGCTTCTGTTTATATCCTGCTTATAAGAGTAGTTCAGCAAACTTAGAAAAACCCTCGTGGGAAAGAATCCCTCTTACTTACTTATTTCACTAGAACTCTCAAACTCAAAAGCTCCCTCCATTCATGTGGAGTGGCTGGGAGGAAACACTCGCTTGAGGCTCTGCCTTGGGCACTGATGCCTCTCGGCAGGCACAGCTGGTCTTCGGCGGGGTCATGGGGCATAGAGGTTCTAAGGCATAACTGGGCGGATGAAGACTTTACAGAGGGAACATGACTGGACATGAAACCTTTGCAGGGTGTGGTCTAGGGTGGGTGGGATAGGCTGCCACTCGATGCTGCATTTACAAAGTTCTTCCAAGTGACTCACACATCTTTGTCCTAAGAGCTGTCTTCATAAAGCCAGGTGATTGGATCTGTCCAAACTGGACCATAGCATGCCTTACTGCTGGGCAACTGCTTCAAGCACTCAAGCTCGCCTCAACAGTCTCTTGAGCAGGGTGTGTGAGGTGTCACTCCTCATCTCTCAGAACATAAAAGTGCAATATAATTTTCCAATGTGGACTCAAGCTTAGGTGTCCTGTATTCAAACTTGAAGACCAAGAATGTAATGTCTAATCTAGGCCAGCTCAGAAGATGGCCCTCATGGCCGTATCCAGCCCAGAATTGTGAGTGCTCAGGCTGGCAGCTGGGATGTGAGTGCTCAGGCTGGCAGCTGGGATGTAAGTGCTCAGGCTGGCAGCTGGGATGTGAGTGCTCAGGCTGACACCTGGGATGTGAGTGCTCAGGCTGACACCTGGGATGTGAGTGCTCAGGCTGGCAGCTGGGATGTGAGTGCTCAGGCTGACACCTGGGATGTGAGTGCTCAGGCTGGCAGTGGGGATGTGAGTGCTCAGGCTGGCAACTGGGGTGTGAATGCTCAGGCTGACACCTGGGATGTGAGTGCTCAGGCTGACACCTGGGATGTGAGTGCTCAGGCTGACACCTGGGATGTGAGTGCTCAGGCTGACACCTGGGATGTGAGTGCTCAGGCTGACACCTGGGATGTAAGTGCTCAGGCTGGCAGCTGGGATGTGAGTGCTCAGGCTGGCAGCTGGGATGTGAGTGCTCAGGCTGACACCTGGGATGTGAGAGCTCAGGCTGACACCTGGGATGTAAGTGCTCAGGCTGGCAGCTGGGATGTGAGTGCTCAGGCTGACACCTGGGATGTGAGTGCTCAGGCTGGCAGCTGGGGTGTGAGTGCTCAGGCTGACACCAATTTGTTCAGTTTACTTGATGAAATATGAGCCTTAGATACCAAAGTAATCTATACTACACAATAAAAGTATTATTTTCCAGGTATGATTTTTGAAAGTTACCTCATATTTGCAGTAAAGTAAGCGATTTTAAGATAGTGTACCATAACAGAGAGCTAATTTAAAAAACCCTGACACTTTGCTAAAACATAAATATAACGAAACTTTTTTTTTCCTGAGACAGGGTTTCTCTGTGTAGCCTCGCTGTCCTGGAACTTGCTCTGTAGATCAACTGGCCTCATAGTCACAGAGATCTGTCTGCCATTGCCTCCCGACTGCTGGAATTAAAGGCGTGCACCACCACTACCCTGCTATAATGAAACACTTTAAATGGCATTCTCCAAAAGGACTGGCCACGATGGAAAGCTTTATCCATTTGTAGCTATGTCACTCCAAAGGTTATGAAACAATGTATGACATATTCTTGAGGCTTCATATTTAAGCAGAATAGTACACTGATATATCCAGAAGGTTAGTGTTTTCTGTGCAGAATAGTGTGGTGCATTATTTTTATTTTCACCTTTAAAAATGTCCATATTATCTGAAATAATCAGGTTTTATGTTTATAACCAGGGAAATACCAATGTGATTTTATGTAAAATTAAGCAGTTTAAGAGCTTTGGGGGAAATAATGTTATATTACTGTTTCCTTGAAAAATTTCCCAAGAGTTAATATTTCCTACCTCATTTCCTTTATTTCCAGCACTCGCTTTCATCTCCTTTGGTTGCTTTGTGAAAGAAAATAACAGTGTTTAGAAGGAGGATCATTATCAGGAACACACCAAGTTGGTCACACCTACTGCCGTCACCTTCACAATCATAGCTCATGTCACCTCACTCACTGACACTTCACTGCCTAGGTCCAACAGATGTTAAAACTGAAAACCAAACTAACCCCCCCCCCCGCCAACACACACACAAATTGCCGTATATTTGTTTCTGCCTATAGATGCCTTTCTGTAAACCAGTATTATGTTTCAGAAAGTGTACCCCTCGGGCTGATTCAGTGGTGTCGACCATGCAGTGGGCACTGGGTAAATGTTAATTAATAAACCAGAGAAATATCATGTTTCTGGCAGAAAGGCAATAGGGCCCCTGGAAATCTATGAACTATGAGGAGGGAAGGAGGGGAGGGAGGGAGGGGGAGGGGAAAGAGGGAGGGGGAGGGGGAGGGGGGAGAGAGAGAGAGAGAGAGAGAGAGAGAGAGAGAGAGAGAGAGAGAGAGAGAGAGAAGGAGGGAGGGAGGGAGGGAGGGAGGGAGGGGGAGAGAGATGTTGGGGGAGAGAACAGAAAGACAACTCTAGGTCAAGAGGAAGTGGTAAACAGAAGAAGCAACAGGATGGAGCAGGGTCAGGGCTTTCTAGACAACGCCAAGGCAGACTGTACAATGCACAGCAGAGTGCTGGGACATCCCAAGAACAGTCTGAACTGTTCTGAAATGAAAGTGCTTTCTGCTCACAGGTTATTGGATGCCACTTCTGTAGGGCGTCTAAAAATGAAAACAGAACTGCTCTTGCTTTTAATGCAGATCCCTGCAGCTGTTGAGAGCAACACTGGCAGCTCTGCCTTGCTGCTGTCAGGACTCACTGTCAGGGCTCTTGATCACTGCCCTTTCTGCTTTTTCAGGTCTCAGTACTGGCATCTTTGTGTCTCACTATGGTGCTTAATCTCAAGTAAGAAACACAATAAAATACTCTGAGTTATACAGCTGCTAGCAAAACTTTCAGGGGAAGAACACCTGTGCTGTCTTATCTGTGACTTACCAAATGTCTAAATTCCACGGAGAGGCTTCCATTGGAAGTTTCCTCCATGGACATGGCTTTGACGTGAGTTCCACAAAGAACAAATCTTCTATTGCTAGAGAGAAAAATCTTTGCTTTTAAAAAGGTTTTGGGTCAGCATATACTTAAGATAATAGCAAAACAAAGTAAAACAAACAAACACAACTACAAAGTAGGTATCTTACCTTAGAGTTGAAACGTTCCTGTAAAGCCAAGAAGAGTTTTTAAAATGAGCTGTTTATTAGGTCCTGGGAGATATTTCTAGAGTAATTAAATGGTACCACATGGAACAGTCTAAATCTTCATAGCAACTTTTTAAAAATTAAAACCATACAGAGTTCAGTTAAATGTTTGAACTTGAAACCAAGTATTTAAAATAAGTGATGTGTAAAGTTAGAGAAATAAAGTATGAAGGTTCAAAATTATTGTATAAAAGTTTTTTAAATCTCTCATTTCCATATTTGGAGTGAAATTAGAAGACTTACTTGTCAATTGACACCTTTACCTTCACCTGATAGTTCAATTCTGGCAACTTTATTAGTAGTCTGCAAAGAGACAGGAACAAAGAGTCAAAGGTAAAGATTTAAAAGTGCTAAAAGCTTTTTCTACATTTAAAGAAATATATTTCTAGCATATACATATAAACAAAACTACATTATCTTATGTTATACTTATATGTTACTGTGCTTTAAAATGTAAAAATCTCTTTAGTTTGCTATGACTTTACTGTCACCAGTCAGTGTCACTACTGACAGACACACTTGCTGTTTGCACATATTTTCAGAGGGTAAATGGTAGATGATAATATCCTGGCCTATTCAGAAAAACAGCTGTACGCCTGGCTGAAATCTGGGTGACATATTTAAGAAAGTGTCTTTGTACCTCTATTACCATGACTTCTCCTTACACTATGGAAACAAATACTTTGTAAATTTAGCAAAACTAAGTATTTTTGAGAATTTTTTATGGTGAAAATGTCAAGAAAAACCAAACTTCTAAAATGAATATAGAAAATCCCAATTAAATTATATTTGTAATTTGTAATAGTAATATATTTCATAGCAGCAAACATGCTCACAACTAAAAAAAAAAGGCCTCACTACAAAGGAACAATTCTTTGAATGCCTTCTTTTGATGTTAGCCCTTCTGTTCTTTTGCTTTTCCCCTCCCCCATGCCCCCAAATTCTCCAAGGCATCTCATGATGTGCTTATGTCTGTGGGTTCCTCGAAGTTGCAGACACATTCATTCATTCACTCAGTCACTCATTCATTCATGCATGCAGTCATGCCAAGCCTTATACATTCATTCAACACATACATACTGAGCTCCCCGTGTGTACTGACTCTGGAATCTGAAACTTATGTAGCAAAGATTGGCTAAGAGAAAAAGGTAGAGATGGCTATGTGTAAAAATTAAAGGAAGAAAAGAAAAGAAAAAAAGAAAAAAAAAAAAAGAATCCAGCTAAATAGATGAGATTTATACACTATGGAGGCAACGCACTAGAAATAAAGAAACAAAACCATAGCTCATCAATGGCCCAAGCACAGCCACACACACATTGAAGCAAAGGGTCCACAAACATCTTGCATGAAGCACAAAGTTGGCATTAGCAGAGCACATGAAGTATAAGGTCAGTAGTAGATGGTGGGGAGGGGGTGCGGTCTCAGGAATATGGACATACAGTTTTCTTTTCCATTTTCCTCCTTATTCTGCTCCAGAAAGGATTCAGCCCATTGTAGGGCACTGATAAGTGACCCTAGAGCAGCATTTTTCAACCTGTGGGTCTCGACCCTGTGTGTGTGTGTGTGTGTGTGTGTGTGTGTGTGTGTGTGTGTGTGTGTATGACAGAGTAGATATGACATTATGATTCATAACAGTAGCAAAGTTACAGTTACAAAGTAGCAAATAAAGAATAATTTTGTTCTTTGGGGGTCACTGCAGCATGAGGAAGCATATTAAAGGGTTGCAGCTTTGAAAGGTTGAGAACGTGGAGTCTCCTATGACACCCTCCCTTTGAGACAGGAGAGCACAATGCTACGTCAGAGAGAAGCTTCAGAGGGAAAAACCTTGCATGATCTGGCAAGAGAGTGGGTGCATCGTTCATGGAAGAAAGACAAGGACTCCGCAGTCAAGTTGAAGAGGAAGCCAGGATGCCCACCCCAGGCTAGCAATCTATGCTCCTGCGTCATTTCAAACATGGGCAACATGCTACCTGCTCAGGACCTCTTCCACTCAGAAGTGCTGCTAGACAGACCTTACTATCACCTCTTTTGTTTTCAACTTTCCTGTCATCTACATGGATGCCTCAAGTAAAAGTGGGGCACCCACCCCCTCTCCACACTGTTTTCTTTGCTAATGCCTCCTGGGCTCCTCTGTGCAGGTACCGACACGAGGGATGAACAACTTTTGAGAAGAATGAAAATTCTTCTCTGTTTCTGTTCTTGCATGTTGGTGCAAAATTCATGCAAAGAAATTGAGAGGTTTAATTAAGGGTTTTGAAATGCAGATGGAAGCGTGCCTTGCTCTTGACAACTGAGATCCAGTGCTGCTACGCGGTCAAGACCCCTGCCATAGAACCTTCAAGAATCCTGCCATAGAACATTCAAGAACTCTGCCATTGAACCTTTAAGACTCCTGCCATAGAACCTTCAAGAACCCTGCCATAGAATCTTCAAGACCCCTGCCATTGAACCTTCAAGACCCCTGTCATAGAACCTTCAAGAACTCTGCCATAGAACCCTCAGCTGCTTTCTCCCAAGGGAACCAGCAAAGACTTCTTCACTTGTCCAGCTTTCCAGAGGTGACCCTGAGATTAGGAATGTGTGGCTTGGGCCTGGATTTTAAGGCACAATACAAATCGTTGGAAGATGGAAACACTTTGTCTTAAGTTTACTGGGGAAAACCTAAATTTTGATTGTTTATGCTGGTACAAGAGTATCAGATATACAAGGAAAGAGCAGTGAAAACCATACAAAACCCACTTGCCTCTAAATCAGGTACTCGGCAAGAATATACTGAAAACTGCAGTGTTTGGAGTTTCTGTGGAAACCCCAATAAGCCATTTACTGGATAATGGCAGGGGAAGAATGTAGCGCACATGTCCTGGCTATTCAAAGCCTTCCGCAGTCGGCCTGGCCCTGCCCATCTGTCTCTTCCAGTCTATTTCTCACTGCTCCACTCTGTTCCAGAACAGACTCAAAGCCATTATTTCTGCATGCTCACTCTCCTACCATTCTCCCCTTCTGCCTTTGCAGTCTTCTCTCTCACATTAACTTTTTCAGCAATTAATCCCAGAGTGCCCACTATCATGAGTGCATGCTTTCATGCTAACGTCCCTCATGTCTTCATTAATATCCCACATTGTCATGCACTTGACACGCAAGCTCTCATCAAGCTGTTTCTGCAGGGATTTGCCACAGTTAAGCACTGGGCTCCCCGCAGGTGCTCTAGGGAAACAGCTGCAGGTGGCACCTTAATTAGCAGTGGCGGCAGTGCCACAGACACAAAGCAACAGAGCGCGGTCTGCCTACCTCAGTTTTACAGTGAACTGAATGAGGGTTTTGAGTACCATCGGCCTCTGAGGGTGTGTCGGCATGCATGGCTGTCGCTCAACCACAAAAGAGCTAGATGAAAAGGAAATATCATAGGAAAACATAAAAAATATTGACAGGGAAACAGGATGCCTGAAGTCCAAACTTTTAACACCTAGAAGATGCTGAAACCTCCTTCCCATTCCAATGTTCCCAGCAGCTTCTCAAAACATTAGCACAAAAGAATAGAAAAACATGCCTGACGATTAACCCTAATTCTTTTATTCTTTTTCTTTCTTTCTCTTTCTTCTTCTTTCTTTCTTTTTAAAATTTTTTTAATTTTTTATTATTATTTTTCTATTCAGGGTTTCTCTGTGTAGTCCTGGCTGTTTTGAAACTCTGTAGACCAGGCTGACCTTGAACTTACAGAGAGCCACTTGCTTCTGCCTCCCAAGCACTGAGATTAAAGGCATGCCATGCGCCACTGAGCCTGGCAAACAACAGTAATTCTTAATTGTCATAGTGGACTCAGTAAAGGCCCATGCACATCCTATATAATAAGAGGCTTAATTTTATGCCACTTTGGATTGACGGTTGACTTCCGGTGCATATTAGGATTTTTTTTTCTTCAGTGAACTCACACAAAGTGCTCCCTACCCTCATACATTTTGGATGTGCACTCAAGAAGTCCGTGGTCTTCTTTAAAATGCGAAAAGTGAGTGGGAGGTGGGTGACATGGGTCAATACCTCATGGAAAATTGAGTCAGCGGCTGGGAGAAAGGATGGTGACTAAGAAGCAAAGAGTAGAAACGTGGATCTGGAACCCTCTGGGGCTCTTATCACTGCTGAGGGGGGGCAGCACCTCAGGAGACATCCCCACAGTGGATCTGGAACCCTCTGGGGTTCTTATCACTGCTGAGGGGGCAGCACCTCAGGAGACATCCCCACAGTGGATCTGGAACCCTCTGGGGCTCTTATCACTGCTGAGGGGGGCAGCACCTCAGGAGTCGTCCCCACAGTGGATCTGGAACCCTCTGGGGTTCTTATCACTGCTGAGGGGGGCAGCACCTCAGGAGTTGTCCCCACAGCTCCAC
The DNA here is from genome assembly GCF_903995435.1 of Acomys russatus. Taxonomy (NCBI): domain Eukaryota; kingdom Metazoa; phylum Chordata; class Mammalia; order Rodentia; family Muridae; genus Acomys; species Acomys russatus. The sequence goes on from NC_067148.1 coordinate 3,597,235, forward strand.
GCTGAGGGGGAAGTGGGTCACTTACTTCTTGAAAAGGTTGTAGATGAGGAAGGTGACTCTCTCCAGCAGGTGTGCTCTTTGAGTGGGGATGGGGTCCCCTTCGTAGGTCATCTTGGTAGATTGTTCCTCTAACTTCTCCAGCTGCCGCCTGAGCTGGAAGAGGCTGTCGGCCAGCAGGGTGAAGCTGTTGAACAGCAAACGATTGGGTTTTTTTCCCTCCCCATTTAGGGATCAAACTAGTTTAATAGCTGATTATGTGTCATAAATAAAAATGATTAAATGATTGTTAAATTAACTAAACAAGTCACTTCAATTATGATTTCTGATGATTCTTTATCTTTTTCCTAACCCTTTTCTTCCTGAATATGCACCATGTTAAATATTTCCTAATTTGTCCTTTCAATTTCCAGACATCCTTTATGAAATATTGTCAACATCTGGAAACAAATCCCTTTTAATTGGCCTTTACATCCTGTTAAGTATGCATATTAAGAATATAGCTCTCACTAAAGGTCAGAGACAGGCCAGTGTAAAATACAGAGCACAAGACATGAAGAATGTTATGCATAAAATTCACCCCTCCCCCCCCACTGTGCACATTTCCAGTTCCTGAGTGTTAGCGGAAAAGGACAACTGAGTCATTCTGGCGGAAGTTACAGTGCTACAAATGCTTGTGGAATTCTGCTCACTATGTGCTGATCTTCCCAGAGACATGGAGGTGAGGGTTATGTCAGAAAAGCAAAGAGTAAGAAAACTGAAACTGATGAGGATGAGGAAGTGTCCCCAGCTAGAGGAGTAGGGCACCTCAGAGCTGTCCCTCCAGACACTCCTCTCTCAGGCACCCGTAAAGGACCGTGTGCTCCACGTTACCGCTTTTGTTGCTTGCCTTGTTCTCATAGCAGAACACACCGGGTTTAGAGGACTGAGGAAATTGGTATGCTTACATAATGAGCCCACATCTTCACTTGGCTGGAGAAGCCTGACCAAACAGACATACGAAAACCTCCATTTTCTTGAATGAACTCTTAGAAAACAACTTTGAATTTTATTTTGTAGTTATGAGTTAGAGACCTATCAACACGTTTATCCTTTCGTGTAAAAAGATAATATTTACATATAAGGGCATATTAAGTAGGGAGGCTTTGTATTGACTGTTGGAAATTTTATGTCTCTTGTTGTGTTATAGCTTTGTACAATCTTGCTGTGTAGACCAGGGTGGCTTGAAACTTGTGTGACTGACTCCCCTGAGATTGAGGGTGTATGTCAGCAGGCCTAGCATAACTTACTTTTTAACTGGCCAACAAATGTTGTGTATATTCGTTGTTTTATACATGGTATTTTGCTATATTCATATATTGAAGTATGGCCAAATCAAAACTAAAAGCATGCACTGTCTTATACAACCTTCTTTTTGTAAGAACACAACATTTACACAGCAATTTTCCAGTATACAAGGCATTGCGAACTCCACTCATCACAATGTGTGATAGATTTCCTAAGCTCAGGCTTTCCAACTGAAATTTGGCATCATTAACCAACTTCGTTAACAAAATGAATATGATTGAAAACATAAAGCTAAATAGTTAACTCCTACCATAGACACAGTTTAAAGAGTTATTTTTAAGATTTTGGAAGCTAATATTTATTATATCCTTAGAGACAATGCATTGTAGGGTTTTAAAAACCATTTGAGTCTTTTAAGACATCATATTTGCTTATTGAGCAGTTCTTACATGTGAGAAACGCTTCCTTTTTCTTCCCAAAGGAGGGAAGCCAAGACCCCTGAGCAGTGGCGCCTTTGCACTCGGTGTGAACTGCGCTCTCGCCACCAGCAGCACACGGCTGTACTTCCTGTGGTTTTCACTGGAAACTAAAGTCAATCGCTTTACCAGTTCTGAAGCTGGTCCAGCCCACTGTGGAGCGGGCCACCGATGCAGGCGATCTGCTGCCGCCTCTTCCAATCCTGCAGCTCTTCAATCAATATGCTGTTCATTAGCATGTCCGTCTCAATCACTATTTGGGACATCTTCCTGAGCACTTCCTAAAAGCAGACAGCAGGCGAAGAGATCCACAGAACGCCAGGTTACAATTCTGCTTACAAAACACACTGATCTGAGAGATGGAGGTTTGATTAAAGTTAACCAAAAAGTTGATAGTGCCTTTTCAAACAATACAGTTGTTACAACTGGATAATATCATGAGAACAGTTGCCACAGCCTGACATTTTCACGTTTCCGCCTGAAGGTGTCCAATGGAAACTTCTGTGTCTATACTGAATCTTGCTGTCCTAAACATGTATTTGAAGGCCATCTATAAAGCAGTTATTTATTTTACTTGTTTATATGTGTACAGGTGTTACGCCTGCACGTATGTCTGGATGACGTGCCTTCAGTGCCTACAGAAGCCATAGGAGGTGTTAGATCCCCTAGGAGTGGAGTTTCAATGGCTTGAGGCACCATGTGGGTCCTGGGAATAGAAACTAGGTCCTCTGGAAGATCAGCTGATGCTCTTAACCCTGGGCCACTTGCTCCAGTGCCTGTTTCTACCTTTTTAGTGACTGTGATTACCCAGGTCCTTCTGTGCCTTGTCTTCAGACTTTATTTGTGCTTAGGGAGGCATAGTGAAGTATAACTTCATAAGCATAGGGATTAGGACACAGAGGTTTCTCTGCAGGGTTTGTGAGGTTAGCAAGGCATCTAACCTTGTTATAACTTAGTTTACACACACACACACACACACACACACACACACACACACACACACAATTGAGTGGACTGGCTAAACTGTTTTCAGAGAAACTTCTCTCTTTTGGTATGTGTAAAGAGTAAAACAGATTTCCCACAAAAGCCTTACATTTTAGCTTGGACTAACTGTTTACATGCTTGCAATCTTATATATACCTAATTATATTTATAATTAATTTAAGATGAAAATTAACTTATTTGGATTCATATAAGTTTATTCACCAAAAAGTGATCTTTTAAAAACGAACTACTGATTCAACAGCTATTAGTTAAATACCACTTGCATTTACTTTTAAAGATGGGTAGAAATTTGAAATAGTAATATTTACTGTCCTGAAAATATTTCGTTGAAACAAAAAAAATGTATCTTCAGTTGCCAACAAACTATTTGTTTTTTTTGAGAAGGGGTTTCTCTGTACAGCCTTTGCTGTCCTGGAACTCACTTTGTAGACCAGTCTGGCTTTGAACTCACAGAGATCTGCCTGCCTTTGCCTCCTGAGTACTGGGATTAAAGGCCTGTGCTACCACGCCCTGGCTCCACTGAACTGTTCTTAAGTCTGAAGGTCTCATGAATAGGACAATATTTAACTATGTCATTCTCAAGACAGAATATAGAACACTAATTTTTTTCAATAAAGTTTTAAGTCATCAAGTAATTTTTAGTTATAAATTTATCATGTAACTCACTTCAGAATGTTAAACACCTATGTCTGAAATGGTGAAGAATGAAGCTGAGGCACAGGGTCCACCAGAAGTTAATCATCCCTACAGCCAACATGTCACACATATGATGTCAGGAGGGCCTGAGGCTGGGGTGGCTGCACAAGTTTACTCAGTTCCTGGAGACACCGCCATCTTTTATTGAGCATAAGTGAACTGATAAAATCTGAGCCTTGTTTATTCTCAGCAGGATGAGGTCTAGGAAAAGAAAGTCGGGCAAATGGCAACTTAAAATCCTTCACCAACCTTTCTCTTGAAGTCTAGGCTATTAAGCATTTCTTGCAGTGTCAACACTTCCTGGTTCATCAGGGTGCTATTCTTGTCACCATGGTCTGCAAAGCGAAGAAAATGAGATTCCAAATCATCTCTGGGACAAAGATTTTATTATTCCCAAAAGTCAAGTTCTACTCAGTCAACCTCCAGACAGGACCAGGGGGCTAGGCTATGGGAGACAAATGGGCTTTTGGTGTTGATGGTGGAAATCCAACCCAAGAATGTTCTCGTTCTGCCAGGAAGAGTTCCAGCCAAACAGCCATAAGAGACCACCTGTCTATGTACAGGCAGATGCAGGAGGATGCTCTTCACATGGTGCTTTTTTTTTTTTTTTTTTTTTTTTTTTTTGGTAGTGGTGGTGGATAAAGGAAGGTTTTGTAATAGATTTTTCTTATGGGTCCCGCCTGCTCTAAGGATATCCTTGCTTGTTTAATATAAAGAAACAGGGCCTCCTTTGTGCTCATGATTAAGTCTTCTGACTCCTTCTGGTGTCTGACAGTTGTGACAGGCTGTCACACAAGCCAGGCTGGCCTTCTACTGGCTGTGTAGCTGAGGGTGGTCTGGAACTTGAGGTCTCCTTCCTGCCTCTGCTTCCTAAGCCCTGGGTGACAGGTGTCAGCCACCACGCCTGGTTTTAAATTCTTTATAATGCACATGAAAGCTGAAAAATACTGAGGCAACTCAGATAACAAAGTACTACATTCAAAGCAGTTTTATTGTTTAGTATGGCTTGTTATATTGTTATTCTTAAACTTCATAATTTACACGGAAATTGGAATAAATCTGTCTTCAATGACACTTGATGAATATACAGTTTTTAAACTTTCCTAAGATTACTGGTCCCTTTGATAAATGATTAAACCTAAGTGTCTTGTTTCTTCTAAAGAAAGAAATTGTAGATTTAAATAATCATGAACATTTTGAATATTTCATAGCAGCCATGATATCCTGAACAGGACAGGAGAATGTAACATCTTCTTCAGAAAAGCTAACCATTTGATAATAATCACCCATACTGCCTTTAAGGTGTGTGTTGATATTTTAATGAAGGGAATGCTGTAAAATAGATACTTATATTTGCTTTGGGCTTTTTCATTTGTTTGTTGGTTGGTTTGGTTTGGTTGTTTTGCTTGTTTGGTTGGTTCTGTTTGTTTGTTTGAGGCAGGGTTTCTTTGTGTAGCCTTTACTGTCCTGGACTTATTTTGTAGATCAGACTGGTCTCAAACTCACAGAGATCCACCTGCCTCTGCCTCCCTGAGTGCTGGGATCACAGGCATGCACTATTATGCCTGGCTGTATTTACTTTTTTAAAAAAAATATATTTTGAAATAAAAATTTCAAAATAAGTAAAATTGTAAAAATATTACAGGGATCCCATCTTTTCTTGTGATGATATAACGACAATGGTCCCATAGCTCCTATGTTTGAATGCTTGACCCCCAGTTAGTGGAACTGTTTGGCAAGGATTAGAGTGGGGGTGGCCTTGTTAGAAGAGGTGTGTCACTGGGGATGGACTTTGAGGTTTCAAAAGCTTATGCCGGTTGCAGTGTCTTTCTCTTTTTGCCTATGGATCAGGAAGTAGCCCTCAGCTACTGCTCAAGTACCTGTCTGCACGGTACCATGTTTCCTGTGGCATGGACTAAAGTGCAGAAACTGTAAGCAAGCCCTTAATTAAATGTTTTCTTCTAAAAGTTGCCTTGATCATGTTCTTTACAGCAATCAAAAAGTAAATAAAACACTTATCTAATGTTCTCTATTGTCTGACACAAGCATATCACTATGGTCAAAACCAGTAAGTCTGTACTGGTCTAGTCCTATCAACAATCTAAGTAGGGCTAATTAGAATCTCATTAGTTATTAAATAATTGCAGCATAGTTAGAGTATCAATCCATTATTGCTTCTATATCTCAGGTCTTATAAATATTTTCATTTTCTACATTCATTTATTAAAAATCATCTAACTGTAAATAATGTTTTAGTACACAGAGTCAAATAAATTCAGTATCTTTGAATTTTGACATGTATTCAACTATTAAATTTATATTTTATAAATATTAAAAATAAAACTTTAATTTAAAATTCTATATGTAAGAACATACACATAATGTTTAATGTTTTGGAAGATGAATCTGTAGTTACACACGCTTGTGACTATGTAGAGAAAACAGAGGACATTTCAACCAATGTTACATGTAGGCTGTGGGACTTCATGTTATTTTTAATTTTAGTACTCTTGCCTATTTTCTAAATTTTCTTCCATGAAACATATTTCTACTTTATAATCTTTTGAGAATTATAAGAACTCATGTAATCTCAGTGACCTCCTGGCTATATTAGGTGATTGGTTTCTTTTCATTAGCTGTGTTTTGTGTTTCTCTTGGGGAAGTTTCCTGCTATGTCTCTCAGGCTGGCTTCCAACTCTCCATTCTGCAGTGTCAGCTTCACAAGCGTTGGGATTACAGGAATGTTCCACTGCACCCAGGCCCGAGATCTCAGCTTCTTAGAGTATTTTTACTGAGGGAAGACACAAAATGTGGTGGCTGTCACTTCTCATGTAACTTGTCACCTGCCTTGTATTGACTGGTAAGTAAATACATGTGTATAACTTACATGGAGTGAAGGAAAAGACAAAACCGGAAATATTCTTTGCCTACGTTCCTCAAAAACAAAATTGATGGGGGTACGCACATGAAGATGATCAAATTGGTTTGCACCTCAACTCTGACCAGCCTAATAATTATGCTGCTTTTATAAACAATGTAGAGTTACAGATAAAGCAATAACTTACCCATTGTCTGAATTGTTTTGTACCTGTAGTCAAATTCATCTTGAAGATCTTCTAAGTATTTGGTGTCTTGTTCTGTCATCTTTATACAAAAGAAAACATGCTCAAAAGAAAATATCAAAATATGGTGCAGTGTTTAAGCATGCCACAGAAACATCATGTGTGCCCGTAAACAATACACCGTGGATTCCGGTCTGCAACAGTTTCCAGTGATTCTCAGGAGCCTACACCTCCAAAGAGCCTGTCCATAGGAAAGCTATATTCTGCTGGAAGACCACGTTAAACTCCCTCTTTCATCTTAAAAAAAAATATACTCTTATGAGTGCCGCGTGTGTGTGCAGTCTCTGAGGAGGCCAGAAAAGCAGCAAGTCTCTTAGCCATAGAGCTCTCTCTCCCCCTCTCCAAACCTTTCTTCTTTGTTCTTAAGAAATCTTTCACTGGGCGTGGTGGCGCACGCCTTTAATCCCAGCACTCGGGAGGCAGAGGCAGGCGGATCGCTGTGAGTTCGAGGCCAGCCTGGTCTACAAAGCAAATCTAGGATAGCCAAGGATACACAAAGAAATCCTGTCTTGAAAAACCAGAAAAGAAAACACAAAAACACAAAACAAAACAAAACCCAACCAACCAACCAAACAAAAGAAACCTTTCAGCATGTTCTTTCTCATTTCTCAATTAATTGCAAGAGCTGCTAATCAGACATCTTTATTTCCTGGAGAAGACTGGCCCCTTTACCCTCTCACGATGTTCTGCCCGCCTCTGGACTAGTGTACAATAATCAGAGATGTACAGCTTATGACAATTTTGCCTACATAGATTTTCTTCCTACTTCTTAAAATGTACCTGTAATTTTATTTGTTTTCGACTTTTTTTCTCCAAACCCATTCATATCTCCTGTTCAGTCAATAGTTACGGTTGGGATTTTGATTTCACATATTCTCTCACTGCTCATGAAGAATATTTATCGTTGCTTTTTGAAGATAAAACAGCGGAGGCTTAACAACGTGAAGTGAGCAATGTGTTTGTGGGGAGGACCTAGCAACACCCCCAAACCAGAGGCTGCATCCTGCACTGCAGACGCCTCCTTCATGCCAACAGGTCTTTGATAAGAAAACACACATCCTGCCCGTTCCCCCACAAACTCTCATTTTGCCATCAAAACTACTGCTTACGACAAATATCAAATTTGGGTTCAGCGTGAATTTATGCTTCAACTCTGCAACTTATTAACTTGTACGGACTTGAGCGTGTGTCTCTGCTTCAGCCTCTGGTTTTTGTCTTCTGTTTTGTTTGGTTTGAGGCAGGGTCTCTCTATGTATAGCCCTGGCTGGCCTGCAACTTGCTATGTAGACCAAGCTGGCCCCAAACTCACAAAGACCCTCCTGCCTCTGCCTCCTGAGTGATGGATTAAAGGTTTGCACAACCATTCATAAGCTATGCATGCCTCTGTTTATAAAATAGAGAGGGGGAGGGGGGAGGAAAGGGAGAAGAAGGAGGAAGAAAAGAAAGGAAAGAGAAGTAGGGAGGGAGGAATGGACGTTCTGGTGAGGTCACATGAGTTACAGTGCTTAAAGCACTGTCTATTAGCAAGTCCGCGCCTCAACAACACTAGCTGGCTCTGAGTTCTCCTCACGGTCTGTCATCTTATGCTCTTGACATTTTCAAATCTTAGAAAAGGCATTGGCTATTGACCATGCCACGTGCAGTGTACATGATAATAGCACCTACCATACTTCAGCAACTTCGTCAGACCTGAACCTCAAGTGCATTTCCTTCTTGGCAACCTGGCACAAAAATTAGTTCCATTTTTTCATTTAACAAAATTGAGGTCCACAGGCATGTGGCAGTAAGTACTTAGGTGTCCCGTGACAAGAAGCACTCAGGTGGGAGCCGTAAGCCGTCCTAGCCTCAAAGTCCTGCCTCTTTTTGTTCCACCTCAACACACTTGCAGGATTTCACTTGAATGTTAAATTTCTCAAGGGGAAAAATTTAACAAAATGCTATGGGCTACTAAAAGACAGGAAACTCATATCCCTGGGAGAAATGTGACAAAATCAATTGTAGTTTTAAAACAAATATATTCTTTTGATCTCAGAATTGAAAGATGCTTTCAAGTCTTCTAACCAATAAGCTAAATAAATAAGTATATTAAACATGACTTTAAAACAAAAATCCATGAATTAAAAGGCTTCAGATACTGTCATTAGTTATAGTAAAATTTTGCCAAATATTTGCAGCAATACTCTGCAAAAGATCTCATGGTGATTGGAAACCTTTTGTGAATGCTGCATTCCAAAACACTCTGGAGAAATGGATATTGCAGCCTACTTGGAAAAGCACGTTGATGAATGAACCACCACTGTTCTCCCTATGGGTCCCTTCTGGTATCCTGGAATCAGAGCCTGTGCCTCAGATTGGGTACAGAAATCTAGTAAGGGTGCGTCCTCAGAAAGGACTTTCTGAGTAGGGATAGGGTGGACAGGAGCTGGGGAAGCAAGCAGTCTCTACTGGGTTCAGCTCTGACCCTATAGGGCACCCAGGCATGTGGCTGGCACCACACAGTCAGCACCAACTTGAGCGCAGGGCCTGGTGTTTCCTCTCAGGCTGTGCCATTCGCTCCGTGTCTGAAGCAGCCTGTGTTCCCTGGACAGGCGATTTCAAAGAAGCTCTTAGTAACCAGAAGTCTTGGGAGCTGGGATGGTCTATGGGCCTGAAGGAAGGGCCAGGGCAGAGCTATATAAATGGTGAGCTTCGGTTGTACCAGACTTCTCAGGAGTTGACAAGGAACGCAGGGACCGTGGCAGTCAGTGGTAGAGAACTGCCTTAGCATTCACCAAGTCCTGAATCAGGCCTAGCACTCTACGACTGTCAACAAAAAATACTGGGCAGACCTGTGTATGTGATTAAAGCGCATACGTGCCCTTATTATAATACAGCGACAGCCACCGTCTGCTCTCACTTGCTGTGGTGTTAGTAGATTCCCTAGTTGAACATGAACGCATGCTCTGGCATGTGCTGCAGTGCCACCTTGAGAGTCTGATTCTTTCTGGCGAAAGTGGAAGCAGAGACAAGTCAGCTTGGTTTACTTCTTACGGAAGACATTAAACCTCAGATCTGGAAACCAAAGCCTGGACGTCTACTCACTCTCTGCCTGCAGCTCAGACTGTGCATGGAGAGGTTCACCTTTGTGTGTAGTTGATACAGTTTCAGAATTATTATTCCCATGAAAACCAAGTAAGTGGATGCTACATATGTTCTGGAAAGGGAAATCTATACTCTCTTTATATACAACACAGTGGAAAGTCTGTCCCACTTAAAGCAACCTTTCCTAAACCAACGAAGCTAACACATCTATAAAAGGCCAGGGGGAGGAGAAGCTAAAAGGTATTAATATCAAAGGATACGAATCCCAGGATGGATTCTACGGATGGAGGATAATAAGAGTACAGAGCCAAGGAGATGAAACATACACACTTCTTAGGAACTCACAAAAACAAATGTGACAACTCAACACCCAGAAGCAAGGTGAGTTTAAAGGGCTGTTTGAGGAAGTCTTTCCCGCACAAACACACTGTGTGACACACATGTCCTCAGAGATCTGTCTGCACAGGCCTGCAGCGCACAGGCTGCACTAGCCTTTCGAAGCATCTACGTGAGGCCCCTCACCCGAGGCATCTAAGTGTGACCACTCACCTGCACGCTGTTTTTAATGGCAGCTACTTTGTGCTCCACGTTTCTCTGTCTCTCTGAAACTGAAGAACTTTGTAAGGATTTCTCCAGAGGTCCCTGGAAAAAGAATGTCTTGAAATCTCACTGTTGTTGATAAACACGTTTATGGTTATTGTGAAGGACACACTACCTACACTGCCCTGAGCTCTAGGTTAGTGACACATAACGCTCTCTGACCATTAACACCCCTGCTGTGAGATGTGAGCATATAACTCACTGGCAGAGTACGCACAAGGCTCCAGGTTCCCACCTCCAGAACTGAAAAAAAAAAGTCCTTGTAGTGTCCATAGCCAAACTGACTCAAGACTTTCTCAGAGGCCCTAATGAAAAGACAAAGGGAGGTACTACCTTTCCAAACCCTGAAAAAGAATTTGTTAATCCACAACAGGTTTTCTTGAATGTAGCTGATGTCACTGGAGAGTTCTTCTGTCCAGAGGCAAACTTGAAGGTGCCCTTCAAGTTCACTCAACGTTTTGGTGCTGTTTAGAAGGAGTACAGTATATAACAGTAATGGCAGTGATAAAAAATTAAAACTATGCTAAATATAGCCACATATGAGGTGCTGGAAATATGACTGAGGAGTTTCTATGCATCATCTTATATAATGGGTGCAACTCTCCTGAGAGATGGTGTCACATCCTCATTGCACAGATGAAGGATCCGAGGGGAGTCGGACCTCCACAGTCTTGCTCAAAGCACCGGAAAGGCAGATAAAACAGATCTCCAGCCCAGGCTTGGCGCCTGTGCTGCTCTTCTCACTTGTGTTAGTGAAGGGACCAGGTGCACCAGCAGGAGAGTCTGCATGATGTTCTGTTTCCAGGAAGATGAGGAACTAAGCTTCTATCTCTCTCTCTCTCTCTCTCTCTCTCTCTCTCTCTCTCTCTCTCTCTCTCTCTCTCCTTCCCTCCCTCCCTCCCCCCCCCCCTCTCTCTCTCTCTCTTGCTCTCTCTCTCTCTCTTTTTCTTTATGTTCATGACTCAAGAAGAGCAGAAGTCTGTTAGGGTAGGATTCTGGCCGGGATAACTCTCAAGTGTTGATACAGCTACTCTTTTAGCTATGTCAGGCAAAGATGCAGAAGCTAAGTTTGGGAGGAGCATGGAGTGAGGTTTTCACTCCCACTCCAACTGGCTCTTGATGGGAGCTTCCATTTCTCAGTCGTTACCTGAAAGCGATGAAGCCCTGCAGAAGAGAAGACTTACAGAGCCAGAGAAAACTGACTTCCCCACTTCTCTGTCAGGCTGCTGCTAGTATCTCATACCCCATATTACACAAATCTGAAGGTCAGAGATGCCTGACAAACGTCCTCTAGTCTTATTTAGGGGAAACTTACTGCTTGTGTCATAAGCTGGTGTGTGCATCTGTAAACACCTGCAAATGTTCGCTTCGCGACACAGAAATGACAACGGTGCCATCAAAGTGGGAAATGGCAACTCAAATGTATGTAGAGTTTTCTAAATTCCATTCAGGGAAATGGATTTTTGCTTCACGTGAGTGTAAATAATACTTTTTTTAAGAAAGGGGAAAAAAAAGACAAAAGGAATCTCAGTTCTGTGTCCTTGTCCAGGAATCAACTTGGCAAGTGTCTTAGAGGAGGTGAGGCTGCAGTTTCTAGGGGCTTGATTCCTTCTCCTGGACTGTGGCATCTGAGTCAGAGGTGTCCTTCATCCTCCTGCCAACAGTGTCTGGCTTAGCTCTCTGCTGCCTCGGGCAATAATATTTCCTTTAAATAATATATATGGTACTGTACTTCTTAATAAACTTGCTTGGCATAAGTCATCAGTTTATGTAAGACCTCCTGGTCTCAGCTATTGCTTTTGTCTTTTTTATTTCTCATCTTTTTTATTTTTCATCGCCAGTTCTCCCACTTAACACCTCAGAACTAGTGGTAGCCCATGTTGGCTGCCACTTGTCCTATAATCGTGTCTCACATTGGGTGCCATTTGTCCCCAACCAGAAGAAAATAAGAAATAAAGAAGAAAAAAGACTATCTGGCACCAAGAGATCTTGTACAAACTGATGACTGAGAAATGTACTTCATTAGGAAGTACGTCATTGTATCTCCAGGCAGCGGGGCACATGCTTTTAATCCCAGCACTCGGGAGGCTAGAAGTTGGATGCCCAGAAGCTGGAATTAAAATAAGCTGTGCTCTACGCAATGTGGGTGCTAGGAGCTGAGCAGGGGTCCCCTAGAAGAACAGTAAGCAGTCTTTACCATGGGGCCATTTCTCCAGCTCCTGACTTCATGACTTAAAACAATGTTCACAATTTCCTACAGTCTATTTGTTTATTCTTGAACCACAAATAATTTAAAAATAATATTTAGGATCACATTAAGTTAGGCTTAAATTTGCAATTGAGAGTGCTGAACCTGCTGAGATGGGATTTATTTTTGGTTTAAAGCAAAGGGAACTTACTGAAGGAAATGGGAAAATAATTTGGTTAAGCAAAAAGGCCAAGTAGTTCCTGCAAGTTCCATATCCTGGCCACTCTAAGAATCTGACACTGAGTGTTGACTTAGACACAATGCTCTACAGCTCTCTGGAGATGAGAGCAAGATGGATAAGCAGGGACCTATATCTGAGCAGAGACCAAGGGTCAGGATGGTTGATAACTGGATAGGACACACCAGAGCACTGCCGGACCTTGGGGAAACCCGTGCTCTCAACTCTCAGTGGAGTGTGTTTAACTACGCCATTACTTCAGATCACTAAAGCCTTTATAACACTTCCTTTCATCACCTCCATCTCCAGCATTTCACTGTTTCTCTACCTACTTGAAAAAAAAAGCCAGGCTTTGTTTATGGTAGATGCAGTACTATTTTCAGAGTTACTCTGACTAGTATGTACTTACATGTTTTGATTTGACTAATAATTGACATTTGGAGAGAGCGGAGGGTAAGCACACACATGAGGGACAGTGAGAAAAACAGAGGGGTGGGGGGTGAGTAATGACTATATATGTGACAGGCACAAAAATGAACTGCCCTGAAGTTTAAAAACTACAGCATTTAAATGAAAACAATACCATTCTTTATCATCCAAGAACAATTAAGTTGTTAAAACTTCAGTCTTCCAAAAATATTCAAAATCTGATAGCCTCAGAAGTTTATATATATATTTACTTTTATTAGATCTTCATAAGTTCTATGATTCACTAAAGTGTGGAGAAGTTATTCAGAAAATGTACTGGTTTATAAGCTTTTCTCTTGATGTAGAATTAACTGAAAATGTATGCCTTAGAACCTGCTTATTGCTCCAGTTTGCAAGATTCTTATTGCATTCAGAAGGATGAGATAAAATATAATGCAAACTACATCAGTACAAAGAACAGCCAAAAAGTACTTAGGGAGCTCCTGTAAGTCAAGTTTCCTGTTGGTGGAATAGTAGCTTAGACGCGAGGGTCAAGGGATCCTAAAGGGGTTGGTCAAGATCAGTTTGTGGAGACAAACACACAGGGAAACAGAGTCCAGACCACAGTTGGGACTCCAACTAAAAGGTGGTCACTGCACTCCTAGACTAATAGTGTAAGATCTTAGACCAGAATTTAGCCATGGAAACAGAAAGGAATCTAGAGTAGGCAGTCCACTGTCACAGGTCTGGAATCCCAGAACTTGGAAGGATTGAAAGACCCCAAGTACATGGCCAACCTCAGCTATACAGTGAGCGCAAGGCCAGTCTGCTCTCCATGGGACCCCATCTTCAAAAAGAAAAGGCATTTGGAAAGACTTGGTAACTACCTCAATATGGAATAAAGACAGGAACCTTCTCAAGATGAGCCCAAGACTTGACTACAGTGACTGAGGCTGGTGGAACCACTAACACAGAAGAAGGTTTTTCAGAAAACTGGGCTCAAGCAGAAAGCAAGACCACAGACTCAGAAGACAGTACTCGGCAAGGCTAGCGATGCGATGGGAGCGTTTGACAAGGAATCAGAAAGCGTTACCTGGATAGGCATGTTGGCCGCAGCCAGTATTCTCCTCTCTTCCCTTAAGCAGTTGGAGATCACCACGGCTACATGCATCGGATTTCCGTGAAACTTTGCCTGGAAGAATAGTAAGCAAAAGCAGCCTGAAGGGCTTTGAAAAACACACAGAATTCATAAGGACATGTCATCCTTGAGAACCAACAGTATTCCCCCTGTAAACCTATAAAATCAGCCGGGATCTGTTCTCACTGTCTATTCCTTTGCAATGCCATGGAAACATAGACTCTCAGTGAGAGAATGTTGCTCTCTTTGCCTTCAAAACTCTTCATAGTTGTTCTTTGAAAACTTCTTTATGAGAGACCCTGAGCACACTGGAGGGTCAGTTTACTATAGGTTCTGGCCAGGTGGTAGACATGGTTGTTATTTCCCTGTGAGGTCTCAAGAATCCCAGCTGGCCACACGGCAGGGCTCTGCTTCAGGCTTATAGTCCCTGTCACACTCCCCATTTGACAATATTCACATCAACTACCTTATAACTACATTGTACTCAAGCAAAACTGTACCCACATTTCAGCAATGTTATTTCTGACCTGGAAGCAAACACATGCTTTATTGCCAAGGTTAATGATGCATATATGTTAATTAGCAGCCTGGTGCACCATTTGAGTCGTCTGATAAATAGTAGATGAAAGTCCTGCATCTCTTCAGGGAATCGCCCATGGTTGCCATAGCGCCCAGCGATGAGTGTACACTCATTTATCTTACCTACAAAGAGCTGTGTTTCCTAGCCATGGTTCACAGTACTATCTGGAACACCATCAATTTAGTCAGTAATACTAAAACTTCTTTACTAGATCTTCCAAAGCAAGATCAGGAGGCGGCCCTGGAGACAGCACACTAACTGGATCTCTGGCCTCCTCTCTTGAGGCGGTAGGTGGTACCGGTACCCATGAAATGGTCAAAAGGCCAATAACAGACAAAACTAACAGTTCACAAAAGTAGAAAATTAACAGCAATCAAACATAGATGATACAGACAGCTAAACCAAAAGATCTTTCTGGAGCGAAACAAGAAGGCTGTTGGTTATGAACATCATGATGGCTGTGACTTCTGCGGTAGCATATCAAAGTCCGTCTGTTAACATTCCCATTTGTAAAACCAGGTAAAAACTAACTTTTTGGATTCTTATCCTTCCATATTCACTCTTTTAAAATCTTTTCCTTCTATAAATCAGAAATCTCCAAAGGAAAACAAGTGAATTGACTGAAACACAGAAGGCAAAGATATAAAAGTGACCGCACTCAGTATGTTGGAATGTCTAACACATCTACAATTTCAGTCTATTTGAATTTATTCTGGTTAATTTTGGCTTTAAGCCCCCCATTCCTATCCCAACAAATCTATTTTCTCATGTTTTCCTTAAGGGCATTAAAAATGTTCCATCGCTAAGAAGGGCTTCCTTTCCGGCTAATTTGAAAGCTCTATTATTAACAGAAACTGAGAATGTGTCCTTCTGGGCAGAGGATTCCTCTAATACCAATGTCTTTGTCCTTCCCGAGCCTGGGAAGGGTCTCGCACTGAGCCGCTGTCTGCAACACTCTGCCCTGTGGTGCTTTTCACTCTCCTGTCAAAATTCAACTTCCTTCACCCGCCTGTCCCTCTGGTTTCCTCCATACCTTGTGAGGTTCCTGTCACTCATTTCTTTCCTTTGTTAAGGGCCAAGCATCAACACTCTTTTCATCAAAGAACTCATTTTCACTTTCTCCTACAACACCCCCTAATTTGATGCCTTACTTAAATGTGAGACAAAATGCCTTATGAAAAATCACTATATATTGAGTCTTTAACTGTTTCACATTTCTAAGTATTGAAAATGTGTTCAGGCTCACGTTTGAGTAGCGACTATGGCTATAGATCTCAGAACAGCTGTAAAATGAACCCTAACATATGTGTTGGTGGCACGAAAAAAAGCAACCCTGAGGGAGACACTCCATGGTGGGCTTCTTCTTCTTCTTCTTCTTCTTTTTTTTTTTTTTTTTTTTTTTTTATGCCAAAGTATTACAAAGGTCGCATCCTCTGTGGTGTCCTTTCCTGGTCTCCTAATGTCAATCAACTGAAGCTCTTAATTGCAGCAAAGTCAGATTTATTGGTCTTTCCCCCAGTGCTTAGGATTTTAATGATGTACTTAATAAACCTTTCACTAAGTTTCTGTCATGAGGATTTTTTTCTGTCTTTTTGAGTCTAGACCTAGGTTTTGGGTTGCAAACATTCTTATGGCTGTGACTGCTGCTACAATTTTATCATGGTGCACAATAGCCAGCACTTCTATTTGTAACACGAGGGTAACTTTGTAACATAAAGAGTAACAACATGTCTCTGACATGGACTTTGCTGGGGAAGAGGATGCAGACAGTCTTGAGGAACAGGGGTGGGCAATGGGAGGGAGGATGGCACCAGGAGGAGAGGAGAGAGGGAAGGAGCTATGGCCGGGATGTAAAGCGAATAAATAAATAAATAACAAATCAATAAATTTTAAAGTGTAATAAAAACTAAAG
Source organism: Acomys russatus (assembly GCF_903995435.1). Classification (NCBI taxonomy): domain Eukaryota; kingdom Metazoa; phylum Chordata; class Mammalia; order Rodentia; family Muridae; genus Acomys; species Acomys russatus. The sequence continues at coordinate 3,613,963 of NC_067148.1, forward strand.
GGGAGAGAGAGAGAGAGAGAGAGAGAGAGAGAGAGAGAGGGAGGGAGGGAGGGAGGGAGGGAGGGAGGGAGAGAGGGAGGGAGGGAGGGAGACAGAGAAACAGCAGTTAATTTCAGTTCATTTAGAATTTGTTAGTGAGAAACATAATTCTCTTTCCTTCCTTCTTTTCTTTTTCTTTCCTTTCTCTTTCTCTTTTCCTTCCTTCAGTCTTCCCTCCTTCCTTCTTCCTTCCTTTCTACCCTCCCTTCCTCTTCCTTCCTTCCTTCCTTTGTTCATTCCTTCCTTCCCTCCCTCCTTTGGATGCACAGTTGCAACAACATTCATTGAAAACCCTTTGGTTTTGCTCTGCTGGCCCAGTTTTTGCCCATATGAGAGGGCATCTTTCTATACCCCACTTCATCTTAGAGACCTGTCTCTGTGTTCTCAGTAGGACATCATTAGAGCTCTATCCTACGTTCTGACAGCAAGCAGATTAGGGTTTTGCATTTTCACAAAAATGTCAGAATCAGCTTGTAACACACACACACACAGACACACACACACACACACACACACACACACACACTTCATTGGCACTCTCAGTGTCACTGGATCTTTAGAGAAATTAAGGAAGATTTGGTTTGTGCAGAGTTTTGTTCTGATCCAGTCTTTTCAGGCTATAAAATGCCTATTAAACATTCTTAATTTTCCATAAAACATCTTTTGTTATGGTTACTTCCACCTAGTTTACATTATTTTGACATGAAAATAACTGATATCTTCCTTTATGACTAACATATGGAAATACAGTTAAATTTGTGCTTTGATATTGAGTCTACCAAGGTTGCTGACTCCAATAGATTTTAATATTTGTAATATTTGTTATTAATTATAAATTTTCACCCGTGGATTCTTCTAGATTTTGCACAACTCTTGCCTTCCTCTCAGCCATTCCGTTTCCATGTAGGCTTTACCTTCAAGACTTGTTTGGAAGTGTAATGGTTAACTTCCAAACACAGGATTTTTTTCTAATTTTCCTAAAAAGTGACTTCCAACATAGTTCAATTTTGATAAGATAGAAACTGCCAATGATGCCAGTCACTAAGTTTGCTGATACCTGCTTTGTGGCCAAGCATATGGACAACTTGTAAAAATTTCATGCTAGCTTGCAAAGAATGAGTATTCTGTAATTGCTGAGTACAAATAACTTATTCTGCTTTATTAAGCCAGGTGTTATTTTTTATAAATTTCTGTATTCATGCTGGCTTGTTTTAACTATTAATTTTCAAAGTCATTGAAAGAATTATGTAAAAAGCTACCTTGTAAATTCTTTGGCTTCTGATAGAAATATTTAGTCATATTATATATTGCTCAAGATTAAAGCTCTTCATGACTATGAACTGACCTTTGTCTACAGTAACATTTTTACTATAAATCAAGATGATTAACCATTATGGCACAATGCTTTTTAGTCACCTATAAATTTTAACTTATTTCAAGAACTCTATTTCAAAGAGGGTACAGTTAATTGGGCACCATATTATACATATGTTGAAGGGTAAATACACATGGAATAAACATGGTTAACACATTCCTAAAACTCCTTTGCTTTTTTAGAGTTAGCTTTCTGAATCTTGTTAAGCTCAGATTCACTGCCTGCTGTGTTTTCCCATAAACCACTGTCCTGTGGGCTGTGCGGATGCTGGAGGTGCATCTCTCTAGAGCACAGACAGGCTACACTCTCCCTTCTGTAAGCTTCAAGCTGGAACTTTTACCAGAAGTTCTCAGTAGCAGGTTTTTCACACCCCTTCCGGGACGGCCAGCTGGTTTGTTGACTGACGATTAGTTCACACAGCCATGTGAGCAACCACATCACGACACAGCTAGGCAGATTACCACTCGGCTGCACAGAGAGCTAGCTGTCTGTATCCACCCACTACTACGGCTCACCTCAGTGACACCACAGCATGTTCTTGTGTATGTGTATGAGTGTTTCTCCTGCATGTATATATGTGTTCCTTGTGTGTGCCTGGTGCCAGCAGACATCAGATCCCCTGAAACTGGCATTGTAGATGGTTGTGAACCACCATGTGGGTGATGCTGGGAATTGAACCTGGGTCCTCTGCAAAGAGCAGCAAATGGTCTTAACCTCTTAGCCATCTCTCCATCCTCCGTTCTTGCTCTTAGATATTGTTGTACAGTTTTAATTAAATTTAGGGCAACAGCAGTAATCAACTGGTAAAAAGGTGATAGTGATATATTTGCTTTTTATTATCTGAATCTTATGTCCTTTAAAAGCTTTTGTCTTTTTTGAAAAAGGTTTATTTATTTATTATGTATACAGTGTCTGCCTGCATGTGTGCCTGCAGGCCAGAAGAGAGCGCCAGATCTCATTATAGATGGTTGTGAGCCACCAGGTGGTTGCTGGGAATTGAACTCAGGACCTTCGGAAGAACAGCCAATGCTCTTAACCTCTGAGCCACCTCTTGTCTTCTTTCTTTCCTCTCTGCCCCCTCTCCTTTCTTCTTTCTTTTCTTCGCTTTGTTTCTTTTCCTCCTTTCTTCCTTTTTCTCTCTTTTTTAGATCCCCCGAACTGCAAACACTGTTATGTCTCACCAAGGCAAATCAGCCTCCCCCTCCCTAGCATTGCCTCCTTGGTTAAACACATTTCTGCAGTAGCATTGCGCTAGAAGTGAAGTGCGCTCTGCTCAGGCAGCAGGACGTTTCCCATACAGAGATGCGTGTTTTAATGGTGATACTGTGCAAGGGGCAGGATTCGTTTAGTACAGCTTGTGACTGTGCTGCGAGTTCTTTCATCTCTCCTAAGGAACTTGGCCACTTCTCTTGCTGCTGTGCCGCTGTGTGATAGGCAACCTTTACATCATGAATTCAGCCATAGACTACCACCTATCTCCTTGTAGGTGAATTCCTCCCTTACAGCCTGTAGAGGATTTATTGTTGCTTTCCAAGAAAATACAAAACTGGATCATTTAACCAATAACAAATATGTATTAGGCAAATGTCAAATGTTGACTTGTTCTTGAATCATTCTGTATACTTAACTATTTGAACTATAAATTGTACTGTTGTATTTTGATGGCATTTTAACCAGTAATTAAACAACGTGTGTTATCACGACAGAGTGTATAATTCAAGTGAAATGACAACCACATGAATAGCTATGACCTAATTTCACACCATACACAGTAACAGTGACATAGGGACAGCCACATGGCCAAGCAATTAAGAGATGACAAATATAAATGCATTTTTATTCAGAGGGAGGGTTCTCAGTCACTGCTGATAGGGTGTAAACAGCACAGGGATTGTGGAAGACAGTTTGGTAATTTTTCACTTCTGTCATGAGGCCCTGCAATCACACTCCTCAGTATTTACCTAAAGAATCTTGCTGATGCATAAGCACCATCTATACAGCTATATATGTATACATCTATACAGGGAAGTTTAGAGTAGCTATATTAATAATTGCTAATATTTGGCAGCCACAGGTGTCCTTCAATGAGGGAATTGGTCAAGTAAGCTGTTGTAGATACAGACAAGATAATATTATTTAATACTAAAAAGAAATGACTTAACAAACTATAAAGACAAAATAAACGTATACACTAATAAAAAAATATGCCACTCTGAAAGGGATATAATATGTTTCAGTTTTGTAATTTCAAGAAAACTTAAAACTAGGGAGGGAGCCTAGGCAGGTTGCTCAGTGACGTGATCGTCACATGAGCGTGAGAACTCGAGCCCTGTGCTGATGAAAAGGCTGTGCATGGTAGGGTAGTGCTGGACAGCAGAAGCAGGTGACTGCCTGAAGCTCCCTGGCTGCCAGCCTCGATGACCGATGAGCTCCAGCTTCAGAGAGAAACTGTGTCTCAACAAACAACGTGGGTAGCAACGGATCGAGGAAGACAACCAGTATTGACCTCATGTACACCACCATGAACACATATACACACACATACACACGTAACACACACACATACACACACATAGTAGGAAGATAGTAAAATAGTCAGTGGTTGTCAGGGATTTGGAGGAGAGAAACACAGGATATGGGGGAACAGTAAAACTGTCTTGTATAATATTAATGTGGTACATACATGGCATTGTTCCATAGTCCTGTAGAACTATAATGCAAGTTAAAGATCTTAGTTAACAATGTCACTATCTGTGACAAATGTATCATACTAACACAATACTTAAGAGATTGTCTGGTGGGGGGCTAGGGATGTGTGTGGGAACTCTGTACTTTCCACTCAGATTTATAGGAAATGCAAGACTTCCTTGAAACTTGTTTGACTGAAGTGACATCTCTTACCTGCCCCCCCCCCCCTTCAGCTGTCCTCTCACTAGAAACCAATGAAGAAAAATGAAGAGCTTTCCCCGGGTAGCTTTAGGCTCTCTAGCTTGTTTTTTTCTGTTTGGGGATTTTCAAGACAGAGTCTTACAGAGCGCAGGATGGCCTTGAACTCAGGATACAGTTGTGGGTGACCTTAAACTCTAGATCCTCTGGTTGCTCTGTCTCTAGGGTTTCAGGTGTGCCCTACCATGCCCAGCACAGGGGCTTTTGTTTTGGCTTTCTATGTAGCCTTGGCTGGCCTGAGGCTCATTATTAGACCAGGCTAGCCTCAACCCATAGATATCCACCTACCTCTGCCTTCCATGTCTTAGAACTAAAGGCATTTGCTACTACGCCTAGCTTCAAAATGAATACATTTTGACTGCTTTTTATTCATGCCAATACCAGCATACTTTAAGTAGCTAAAAATAAGCTGCGAGTGTGTGTGTGTGTGTGTGTGTGTGTGTGTGTGTGTGTGTGTGTGTGTGTGTTTACTATATGCTGCTTAAGAAAACGCTTCTTAAAGGCACTATGTCTTGGGTAAATTCTGAGTACATTCTTGGCGCAGACTTACAGTCACCAGGGAGACATAACTCTGGGAGCATCTGTGAGGCGGTTTCTAGGTTGGGGTAACTGGGGAGGAAGAAGCACAGTGTGTGTGAGGGCCACTGCTCCACGAGCTGGTGTCCTGGGCTGCGTGATGAACGGGAGGGGAGCCACATACCATCATTTATCTCTGCTGCTTACTGACTGCAGAAAAGGCGGGACTGGCTGCCTCCCACTCCAGCCACCTCAAGCTAGGAGCTAAAACAACTCTTCTTCCTCAAGTGGCTTTTTACAGGAACTTTGTCACAGCAAGGAGACAAGGAACTAATGTGCCTGTGACGACTTAATTCACTTGCGGCAATTACTCTTGTCCAGTTCTTCACAGCCATAGGACCTACCTGACTTTGTGCCTCAGATGTTAACTCCATGGCTTTAGGTAAATTGCATGTTAGTTCTCATTGCTTCAATTGCCCTATTAGTTGAGAGAATAATATGTTTCTAGTCACTGGGAGGAGCATGCCAGACTCATGAGAGTGAGTGACCTGTGTAACTTGTAAAGCACTCTAAGTAGTAGAGGGTTTCTGTGTCGTTTTTAGGTTATGTTAGGAGTTTTAAATCTCATGCACGTAAATCAACAACAAAAGAAAATCAAAAGAAAAAAGAAAAATTCTTCCTAGTTTAAAAGAAATGGCCGAACTGATTATGCAGCCAATGGAATATGAATGATTTGTGTCCCAGCAAGTATATAAGGAACTCAACTATAAAATTACAAACACAGACTTTCAGAAAACATCGAGACTGTGTTTTTAAAATAAATGACAGTGGGGACTTTCCTGGCATCTGGGGGACTCACAAGAAAGGCACTAAAAGCGAATAAAATAATTAGCTCTCAGCTTCATAGCTGTTAGCAAAGCTGTCATTAAAGGCTATGTTTTCCTGGCACAGAAAAGACCCAAAGTGCCAAAACTCTCAGCAGTGATGAACTTTGACAACAGAATCAAGATGTATATTTTCACTTTTACTTTGGTTCTTTGCTATTAAATTCCTTCCTTCCTTCCTTCCTTCCTTTCTCTTTCTTTCTTTTCTTCCCCCGCCCCCCTTTTTTGACAACAAGGTTTCTCAGTGTAGCCCTATCTTGGAACTCTTTGTAGATGAGGCTGGCCTTGGACTAACAGAAACACACCTGCCTGTGCCTCCTCCTAAGTGCTAGGATTAAAGGCATGCATGCTAGAATTTCTTTTAAATACTTAAGCATGTGTTGTTTTTATGATTAAAACTAAATTTTTTTGTAAAAAAGAAATGAATTTTGATTTTGAAAATTGTCAGTCGCATCAAAAGAGAAGCTGGGGACCACTCTAATGACTAACATTCCACACCTACAGAGAACTCACAGCTTACAGCAGATAAACTGCTTAACTTTATTTTTTTTCATTCTTTAATTTTATTAATTTATTCATATTACATCTCGATTTTTAGCCCTTCCCCTGTTTCCTCCCATTCTTCCCTCCCTCCCATTTCTCTCCTTCTCCCCTCCCCTATGTCTGTGACTGAGGGAGACCTCCTCCCCCTATATATGCTCTTAGAATATCAAGTCTCTTCTTGGTAACTTGCTATCCTTCCTCTGAATGCCACCAGGTCTCCCCATCCAGGGGACATGGTCAGAAAAGGGGCACCAGAGTTTGTGTGAGAGTCAGATCTCACTCTCCACTCAACAGTGGAGAATATCTTGTTCGTCGGCTAGGTCTTGGCAGGGGTTCAAAGCTTACTGCCTATATTCTCCTTGGCTGGTGCCTTAGTTTGAGGAGGACCCCAGGATCCAGATCTGCCTGTCATAAAGTTCTTCTTGTAGGTTTCCAGGACCCTGTGGGTCCTACTATTTCCCCTTTCTTCCATGCTACTCTTGCTTAAAGTCTCAATCGGATGTCCTCTCCTCTGACCCACTTTCTTGGTAAGTAAAGATTTTCATGGTACGTATCCCTTGGACTAGTGTTTTGATATAAGTGAGTATATACCATTTGTCTCTTTTTGCTTCTGGGTGAACTCACTCATTATGATAATTTCTAGATCAATCCATTTGTCCACAAATTTCAGGAATTCCTTGTTTTTAATAGCTGAGTAGTATTCCATCATGTAAATATACCACAGTTTCTTAGTCCATTCTTCTACTGAGGGACACTTAGGCTGTTTCCATGTTCTGGCTATTATGTATAAAGCAGCTATGAACATGGTTGAGAATATGTCCTTGTTGTGTGGTAGGGCATTTTCTGGGTATATTCCAAGGAGTGGGATAGCTGGGTCTTGAGGAAGCCCTATTCCCATTTTTCTGAGAAAGCGCCAGATAGCTTTCCAAAGTGGTTATACTAGTTTGCATTCCCACCAGCACCACATGTGGTGTCATTTGAGTTTTTGATCTTAGCCATTCTGATGGGTGTAAGATGGAATCTCAGTGTTGTTTTGATTTGCATTTCTCTGATGACTAACGAGGACGAGCATTTCTTTGTCACGCACAAAACTCAAGTCCAAGTGGATTAAAGACCTCAACTTAAAACCAGAGACATTAATTCAGTTAGAGGAAAAAGTGGGGAAGAGCCTGGGACACATAGGCACAGGAAACAACTTCCTGAACAGTACACCAACAGCCCAGGCCTTAATGTCAACAATTAATAAATGGGACCTCATGAGGCTGAGAAGCTTCTGTAAGGTAGGAGACACTGCCAAGAGAACAAAGCGACAGCCTACAGAATGGGAAAAGATCTTCACCAACCCTTCATCTGACAAAGGTTTAATATCCAAAATATATAAAGAACTCAAGAAATTAAACACCACAAAACCAAACAACCCAATTGCGAAATGGGGCTTGGAACTTAACAGAGAATTCTCAACAGAGGAATATAAAATGGCCGAGAAACACTTAAAGAAATGCTTAACTTTAAATGGTAAGAAGAAAGCAAAGATAAACGCTACCTTATCATTCACTCTTGAACACAACAAAGTCAACCCCTGCGTTTCCTGAGCACCTACTGTACTTTACAGGCAGCTTTAATCCCCAGATAAATCAGGTAAGAAATGCTTGGGAAGTGCAGGCATTATGTCGTGTGTGGGTGTTACGTCATTTGTGAGGAGTCATAGATCCAGAGAATGAAGGACTACTTTGGACTTTCCACACCACTACACTACCTTAAAACAACACCCTGAGTCCCTTTTAGCTAATAGGCTCTGTGAACCGTAAACTGCCTTTAATTTTACTTTGTCAGACAGTCTATTATTTTCTATAAGAAATACACTCAAAGTAATCATTATTCATGGAATCTGAAGATAGGTAAGGTGCTCAAACAAACCGCAGAAGGATGCCATGTGTTGATTTTGAAGTGGTTTGGGCTGAGGTCACGTAGCGGTCTTACAACTTCTGGAAGTTGTGCTTGTTGGTAAAGGCAGCCCACCTTGGCTGCTGTGTGCCCCTGTGTGCCCCAGCATGATCTAATGAAGAATGCCAAGAAGCCAAAGCCCTACTGGCCCTGCTCCCTGTCAGGGAATTCATACGAGGCCGCCTTAATGAAGCAATGCAGGTCTTCTAGCTAAAGACTTATCTTGCGTTTCCAGCCATAAAAAGCAATGAGTTCCTTAAGTACAGAGTCCCCTGGTATAATGCAACCCACTGAATTTGCAGGCACCCCGGGTGAGGCCACATGTGACCTCTATGAGACTCCTGGTTAAAAGCAAAATTTAAAGCCATAGTATATTATCTCTGTGTTGTCACATGCCTCTGTCTTTAAATCCTCCTAGCCTAACGTAAATGCATCAAGTTGGCCATGAGATCACTGGGAAAGGGCAGCAGAGACAACGTTCCTCTGGAGACGGTGTTTCAGATTCGGGAAGGTCAGATGGCTTCCTCCAATGATGTTCTGAGCTGCTGTGGGGAGAATTCAACCCTGAGTCTTGCTCTTATTCACAAACACAGATTCCTTGGCCAATGGTAAAGGTATCCATCTCTTATAGAACCATCCAGTCACCCTCTCTCCTTGATTGCCAGGACTATACTATTGTCATTATTAAAAAGTGTTCAGCCGGTTATGGTGGTGAAGTCAGAAGGATTTGCTGAAGGTGGTGGAGGCAGGAGGATCAAAAGAATGAGGCCAGCCTGGGCTACACATTTTTTTTAAAGCCTTGGCACAGGCCTTTAATTACAGCACTCCAGGAGGCAGAAGCAGGCAGATCTCTGTGAGTTTGAGGCCAGCCTGCTGGTGTACAAAGCCCAGGACAGCCAAGGCTACACAGAGACAGCCTGTCTCAAGACTCCACCCACGCACCGCCGACAAAGTGTTTAGATAAGATTATACACGGGATGAGACAATTAAGTGTAAATACTGAAAAAGAAAGTATGCACTGTCTTCCTTGATGATATAACAGTATATCTAGGGGATGGAAGGACTCACATTTATGTAATTGATGATATAATGGTATATCTAGGGGATGGAAGGACTCACAGTTATGTAATTAATAAACAAAATGACTTGGCACTCTCTTCATTGGCAATAATCATCTACAAGTGGAAATTGGGGAAAGTGGCATTTAGTAAGAAAAATGATTTAAAAATTTAACACATCATAATGAAAGGACAATGTTAGGAAGCAAAGCTGATGTAAATATTCCACAATATATCCAATTACTGAACCATCACATGGTACTCCACAAATATGCATAATTTTTATATATCTATAAATCATTTTAAAACAATTTTAAGAAATTAAGAACAAATACAAGAAAAAATATAGGTCTTTTATGAACTAAGCTAGGGTCTTACTGAAAATATTAATGTTTGAGAAGGAATAAACTAAAAGCAAATTTTCAATTGTTAGACTGTCATTGAAATGAGAGAAGGGGGAGAGAGGGAGAGAGAAAGGAGAGAGGAGGGGGGGCAGAGAAAGAGAGAGAGATAATTAAGGATAGGGTCTCAAAGGTTGCTTTGGAGTATTTGGGGTTGAAGGAATTATTAATGAAGTGATCCTAAGATTTTCCCAGAAGAAAAAATTCCTAATAATAGCTAAGACAATTATTAAAACTAATGGATTTTCCAGAGGTCAAAAGGTATTGGAGAATTTTCTAAGTGCTTTGCTTTGCTTTGCTTTGTTTTGTTTAATTCTCACAACTGTCTGCAGCCGTCCAGTTTCACAGACAACTGCGCCACGGTAGAGACATGATGCAGCATCAGAACAGGATTCAGGTCCATTCTGGGTGCAGCGCTGCTCTTGACAACATGCTCCCAAGTTCACTGTTCGCATGCTGAAGAGGAGTGTTTGCCTGAGGTCCTAAAACACACCATAAATACACTATACTGTATCAACAATAATCAGCTGTATTGGGTAGCAGAACAGAATTGTGGGAACTACACAAAAACTGGATAAAGAAAAGGCAGCAGCATTTCTAGTCAAGTGAAAAAAGTGAGTCAGGTGTGATAACACACACCCCTGTAATCCCAGAACCAGGAGGCTGAGGCAGCAGGACAGCAGGTCCATGGCCAACCAGACTGATACAGTGAGACCTTCTCTCAAAACCATCAGACAGACAAAATTTGCAGCTTGCTTGTTTATATGTGTATCAATTCAGGGGAAAAAATGCTAGGCTTCTATGTGCAGAGTTCTTATATTTTTGGTTGTGAGTCTAGCCTTTAACAGCTGAGCTGTCTCTCCAGCCCTACGTGCACAGATCTATATCAATGAGAAGTTTTTAAGTATTAGAATTCACAAAGTTGTGTGTGTAATCTAAAGATTAGAGAGGCTTTTTAAATGCAAGACACTCAAAAATAGTGTAAAAAAGACTTTTCATTAGATTAAAATGGGGATCGACGTGGAAAACAATGGAATCAAAAGACATGACAGACTAAGGATATATTAACTCATATGAACTGTTAATGCATGAAAAGATGTTTTTAAACTTAAAGAAAAACCTTGAATATATATAAAAACCCTTTGAAGCTGATGGAAAACCATAAAAAGAGTAAAACCAAATGTGGGAATGCATGCCACACCTTACAGTTATTAGGAAAACATAATTCTCCAAGATCACATTGGCAAAAAAAATGAAAGATAATAATAACAACTGTAGTTGAAACCAGCAAGATGGCTCAGTGAGTAAAAGCGCTTGTTGCCAAGCCTGAGTTCAGTCCTTAGAATCCCCATGGTAAGAGAGGACCAACTTCCACTACTTGTTCTCTGGTCGCCACAGATGTGCTCTGAGATGCAAACCCATATACCTCTCTCTCTCTCTCTCTCTCTCTCTCTCTCTCTCTCTCTCTCTCTCTCTCTCTCTCTCTCCCTCTCTCCTTTCTCTCTCCTCTCTCTTCCTCCTCTCTCCTCTCTCCTCTCTCTCCTCTCTCTCCTCTCGCTCTCTCCTCTCTCCTCTCTCTCTCTCTCTCTTCCTCTCTCTCCTCTCCTTCTCGCTCTCCCTCTCTCTCTCTCTCCTCTCCCTCCTCTCCTTCTCCTCTCTCCTCATATGCACACACATGTATATGCAATAATTTTATTACATCATGTTACATACACAAATAATACATGAATTTGTCACATCTTAGTAAAACAATGCCATATCTCACAAGTTTTAAAATGCTTTTAAATGTTTTTAACTAGTAAGTACATTTCTAGGCCCCCATCCCATAAACATATAGAGCAGGAGCCCATAATAACCTACGTACAAGGTGTCCCACAGTGCTGTTTGTGGTGAACAACTGGAAATGTGGAGATTGCACCCTGGGCCCGAAGCACGCAGTAAATCATGGCGCACCCACACTGTGGAGCACTTGTTACTATTGGTAAGAGAGGATTTCTGTGAAGTGAACTTTGGAATGCAGAGAAATGAATAATAAAGTTTCGCTTTTGTAAGTGGTAAACTTCTGACATCACCACTTACACAGTTCTGTAACCACATGCACACATTCACATGGGCAGAGTTCACATATTTTCCACTTTGGTTCAATCATGGAGTCATGGATCTGAAAGCCTGCACATTTAACTGCTAACACTGATATCTGAAAGGATGGCCATGCTGTCCGTGAAGGCAAGGAACAAATGAGAAAAAGGCATTTAACAATAATTTTAAAAGTTCTATGTGTGATTTGATCTACTTTAGGGGAAGTGATATTTTGGTGTTTAGGCAGCAAAAGTAGAAAACGATGGCAACTGAGATGTAAATGATGATTGTGTTATTTTGGCAGAATTTTAGGGTTTTTTTTTTTCTGTTTAGACTTTCATTTGAATTTTCTTGAAGGCCTGCATAATTTAAGCAGTTAGAAAAATACAAAGCTGGTTTTTATTCTAGTGAATTCTGCTGGCATTTTTAATTGGTTCATATAATGATCAAGTATAGGGCATTAGCACCTAAAACAAGAAGTGGAGAATCTTCTAATCAGAAGAAAAAAACACCCTTTTGTGGGTTGACATTTGAGAGGAAACTTTCATAGTGCCCGTACATTTTCCATTGAACAGATGTCTGAAATCCATCTCAAGTGAAGACTGTGTGAAACGCTGTGGGAGATTAAACTGAAAGTGTTGCTGTAAATAACGGAGAGTTAGTGCTCAGTGACCTGCCAGTCATCTATGGACATGAATCTCTTCAGAGTTCTGAAGGTGGTGGGTGCGCCAGTACCCAGAGTGACGCTTCGCAGGGGTCCTTGTGCCGCTCTACCAATTTGCGTGAGGAGCACCCTTTTTCCATCAGGACGGGGTAGAGAAGATGCCAACAGATGCTCCATGTTTCTCAAATGTCAGCCTCTAAGGTTGGCTCTGTCGCCATGACTGGCCTTCTGTTTTTCATTTCAATCCAAAGGTGTTTGCCTCCTCCCCTCAGTCCCTTGCAGGTTTAAAGCTCATTAATGAACTGTATTCACCTTTCTAGCATCATCCTGAGTGAAACCTCACATCCAGCGTGCATTTGCATATTCTGTGTCATCTGGGCACTAATGATGCACCTGACAGGCTGACCCTGCAGCGTTTGACGCCGCCTTGAGGTGAGGTTTACCTGAAAGAATGAACTGTGAAGCCTCAGGATTTGAGGTCAAAAATCATGGCTTCAGACCCTTTCATGGTGTTATTCACAATGACATTTGAAGAAAGGCACTCTCCCTCCTCTGCCTTCATCTCCTCACCTGTGAAATCCAGCCCTGACTCCTCTCTCCTAAGCAGTGACAACTAAAGGGATCACAATCTATTACTAAATGAAGGTCAACTATATATGTATTTGTGATTACAAGAGTAAAGATATCCTTCGTAGGAAATTTTAAAAATGCAAAATCGCTGAGATTCAGGAAATTATACGAGAAAATAAAAATCATCCAGTGTATTTTCTCCATGGGGGTAGTATATAGACATACATTAAAAATACATTTCAAAGCACACTGCATATCATTATGAATCTGCTGTTTCACTTAATTGATACTTCAATACATTCAAATTCTTCAGTAAGCCAGGCAGTGGTGGCACACGCCTTTAATCCCACTCTGAAGGCAGAGACGGAGGGTCTCTGAGTTCAAGGCCAGTCTGGTCTACAGAGGGAGTTCCAGGATAGCCAGGGCTACACAAGGAAATCCTGTCTTGAGAAACCACAAAACAAAACAACAAAATAAACACCCTTCAATAACATAATTGTAATAGTGATTGAATGCTTATTTTAGTCTTAGTCTGGTTTAATACTTTTTCTATTTAGATATTGTTTTTCACCATCAACATATCACATTATTAACCCAAACTTAATAAATTCTAACATTGAGATCTTGCTCATTTACATTGTCAGGAAACTGACCATGATGCACTAAAACATCCAACACCCATCTATATTTTTATGTATAATTTCCACTCCGTATGTGACTTAATATTTAAATTTAAATATGCCATAAATTTTATAAATGTTCATTTGATAGTCTCTTCTAGTATTGCCACATTTGTCCTGATTATTGCTTCTGGGCTTAACTTTGACCTTTTAAAATAGCTCCCTACATCTCATAAGCAGTAAATTAACTGCTTATTACATGTCCTTAGTACCACACTAATGTTCGATCCGTTACCTCATTTTCTTGCCATGTTACATAGGCATGGTGACAATACTTTGTTCTATCTGCATTAGCCTAATAAATCTTCTTCACCCAGCCTTTTAGGTGAACTCTGACAATCTCTCAGACATTAGGTGGTTCCTCATAAAGATCACAGTAATATTTCATGGTGATTCCAAATAAAAAACAATGCTTTTCTTTGGGGTTTTTTGTTTTTGTTTTTGTTTTTGTTTTTTAAGACAGGGTTTCTCTGTGTATCCTTGGTTATCCTGGACTCACTTTGTAGACCAGGCTGGCCTCGAACTCACAGAGATCCACCTGCCTCTGCTTCCCCAAGTGCTGGAATTACAGGCATGCGCCCCTGCACCCAGCAAACACCATACTCTTAACAGAACTTCATCAACTTATATTAATTGTCGTTTTTAATGTCTCTTTCTACCTATCAGTTTCCCGTTTTCTTGTGCTTGTCTGTTGCTATACAATCTCTGTTGTTTTTGCTCTTCTCCAAGTGTTTGGAAGGTATGTGTAGTCTGTTGTGCTAAGAGCAATGACTATTATCAAGTTAAGAGATGTGGTTTGCACACGGCCTTGCTTGTAGATAACTTAATACCGACTCTGTGGGCTGCTGTGCTGACGAAGGGGCTATGGTTATGCACAATCCCCACTTCCACCATCAGCACCGTCAGCTCTTCACTAGCTCCAATCACAGTGCTCCATGGATGAGGACAGTGCCATCGAAGTCTAACTTTTATTATATGGAATAAAAGCTCAAGCTTTAAATTTTCTATGGTCGATATCACATCTATCCACTTGTTAGAAATGGGGAATGGGGCACAGGCCACAGTACTTGAGTGAACGTCAGAGGGACAACTTGTGGTCGTTGCTACCGGATGGCTTCCAGAATTGTCAGGCTTCATCTTGGCTACTTTTCAATCACTCTGATAAGACCCCATGACCAAGACAAGTTACAGAAGAGTCTGTTTTGGCCCACAGTTGTACAGGGTGAGTCCATGGCCATCGTGGTAAGGGCATGCTCCACTCTGGAGCAGTGGCTGAGAGCTCCTATCTGGAGACAGCCACCACCAGGACAGAGGAGAGGGGAGAGGGAGAGGGGCCGATAACTGGAATGGCGTGGGCTCTTGAAACTCCAAGGATCACCTCGGTGACACCACCCCCCCCCCCCCCCCCCGCCGCCGCCAATAGCCCTTCATCCTTCTGAACCGTCCAGCTGGGGACCAAGCGCTCAAATACACACGTCTGTGGGGGCTGTTCTTGTTCAAACCACCACAGATCTCCTGGTTACATTGAGCCATCTCGCTGGGTCAAATCTTTCAAACTGACGCCTACGTGATTTCTTAGTAAAGGCAGGGAAGTATTCTAGAACTTACTCTCCATTGCCATTCTCTTTCCGGTCCATTTTGTTGGCTTTTTTTCATCTGATCTCCCTGCACCACACTCCTCGTGTTCCCACGCTGTGACTCCGTGGCCGACTTTGTAACTCTCCACGGCATCAGTTGTATCCATGACAACTTCATTCTAGGCTCACCACGGGAGCCTTTGTTAGTCACCACTGTTCTCCTTGTATATTGCTCTTTTAACTTTTTCATTCCAAACTATTGGCTCTTCTTAGATTTCTGCCTTACTTTCTGGTTTCCTAGAAAGTTCTTCATACAGCAGTGTGAGGAGAGCATTTTTCAGCAGCCGGTCCTCTGGTACTTCAAGGCAGGCCTGAAGTCTCCTGTTGTGCACCGGGCAGTTACCACTAAGCCGTTTTTTATTATAGGGGAGGCAGGGTTGGTTTTTGTGATTTAGTTTTATCTGCCTGATCCTGGCACATATTTCATTTACATTTTAAGAGTTAAAACCCAGCCACCTCACATCTTAATATTGTATTTTTTTTCCTTTCATGTATTTTATCAGAAATCTCTGAAAGATTCTCATGCTAATTATAAACATGAAGTTCTCATCAGCAAAGTAACTTCTCTTTATAGGACATGGAGACCGTCCCAGAAAAAGCACAGCTGAACACAATACAGGAGAGGCCAACAGATCACAAGGCACACAGGCCCTGCGGACACGTACATCACAGCGCCTGCATCTATGGTTCAGGATTGTTGTGGGAGGAAAGCAGAAAGACGGTCAGAGCCAGAGTTCCAGGAAGGCTGTGCGCAACAGTCTTTCCCAGAAATGGCTGCATAGACAACAACACTGGCGAGAAATAATGGGAGAAAATCTCACTGGGTCCCAGCCCCAGACAAAGAACCACTAATAACTGCCAGAAGAAGTAGAACTAGCTCCTTCTGTGCATGTGCCCCTTTTTAGTTTCCCAGTACACAGTGGTTAGCCCCAAAACCATATCCATACACACAACGAAAACGGACCTAGCAGCTTGTATTTATATATGTTTGTATAAGTGCAACAATAATATTCAAAGAAGCTATCAACGTGAGGGGGGCATGGGAAGGGTGGGAGGGAGTGGAGCTGGGAGAGGCTGGCAGGTGGAAAGCGATGCAATGGAATTTCAATTAAAGGCATTTAATTTTTTTAAAATAATTTTAAAACTAAAACTAAAGAAATAAAATAAAAATAGCCCAACAGTCTGTTTCCTTTTACTTATCTCATCTTTTCATCTTAGCTCTTAGCTTTGAGAAAACTCACACTGAGTACTAATATGTCTTTAATATCTATTATTCCGTTTAACTTGAAGGAGACTGTTCAGACAAAGATATACACATGGCGGTCTTACCCTGGGTGCCTGTCTCATGGTGTGTGTGCAGCCATTTACCCATCTCTGGTGAGCAGCTGCAGTTTAAGAGTCTGAACAGTAAGTAGTGGATCATTCTAGGTATCAGAGCCTTTTAAATAGCCATTCTATGTAAAATACAGTCAACCACATAACACAATTTTGTGTAAAAAAATACACCTTTATATCTACAGTTAAATTTCACAAACAGAAGAAACGCACGAGAGTCTCACAGAGTCAAGGATTACCATTGTGAGACTACAGGCAGCTGATAGTTCCTGCTTTTCATTTTTCTTGATTTTCCAAATTTCCTGTGGTTAACATATATTACCCATACATGAGATGAAAAACCCATTCCTCTTAGTGTGAGGGCCCCACAGATAAGAGAATCATTAAGGAACAGCGTTTTTCGCATGCTCGGCTCTAACAAATGTTTCCTGGGAGAAAATAAGACCGTATTATAGATACAAAATTCTGTTCCTACTTGCCACTTTCATTCATATACCGAAGAGAAAAAGAAAAAGAAAAAAAAATGAGCTCACAATGCCCTGTTTTGGTTTGCCTTATTTGTCATAACCCTGGCTGGCCCGGAACTCACTGGCTGTGTAGAAGCTTACAGGTATCAGCCTGCCTCTGCCTCTGGAGCTCCCTACACCCAACGATGAAAATGACCTTTGTTTCCAGACCTGGGATTTAATGAACTAGAAAGTTCAGCACAAGATTCTGGAACTAAGTAAGAATATTAAAGGAAATGTCTCAGATACTACCAAATATATCATTATCTTTTCATAAAACATGGAGGGTTAGACCAGCAGGATGGCTGAGCTGGTAAAGTGCACTGGCCATGCAAAGCTGGTGACCTAAGTTCAGTTCCCATAATCCACAGCCAAAGGAGAGGAGGCCCCACTGCTGAAAGTTTTCCTTTTACCTCCATGTGTACTGGGGCACATTTACACCATGACATACGCGTGCACCCACACATGAATATTACACACACACACACACACACACACACACACACACACACTGTGGCACTATCCTTTGGGAGAACTAGTTATGACAATTCAAAACTCTATTTTTTCTCTTATTATCCTGCCTGCTGGTGAAAAGCATATTAAATATACTCAGCCTGATGCCTGAGACTTTCTTAAAGTGACACTCAGCTCTCCTGGTGCTTCTGGTTCCAGATACAAATCCCATCTTATCTGGTTCCCACAAAGAAGACTAGGTGTAGAGACAGGAACAGGTGCTTGAGAGGGTCAGGTAGCATCAGATTTGGCATGAATTTTTAGAGAGAAGCCCTCCTATATCCAATGCTTTTTAGATTCAACACAGCTTCTACTCATCAAAATGTCCACATAATAAATATAGGTTATAGGAAAATAGTTCTCAAAGTGTAATGTTGTGATGGATAATTGGCTAGAATCCTGTTCTCCTTCCCACCTTAATCACAGCCATTTTTCTCAGCGTGGCTTGCCACTACCACTACCTTGGAGCTGGGTCCCCCACCTTTGCCCTTGCTTCCCCACATGGTTACTTCAATATGGCAGCTGGAGTAATCATATTAAAACATATTTTGGATCACTCCATTTACCTATCCTAACCCCTGACCTAATATTTTTTTAATTCAGAATAAAAACCAGAGCGTACATTATCCTGCACAAACCAAAGTGTGATAGAACACAGTCTGGTACCCAGAACAGGCTTACTTTCCCTTTTTGAAAAGAGAATTGGGACTGTAAAAAGGGCTAGACAAATAGTTCCATGGTTAAGGGCACTTTCTGCTCTTACAGAGGACCCCAGTTTGGTTCCCAGCACCATGTTGAACAACTCTCAACCACCTGTAACTCCAGCTCCAAGGGATCTGATGGGATGACATTCTTTTCTGGTCTCTGCAGGCACCTACACAGACAGGGCACTCACTCACACAAACACATATGTGTGAACATAAATAAGATTTTGATCAGAGGGCTGGGCGTGCTGGCACATGGCTTTAATCCCAGCTCTCTGGAGGCAGAGGCAGGTGAATCACTGTGAGTTCGAGGCCAGCCTGGTCTACAAAGTGAGTCCAGAACAGCCAAGCCAAGGGTACACGGAGAAACCCTGTCTCAAAATAACAAAAACAAAACAAAATGTTGATCATAATTAACATGAGCCTTTTTTAAAATTAAGGACCATCTGTACAGCTGTCAACTTGCCTCTATGTTGATTTCTAGTACAGTGTATTATTTTAAACAAAATTCTTTTTCAGACGATAAATAAAACTCATACCCATTATTGAAAATATGGAAGATTTAGGGAGCTTGAAGTCGTCCCTGTGGTACCCTAAAGGGAAGCATGGCTGTTCCTGTGACACCCTAAAGGGAAGCACGGCTGTTCCTCTGACACCCTAAAGGGAAGCACGGCTGTTCCTCTGACACCCTAAAGGGAAGCACGGCTGTTCCTGTGACACCCTAAAGGGAAGCACGGTTGTTCCTGTGACACCCTAAAGGGAAGCACGGCTGTTCCTCTGACACCCTAAAGGGAAGCACGGCTGTTCCTGTAGTACCCTAAAGGGAAGCATGGCTGTTCCTGTGGTACCCTAAAGGGAAGCATGGCTGTTCCTGTGGTACCCTAAAGGGAAGCATGGCTGATGTCTTCACATCTTTCCTCCCAATCGAATTTTCCCCTAAAATCTAGACACATAATATGCACTGAATACGCATGTTTGTATTCACAGTTTTTACTTAACATGACATTAGTCTTCAAAAGCAGGGTAGTAAATAAATATATGCTGTTGGATGACCTGGCTGGGCCACAGTCTATCAGGTCATTTCCACTTTAAACTCTGAAGTTATCCTGCCTTCTGTCCATAGTGTTTTAGCACTGTTGTTATAAATGGAAAATAAGTAAATAATTAATCTAGAAAGAGGAAATGCTGGCAACAACCTGGGGCCTCATTGACGGTCTGAAATGATGACTCTGTCATTGGCATTTTCTGTGAAGACCACAGTGCAGAGAGCAGGCGCTGAGGAGTAGCATCCGGGTGGCTTTGCTCTTAACGGAGAATTCTGCTCAGGTCGCCCTGGCCTTGATGGCGTGCCAGTAGCTTTCCAGCTCTTACTTTTCCTGCTTTTGTGTCTGTCTATCTCAAGCCAAAAATAATTATCCACCCACTAGGATGCACATGCTGTAAAAGAACCCGTGTTCTTGAGGTCTCTCTATACTTCTGAGGCTTTCTCTGGCAAACAAATTACTTGGCCTGGGAGCTTTTCCAACTTGGCAGAGTAGGAGACAAAGCAAAACATGGGCCCAGTGCCATTTAAGTTCTATGATGGAGTGGATGCTTTGAAAAATGAAATTAAATATGGGCAATCTAAGAAGGCTTCTGGGAGGCAGAGGCAGGTGGATCGCTGTGAGTTCGAGGCCAGCCTGGACTACAAAGTGAGTCCAGGGACAGTCAAGGCTACACAGAGAAACCCTGTCTTGAAAAACCAAAAAAAAAAAAAAAAAAGGCTTCTGGGGAAATGTGTATGAACCAGCAGATCATTTCAGGAAAGCAAACACACATCCTTCAGGAGGAACACAGCCGGACAGCATCCAGGGCATCTTGTCTGGAGTATCATAGGGAACTCCATTCCAGAGAGAATATCCCTGGAGTCCTCCAGGCAAGAAAGACACTACAAAGCAATGCAAGCTGGACTCTGCATCCCGGGGAGAGAGATGCTGAGCAATTGGCAGTGTATTCAGATCGTCAGCCAAGCAGTTCTGTCTCGGTAGATGTATATAGTAAATTCAAGTGTCTACACACTGGGTGTCATCAGGAAGAACTAATGGTTACATGCAATAAAATGGGTTTGTTACACTAAGTCTAATGAGTCCAGTGAAAAGAAAGATGGTTAGAAGCCTCGGAAATTAGTATTTGTGTTTTTCTCATAGTTTTTGGTGTGATAGTCATTTTAAGCCAGGGTCAAATCTAAGTGTGTTGATGGCGATTGGTAGAGCATGGTTAGTTACCAAGACAGCGAGTTAGCCTATCTTCTTGTACATCTTCTGCCTAATTAATAAATAATAATAATAATAGTGCCATCCACACTCAGTTCTCCATGTGACAATATTTATAAAGTAACACATCTGGATGACTCTGTGAGCTGCAGGCACTGTGCCAACCCCTTCATCTGACTTATGTTGTATAGTCTCAGTAGCCTCCTGAAGTAAATGGGCCCAGTTCCACTGCTGTCCCAGTCAGAGAAGACCAGACAACAAGGAACAGAGAGGTGCTGCAGCTGCCAAACACCATGTATGTAAAAGCCAGGAGTCACGACAGGGTGTCTGGCCCGTGAACACATGTATCCTAGCATATGCCGTGCTGCTCACCCTCCATGGTTGGGCTTTTTGTAGTGTGAAGCTGTGTTTTTAGAGGAAGCCAGTGCAGTTTCAGTTTTCCCTAGCAGAGGGAAGATATTAAGAATCTAATCCCTTTGTTTGCAACATAATTATTGTCATCCCGGTTTTTTTAATCTCTGATAAAAAGAGAATCTCAATGAAGGATTTACATAGTTTTAATCAACTGTTTATTATGTTAAAATATCCTCACATTTCTGTAGGGTAAAAGCACCCCACGTATCTATAGAGCAATTTTTTTCAAAGATGGGATCTCATGTAGACCATACTGACCGTCACTTCCACATGTATCTGAGGATGACCTTGGACTCCTGATTCTCTAGCCTCCACGCCTGGAATGCTGGGAATGCAGGTGTGCACCATCACACCCAGTTTATTTGGTGCTGAGTATGAAACCCAAGGCTTCGCACATGCCAGAGTAGCACCCTACCAACTAGGCTACATCCACAGCCCAGAACAATCCTCATGGTTACTGTTCATATTTTATAAAAGACATTTCTGTGATCTTCAAAAATTTATTGTCACCTATGTCGTTCCTCAAAGATGAATCAGAGTATATTGCTAATCCCACTACATGGGAATAGCTCTGAGACTGGCTGAGACCTGAATGTCTATGCAGAGGCAATGCTTCTTGTTGGTTACACAATCCCTGTGACTTATTATTAGATGCCATTTTTCACACAGTATGAATGAAGATTTTCAGATGTCTTTCTTCTGCTCATACAAAGAGCAGAGAACCAGCCTTAATTGTTCTGTGCATCCTGCACACCTCATACTTTCATGATGTTAGGACTACATAATGCTTGCAAAAAATTATATGTTTTCAGAACAAAAGAACTGGACACTGATGCTGGATCAGACCTGAAGGATCCATTCCTCTGAGCATGCTGGATGCTGACATTCTGCATCCTTCATGTTCCAGCCTCAAGTGCTTCAGTTGCTGTTCCTTATCAGAACAGGACAGCTCCCTGGACAGTTTTGAAGAAAGCTTCCAATTCCAATTGGTCCAGCATTTCAAACTGTCTCACATTGAATTTCTAGTAAGTCTGGAATTTCTCATCATTTAGAAACTGGACCACAAATGCTATTCCTAGCTTGCTTAACCATTTTCCCCAATTTTCTTTGGGCCTCTACACAGGTATTATTCATCTGGAAGATGAATAGGGTTTTGGTTGTTTTCTTGGGATATAGATGCTTATTTTCATTGGGAGTTGGTTATAAATTCTTATTGGTCTTATTCAGAGAGAAAATGAGGTTGGACTCAGGGATTTCTCTCTTTTCCTTTATCTTTGTTTCTTAGATATGGACATAGAGGTTGAAAAGAAAGGAGGGAGAATATAGGAATATATAGGAATGACAGAACAAAAAGTAGATCATTGAATCTACTCAACTTAAAGCCTTAACTGTTACTCACAAACAAGGTTATTCTTGGTTCATTGGTATAGAATTTTGTACATTGATGCAAAATAAGCTCAATTTTGATACATTGTTATATAATTAAATTCAAGGTTATTCTCACACACATTAAATACATTTCTAGCCTAATATGAGGTAGTGTACCCATATTACTCATTTATAATACAAAGTATACTTCCAATATATTGAAGGTACTGTTGCAGGCTGTTTAGGATAATTAAGTTATGCAAGTTAGTTGTTAGTTGATGAGCTCATGGTCATGTCTAGTCTATTTTTGTCACAAGAATATACATCCTGGGTTTAACAGATAGATATGATTCTACAAATAGATAAGGTAACAGATAAGATTTTCAAAAAACCTCAGAGACATAAACAATATGGCATTTAAAGATGTTTTCATGATTTTAAGGATCCTTTGACAATAAAACAGGTTAACTTCTGGCAACACCCAGCCTACCTCAGAGAAGATGATGAGGATCAAAGAACCTCCTTATGGAGATGGCTTCAAATGTGGCAAACAAGCCACTGGGCAAAATGTCCTCATTTCTACCACAGACAGAATTCTGCCTAAAAATGGGCAAGCTTGGATGCAGGCAGAGTCGACGGTCAAACTCTGCCAAGACAGGGTAGGCCAGTCCTCAATAGTTCCTGCTTCACAAATATGTCTGTCAGATATATTGGGGCAGAAGGCTGAAGATGATGCTTCAATGTTATAGAGTGTTTTGGATGACTGTCTAGGCAGCAAACTGTCTCTGTCAATTTCTCATTTGGGAAGCTGCTAACTTGCACTTTCTGTTTACTCAGACAATTAATTTTATTCCTTCTCGTCTCTGATGGGGTGGAAAACCAGATAGTTTATTTTTACAATTAAGCTTTGTTGTTTAGGGGTTAAGATATTTTTAGGTCTAGATAGATGGTTTAAGTTGATAGAGATGAGATATGATAGATATTGATTTACATTCAGAATTTTAGATGCAACAAGATAGGAAAGATGTTTTACCCAAGGTTCCCAGATACAAATAGGCAAAACACAATGAATATAACACACACACACACCTGTATGCGCGTGCACACACACACAGGACAAACACACATGCATGAGAACACACACATGTGCACGCATACACAGGCAAACACACATGGATGAACACAAACACACATATGCACACACACAAGGCAAACACATATGGGTGAACACACACAGACACACACACATACACACACACACACACACATGCACTCATACAAGGCAAACAGACATGGATGAGAACACACACATGTGCACGCACACACAGGCAAACACATGGATGAGCACACACATACATGTGCACACACACAAGGCAAACACATATGGATGAACACACAGACACACAGACACACACACACACACACACACACACACACACACACACACACACACACACTTTGAGAAGCAGATTCGGAAACTGGCATTAGGGTAAGGTCACCAAATACAAACTGACGACGCGGTGCCAGGGAGCAAGAAGGCAAGAGACATATGAACCACTGCTGGTTTAGCTCATCTACTCGTGCGTGCGAGTTATGCAACAGTTAGAGGCTGAGGAGTTTTTCTATTTAAAAAAGGAAATCTTTTTGGTTAGTGTCAGCAAATTGGGCAGTGAATAAGCTAAAAAGGGGAAACAAGTACGTTGCCTGGGACCTTGACTCTGTGGTCAGGCCTGACAGAGTCAACCCAGCTGAAAGGTCACAGCCAAAGCAAGCACTGTTCAATGGAAACCCCCCCTACATTTCTAAAACACTCAGGACATATCATTCAGTTTTGATGAAGATTCACTTTTTAAAAAATGCCTTTACTCAATTAAATTTTCCATGCCTACCAAAATATCTGAGAGATAAGCGTTTGTGTGGCAACTCTTTCCATCTGGCAAAACAGAAACCACTGGGTTTCTACTGGAAAATTACCAAATATTTGCTTTATTTACTTTCCTATTTACAAAGGCACTTGCCAACGACCAGAAATGTTCACACACTGACATGCGGTAAGAACATGCTGTTTCCTCATGAGGAAAAAGTGTTGGAAATGTCTGTTGAACCATTTGGGTTTGGTACCTCTTGAAGGCAAACAGAACCGTTCCCACTTTATAGAGAAAAGGAGGCCAAAGGAATTTGATGACCTTTGATAAATGGTCTTTCAGGGTAGCTAAAAAGATGGATCAGTGGGTAACACACTTATACAAACAGGAAGGCCTGAGTTCCAACCCCTAGCACCTCCATTGTCTTTAAAAAGCCAGGTGTGGCATGTGTGT
Source organism: Acomys russatus (assembly GCF_903995435.1). NCBI lineage: Eukaryota > Metazoa > Chordata > Mammalia > Rodentia > Muridae > Acomys > Acomys russatus. The sequence goes on from NC_067148.1 coordinate 3,638,709, forward strand.
CTGTAACCCTGGTGCTCTCATGGTGAGACACAGGCGAAGGAGAATCTCTGGAAGCTGGGGGTGGGCTAGCCCATGTGTGCAATGGGAACAGCAAAAAAACATCTCAGACAAGGTGGAAAGGCAAAGGCTGACGCCTGAGGGTGTCATCTGACCTACACTTATGGCATGGCACATATGTTGATTTAAGAAATCCAGTTTTTCTTGGAAACTGGCAGAATGTAATTTTTTTTTAGGAGAAGGGGTGTTAGAGCAATGTTTTCCATTTATGTAACTCAAAGAGGAGACTTTCTTCAGGTAGATATCTCCAAGCTGTTACCGTCTGTTCTACCGTTGTCATACCATCCGGTAGCATGTACTCTGAGTCACCTGTTCCTAGATAGGAGAATTGAGGACTCATGAAATGAATTACTCCTGAGGTCATATGCCTTCTAAGAGGCTGACCTGAAACTCAAACTAGGTTTCAGTGCCCCCCAAAGCCTTTCTACGACAGTGTAGGGAGAGCATTTGGCATGCTAAGCATGCTTCTTTACATGTTTAAGTCATGTTGGAGGCTCTTATTCCAGCACTGGTGAACATGTTCTCACCACGGTACATCCCATAGTATCCTGCAGCAGCAGCCCCACTGTTGGTGTCACACAGACATGTTCTAATTTAACACAACTAGGTATCTGAGCATTGAGAGACATCCAGAGTCCTCCTGCTAGGATGCCCTGGCAACTCTGGTTTCTCACAGATGTGGCTTATGAATTAGTGTCTTTGAAGATTGGAGACCCCTCTAGCTAGTCCAAATAGCCCTTAGTAACCTATTGCTTTTCACCAAGGGGGGCATTCATACACAAAGGCCACCACACCCAAATCTCTGATTTTCAGTATGAGCTGTTACCTCCCACCTGACACCAACCACTGTATCTTCTCCCAAAGGCCCCATAGCAGGTGTTAGTTACACAAGAGCCTTGATCCTTGAGTGAGTCACCTTTGAAATGTGATCACAAAGCAAGCCTTCCCTTTCCCCACCCCGTGCAGCCACAGATTTGGCCTAATGCCAATGCTAGGAAGATCACGTCTCCGCTTCCTTCAGATGATTATCCCAGGATGCTCCCATGCCACTGTGCTCGAGATCCGCTGTATATGTGTTCCAAAGCATGAGGAAAGTACTAAAACAACAGTGGGCTACAGCACAATTTAGGGAAATAATCTAGTTATGTATCTAAGGATCTCTTCAGATAAAAAGGGGGCAGGACCAAGGAACAGCATATAAAAAATGTCTATTTATAGCAGTGTGTTTATGCCATCAACTTAAAGCCCAGTGCAGCCTCTCAAGACTTCTATAATCAGTTTACAGGGAGGGAAACTGAGGGTCAAGGAAGCTTAGCGGCAGCCTACGTGGCTTCATGAATTCCCCTACACACTATGTGGGGATAGCTGTTATGGAATTCCAATGTGAAGACAGATCCGAAACAGCCATCCATCTTAATTTCCATCTTACTCTGTAGTATGAATGTACCCAAGATGGAAGAATGTATTGCCTAGTTATGGCTCTATTACCAAAGCATTAACTTAACTGACAAATGAGAAGTCCTGCATCCCGTGTTTTCATAATGTATAACACCACATGGAATTATTTTATATAAGTACACACTATCAAACTGAATCTTGAATATGTGATGCAAAGCTGTACTATTTTATTTGCACGCATTAAAGAGTCAGATGTGAAATTAAGTCATGAGTTTTGGGTGTCCGTGATTCTGAGGATTGAGCCTAAAGCCTGTGCACACTGGGTTCATGCCTTACAACTGAGTGCATAGCTGGCTATCTATGGTTCTGGAAGACAGGAGTGATGCTCCTTCTATGGCAAATCCCTCACCCACTCCTCCATGCCTCTCCTCTCGCCTATCAGATCCCCTACCTAACTCCTTTTCAATTTAAATATCCACTTACATTGCATTATACTTATTAATAAGTTTAAAGAACAGAATTTAAATTAAAAATCTGATTTGTTTTTACTTTTTGCATATCCCAAAATGTAGATAACAAATACAATCTTGAAAAAAAAAAAAAACAAGCTGTAATGTGCCTACACTACGGAGCACTCCTCAGCAATAAGAAGGAAAAAGAAACTGTTGATGCATGCAGAAAGAGCCATGAACCTGAAAACCCAGAGAGAGAAGGAGGTAATTAAAAAGGAGACAGTGACCGGGAAGGTGGCTCCATGCTTAAGAGCATTTGCTGCTCTTCCATACGATGCAATTTTAGTTAATTCCCGTATCTAGAAGCTGAGAACAACTCATAGCACCAGCTCCAGGGAGCCCAAGGCCCTCTTCCGGCCTCCTAGGCATTCGTACGCACAGGGGATACACTCACACAGACACACAAATACATAAGCATAAAAATGCATCTTTTAAAAAGAGAAAAATAAAATATGAGTTCATACTGTGGCTCTACTGTAAACTCTAGGAAGCCCTTCTGTGAGCAAAAGCAGACAAATGTTTGCGGGGGGATAGTGGTGATGTGGGGGAGGTGGGAAGGGACTCTGAAAGGGTAGAGGGGGAGTTTTTAAGGTGCTGCCTGTGTTGGCTAGCTTCCCCAGGGGTTGACTTCTCATGCACATCCTTACATTAAAATCTGTCGAACTAGATAGTTTCAGTAGATAGTCATTTTATGTTCCTACCTCAAAGTTTTATGATTGTTGCTTAGTGAATAACCCTTCACAAGATACAAAATTCAAAGCAGGCCATATTAAATGTATAATTACAAGTGCAGGAAACATAAGCCTATAATTTGGAAGTTGTGTGAACCCTGGTCAAATGAGGTCCAGACAGCAGTGCACTTCCAGACGCTCCAGACGTTTTCCTTCTGAGAAGGAAGCTGAATGCACAAGGCTGCGTTCCATGTCTACAGGCATACGGCACGGAAAAGGCCAATGGTTAGGAAGAGGAAATCGAGTCAACAGCTCTTTGTATCTGGAACTTGAGCGAAGTGGTCCACGACCCGCATGAAGAATTCTGGGGGATTAAATGCTGCACATTCTATTGTGATGGTGGCCCATACCCATAAGCTTTTAGTGGTGATCTTAAAATACCATAAACTATGTGTTAGAGAGGAAGAAAGATACAATTTGAACAATATTCTACTTGTGTAACACTTTAGGCATAGGCTCTAGGTTTGGGAAAACAGATTAATCACAATGCTTTCACCTGTAGTTATGCGACCTTTGGCAATTTTGTGACCTTTCCAAGCCTAGATTCCCTCATTTTTAAAATGGAGGAAAGAGCAGTGAGTACTTGGCCAGGTTTTTTGACAATTGAGATGATAAAAGTAGTTACCACTGCTGAGCTAATAAGCGTATAGTGAGAATCCTCTATTATTTTAAGATATATACTTGCACATGTAGGAATTTGTATGGCTATGTTCGTAAGTTTTCACTTAGATAATATGGTACAGTCTCTATATATATTATGAAGTTGTGGTAAACTCAGAAACAGTAGGGAATCGATCTATAAAAATGTCGCCGTTATCATTATTGTTATGAGTTTCAGAAACATTATCTTGTTTTTATGTCACCCAGCATGGAGCGGTAGATTGTGATGTGCAGCACAGATTCTGTCTTCAGGTCAGGGACTCTTCAGACAAACTGTCGCAGGGGAAGAATCGCCGCCTCTAGCTTTTCTAGTTGGACGAATACTGTAAAGCTTTAGGACAGTTGCTCATCCTTGTAGCCCTCTTGCACAAAGGGCGACCTCGTCCCTCACAGTTGCTTCTGCCTGCCTTCAGCTGTGCCCACGTGTACACCGAGGGTGCCCACCACTTGCATGGTCCCTACTGCCTTACACATGGTATCACCCCACACGATCTGGCTCACCTGAAAGCGCTGCTCATGCTTCTGTTTATGACGACCCTCTCCATGTACTCAGAGCCCCTGCCAGCAGACACTATCAGTGCCAGACACCCTATTTGTAATCATATTTGTAATCAATAATTCTCAACATTGTTTGAGGTGTTGGAAACTCAGGCCAAATAAGCATCCCTTCTTTTGCCCTGCCATTCTAGAGTTTGACCTCTAGCTTAATATGCAGATTATTATGGGTGCTTTTGAGAGGAACAACAGGGTCACATAGTTTAGGGCTGATTTGAGACAAGGGCTTAACTGAGACTTGATGAGGAGAGGAGAAAGCGCTTTATTTGAGCGAAAAACCATTTCATTTCATTAAACACTCAGAAATTTTCACATAAGGGTAGCAAGCCTGTGTGTGAGCTTCTGGTTGTGAGCCTCCGTTTCACAGCTTGGCAAACCAGAACAAAGTTGAACTGGTTTACAATATTCAAGTAAATCTTTAGGCTTCTGGAAAGGTCTAAGAAAGCAGCTGGGTACCACGGGGGCCGTGTTGCTATGTGGTTGCCATAGTATTTAAAGATAAACGTAAGAGTGTGTCACATTGGCGTTTCAGCGGAAGGACTGGGGGAACATAAACATATATAAATGAGCACTGGCCGCAGGCGGTATGCCAGGCTCTGCACGTGCTTGCTTCCTTCTTTTTACCATCCTACTTTCTCATAGAAGACCTTCCTTGAGAGTGGAAGAGAAGGCTGGCGTTACAAGTGTTTATCACAGAGAAAGTGATTTTTTTTTTTTTTGTATCAATAAAGTCTTCAAATGCATCATGCTTCATAGTCTTGCCCCTTCCCCCAAACCCCTCTCAAAAGGAGTCCCTGCCCGCCCCCCCCCCCCCTCCCTGCTCCAGAGTGAAGAGGTGTTAATACACATTATTTCTGAAGGAAGCTGTGGTCTGAGGCCAGGTGTGAGATACAGGAAGTTGCTGTTATAATCAGTCTAGGCCACTGTTTTATGACCAAATTGCTATCAAGGCAGTGATTATTACTGAAAGCAATGGAAAACGCAAGCCTTATGTGTTGTGTTTAATGCTAAAACTTAATATGATTTTAAAGGTAACTAAGTAAAAAAACAACATAGCCTGATGTCTTAGGAAAGTCATGGTAATGATACTATACATTACCAGAATTCTTTCTGTAAATGTGAGTTTTGCTGGTAACTTGTTGCACACACATCCGTTAGACTCAAGGTTCCCTCCACACCTAGAACGGTATTTTTGTAAGTTTCCTGAACACACTATACTAACCAATGTGGTATGTTATGTACAGTATGAAATTAATGGTGAAAGCAAAAGAAATGAAAACCAAGACAGAAGCATTTCAGTGTAGTTTCTCTCGCTGTTCTCACCTCCTCCATAAAGTTTAACAGGAAGTCACAACTCTGAGCTACACAGCCTGCGTTTGCCACTCCCTTCACATTTTCAGCTGGTCACATATTAGAACTGTGCATGCAGCGCTAGTGAGAACACCGTCCTAGCACCTCATTGCGCGTGACATCATGTTTTGCCTGCAAATCACTGGGGTTTGCCTACCAAAAATATTTCACTTGCCACAGCACTAATGTATAGATCCCGACAGACCTTGGCCACTGAGATGAGGGGTTTCCTTTATGGTGGAGAAATAGCAAATATGAGAGTGACGGAAGATAGGGCGTGCTTCTAATACTATTGGCTTGGGGCAGTAAGAAAGTTGTTGCCATTATCATGACCGAGATTTACATTCTTCTTTGTCACTGTGGTTTGAATAATAGAAAAAAAAAAAAAGGAGGAAAGAAATTTTTTAAAAGTGTCCACACAGCAACCTCGCTAATCTCTTTAATTGAGGCAGGTGAGCCTATGACAGTTGAGTGCCCTGGGACACCCTTTGGTCTTGTGTTGTGCACACATAAACCCCTATAATAACACACTTGGCAGCCAGGTTCCCTCACTTGTACCTACTGTGCAGGCTCGTCCATCTCCAAAGGCTGTGCCTTGCCCCCGCCGAGCACCCTTCACTGCCCACCTACACCAAGCTGCATGCACTCCCTTCCCTGGGCAATGGAGTTTCTACTTCCATATTCCCAACACACAGGGTATAAAGAATAGAAAGACTTTGGTCCAGCCTGGACTAGTTTGGGGTGCATGTACAGTAAGCCATGTCCTCTAGTCACTTTTTAGGGTAATCCCACGTTTACTACCCAGTACCACCAATACATACCTGAGCACACATGTGACTAAATTGCAGGAAAGGGCACACACAGTAGAAAAATGAGTATATGATGCAATATGTCAGTCAAGATACTCATGCTCCACCCCTTAGGAACCAAGCTTCCCTAGAACTCCTAAGAGGAAGCTCTGTGTAGTTGGATTCCATGAGGACTCCCTCCCCGAGGTCACCACCCTTTCTTGCAGAGTGTCCCTCTTTAATCTGTACTACTGTTTTGCTCTGAATAGTTAGCTCGCTTCTTTTCTAGATCCATGTGAGCCCCCATTTTTAGGTCTTGGGGTAAGAAGCTGGAAGAGACTGGAAACACCCAACTCTGAGCCCAGCCACAGATAACATAAGTGCCCAACAGCGAAAAGAGCAGTGTCTGGTCTGTGGGCAGAGCCACTCCTCAGCTGTGCAGGGGAGGGCCTCTCGCTGAATGGGCTCTCAAGCTCTGATTCCACCAAACCCCTTCTACAGACTCTAGAGTCTCTGACATTCTACACTAGGCTGTCCCTTCTAAATGATGTCCCTTCAGCTAGCAACTTTGTCTTGTCCTTATGCCAGACAGCTTCATTGACAACTCTGACCCATGCATTCAGTGAAAGGCTGGTATTCGCGGGGAGTACAGACAGCCAAGGCGACTGTTGGTCTCCAGTCACTGGACCGGATGCTGCTCCCACTTCCAGCTTCCTGCTTGCAGTGAGACTCTCCAGGTGACGCTGATGTTTCAGCCAGCCTCCTTTATGACCCCAGTCCTCAGAAATTGACTTCTAACCTGTGTACAGGGACTGAGGAAGTCCTTGATAAATTATGTGGTTTCTTGCATGGAGATTCATCACATATCGATGGGAGGAGGTGTCAACTGCATTCTGACTGTCTTGTTTTTGTTGCACCGGGGCTTGAACCTGGGGCTTTAGGAGTGGTGGAGAAGCACTGTACCAGTAAACTATATTAAAAGACCCTGTGTTCTGAGTTAGAATGTTATGCTCTCTGTTGAACGATCCTACATGGCTACCTTAAGTTCAGACAAGGCCATGCCAGTCAGACAGTACGTTGGGGCTTTTGGTTGAAATCATGGGGGAACATTTCAGAAGGTTGAGGAGTTGTCAGAAAAAAACACACCTTGTGTTGGGTGCAGTGCTGCATGCCTTTAATCCCAGCACTCGGGAGGCAGAGGCATCTCTGTGAGTTTGAGGCCAGCCTGGTCTAAAAAAGAGGCCAGGATAGCCAAGGCTACACAGAGAAACCCTGTCTTGAAAACCCAAAAGAAAAAAGAAAAACCACACCTCTTGTAAGAAAACAATTCTAGTGACATAGACTATTATGAGAAGCCATGGCTTTGCTTGCTATGGCTTATTTTCACTGTTTGCATGGTTGCTAGGAAGATCACATGTACCATATACTCTGGCATGTGAGAGGACCTGAGTTCTAGCCCTAGAACTGAAGGAAAAAATAGTAATAAAATATGTTAGCCAGGAATAGTGGGTCGTGCCTGTAACCCCAGCATTCAGGAGGCTGAGTCTGGAAGATTGTCGAGAATTTGAGGTCAGGCCGGTTTACACAGTGCTCCTAGACCAGCCTAGGCTACAGGGCAAGACCATTTCTCAAAAACAAATAAAAGAAAAATCAAAACCAACCAACCAAACAAACAAACAAACAAAAGAAGCCTGGGTGCATCAACATTCCATTGAGAGGAGAGAGGGACTCCCATGGCCTTCCATCTCCCTCAGGGTTACAGGCTGTTGATGGTTGCTGGGGGAAGGGAACCCTATTCCTCAGTGGTAGCTGTCTGTATGTTGCCCACGGTCACCCAGGCTGCCTTAATTGAAAGCAATGGGTCATCAAAAAAGTACAAGAGAGATTTGGTTGGAAAAGAGAAGGGAGTCGGCGGGGGTTGGAAGAGGCTAAAAAATAAAGGGATAGCCAGAAACAAATTATATTATCTATGTTGTGTGCAATTAAACTGTTAAAGAATAATTTTCTAAATGGAACGGTGAACAATAACTACACGTCCCTTTGTTCACTGCGTCCATGGGGCTGACAGGGCCGGGTGGGTTGGCACAGCTGGGTGCCACAGCTGCTTAGCAAGCTACAGGGAAGGTAGGGCCAATGAGTGCTACTTCAGGATACAAGGAAATACCCAACTGACCTAGACAATCTCTCAGGAATATCAGCAAGGAGTTCTGATAAACTTGAAGGGATAGAGTTATAGACTTAGAAAAGTTTTTTTTAACCATCTTGATTCAATTTAGACAATGGTGGCCTGTTTGGAAGTGGCCCACACTGGTGGTTCCCTTGGTGAAAGCAGGTGGAAGCCTGCTTGCCGTTACCTGAAGTGGCTGTTTGCTCTCTGCTCTCTGCTCTCTGCTCTGGATCCTGTGTGTCACAGAGGCTGGGCAGGCGTACTCTGCTTGAGGCTGTTGTGTCCCCCACATCAGCAGTCTCCACACTGCACACGTGTTGAAGGAGTGACTGACTGACTCAGACTTCAGTAAAGCAAATTTACTCAGACTTGTCAGAAATGGCAGGAGGCATGAGTTGTGTTTTGGGGAATCTATCACTTCCACAAGGCAATTCAAGTGTCCCCCCATTCTGAGGGACAAAGAGTGATGGCGTGTATGTGAAATTCACATGGCTGTTTTTCATTATTTATGGACAGTGAGGCTCAGCCTTGGCTACACCTGTCATAAATGCCTATGGAACTTTAAAAAAAAAATCTCAGTTGAAACAATCTCTAGACAGGGGCTGAACATGGCTGATTTTTAATGCGCCTGTGGGAATATTTGAATCCAGACAAGTCAGCGAAAATGATTGAAAAAATTCTTCTTCTCCAGTTTTTCTCATTGGGAGCCTCAGAGCCAGTTCACAACCAGCTACCTGTGGCTTTTAATTGTTGCCTTTTGGAAAGTAAAATGTTTCACATCAGCACAGAACTTCGTGATTACTAATTTTTTTTTTAAGATTTATTTTTTAATGAAATTTATGTGTTTCAGGGTACGTAAAACTATGAATGTAGGTGCCCACAGAGTCCAGATGAGGGCGCTGAATCCCTGAAGCTGTAGTTACAGATGGTTGTGAGATATGTGCTTGCTGGGAATACATCCAAGTCCTCTGTGTGAGTAGCATGTGCTCCTAACTGCTAAGGGCGCTCTCTCTCTCTCCTCTCCCCCCCCCCTCTCTCTCCAGCTTCTAATTCTTTCAGGCTGTTCTGACTTCTGATTTCACCTTCTGAAGAGTGGCACTGCCTCCAGTTAAGTGCTATCACATGCGTCATTCATTGCATGGTTCTCAACTAGCACCCTTCTCTAGTGCCTTCCGCTGCCTTCCCTGGACACCTGTAGTCACTTCTTACCGTCTGAAGCGGTAGTTCCAGCGACCCAGTGTTGGGATGAGATTTGTGGACTACTAAAGGCTACGAGAAAGCAGAGGAGGGAGAAACAATGTGGATTTTACAGGCACACAGAGCAGGCTGCGTGCTGGGACATGGTGGATGGTGGTGGGAGGGCAACTGTCCCAGGCAGCAGCATGGCACAGATGAGCAGGAATCTATTTTAGGGACACAAATTGTGCATCTTGCGTATGTTATGTTGCCTGCTTAATTGTGACCTTCCTGCCCGGAACACACACTCCTGTCCCTCTGTCCCTAGTACACCCTCATTTCTAAACCCACCTCCACCTGCACAGTCAGAATTACAACTGACGCCACAGACCCACATTTTAACAAATGCCTCAAGTGATTTTTATCACGAAACACAGACTGGAGGAGACTAATTGACCCACACAGTTCAAGAGGAAGACAAGCAAGACAGAATACCCCACCACCACCAAAGAACCAACCGCAACAAACTATTGTCTCTGTCAAAAATAAATCAGATATACTCTTTTTCATTTATCAAGCTGACAAAGATGAGCACACTCTGTCCCGCTCCACATGGATACTGGAATATGTTTGTTCAGACTGTAGGGGAATGTGAGCTGGCACGTCACCAGAGGACAATCTGGCAATTCTCATCACAAGACTTAGCATTTTTACTCCTTTGACTCAGCAATTCCACTTCTAGGACTGTATTTGGAGGCTGTGGTTTTATCCTTGGAAGTTCATTGGGGAAGCTTTTATGAATCCAATTTCTGGGCTCCTCTTCCTGGGGTGTCTGAGAATAAGGTACGTGGACCCCTAGTGCCCCTGTGTAGTCACACCAAACAGTGCCTGATGTTTTTACTGTCAGTGACACTCACTGGAACAGTCCTTCCATTTCAGTACATGGTCATGTATGACGTGACAATGTTTCAACCCACTGTGATGATTCTGTAAGTTTACTGTGGAGGTGAAAAATGCCGTGACACAGCCACACCATGGATGCCATAACATCAAGATGCAATGCCTTCATCCTGTGTTTGTGATGACACCGGTGTAAAAAAAAAAAAAAATGCTGTCCTGCCAGTTGTATAAATTTATAGTACTGATAATAGTATACGGCATCCATTTAGCATCCTTTTTTCTATTACAAAAAGCAACCCTATGCTTTTTGTATGACAGCATGCATGAAACAGAGGCTGCATCCTCCTATTCTCAGGCCTGAGTCTTGTCTACACCATAGTAGGTGACTGATGGACACCCTCCAGGCCTCATAGAACACTCTGTGATGTTCTGGTAATGATGACATCACTGAGTGGCACATATCTCAGGATGTGTCCCTCACTAAGCAAGGAATCACTCTACTCGTGCCTATCTCACTTTTGTTTTATTTGGTGCCTGATGATGCTAATGATATTCCTTTCAATATACATGATCCATAACTATTTTCACCTGGTGTGATTGTATTCTTTACAGAGAAAACAACACTGTGTGAACGGCAGTAGATTCACAAAGATTAACAGCTAAGATTGGCATAAATGAACCCTATCAATTGAAATAAATTTCTTCACTTTTCACTACATTAAGTTGTTAGGGTTTTTAATATTTTGACAGAATAGCAATATATGGGAGGGTACTCCGATCTCTGCAGACATTCAAAGTAAAGGCATCATTTTCACATGTCATTGTGACTAGTAAGACGATGACCGTTCTTGGACATCCATCCCTGCCTTGACCTACAGGACCCTTTATATAGGACGCCTCCTCAGCAATGGAACTGCTTGGTCGTTACATTTGGAGAGTAAAAATTAGTTTCTGATTTTTAAAAATTTTTGCTTTTGACAAATGTGGCACAGATTACTGCCCACATAAATTCCAGCTCCTCCTGAAAAAGGTGAAGTAAAACCTGGCATGGTAGTGTTGGCAGCCTTGCCAGCTACACTTTTAACCCCCTCTGTTTGGCTGAGAATAAGATGTGGCGCTCCTGCTCACTGGATGCAGATATAATGCGTCCGGCATTTTAACGATGTGGCTGTGGACTTACGTCTTCCTCTGTCTTCCTGTCTCAGAAGTACTCAGCTCTCTGAGAAATAGCTGAGCTACAGGCGGGGCTTGGAGGGAGGCTTTGATTTCCTAATCACCATGAGGATAAGTCATCCATCTATCTACCAGAATAATGAGAATTAGATGGTGAGTTGTGCAGTAAACAAAGTTTCGCTATTTGATAGTAGTTAATGCTATCCTTAGTGATGCCAGCTTAGATGATAACAGTATTAAAGACTACAACACTGGGGCCCGGATTGACGGCACAGATGTTAAGAGCGCACACTGCTCTTGCTGTAGACCGAAGCTCAGCTGGACAGCAAACAGCAGCCTGAAACTCCAGGGGATTTGACACCTCTGGCCTCCACAATCACATACTCACGTGCATGCACCCACACGCAGATGCACAACATACAGAAAATAAAAAATAATGTTTGAAATAGTTACACTATCACAAGTGACATGACGCCTGGAGTTAAAACACAAGGTCCTAACAAAACAATCACAAACATGAGGTGGTTTGAACGAAAACGGCCGGCAAAGGCTCATGGGAAACAGCATTATTTGAAAGGATGAGGGCATGTGGCCTTGGAGGAAGTGTATCACTGGGCGTGGGCTTTGAGGCTCCAGAAGGTCAAGCCAGGTTCAGTTGCTCATTCGCTCTCTTCTTTCTGTCTGCCAACCCAGACGTAGAACTTTCAGCTCCTTCTCCAGCACCATGTCTGCCTGCCTGCAGCTCTGCTTCACTCCGTGGTGATAACAGATTAAACCTCTGAACTTAAAACAACCCCAATAAAACATTTTCTCTTATAAGAGTTTCCATGACTCTATGAGGCCAGGGTGGGCAGAGCACCCCCCTGAGGTCACCCACGCCCAGGACACAGGCTCTCATAAACACTCCTGAAATGACCCCAGACACCCAGAGGCCATGCGTACCACTAAGATGACGGTAAGTGATGGAAAAATGGAAGAGAAAGAGAAGCAGTGTGGGCACAATGAAGAGGGACAGAACTGTAGGGGAACAGCCTGATGTGAGTAGCAGGCAATGTCACCTAAAGTCGTGGTAAGGTCCTGGCCTGTGCTGTCATGTCTGGGTCCATGGCCCTGCAGGCCTATAGATGTCCCTGGTCTGGGCTGTCACCTGGGGCCATGTAGATGCCTGAGGGCTGTGCAAAGCTGGCCCAGCCCTTGCCTGGGCATCATGGGAGAGCTGACCCAAAAGGTGTGAGAGCAGGAGAGATGGCCCTGCCCTTAGCTAGGTGTAGTACTTGGGAAAATGGCCCAGGGCATCCTCAGAAAGCTCAGTAGAGCTTGCCTCATTATGGGAATTGTGGGTGAGGCAGCCCTGAGGGTGTATTTGTAGGAGAGCTGGCCCTGCCAGTCATATGCCATGTGGAGGCATGGGCAAGGGAGAGATGCCCTCCTTTTCCCTTACCTCTTGCCACCTGCAGCAGGCAAGAGGGGTTATGACAACAGTAGAGCTGGCCCTGCCCCTCACCAGCTGTAGCACTCAGGAGAGCAGGCTCTGCAGCTTACCTGGACAGCACACTAGAGGCAGCTCTGCATGAGTGAGGGCGAACTGGCCCCGAGGACAGGAGAATGGGAGAGCTGGCCCTGCCCCTCACCAACTGTAGCACCAAAAAGAACAGGCTCTGCAGCTTACCTGAACAGCACACTAGAGGTAGCTCTACATGAGTGAGGGTGAACTGGCCCTGAGGACAGGAGAATGGGAGAGCTGGCCTTGCCCCTCACCAGCTGTAGCACCAAAAAGAACAGGCTCTGCAGCTTACCTGGACAGCACACTAGAAGTAGCTCTGCATTAGTGAGGGTGAACTGGCCCTGTAGAGGTGGCTCTGCGTGGGTGAGGGTTAACTGGCCCTCAGGGCAGGAGAGTGGGAAAGCTGGCTCTGCCCCTTGTGGCACTGGGTGAACTGAGCTTGCTTGGTGGTGCAAGTGAGCTAGTGGGCTGACCAGCTAGCTCAGCTACCACCCAAGCCCAGATCCATGGCTCTGGGTTGATCCACCCCAACATCTACCCCATTGCTGAAGCTTGTGATAGGGCTGGTCTTACAGATCCATGACACAGGGAAACAATAGGATATGCAAGAGAAGTCCTGGTGAGGATCCAGTATTGATCCTACAACAGAAGCCAGATGCCTCAAAACACATCAATGACTCATTGCAATGAACACTTGCAAGCAAAGAAGTGTGGACAAAAGGGTAGGTACACTGTGAGACACACTGTGACACACTACATCTTCCACAATGAGATTTTTTTTCTTTTGGGGGGTAGGTTGCAAGGACAGAGGGTGGGTATGAAGGGACAGGGAGAGGAGTGGTATTGGGGTGCATAATGTGAAATTCACAAAGAATCAATAAAAACATCAGGAGAAAAAAAGGTTGTAATGGTCCCTTTACAGTACACCACCTATGACAGTAGTGAAGAAATAAAGTTCCAGCTAAGAAGTAAATAAAAATGTCAAATCAAGCACAGTGGCACATAAGAGAGAAGGGGAGGAAGAGCCCTGACACACATTGATAACAGCCTGGGCTGGACAGTGAGACTCTATCTCAAAAGAAAACAGGAAACAGGTCATGGAGAAGTAATATGAAAAGATGTCGGCTGCTTAAGAAAGTGACAATATTAATTCTTGACAAAGTTAATATCATCAAGAAATATAATGTAATGATCATGCTGGCTCCTAGTTAGAGAGAGGACTTCAGGTTGTTTACATATATATGGTTTTTGAACTTTCTTAGACATATATCATGTTGGTTTTTTTAAAAAGGTTAAAGGTGGGGGCTGGAGAGATGGCTCAGAGGTTAAGAGCACCGTCTGCTCTTCCAGAGGTCCTGAGTTCAATTCCCAGCAACCACATGGTGGCTCACAGCCATCTGTAATGTGATTTAGTGCCTTCTTGTGGCGGGAAGGTGCACATGCAGACAGAATATTGTATAAATAATAAATAAATCTTTAATTAAAAAAAAGGTTAAAGGTTATTTAGAGGCTAGAGTGATTGCTCATTGGTTAGAGCACTTCCTGCTTTTACAGAAGACCCAGTTTTGGTTCCCATCACCTACATGGCTGCTTACAACCATGCAGTGCTCCAGTTCCAGGGGACCTGATACCCTCTTCTAGCCTCTGTGGGCACCAGGCATACGGTGCACAGATATACATGCAGGTAGATACCCATATGAGTAAAATGAAATTAGATTCATCTTTTAAAATAAAAAAAATGCTTATTTTACAGCTCAGTGGGTATATATTAAGCTGCATTAGGAAAAAAGATATAAAGGAGTTCAAAAATGACACACACACTCACACTCAAGATTCTCATGGCAGGATTTTAACTAACATCTGAGAATTGGCTACTTCTGACAGAGAAGACCTGCAACCAACAACAGTCACATGCCTGTTACCAAGTATGTGTTACTAATTCGTGAGCAATGCTGGGATTAGGGTGTATGTTCACTTAGCTTTCTAGTAGAGATAGAAAGAGTATATGACATCTGCAGCCAACGGGGACTGAACCTGTCCACACATGAACTCACGGGGGACTGGGACTACATACACAAGACCTGCACAAAAACAAACCAGCAAAACTCCCCGCATGCGCGGGGTTGTGGCTCATGAGGCCCCAACCCAAGCACAAGATCTATGGGCAATTTTATGGCTGGAGGGAGGGAGGGAGGGAGGGTCTGTTTTATTCAGGGATGTGGCCCCTGGGAGGCTTCTCCTGTGCCACTAGGTGGCCCTACAGCTGTACTCGTGCGCGCGCGCACACACACACACACACACACACATGCCCGCGCACGCGGAGGGAATAGTGGTGCAGATAAGGGAGGGTTGGAGGGGTGGGTGTGGTTCTTTAAACTTCTTAATTAAAAGGTTATTGTAAAGGAATTATAGATATGCCACAAAATACAGAACATAGAATATATGAAGGAAATTTATAAAAGATAAGACAATCTTCCCTTTACTAATAAGTTCCTCCATGCACTGAAGAACTTTCACTTAGTAGCAGAGGTGACGAAGGGATCCCTGGTGGTCATGCTGAGCTGTGCATCAGGATTAGTACTGTACTCTATGCGTATCATACACTAATAAAAACGGTTCTGTAAGGTGATGCTCCTGGCCTTAGGAGCATTGTACGAACACTCCTTTCAACTGACTACACACCTGCTTCATGAGAGTGGGCTGGAGAAGGGAAAAACGCAGATGCCTCAATGCCGTTTCTAAGTGAGTCTCCATCTCGTGGTTGCTTTATTGTTCTGGCGAGTGAGGACCTTCAAAACCTATGACCCGCTGAGCATGGTGGCCCATGCTTCTAATTCCAGTACTTGGGAGGCAGAGGCAGAGGCAGAGGCAGAGGCAGAGGCAGAGGCAGAGGCAGAGGCAGGCGGATCTCTGCGAGTTCGAGACCAGCCTGGTCTACAGTCCCAGGACAGGCAGGGCTGTTACACAGAGAACTCCTGATCTTGAAAAATGGAAAATCAAAATAAAAACAAACAAAACCCCTATGGTCCTTTATTGCACAGAGTTGGTGCACTTGACTTTGGTCCTGGGCAGTGAAAATTAGTTCCAAAAGACCACTAGTGCCTCTCCTGTGACAGTCAATGCTAGGGTGTTTGTGTGTGGCTGCCTTCTACTTCAATGATTTCTTGTCTCGGGTTTTCCTCTTAGCTTTCTTCCTCTGAACGGTTTCCCCAACTTTTCTGGGCCCATTGAGCCTAACCTTCTCCATCACAACATTTGTTCTAAACACTACTTAGCAACACCAGTTCCGCCATGCTCAGAAACTGATGACTTCAGGAAACCAGAGGACACAATCTGAATTGCATTTGCAATGACCTGACATTTGATCGGCTAAGTCAAAGATATTCATTACAGTAGGGCAATGGCCATATTTCTCATGTCAGCTCCATTCCTCATCACTAAATAAGTGAGACTCAGAGCCCTTATTACACACTGGACTGTGATGAGCTGGAAATGCAAGGGCCAGTGTATGTCTGGAGCTTGGTCTTGTGGAAGAGACAGGCATTAAATATCTAGACAACGTAGTCCCAGAATGTATCAATCTTATCTCGTTATCTCACTTCCCTTCCCCGAACTAATTAAAACGCATTACTATCTGTGCAATAACCCAGATTAAGCAACTAAATTGTCTCATTTTTAATTCTCTCACATTTGAAAAAAATCTATTCACTCATTATATTTCAATCCTCTTTGTCAAATTGTCTCACAATTCTAGCACAGTCTTCATCCCTATTGTCACCCCCCCCCCGATTTCTTTGTTGATGACTTGTAAGAATGACCAACGAGGTCTCCTCCATCTACGTCTGCTACACAAAGGTCACACTGTTGCTATAGAAATCCCTCTCTCGCCTATATCTCTAGGAAGGCTTTAATAGCTCAGACAAGGAATGCAAGAACCTCAGGCAAGGCTAGTGATGACATTCTCAGCTACAGAAAGCCAGTGAGACATAGAATTTTCCCATGTAAGTCCTGAGAGGTAGGGAACAAGTTACAAACAGCCATTGGGTTCTTTCAGTTTCACAAAGAATTCACAGTTTCCCTCCACATCTTTGTATGAAGGCAGGTTATCTAGGCTAGGTGACAAACAACAGGCAGCGTCTTGGCATTGAGAGCATATACAGGGGTCTTATTCTTTAAGTATCAACATAACTCTTGACTCCTGTTGGCTACTTTTCTTGTTGATGCAGTAAAGTATGAGGAAAGCAAGTTACGGGAGGAAGGGTTTATTTTAGCTCACAGTTTGAGGGGTTACAGTCCATCATGGTGGGAAAGCATGGCAATGAGAGCACGAAGGAGCTGGCCATGTTGGGTGTCCCATAAAGAAGCAGAGAGAAACCAATGTTAGTGCCCTGCTCGGTTAACTCTCTCTGTTCTGTCTAAGAGTCTGGACAAAGCAATGGGCCTCCCCACATTTGAGGAGACTTCTCCCAGTTAAATATTAAATACTAAACTCTGTGACAGACATTCCCAGAAGTTTGTCTCTTAGATGATTATAGACCCTGCCAAGTTAACAATAAATATTAACTATTACAGCTGCCCATAAACACATTTTAAAAGATTTCTTTATTTATGCATATGAGAGCTCTATCTGCATATAGAGCCTGTACGCCAAATGAGAACATCTAAATCCCATTATAGATGCTTGTGAGCCACCACGTGGCTGCTGGGAATTGAACTCCACTGCTAAGCCATTTCTCCAGCCCCACCTATACCAATTTACACCTCATTGGGCACTGTGGGAGACCACAGAGCAGTGGGCAAGAACAGGATATTCTTGTCAGAGCAGTCGATCAGATGACTATGGTAATAGATGACTGAAGATCACTGAAGCCTCACAGGGCACTCAGGAGATGGCTCAGTGGTTAGGCATGCTTGTTATGCAAGCATCAGGACCAACCTGAGTTCAAATCCTCAGCACCAATGTCACTATGGGCATGGCCGCATGTACCTGTAACCCTAACACTGGGGCCAGGGCAGAGACAGGCGGATCCCAGGAGCTAGCCAGCCGGCCAGCCAGCATAGGTGAAAAGGTGAACTTCAGGGTCAGGGGGACTC
Source organism: Acomys russatus (assembly GCF_903995435.1). Taxonomy (NCBI): domain Eukaryota; kingdom Metazoa; phylum Chordata; class Mammalia; order Rodentia; family Muridae; genus Acomys; species Acomys russatus. Next base: position 3,656,774 of record NC_067148.1, read on the forward strand.
CACATCAGAGGAATAAGTCAGAGAGGAGCAGAACGGGCCACACAAACATGCACCACATACACATATACCACATACAAGCCAAAAAAGAGAAATATCCATGTTTTATAGTATATAAAAATATACATACACAGGCATATATATCATTTATAATATATAATATATCAATAGTGTAATATAATATGTAAAATATATTATATATTTACAAACTACATTATAATATTTATGTATTATATTACATATAATACATTATATATATTCCAAAGGTAAGCCTTAAACTCTGCCATAAATTGTTAGCATTCAGAATCCAGAGGAAGAGCCATTTGTTATGGACTCTAGAATTAAATCATCAAGATTTGATTTTTTTATACTTTTTTTTTTAGTGTGTGTGTGCATTTGCGTGTTTTGCCTGCATATGTGTACACTATGTTCAGGCCCGCTGCCCTCATGGGTCAGAAGCTAGCATTAGATCCCCAAAACTGGAGCTTTGGGTGATTGTCAGCCATCATGTAAGTGCTGAGAACTGACCCTGGGTCCTCTGCAAGAGCAGCAAGTGTTCTTTAACCACTGAGCCACCACTACAGCCCAAGATTCCATCTCTTAAGGTGCTGTCTATGTGGTCTTAAAGAGGATAAGGGGCTGAAGGAATACACACAAAGCGGTTCATGAATGGAAGTTTAGCTGTTCAGAAACATCACTTACTTGTGCTGGATTCCAGCTTGATGTAAAGTCCCTAAAACAAAGAATTGTAGTGGACACCATCCAACTGCCCATTTCAAAGCAGACCATGAAATTCTAATGACTGATTAACCAACACCTAGGTCTCTGAGCCTTTGAAAAGATAAGTGCAGTGAGGTGGGTACCAGACAGTTGTCTAGGGGATAGATTTCACTGAAGGGTTTGCCAGGCTAAGGAAGTAACAACTCTGTGAAGTGACTGACAAACTGGCTACCAGCGTTCTGTGGCGGAGAGGAAAGAGAAGGCGGGACCGTCCACTCATGGCTCTTGGAGTTACATGAAGTGCTGCACACTCCTTTCAGGGCTTAGGCTGGGACTATCTCTTTATTCGTGTGTGTGTGTGTGTGTGTGTGTGTGTGTGTGTGTGTGTGTGTGTGAGCATGCGTGTGTGCACGCGCATGCTGTACAGAGGGGAAGGAAGAGGAGTGAAATGAGAAAGCAGTGGGTTAGAGGATGAGATCTGATGGGTTCAGCGAGCTCAGTGTGCTACGTGACATTTCTCCGTTTGTTTTGTTTTCTTCCTCGTATTGCCAAGGGTCGCTCTACTCACTTGGTCTGGGAACAGAACAGAACACATTTTGATTTGAGCACAGTCAAGTGCCCTCCAACACAGAAGCCATGATGAGGCACAGTGTAGGCCAGGTATGCTAAGGGTTACACTTTCCAGTGTCACCTTACCCACGAGTTTCACCCTCCCACTATAGACCGCTATCTATGGGCTGCGAAAGCTCTCTGCAGGAGATAGGATTACTAACCACAGAACTAACACCAAAACTCTGAACAGAGCTTTCTGACTGACAGGGGGAAAGATTCTATCGTTAGACCAGATGCCTGTGCCTGCTCCTCCCATCCTACTCAGACCTGAGGAGTACCCATAAAAATTCATCTAAATTTAAAAACCAAAACACAGGAAGTGTGAACTTTTTAAACTACAAAATCATGATTTTTCCTAATTGAACTCTTAGAACTTAAAATGTGGCAGGTACATGCCAAGTACTCAATTAGTTGATGGCCAAATAAACTTCCATGGGACATTTCAATCCTGTAAAAACCTAGGTAGAATTTTAAGTTTTGTAAAGAAACTGTTTTAACTTCACTTCTTACAGCTTTCAACTTAGCATTCAGTCTCATTTCTTTTGGTTGTGTTTTTCATATATATATATATATATATATATACACACATATATATATGTATACATATATGAAATATGTATGTTTTTCATATGTGTTTGTTGTAGATTTTTTGTTTTACTGTACCTGGGAGCTCTTATTCAGAATGTATGGAAATCTTTTTGCCCATTGCCCATATAAAGTAGCATTGTATCTTTTTCTTAAATATTATACTGTAATTCCCCTCTAAATTTTGGGTGTGTTTATACTTTATTCTATAGTATTTGTATGTAATGGGGTCATTTTAAAGTGTATCTAGGCAGAAATAGTCAAGGATAAAATTATGGATTATTTACATGCAATGAAAACATCACAACCTGAAGTCTGAGCTGGAGCGATGGCTCAACGGCTATGAGCAGTGGCTGCTCCCCTAGAGGGCTAGGGTCTGATCCCCAAAACCTGCATGGCTGCTCCCCTAGAGGGTGAGGGTCTGATCCCCAAAACCTGCATGGATGTTCCAGCTGTAACTTCAGATCTAGATGGCAACTGATGTCATGGCAACAGGCATTTACATGGCTTGGCACGCACAGACAAACACATACGTACATACATACATACATACACACACACACATACATACATACACACACACACATACATACATACACATACATACCTACATACACACACATACATACATACATACACATACATACATACCTACATACACACACATACATACATACATGCACACATACATACACACACATACATAACACACAGGCAAAATATCCATACACATTAAAAATGAAGTATACAAAATATCTTAAAAGGTGAATTTAAATGCGCTTGTAAAAGAAAAAAAAAGGAAACATGAACGAAGCTAGAATAGTGCACAAAGGTAAGGTGGTATCTTCAGTGTAACTAGAGACTTTCAAACTCCACAGCTCAGCAATCTACCATTAGACATGTATTACAGAGAATTTCTTGCAAAGTACCAAAGGACACATGCAAGATGTTCAGGGCAACGATATCTGAAGCAGGAAAGGAACATGGTAAATAGCTCAGGTGTCTACCAACTATAAAATGGGTAGATTTTGATGTGTCCATACAGTGTTGCAGTAAAGATGACGGGATTGTTGCAAGCAAGGCTGGTGAACTGTGAAGCGCTGTTGATGTGTAAATAGTGTGATCTCATTTATGTGAGATTCGGCAGTTCACAACCCATCCTCCATACTCTTTACAGATGGAAGCGTATGAGGTAAACTGCAATGAAATGGGAGAGATTGGTAAATACTTGTGTCATATCATCCTCTGGGTGCGAAGACAGCAGATCAACATCTACAGAGCCCTGGAAATCTATCCATGATGTTTTGTATTAGAAGGAGCAGATGGACGCCGAATCGCATGGTATCCTTTGACTATTCAGACTGAACCAACAAGCTTCGTACGTTCAGATTCATGCCTTTTCCAGAAGGTCCAGGAACAATTGTGGGATAACCGGCTTGGGGAGCCAGTACACATTAAAGGCCAACTTATTATATAGATCTGGGAGGGAGCATCCTGTTCTTCTTGCATGTTCACTGTAAGCCGTGCTGATGCTCGGTAGGGACCCTGTTGTGAGGCTATCTGTGAGGCTAGTCTAATGTTACATCCTGCATCTTGTTTGACAGGACAGTGGTTACTTGTAAAGTAGCATCATACTCCCTCCCAACTATAACCAAACATCTCAGGTGGATATAGATTTCTAACCATACAGGATCTGCACAGCAATGTTTCCAGAAAGCAACCTAAGATGTTTATGCTCAGCCACTGAAAGTGCCAGACATGGGCTGAAGAGATGGTTCAGAGAGTCAGGTGTTTCTAGCCAAGCTTGCCAACTTCACTTCAGTTCCTGAAACCGCTGTGGCAGAAGTTGTCCTCTGACCGCCACACACATGACATGCCACACACGAGTCTACAAACACACACACATGTATCGTATACAATTATTTTTTAAAGGTCCAAGTATCAGGCATTCTTAGCCATAAAAGTTTTCAAATATTACATAACCATTTAAACCTCCTCGGGATGGGTGGGCACACGACGAAATCTAAGCAATTAAGAATAGATTAAAGCCAGGAATTGGTGGCGCACGCCTTTAGTCCAAGCACTCAGAAGGCAGAGGCAGGTGGATCTTAGTGAGTTCGAGGCCAGCCTGGTCTACAGAGTGAGTGCCAGGACATCCAAGGCTACAGAGAGAAACCTTGTCTCAAAAAACCAAAAAGGAAAAGAAAAATCAAAAAAAAAAATTAGAATTTTATGAATGAAGAGCCAATAGTAAAATGTTCTTGTGTGCGCTGAATCCAATTAAATATAAAAACTTAAAAAATAAAGATTGCAGTTTGACAGGTTTCCGGACATTTAATATCTTTAAGCCAACAGAGAACTTTGTCTAGCAGCCAAAACATAGTTTAAGAGCTAGTACGTATACTCCACCATTTTATGCTTTTCATAGTTTCATTAACTTGAGAGGGATTGAAAAATTCTTTCTGGAGGTGAGGAAACATTTATTTGATAAACAACTTTTAATATTCCATCATTACAAATAAAAATTTATTTTAGGAAGCACATATAATACCATTCTACTTTTACTCCAAATAATCCAATATTAGTATTTATTTATTAAAACCTGTTTACTGAGCACCTCTTGTATGCTTAGGCACTGTGTAGACATGAGAATATAAGAATAAAGGGAGCAAAGCCCTTCCCTTGATGGAGATTATATTCTTCAGACCAAAAAAAAAAAAGTAGAAATTACAGGCTAGGCATGGCGGGACACGCCTTTAGCCTCAGATCTCGGGAGACAGAGGCAGGCGGATGGCTGAGTTCAAGGCCAGTCTAGTCTACAGAGTGAGATCCAGGACACTGTCTCAAAAAAAAAAAAAAAAATTACACGTTGATAAAAGGAGGAAGGGAAGGGAAGGACATGGGAAGTGTGTGGAGGGGGGGCTAACAGTCTCACCCTCCTTCTGCACACGTACAGGATGTATGACAGTGAGAACTGTTATAGGCGGTGGTTGCAATTTACTGAGCTATCTGCAAATATATGTGTATAGATAAGTGTCTGGACTGATGCTTATCAAATATTAGCAAGGTTTTATCTAAGAGTTAGGCTTGGAGTTGTTTCTAGCTTTCTTTGTATTTTTTTAAATTTTTTTTTTCAAATTCTATTATGAATAAACATCATTCTATCTGAAGGAGAAAGAGAGGAAGTTGAATAAGAAAAAACAGAAAGTCCGAGAATAGCAACATAGAAATTATGGTTTTGAGTAATGACTCAAACGAAATGAAAGCTTAGACCCTGCAAAAACCCACGTGTAATTCCTAACAGTAGCTTTATTTAGAATGAATAAAATAAATATACTAGAATATTATTTAGTGATTAACAATAAAGTTATCACACCATGAAAACAGGGGCTGTCACAGTGCTTGCTGCTAAGTGAAAGAAGCCAACCATTTAAAAAGCTGTAAGACTTTAAAGACTAGGCAAACTTCAGAAAGGAAATGGCTACTAATTGCAGGTGCTCAGTGTGAAGAGGGGGAAGTGGGAATGCCTGACACTCAGGAGATTCATCCACTAAGAAACTTGTAGAATGCATAACCATAGATGCCTGGCATTGTGCATTGGTTAAAATCCACAGAATTATACTTAATTCGTCCTCAAGTCTTTGACTTAAAGCTAATAAGAGTATGTGTTAACACTACTTAATTACAGCATACACCATGATGTTCACACTTAACAAATGAACTTTAAGTTGACTGTTATGTAAGAGATGAAGGCACAGAAAGGTCAGCGACCAGCCAGGAGCATCTGTTTCTATGAGACTGAACTTAGGAAATAAGACACACACACACACACACACACACACACACACACACACACACACACACACACTTCCTTCTCACTTCCATACACTCTTAGACTCAAAGGTTTTTGAAAATATAGTAAAAAAAAACTGAGCAGAAGAAATTTAATTGCTGAAGAAACAAATCTGTTTTTAAAGTAATTTAAGGACATATGTTCAAAATTTCTTCCAAATGTAAGACTTGCACATGCATTTTTTAAAGTAGGATGCACTCTTACCTGAAGAACTTTTCTAATTCTCTTTAGATTGTGGATCAGTAGCAGGTTTTTCTCTTTGGAAACTCGACCCAACTGCTCATCCAGCTGGATTAGCAAGTTCTGAAGGAGGATTGTTGCCATGGTTTCATTGTTAGAAGCCATTTCCCTAAAAATGAATAAATAAAATCAAAGGTGGTACTACTCATAATAAACAGTTAATAAAACATTTACTTCTTTATCACATACATTGTAAATGCCAGATTTATCCTACGGTGATAAGCATCTAGATGTTTTAAAAGTTGAATACATAAAAAACTGTTCAACATCATTGGGGTTTCATAAATAAAAACTACAATAAGACACCACTTCATCCTCATTGGGATGGCTATTATGAAAAACAATGTAAATGAAAATTAGAAAATAAGTTATGGAGAGAATAGCAAGGAATGGGAGCCTTTATATATTATCGATGAGAGTGTAAAATGGTACAGCAACTGCGAACAGTGTAAATGTTTCTTATAGTTCATACGATTATGGCATGAGCCAATAGCCCTGTATTTGGGTCTATGTGCAAACAGCAAGGGTGAGACCAGGCGTTGTCATCTGGCCGCTCAGACAGCATTGTTGGCAATGGCATAAAGGAAGAACAAGCCTGAGGTTCATCAGTAAGCAAATGGATCTGACATACAATGATATACACCCTGCATCAAACCTGAATAAAATTTTGGTGTGTGCAGTGAAAGCAATGAATCTGGAAAACATGGAATTCGGCGAGATAATTCAGCCACAAAAGAAAATATATACGATTCCCTCATATAAAGTGCCTCCTCTACTCAGATTCATAGAAAAAAGAAGAGAATGGAACAGAGTTTTGAGGAGCAGGGTTACTGTTTGATGAGCCAGAATATCAGACTGAGATGATCATGGTGTGCAGATGGGTAAAGTGAATTGCAGAACAACGCAAATAGAGCCAACACTTCTAAACCACAGTCAAAAGTGATTAAAATCCTTTCTTTCTGTTGTTTATAGTCTTATGAAATAGGAAAGATGACTAAAGCAAAAAGAAAATTTTAATTATATAGGGTAAATACAGCTTTGCACAATGTCTATTAACCGAAGAGTTTCATGTTCATATAGAAGAAACAGTTATTTTTCATGTGCAAAGGCTCTTGGTACAGTAAACTCTGAGCTTGCTGTTTGCCTGCACCCCGCTCTAACTGTAACACAGGCAGCCAGGGGCGGAGCTCACTGAAAATAAGTGGGGGGCAGGACATGGTGTGTTTGAGAGGTGACTGTTTCCCACTGAAGGTGGAAAAGGATTCCTAAAAATATGTTTACTGCCATCAAGTTTATGATAATGGAATTGACATGGTTAATAGGTTTGTTTCTGTGGGTCTTCTTATGCCTAAAACATTGGTGTGTTGATTTGAATAAAAATGGCCCCCAGAGGCTCGTATATTTGAATGTTTAGTCACCATGGCGTAGCAGTGTTTGAAAGGATTAGAAGGTATGACCTTGTTGGAGGAATGTGCCACTGGGGTGACACTGGTGATGCAAGCATGCGTGTGTGCGTGCATGTGTACGTCTGTCTGTCTGTCTGTCAGCAGACCAGGATGTAGCTCCCAGCTACTGCTCCAGTGCCATGTGTGCCTCTGTGCTCCCTGTCATGATGAAAATGGGCGAAGCCTCTGAAACTGTAAGCCAGCCCTCAACAAAAGTCTTATAAAGGTTCTTCTGGTCATGGTGTCTCTTCGTAGCCATAGAACAGAAACTAAGACAGTTACAATAAGATTGCATTAAATTCCACTAAGGTTTCATCTATAATGGGCAAAACCAGAACGGATGATGGTTCCTTGCCTTTGAGATGAATTTCTGGAACCTTGAAGTCATAAATATGTATGTGTGTGTGTGTGTGTGTGTGTGTGTGTGTGTGTGTGTGTGTGTGTATAATATATGTATATATAATATATATGTATATATATGAATGCATCTACTGAGTCAAAAACAGACCATAGAGCACATGTACATGACTAGAACACAGAGCATTTGCCCTCCATTTTCTAGGAAGCACATCTGAGCCTACCAGTCTTGATTCTCAATCCACTGGGCCAGCAGATGCCGGATCTCCATAGGAAAGTTGTCATCGTAAAACTGATCTATTTGCTCCAAAAACTTGATTTCTAATTGTTGGACTTGATTCCACTGGGTCATGCTATAAGGGAAGAAAGAGTACAATTAGACGTTTAGAACAGTGGCCACTAGGAGCCATAAGACAGGTTTTCTTGCCTCAGACCTCCATCAGCTCTTAGCTAGCACTTGAAACCAACTTCTATAGTTTCTCGAAGAAGGGAGGGACGAGGAAATACATCTAGAGCTCAATGTCCAGCGATTCCTCCTGGTGTTTTGTTTTTTTTTTAAGTTATCCCTTGTGCAGGACAGCTTTCTTCCTCCGCCTCAACCACATCCTTCCTTGCCCTACCGTGACCTCCTATGCCCCTGCTCCAGGAAGTCCCACCCTCCTTCCAAACACCCCAAACCCTACCCTACCCAGCTGCCCATACAGACTCATCTTAGCACAAGAACCTGTACTATAAACAAGCTGCTCCCGCTACTCCCACACCCCTCCACCCCCTACACCCTCCCAGCAAGCTCAGGGTAAACCAGTATTCCACACTGACTGTACCCCCCAAGGCTTACACATTCCCTTCTTTCCCAAAGCTTCTTTTACATGAAAATATTCAAGCCTGGTGAGTGTTCTTGTTTTTGTTTTCCGTACTTGTCCCGACTCCACACTCAGCTTTACAAACCTGCCTAGAGCCCAGTTCTGGGGCAGCTTCCTGCGGAATTACACACATGTGTCTCTCCTGGGTTCTAGTCATACCAGTGTAAATGTTTGTAAACCTATCAGCGTTTTTACTTTTCTCTAGTCATGTATGGTTAGGCAAAGCATTTTTAGATACAAAGGCTACCTTGTATCTGACAGTGATTGAGTGTCAAGTTCATTTAAGCAGAACAAACTATCCCAGTTATATAACCAACACACAGAGACGAGTGTGTTCCTCTCCTATAGCCTATAGATGGTCCGTCTGGCCAGCACAGAGGCTGCATATGTACTTCCTCCCTTAGAAAAAATCTTTAGGAATTAATTCCCCTGAAGCTACTGGTTTTGCTCCCTTGAGATGCAGAATTCTTGATTAGTAACACCAATCAAGCCAAGCCAAAGGAAAAACTTTCACACAGCAAATCACCACACAATTTCAACACATCTTGGAGATTTGGCAAGTTTCCTTTTGCTTATAGAACAGTCTTTGGATTTCAGTGGGAACATTTTTAAAATATTTTTTCCTTGAGTTTCCTCTAAATGCTATATAGTGTGTGTGGGTTTTTTTTTTTTTTTTTTTTTTTTTTTTTTTTTTTTTTTTTTTAAGTTGCATCTCACTCAGAAGAAAATAGGGAGAGAAACCACCTTGAACTTGCATATGACTTTATCTTCATGAGCACTCACAGCTAGCCATCACAGGTATGTGGTGACTGCTCCACAGTGCTTCTTCAATGAAGGTACTGGCCTTCCTGAGGGGCCGAATAGGCAAGGGGACAGCAGGCATCTCTGAGGGCCAGAGAAGGCGGCCCCTGGAGCTGGAACCTTCAGACCTTGCTGGGGGCTCAGGAAGTCCCAGCCCTGGCTGAGGAGTTATTGGCAACTGATAGTTGCTGGTGTTGGGGGGTAGTGGTGGGGGTGGGGAGTGAGTTTTCCTCCGGGATGAAGTTCCTGAAGCTGCCAGGTGTACTGTGCCTCCACTACACCGCCCTACAACACCACCCAAGCACATGCAGATAGCATTAAGTGAACTCAATGGGTTTAAAACAAGCAACAATCCAAACAGCACATAAAAAGTTGAGAGGAAGAATAGGAGATTCGGAGCGTATCCGATGAGCGTGCTTGATAACTTACTTTTAAACTGACTTTTCTAAAACATAAAATAAAACCTTAAGAAAGTTAAGTAAAGTGCCTTTAAGGTGCTCCCCGCCCTCGTGTTGTTGTTGTTGTTGTTTTGTCTTTAGAACTCCAGCGGGGTGTCTCCGTTTTCACTTTCTGGAGGGGGGGTAGTCATTGTCTTGCCTCAAAAACTCCATCTAAAACTTGGTGGTCTGACCTCTCCCTCCCAGCATTTCTGCCCATCTCCCGGGAGTCAGCAGCAGCAGCAGCAGCAGCAGCGCTGTGTTGACTCTTTGACCCCTTTGAAAAAGGCACGACGACGTTTGACCCCTTTGAAAAAGGCACGACGACGTACCCTGCAGCATCACTCACACCTTCTCAAAGCCACAAGTCCCAGCCACCCTAGCTGGGTGCTTTTTCTCTGAACCCCAATTATGCCAGCCTCGGGATCAGACATCACAGCTCTCCTCTGGCTAAAGAAAATGAGGAGGGCGCTCTTACAGCCCTCAGCTGACATACCTCCGCAGCAGACACAGCCCCTGACCCTCAGCCTCAGGACGATGCCTTGCTGCCCCTTCCTTCGTAAAGATCCGAGCCAGAACTCCACTTACAAGTGTTGGAAGGCCTTTTCCTCACTGAGTAATTTGAGTGTAAGATGGAAGAGTAATTACGACCCTTCTTTTTATAGGCATCCCTTCCCTCCCCGGGCATGTTAAAATGAAGCGACACAATGCCAATTGCAGAAAAAAGCCCCAGGCATCCTGCCGGGAGTATTTCCTCCCGAGGAGGGGCCACACCCAGTTGCCGGCTGCCTGGCCTTACCTGGCTCTCCCTCCTTCCAACTGCTGGCGCTGCACAAGTCCAAAGTCAGGGTCCGCAGCCGCTGACGCCATGCCACTAGAGGATTTGCATTTCTCCACCCACTTGAGGCTTTCCTGTGCGTCAGTGTTTGAGTCTCTGGGACTTTATTGAGTTCCCACCTACTTTATTCTAGAAATTCTTAACAACGCCAGGCTGAAGCCCCCTTTGCGGAGCACCGCCCCCATCCCGAGTAGCCACTCTCACAAATGCAGGTGGCCCAAGAGTGCCAGAATATGTTGAGTAAGGGCTACACACTTCCCCCCCCCCCCCAGGGCTTTTCCTTACCAAAAGTCCAATCTTTCTGGTGAACCAGCCCTGGAAAGGGAGGGCTGAGCAAACTGGACCAACACATTAACCTGCAAGCAGGGACTGCTCTCCTGTGAGAGGACAGCCTCACTCAGAGCTTTGAGCCAACTCCTGAGGAGGTTCTTACTGACTGCCCTCTGTGGCCTCTCTGCCTTGCCCTGGTAGCTGTGCTGTGTGCGTCCCTCTTTGTGTCACAGGTCTGTTTTAGAACCACCGAGCTGGGTGGAGACGCTCGGGACCAGGCTGGGGAGCAAAGTTACCACGATGTAGCCACTGGGCAGAGGCAGGCAGCTTTTATGTCATCACTCGGGTATCATGGGCTTTTCAGCTCATCACCTTAGACATTAATACCTCGAACAGAAAAAATTCTAAAAGGTTCGGCAAAATAAGTCAGCAGACAACAAGGCAGAAAGCAATGCCCCATCTGGACACACACGTGTCTAAGGTAGTAGACGGACACAAATGCCTGTATCATACAATGACCAGCCATCACGCAGGTGCACCACCTGCATTCTTCTCCCGCAGGAGATAAGTATATCATTGTGTTCAACTTTATCCCTACGCATTCACATGCCCAGGACGTCTGGTCCTGGATGTCTAGCCACAGGGAACTTTCTAGAAGCTAATGTTGCTCGGTTCCCACACAAAGAAAGTCCTAGTTCAGGCAGCCCATAAACTGCTAGAAAATTCCAGTTGTCTCCTATGAACCAGTCTCTGTTTACACACCTACAGGGCCGTATTCTTAGCACCCAACCTTCGGTTTAGTTACCCAGGAAACGTTTCTCCCACCTAGAAAACAGTGGTGCAACTCAAACAAGTCTGCTTAGCGTTGTCATCACTCACAACTGATGTTCCTTCCCTGCATCTCCTCTCCAGCTACCCCACACAGTGAGACCCTAGCCCCAACAACGCCCCAAGCCCACAGAGGAGTTCTTCCTACTTTGAAGTTATGTTAATATTCTTGTCTGAGAGAAATGGAACACTCTCCTTGCATTTTCTGAGTCCCTTCATGTTCTTATTCTGTCTCTCTCTCCCCTCTCTCCCTCCCTCCCTCCCTCTCAGGGTATGTGTGTGGATGTGGGCATGTGTGCAGGGCATGTGTGCAGGGCATGTGTGAGGCTGGCATGCCACTTGGCCTTTGACCCTGTTTGAGACAGGGTCTTCTGCTGATACCGAGTCAACCAGGGTGGCCTGAGAGCATCTGGGGGTTTCCCCGAACTCCCATCTTACCATACCAGTGTCACATCCAGTGTCACATGGGCTTCTGAAATCCAAACTGAAACCCTCCTACTTGTAGATAAGCACTTCACCCTCTGAGCCACATTTAAATAGGGGAAATAGGTGAAATTAGCTTTAATAGCCTAAATACCCCAATTTGTACAACATAGTAACATTTCTGGATATAAACAATGTAAAAACTTATATTACTACTGAGGATACTTTGTGTTTGTTCATATTGGATACCTAAAGTCTCCTGTGTAAGGGCACTGACAGATCTCAGCTGACACTCGATTTCTTTCTAGTGTCTAAAGGTGGCTAGTGGCTATCATCCTGCGCGGCAAAGGCAGAGACCACTTGTTTGACACTTTTACTTCCTGCCTTAGAGTGGCTTTTGTGTTCTTATCATTGCATTTAACTGTTGAGTGCCTGCTGCACAAAACAGGGACGTGTTCTCTTTCTCTTTGTAACTATTCTAGTTGTTCCCAGATGGCTCTTTAGATACCCTAGTACTTTAAAAAGTCATTTAGAACCCATGTTTGTGTGTCACAATTTTGCAATAAGCATTCATTCTATTAAAACTCTAATCTGAGGTAAGTTTTTCAAGCTTCCAATAATCTGCCCATTATACGTTAAAATGAGCCTGGTTTATGAACGACAAGAATGTCTTCCAGCGTAAAAGTGCAGTAAGAAGAGCGGCTTTAGGGTCTCGAGCAGCTCAGGCTGGCCTCAAACTCACTACGTAATATAACCTTGAACTCCTGAGCTTCCTGCCTCCATCTCCCAAGTGCTTGGATTACAGGCCTTCCCCACCTTTCTAATTTTTCTCTAATATCTGTCTTGAAAGAGACAATTGTTTCCTCATATCTGCTCCTGCATTAAATATATTGTAAAACATCCTTGTGGTTGAGGTTTTTGAAGACGATCCAGACTGACGCCACTATGCAGCTGAAGGGGAAAAGTTATGGCCTTTTGGCTAACAAAGTCGTTCTTTGAAACCCCACTCACACTGGGGAGTGGTAGATTCTTAGGAGCAACTGCATTGTTGAATCTGAAACCTTCTAAGACCATATATATCTTATATACACCTTATATATGTATAAGAATACATATATGTATATGTATGTGTGTGTATATCTCTCTCCAGCAACCTCATTGGTCAGTATTTTTTCTTTGTGTGCCTTTCCCCTTCAGGGTTGTGGATGAAACCCAGGGCCTTGGACACGCTAGGCAAGAACTCTGCCATGGGGTTACCCTAGCCCTTTGTAGCTTGTATTTTGAGTAGAACTCTAAGCCATACGTGGTTTGTAGTGCAGGGTCATCTGGAAATCATTTGTCTACTGAATTGTGCAGGCATTCTGAATGCTGGTACAATTCATGCACAATGGCAGAAATCCACTTCTGGTAACATCTCCAGGGGCCTCTTACATGCTGTGGAGCTCATGGTGGGGAGTAAAAGTTTCCCCATATTGGTTTTTTCCAGCTTTCCTCTCATGACAGGCTCACTTTGGTGGCTCAGACAATGAAACAAGAGCTTTTTCCTTGAGAGGCCCATGTATGTAACGTCACCATATATACTATGAAATAGACGTACCCTGAAGGTCTGAGATTTTAAGCACTTCATCAGTAATATTCTTCAGTTAAATAGCACTTAACCGTTATAAAGCATGTGAGATGAAGACCCCATCTGATGCTATCTTCTGGCTCTGCCTCCTCTGCTATGTGTTAAAGCATCCTTTATATTGCTCAGAAACTCCTTGGTAACAAGTGAAAATACCAACCTACTGAAAAGCAAAAGATTATTATAAAAGGAGTTTAATCTCTCCAAACTTCTGGAGATATATTGGGGTCCCTTGTGTGGAGGTCTCCAGATGATGGAGAGCACCTGCTGTACTCAATCTCGCCCACTGCAACCAGCCACATTACTCAAGGGATATTTCTAAGGAGGTCTCTGTTAAAAGAATAGCTCTTTTGTGAGTGAAGTATCTGCCTGCATCCTCTGGTCTACCTTATGGAAACATCTTCGAAAGGGCATGAATGCACCGTGCGTCTCTGTTTTCAAAGCAAGCCCCTCCATTGTCCTGGGCCACCTTAGAGCTAAACAAAGAGAAAAAATATCCAAGGAAAACAAGCAAACTAAGTTCTAAAATGAATTTCCTGTGAAGAATCTCTAACTCAAAAGCCCCCACAGACTCCCCTCTCCTCCCCAGAAGACACCAGCCAGTGCTGGATTAGGAAACTTCATGCTGGATGCTCTGTTGTCCTCTCCCACGAGGGAACGTCTCGATTGTAGGCCTTCAGGATGGCGGGTTTGGGTTTTGCTGTGCCTCTTTCTGGTTAGTGCAGCTTGCCTAAACTCTCTGAGTGCCAAATTTCCTTCTGGGGAAATGGAAATAGAGATTCCATATAGAATGGCTGGGATGATCAGCGGCGTGATATAGGGAGCGAGATGGGGGAATGTCCAGTCGGCAATAGTCGTTGGCAATAGAATTATCTGTCAAGTTCTGAGGAAGTTTGGCGGTCAAAGACTGGCCCTCCACCTTTCTCCTCTTCCTTATTATAGGTAGTGGGTAGAGGTCGAGGAGGCGCCCAGGATAGCAGAAAGCGTCACTCTTGCCAACAAGAAGTAGAATGGATTCCATATCCATTCACTTGAAAGTAATTTTGATTCTAATGAAGACAGCTAGTTATTTTGGAGGCAACAGAGAGAGGGGTGGGGGTTGGGGTGGTATCACTGTTGTTGCCAGAACGAGAAGCCGGCAACATCTCCTCACGTTTCTGGTTCATCTTTGGTAGAACATTATCTCATTTCTCCAAGTTTCCTCCGTTACATTGCTTGAGTTGGGCTTGAATGGTGCACAAACACAAAACACAAACACATAGAACCATAGTAGCATGTGCCAGTACCAGATAACAGGGTCTTCCCAAGTATCTGAAAGCTAAGGCTTCTCAAGAGTCATTCCCAATGGCTGTGCGCCCTCTACTGTCGTGTCCAAGCATTGCAATGTACAAATCACATTCTTTCAAATGACAATAGCTCTTGGCTGGAACTCTGCCAGACGTGGGGCTAAGAACTCCATCTGCATTGATTACCTCATCTTCATAGCACTGCGTTGTTGTGCCGAGTCCTCAAAGAATTCACAGTAGTCTACTAGTTACAAATAGAGTCTACCCATCTTAGTGAGGGTTTCTATTGTGGTGATAAAACACCGCAGCCAAAAGCCATTTGGAGAGGAAAGGGTTTATTTCAGCTTACAGTTCCACGTCATAGCCCATCATGAAAGGAGCTCAGGGCAGGAACCTGGAGACAGGAACCTAAGATGAAACAGTGAAGGAGTGTGGCTTTCTGGCTTGCTTCCCATGACTTGCTCAGCCTGCTTTCTTATACAGTACAGGCCCACCTGCCCAGAGATAGCACCACCCACAGTGAGCTACGGCCTCCCACATCAACCGTTAACCAAGATTCGGTTCCACAGGTTCCCAAATGACTCCAGCTTGTGTCAAGTTGACAACAAAACAAAACAGGACACAACCCATCAGTACCCTGAAGCATATACATGCATTAAAAAATTTCCAACATACCATTGTGACACACATTGTAAAAAAAAAATGTTGAAATATTTGACAAGCTGTCTAGCTTCGTCCCATCATCTGTACTGTCCACAGACAGCTGTCATGGCTGAGGCTGGACTTGGAAGAGTGGACACAATATTTGAATTGTAGGTTCTTTCCCAAAACTTGTTTGTCTGGCCAGTTAACCACTCCCCAGTCACCTTATATGTCGTGTGTGTGTGTTTATATGGTGGTCCATCCCTGAACTGGGTAATTGGAGAATAGGAGCCAAATATGGTTTTTCTTCATGTCTCAGTGTCCAGCTGTGCCTGGATCACAGCAGGTGTTCACTACCTGCCCAGTAAACAGGGAATAACTGATAGAGAGCTTCAATACAATAGTTTGCCCGCCATGAGGAAGGCCTTCTAGTGGCCTTCCTTGGCTAGGTTCTTCAATCCCACAAGACTGCTATTGCCAGAAAAAATTTACAAGAATATCTTACATTTTAGAAGTTTATAACAGCTATTCAAAGTCATTAGGATCATCACATAATATTCCAAAATGAAGCAATTTTCTTCTTTCTCCCTCTAAAATGCTTTACCAAGAAAACTATCTTGGGGTGGGGGGGTTGGGGGTTTTTTTGGTTTTGTTTTTTTGGTTTTTGTTGTTGTTGTTGTTGTTGTTGTTGTTGTTGTTGTTTTGGTTTTTTGAGACAGGGTTTCTCTGTAGCCTTGGCTGTCCTGGACCCGCTTTGTAGACCAGGCTGGCCTTGAACTCACGGCGATCCACCTGCCTCTGCCTCCCGAGTGCTGGATTATAGGTATGTGCCATCATGCCCGGCTAAAGAAAACTATCTTTAAGAATATATTTGTATGCTGGCTGGTGGTGATGCATGCCTTTAATCCCAGCACTTGGGAGGCAGAGATAGCCAGATCTCTGTGAAGTCAAGGCCAGCCTGGTCTACAAAGTTAGCTCAGGACAGCCAAGGCTACACAGAGAAACCCTATCTCAAAAAAAAAAAAAAAAGAAAAAAAAAGAGAAAAAAAGAATATATTTGTGGCCAGGTATGGTGGTGCATGCCTTTAATCCCAGCACTCGGGAGGCAGAGGCAGGTGGATCACTGTGAGTTAGAGGCCAGCCTGGTCTACAAAGCGAGTCCAGGACAGCCAAGGCTACACAGAGAAACCCTATCTCAAAAAACCAAAAGAAAAGAAAAAAAGAATATATTTTGTGAATCATCTTCTGGGCAAGCATCACAACCCGACATGTAATCCCCAGAACCCACATAAAATGCAGCATACATGAACAGACATTGGAATCCCAATGCTCCTAAGGAGAGAGAAAGGTGCAGGCAAAATAATCCATGGAAGCTTCGGGCCAGCTGTGAGCTACGTACACAGCAGCGAGCAAGAAAAGGCCCTGCCTCAAACAAGGTAAGATTGTCCTTTGACCTCCACATGTGTGGGTCACATGTGCATCAGATGGCATCTGTGAGCCTGTATTCACACATGCAGAATACACATGCATGTTACACACACACACACACACACACACACACACACACACACTTTGATTAACGAGCTTAAGAAAGTATGAGAAAGGAGAAAAGGCAGCTACAGAACTCCACTTAAAATTTTGGATAGGATAGATGCGGGGATTTCCTATTGGGACTCTAGGTGAGAGAAGTATGGGAGAATGGGGAAATAAAAGGATCCAGAAGGTCCTAGAAACCTACAAGAAGACCATTAAGGTTGGTGAATCTGGACCCAGGGGGTTCTGCTTAACCTACTGCACCAACCAAGGACAATACATGCAGTAAACATTGAACCCCTACTTAGATCTAGCCAATGGGCAGGACATACTCCACAGCTGTGTGGGGAGTGGGGGCTGACTCTGACATGAACTCTGGTGCCCCATATTTGACCACTTCCCCTTGGTGGGGAGGCCTGGTGGCACTCAGAGAAAGAATAAGCAGGCTACCAGGATGAGACTTGAGAGGCTGTGACCATAGGATGGGGGGACAGAAGGTCCCCTTCTGTCACAGACCTAGGGGAGGGGAATAGGGTGTAAGAGGGAGGGAGGGAGCAATGGAGGAAGA
This sequence comes from Acomys russatus, assembly GCF_903995435.1. Classification (NCBI taxonomy): domain Eukaryota; kingdom Metazoa; phylum Chordata; class Mammalia; order Rodentia; family Muridae; genus Acomys; species Acomys russatus. The sequence goes on from NC_067148.1 coordinate 3,674,696, forward strand.
TACAAGTGAGAGGATAGCAATTGAAATGTAATCTGAATAAATTAAAAACTTTTTTTTACACTGAGCGTGGTGGCGCACGCCTTTAATCCCAGCACTCAGGAGGCAGAGGCAGATGAATCGCTGTGAGTTCGAGGCCAGCCTGGTCTACAAAGTGAGTCCAGGACAGCCAAGACTACACGGAGAAACCCTGTCTTGGAAAACTGATAAAAAGAAACAACAAAATTTTTTTTACTTAGGAACAGTAGAAGAAAGAAAAAATAACATATGGTCTGAGACTTACAAATAAGGTAGCAAACACTGAAAATCTCTAGTGGGAGGATTGAATGATTAATGACTAATGATCTCCATTGCTCTGTATCCCTGCTGCAAATCCCTCCTCAGTGACCACAGTTTTTGCTGTACTGGTATTAAAGAAAATGAAAGAGACTTTATTTATTTAGTGTTTTTTTTTTTTTTTTTTTTAGACAGGGTTTCTCTGTGTAACAGCCCTGGCTGTCCTGGACTCACTTTGTAGACCAGGCTGGCCTTGAACTCACAGAGATCTGCCTGCCTCTGCCTCCTGAGTGCTGGGATTAAAGGCATGTGCCACCATGGCCAGGCTAAGAGACAGTTTTTTAAAGTGTGCTATGTGAGATAGAGGGTAGAGTCAGGGGATCCCAGGAAGTTTGCTGGCTTATGTAGCAAACATCAGGCCATCGACAGACGTGACTCAAGGAAAGGTGGGAGACGCCTGAAGAGTGACCCCAAGACTGCCCTCTGACTCCCAAACTCATAGACAAATGTGTCCAAGCACCCACACATAGGAACACACATGTGTACACATATGTATGTACACATATGTGTCCTTTAATGTAGTTAGATCTTCTTTCATCAATGTAAAATCCTACACATCCTTAGATAGATGGGTGTCAAATTACTTCTCTTGTTGTGAGAGAAAATGACATCATTAAAATTCTCAATTCTAGCAGGGCATGTTGACGCATGCCTGTAATCCCAGCACTGGGGAATTAGAGGCAGGCAGATCTCTGTGAGTTCGAGGCCAGCCTTGCCTACAAAGCGAGTCCAGGACAGCCAAGGCTACACAGAAAAACCCTGTCTGAAAAAGCAAAACAAACAAAACAAAACAAAAATTCTCAGTTCTAGTTGTTCATTGCAATTAACTAGCGCATTGAGATTATATTCTGTGGCGTTACTAACTTCTCACATTTCAGGAGTTTTCTTTTAAATTCCTTAGGAATGTCTGCATGTACAGTCTCACTTTCTATCAATAAAGATTATTTTATTTCCTCCTTTCCAATATGTATTCCTTTTACTAATATTTCTTTTCTCAACAATATTGATTGATAAGAAGATAAACCTTGCACTGCTCTTACTCTTTGCAAATGCACCCTGACTCGACTGGCAACCACAGCCTCCATGTACACTCACCTGAACAGCAGTTACTTCTGTAAATAGTTTTGAGGCTTTTTACCGTGAACAAATGCGGGAGACTGGTTGGCAGGGAGTTTTGGGCGTGTGTTAATATGACTGTGCTGTGGCGGATTAGAATGGCCCTCCTCTGTTGGAGTGCTTGGTCCTGATGGGTGGATCTGTTTGGAACGGACTAGGAGGTGTGGGCCTTGATTTAGACTATGATTCCTAGAGTCTCTCTGTCTACCATGTAGTCATGGATCAAGATGTGAGCTCTCAGCGGGGCCTTCTCTCTACCTCATGAACTCTGCCCCTCTGAAGCCATAGCTTTCTTTTATAAGTTGCCTTGGTCATGGTCTTTTGGCACAGCAGCAGAAAAATACCTACAGCAAACATATTTTTTTCTCTTATTTGGTTTGTTACTGTGATGAATTGGTTTTCAAATGTTAGAACTATTTATGCATTTCTGGACTAAACCCCACTTGGCTGTCACTATCTTCTCCTCTCCTCTCCTCTCCTCTCTTCTCCTCTCCTCTCCTCTCCTCTCCTCCCCTCCCCTCCCCTCCCCTCTCCTCTCCTCTCCTCCCCTCTCCTCCCCTCTCCTCTCCTCTTCTCTCTCTCTCTTCTCTTTACCCCTCTCTCTCCCTCCCCCTCTCTCTCATGAACTTTCATAGCATATGTCTTTCAAATGATTTATCCTTCTTACTTAAGATGATATAGGCATGAAATTATAGTTTCATTCAAATACCTGTAAGAAACTGGTGAGATGGTTCAGCCAAGTCTGATGGCCTGAGTTCAATCCCCAAAACCCACATGATATCAAGAGAAGACTGAGCTGGATGGTGGTGCTAATGTACACCTTTAATACCAGCAATGAGGTGGCAGATGCAGGTTGATTTCTGAGTTCAATGCCAGCCTGGTCTACAGAGTAAGTTCCAAGACAGACAGAGCCACACATGTCTCATGCTGTGGCCCATGTCGCGCACTGGTTAAGAGGACAAAATCCTGTAAGGTCTATAGTAGCGCCACCATCAGCAGCCCTGATGATGGTAAGTAGTGTCTCTTTTTTGCTTTTGTTCCAGAACAATCTGACAAGGCATTTATTGATTTTTATTGATCTTCTTGAGGAATAGATTTTTGGTTTCATTGATTTCTCGTCCTTCTGTTGATTTCTGCTCTTTTCTCCTGCTTGCTTTTGTTTTGGTTTGTTTTTATCTCATGTTTCTTAGGTACTGTGGTCAGTGGTTGGTGGCTTCTCCCTTAATTTCCTGCCTTAAGACTGGTTATACAGCTCTCTCTCCCCCCTCTCTCTCTCCTCTCCTCGCGCCCCGCCCCCCCCCTCCTCCCGCCCCCGCCCCCCCCCCCGCTCTTTTTCTCCCTCTATCCCTTTCTTTGCTTTCTCTCTCTTCTCTATCTCTCTGGGGTACCCCTTCCCCCTGTCCTTCTCCCCCATGCTCATTTAATAAACTCTGTATAACATAAGAAAAAAAAAAGACTGCTTATACAAGCCCCCTGCTCAGTCTGTGTTCTAGAAGTTTTATTGTACGTGAAGTTTCATTCATTGCGTGAAAATGCTTCATGACTGTTTGTGATTCTTTAACTTAGGGGGTTTGTAGGTGTTGTTGTTGTTGTGTTTTGTTGTTTTAGAAGTGTGTTGTTTCATTTATAGAGATTTTCCATACTGTAACATTACCATTGTAATTAGGTGATTTTTGAAATTATTTGAAACTTACTGAGTCTTGTTCTATGGCACAGAGTATGGCCTACCTTGGTCAACGATGAGAACTGATGTTTTCCTGCTGTTTGAAGGATTGAGGGTTCTGCCAGCTGCAGTGAGGCCAGGCTGGTCTGCGGTCCTCTTCACACTTGTGGATGCTTTTCCTGCTTCTCCTCCTGCTTACTCTCTCTGATATCATTTGGCTATTGAAATTTTTAGCTATAGATCTGGATTTGTCGCTTCCTCACATCATTCTGTCACTTTTTATTGTATGTATTTTGAAGCTCTGATATTAGTTGTGAAAATAATTAGGGCTGTTTTAGGGGGAGGGCTCAGTCAAGGAGTTGCTTGAGATTGAGGTGGGAGCATAGTGCGCATGCTGCATGAAGTTGCACCCCACCCTTGCACACTGAGAAATGATGGCCATCTCCTCACAGCCCACTTTATCACTGCCCACACTTTGACCTGTGTTTGCAGTCACCTCAGCTTCCTATGGGCCTCGTGAGTGACTTTTCCAATCTACTCACTTAATGTAGTTATATTTTAAGTGGGTTTCTTACAGGTAGCATTTTTGATTGAGTCTTGAGCTTTTCTCCAAGTTGATAATCCCTGCCCTCCATGGGCATTACGGGATTGTATCACTCTGGAACAATAACCATGCCTTGCCTGAGCAAGGATCAAAAACTGTCCCACCTGCTCCACGGTTGTGTTTTTTCCCCTTTCCACACCAATCAGTACCCAAGTGAATAGTCAATCTCTTTCATGATATTCCTTCCCATAAATTCTAGCCAGCTAGATGACCCCCAAACTCTCATGTGTCACCTCAACTCTAAGACACTACCATGCTATGGGTTTCCTCTGTAGTGCTGAAGCTTGGGACCTTTCTCCAGCAAGCACTACCTGGCTGTGAATGCCTTTTCCATTCACTTCTCTTAGAGATCACACCCTTATACTGCCTGTTAGTGTCTGAAGGCCAGCTTCACATTCTAGTTGCTTCTATTGTTTAAGATGAGAGGATAAGTGCACAGCAGAATGCTGGGGGATGGTCTGATGTATTTTGATGCTAGCTACTACTTGCTGTCTCTGTGACCCACCTTTTGATCAATAAAAGGCCATCAGGCTGGGCAGGGAGGATGAGATAGGTGTGGCTAAGGTTCCCAGGCTAGAGAGACAGAGAGGATCCTGAGAAGGAGAAGAGGAGGGACCAGAGGAGAACAGAAGAGGAAGGCTGCCATGGGTTAAATGAAAGAGAAACACGTGACAGGTGTGGATGAAGATTTGGCCCTAATAGAAAACATTAACAAGTACATGGGATTATGGATGGAAGGCAGCTTGATAGAAAATATTAAAAGCAGCCAGCATGAGATTGAGGCAAGTATCTCATACCTGCCCCACCATGGGATGTAGTTTAGGGGATTGCTATCTTCCCTGCCCCAGGTTAACTAAGTCTATTTTAAAATATAACAAGTGTCTGTGTCTTGATTGATTGCTAGCTGGGCAAATTGATAATACAGATAATTTAAAAACAACACCAGAATGATTGCCAGAGTTAGCAAAGAATAATGAAATTATACAAGACCCCCTATCAAATGTGAATGCCACGTCAACAATATACTTTTTACTCTATGTATAACCCACATTCAATTATAAGGTAGTCTACAATTTAAATTTAAGAGGGCTCCCTAGACCTTATCTGACAGCCCAATTCCCTGTTAATTCATCACATCCAGTAACGGAGGCTCCCAGAGGTTCTTTTAGTTGCTAAAGCTATAACATTGCTCAAAATCTGTTTAATTCAGCATGAAGTTCTTGCTGCGTTTCTACATCATGCGCGCAATACAGTGGATTTAGATTGAATTGGCAGAGAAAACCAAACAGTACCATAAGCTAACACATGCTCAGTGAAATGATGGTGTTAAGAATAAATGCCCAGCCCAGCATGGCGGCATGAGGTGGCACAGGCCTTTAATCCCCCAGCACTTGGGAGGCAGAGGCAGGCAGGGCTCTGAGTTCAAGACCAGCCTGATTTACATAGTGAGTTCCGGGACAGACAGGACTATAGAGAGAGACCCTACCTCAAAAAACAACAAAAACAAGGAAACAAACAAACAAACAAAAACAACAACAAAAACAAAAAAGAATAAATGCACAACAATTCAGAAAAATTGTTTTTTTTTAAAAAAGTGCAGTGAAAAAAAGGCCAGGGAATGTTTACTGACAACAAAGAAGGAGGGAGCTGTATTCGGGAGCTCACTGCACAGTCAGTGCACAGTGCTTAGCTCTATTTGGGGAAGGAGAAAGGTGAACCTGGGTTCAACCTTCCTAAACAAGGCACTGATGCTGGCCTAAAACTGAATCAAATGGCAGCCAGCGTGAGAAAAAGATCCTGAATAGCAGGTGTTGTGGGAGCAGCACTGCAAACAATTCCACCGCTGCCGGAATTTTTGAGGAAAGCTAATCAGTTTGTCCCTTGGGCAAGAGTGACTTGTTGCAGGGACAGATGGGACTGGTATATAAACAGCTCCAACTCCCAAGATAGGAGCCTTGCTGTTGTAGGGCTGTTCTAGCACTAAGGAACTTACAGGACATGTGAGGTCCTGCAGAAACTTCAGCATCTTCCATTGAGCAATCCCAAGTGATTGCCTCTTTGCCGAACTATCAGGGCTGTCCATCACTATGGGGAGAGGCACGCCGCCTGAGCATGAACACTTCTGAAGAGGGTCATTGTGGGAAACAAGGTAAGGAAGGCACAGAGAAACTTTGGTCTTCTAGGTGCAGAAAACAAAGGATGACGAGTGAAGAAGTTGAAAGGGCTTCCGACGAGCATTTTGGTAAGATTCCTCTCAGGCCCGGCCCTGGCACCCTGTGCGCTAACCAATCAATGAAATCAGTAACTGAAAACCGAACGGCCCGGTGGCCTGACAGCCAACTGTGGAGACCGTGGAGAATCTTCCCACTGGCAGCGGCAATTTGGGCTTTTAAGAAAAAAAATCCCACCTAGAGTCCCAATAGGAAGTCTTCCCCTCTGTCCCACTTTCCTGGTAGGTGAAGACTTTCATGGGACATGCCCCCTTGCACTAGTGTCCACTTATAAATGAGTATATACCATTTGAGTCTTTCCGCTTCTGGGTTAACTCACTCATTATGATCATCTCTAGTTCAACCCATTTGTCCACAAATTTCAGAAATTCCTTGTTTTTAATAGCTGAGTAGTATTTCATAGTGTAAATGTACCACAGTTTCTTCATCCACTCTTCTATAAGGGACACTTAGGCTGTTTCCATGTTCTGGCTATTATGAATAAGGTCGCTATGAGCATGGCTGAGAAACCTACAAGAACACTACTATGATGGGTGGATCTGGGCCCAGGGGTTCTGCTCCAACAAAGGACAATACATGCAGTGAGCATCAAACCCCTACCCAGATCTAGCCAAGGGACAGGACATTCTCCACAGTTAAGTGGAGAGTGGGGACTGACTTTCACATGAACTCTGGTGCCCCATATTTGACCATGTCCCCTTGATGGGGAGGCCTGGTGACACTCAGAGGAAGGATAGCAGGCTACCAAGAAGAGACTTGATACCCTAGGATCATATTCAGGCAGAGGAGGTCTCCCTCAGCCACAGTCATAGGGGAGGGGAATAGGGTGAAAGAGGAGGGAGAGAGGAATGGGAGGATACACGGGATGGGATAACAATAGAGATGTAATATGAATGAATTAATAAAAAATTATAATTTAAAAAAACCTGAAGTACACAGGAATAAAGATAACTAAAAAAAGAAAAAGAAAAATTCCCTGAACCATAATTTGTTAACATAAACTGCAATACCTAAACACTGCCCCACTGTCTACACAGCACAGCCCCATATAACCTTAGCCAAATAACTCCCGTCTGTTAGTGTGGATGCTAATTTCCCTTGCCTGTGCTGAAGCAGCAATAACCACTTGCACACCATCTCTCGTGTCTGCTACGGATCTTCCAAGAGGTGAGAGGGTGAGAGGAAGAAAGATGAAAGGGCTAAGGCAAACATTGCCTCTTTTAGAAAGACGGCTGAACATTTAGCATTTGGGAAGACGGGAACTGAAGCATCTCTTTGCTGTAATCAGGTTGGTCTTTCATCACAGGCTTACCTGATGGTGACTTATTTTAGTACAGAAAACTTCCAGACTTGCGTTTTGTCATGCAGAGAGCAAGGACTGCACCACACCTTTCCCCCCAAAAGACTTGATATGAGGACCACCACCTTGAAATTCCTTACTACACACAGAAATTACCCAAATGAACTACCATCAGAATTGTGGGAAATCCACCATTAGAAAGAAGACCACCCATGACCAGCTGCCCTTGATCATGTCCTTAACAGATCTTGTGGGGACTACAGAGTCTTGATTTTATGTAGGACCATTGGCAGGGAGTGGTCTTACACACAGCGAGAGAAGAATGTTTAACAGAAAAGTACAATTTTGAGGACTCTATCATACCCATAAGTAGGTCACTGATGTTGGCCAGTTCTGAAGATGAAAACCCTGTCCGTGCACCAGGGGGCACTATTTTCACATGGAAAGCATTGTCACTACAGTGACAATGGAGACTGGGGGGTTATTTTGCATCTATTATATGCCTAAATTCCTTCCATATTTGAACCAATGGGTATTATTCTTTGGCTGTTTCTCATTTGTGATCGTGTAATGTTTTGTCCTTGTGAGATCACAGATTTCACAGAGGCTACAACCCAGACCTTGCCAACTATTCAGTATGACTAAATAAACAAGAGCCGCCACGCCGAGTACCTGTTGGCATTACTGAGCGCAGACACCTGTGAAAAGGGCCTCTGAGCTGACTCATACTTGGGACACATCTGAGCTGGATATTCAGCTAATTTAGAAACACAAAACAAACAACAAAACAAAACAAACAAAAACCTCTCTATGCCTTAAGTGCTCAAGAATGTCAAAGTCACAGAGGGGTGATGCCAAAAGATGGCTCAGGCTCGCTATTTTGTCGTAGCATCCACTATAGCACATTTCTACCCTTAAAAATCGTCTAAATAAAGATGATAGATTCACATAGCCAAGTCCCCTTTCTTAGACAAATGGTCCTGCTGTCCCTTCCAAACAAGTTGCTGGTTTTTAAAAAAGATTTTTGTTTAGGATATGTCTAGAGCCAGTAACGTTGGTTGGTTGGTTGCTTTGTTACATAGAACTTTTTTTTTTGCATTGAACTATAACACTCCAATTCACTTAAAAGCATGGCCCCTGTATTCACTTCTTTTTTCCTGCATTCACTTTTTTATTGGTGTATAGAATAGAACATTCCAAGTCCTGCTAATTGTGTGAGAGAGAGAGTAACAAAGCCAGTGATTGTGAGATCTGTAGTAAAGCACTGAAGAGCTCTGAGTTCAGGCTCCCTGTAGGAGATGGCTCCTGGCCTACTGGTGCCCTCAGGGTAGAGAAGCTTGTCCCGTCTGGCCCTGTCAGGAACATCCAGTTAATGAGCTGCAATGTGAAACTTGGACAGAACCAACCACACAGTGGTAACTCTACTGTAAGTGCATTGTCCTCTTTCCCACATTCAACACTGCCCCATTGTAAACAAGAAGCCTGGCTTAGCTTGGCTTTCCACTAAAAATATTTAAACTAAAACAGAAACTGACATCATAAGGGCAGGCTGAGTTCCCTGTGTTTTGATTTCAAACCATTTCTATACTGTTTCCAGAAATTTCCACCGGATGCAGCTTAATAGCTATAACAGTGGGTCATATACAGAGGTTAAGGGGGAAATCCTGACCAGATCGTCCAGGCAGCTGATCTTTCTGCAGAGGACAGGGTCTCTAGATTTGGATTTTAACACCGTGCTTTGGGCAAAGGGTGGGCTGTACAGTGGCTCTGTTGTTGTCCCTCATGATCCTAACAGAGTACCGAACGGTTTTAGTTGGCTCTATGCATGCCCCACTTTATGCCTTCACTGGGAACTTCCAACGATGCTGCGCTTTGCCTTGGAGATAACAGGGGCAGCCATGCTGTTTAGCGGCAGGCAACTGCCTCTCCTTAATGTGGCCTGCACTAAACTCAAGGTCACGTTACTCCTGAGGTCACCCAGAGACAAAGCCAACCTGGGAAAAAGAGTCACCCAGTCACCTTCACTGAGCGCTGCAATATGTAAACTCTGGCTCAGGGTCCACCATTGTTTCAGGCTTGTTTACGCAGCAGACTGGGTTTACTCAATCGCACAGCTGAAACTCTGGCTTTTTCACCTCTATTCTTGGGCTTTCTAGCAAGTGAACACACCTTGTTCATAGATGCATGTCCCTTTTACACTGTGATTGTAGTGAATTCAAAATTTCAAGGTGGGTTTTGTGAGATTTGGGATGTGAGAACTTTCTGGAGTGTTTGCCATCTTGTGTCTCTTATGAACACCTGAGCCTCAGTCTCTCTCTCTCTCCTTTTTTTTTTTTTTTTTTTTTTTTTTTTTTTTTTTTTCTTAATGCCCTCCACTTTGGACTCGTGAGTGTGGACAACCAATCAGGGCACCCAGTGTGGACTCTATTTCTGTGACTGGAACCAAGCCTGGAGAGAGATAAAGCAGTCAACATCAACCATGCCAGGGTCGCACTTACCTTGCTGAGTGCTTGTTGGAGTAGTTGGCTTTTCTGCAGGGTGACAACTGTTCAACATTTCATGAAGAACTGCAGAAATGTCAGGACACTGAGAAAAAAGTCAACATTACATAGTTGTGTAAAAACTGGGGTAAAGGTTTAGTAGAAAAAAATAATAAAGACCTGTAGGTTCAACTTTTATAACTGGAGGGGAGATCTGGACAGTGAATAAATAACAAATAAAGTTACTGATTTTATACCTATGGGTTAGAGCCAGGACCAGAAGGACACAGGAGGAAAGGATGCACAGACCGGCTGGAGGGGGTCAAGGTAACTCTGGAGAGTCAGGGAAGTGAGGAACGGAGCTAGGGTCGCACCAGGACCGGGGGATCAAAAACTAAGAAAATTAAGCTCATCCACGATATGCTGCTATCTTTTGCTGTTAAAAAATGTGAATTTCTGGCTGAAGAGAAGATCGGCAGGTAAAGATGCCTGACACCTGAGTTTTATGCCTAGGGCCCACATGACAGAAAGCCAACTCCTGCAAGCTGTCCCCTAACCCGCACCTGTACAACATGACACACATGCCTCTTCCTGCATAAAGAAAGCTGTCGTTTAGAAAACTTCAAACGAATTCCCAAGCGTCGGTCTGTAGAGACTATTTAGTTCTTTTGAGATGTTGAATTTTCATATAAACAACTGCCATTGGTTGCTTTTGATAGTTCTGTTTCTTCATTCTCCTTCTGGTAATTCATTTATTCACTTATTTTTTTAATTTTAATTTTTTGAGACAGGGTTTCTCTGTGTAGCCCTGACTGTCCTGGAACCCACTCTGTAGACCAGGCTGGCCTCGAACTCAGGGATCCAACTGTCACTGCCTCTTAAGGTCTGGGATGAACGGCGTGTGACAGCACTGAGCATAGCTCAGTAATTCATTTATTTACTAATACTTACCAAATGTCTTTTTATTTATATTTATTTACTGTGTGTACATATTCATGTAAGTCTAGAGGCCAGAGGTCCGTGTCAATAGCATTTTCCTCCACTCCTCTCCACTTTGTTTTGTGAGACAGGGCCTCTCCCCGGAACCCAGAGCTCCTGGGTTCATTAAGGGTGCCTGGAGGTAAGGAGCAGTCCTCTTTCTGCTGCCCTGGTGCTGGGAGTACAGATGTGTGCTGCCACAGCCGACTTCTTATATGGCTACTGTGATCAGAACCCGGGTTTCCATGCTTGCTCAGCAAGCTCTTTACTAACTAAGTCTTCATCCCAATGGTCCAAGCCTAAGTTGCCTCACTTTTCATGGTTTCAGAGATTGATCTAACACAGGTGGCACTGGAAAGAAGGACAGACACAGGGACACAGAAAAGCTGGAATCTGGTGGATAACCTACAGCACCCCAGACAGTCAGCATCTTTACTATGTACAGTTCAACGGGGGATGGGATTGCTGCATACTGTGTTATTGCCTGCAAATAAGGAGGCGGGGTTTATGGTGTACAGATGAACACGGTGATAGGCTTGGCTAATCTCAGCAGCAGCTGCCTCTGTAAGGGAGTGGTCTTCAGGCCATAAGCACCCATGGGGAAAGTCACATTCTTTGCTCATGCTGTCAACATTTGAACTAGGACCAGAGGAAGGCTTTGCTATCCCCCTGACCCTAACCTACCTGAGAAGGCTTTTGCCACTCATGTAGATCAGAGATTTTGATTTTTGAAGTGGATGTGTCCATATCCACAATACACAGCCACTCAGGACTTCATTTGATCCTTACACTAAACATCTTACTTGTAAAGTGAGTTATTGTGAAAAATAAAACTGATAACTAGTTAATTAGCAATCTCCCCAGTGATAGTAGTGGATGAGAAAGCATATACTAATCACGACATCATCAGTACTTTCATATGAAAATGTATCAAAGAGCAGCAGCTGCAACATAACCAAGTCCTGACTGCCTCTTTCTACTTTGAGGATTTAGAATAAGCTACAATTTTTTAAAAATTGAATAATGTTTAAAACCAGCTATTTCAATTATAACTTGGGCTCTCCTACACTGTCTTGGACTTAGAGTTTTGACTGCTGGGATATCAGGTTTTCTAAAATACTATTTATTTGCTGCTCTATAAAGTCTCCATATGTTGTTACTATCCCAGTGCCCTGCCCTTAACAACAACAAAAAAAATGGTTATTTTTACAAGCATCGTTGCTTTTGTCATGGTCAGAAGTAGACATAGAACAAAGCGTATAGAGAGAAAATTATTTCAGTCTTCCCAATGCTCACTTTTATTTTACTTTACTTATAAGTCTGGAGACTTGTTCTTGAATGCATGTTTCTATATTGCTCCTACTTTCTGTAGCTTACTGTTATTATGCATGCTATTTTTCAAAAATAATTAATTAAAGAAACTTCATCTGAACTTCTCTGGCAAGATTCTACGTCTCAACAGAATTCTTGTTTTCACTTATAAACTTGATGTAAAACATCTAAATGAATCAGTTACTAAACATTTTCCTTACAGGTCTGTACAGGTGCCTACAAGATGAATAAGTGTGTGGTTTCTTTACTCATCTCTTCCCTTAGCTCATTATACACTATTCAACAGTGAACAATGGCCATGGAAGGTTAAAATCAAGCAAGACAGTAATTTGTGTAAGATATGCCCCTTCCTTTAACTTTTACTCCAATTTCTAGAACAGGCAAACCAGACTTGAGCATGCACACCTCAGTGCAAGGCGAGTTAAGTCATTGGAAGGAGACTGGCTGGTGTTTGAGTTTCTGTGACTTGGAGAAGACACTGGGTGTGGAGAGAAAGGCAGGCAGGCAGGCAGTGTGATTTCAGCATGAAGCTGGGGACCAGGCAGCATCAGAGGCTTCATTGTGGTGAATAGAGAGGCGAGATCTGGTGATATTTCATCCTAAGATAATCCTCACAAGAACTTCTTCTTATCCCCATTTGTAGACGAGGAGATGGAGAGTCAGGGTGTTCAAGTAAGTTATCCAAGGACAAACAGCAATAAGAGGACAAGATTGAGACTTTAATGTAGTTCAGTTTGATACATCACCTTAGCACACATATATTCAGAAGTCGCCAGAAGTATGAATTTGTAGGTAACAGTTTTATGACACAGAAGCAATGTAGTGTAAGGATCTAGGCTCATCTCCAATACTTACTTCTGGCTTTATCACTCCAGGTGAGAGCTGTAGACTATGGTCTTACTAAATTGAGTTAGTTTGATTCTATGACTTTTCAAATCCTCTCATGTGCCTTTAAATCCATATGATCCTTTATGATCTTTCAACAGATCCGAAACATTGCACAACTTGGGAGCTACGCTGAAACAGTTCTTTCTCATATGGAGGAAATGTGTTTCATAGTGATAGGTCTCCTCCCCTGAAGGACCTGAGGGGTGGTTGTTCTTTCCACGCCTCTTCTAAAGCTGAGTAATAGGGCTGGGAGGATGCCTCAGTCTGTAAAATGCTTGCCTCGTAGGCATGGGGACCCACACCAGAAGCAGGGTGTGATGGCATGGGTGTGTAACCTCAGCAACAGAGGCAGAGACAAAGCCATGCCTTACTGTCCTGTCTACTGCAGACCGAGGGGAGACTTGTCTCAAAACAAACAAGAAAACAGGTGGATGGTTCCTGAGGAACAGTGTCAGAGGTGCATGCATGCGTGCACATGAGAGTGTGCACACACGTATTTTTTTGTTTGTTTTTGTTTTTTGTTCTTTGCTTCTCTGTGTAGCCTTAGCTGTCCTGGACACGCTTTGTAGACCAGGCTGGCCCCGAACTCACAGTGATCCACCTGCCTCTGCCTCCTGAGAGCTGAGATTAAAGGTGTGTACCATCACGCCTGGCTCCACACTTTTTTTTTTTTTAAATAATAGTAGCACACGAATCAAAATTCGACTTTGGATTGTTCTGAAGTGTCAACAAGCTCTGTGCTTCATCTTCCAGACAGAGAGAGGGAAGCAGTGAGCTAGGCCATGTTCTTCAGTGTGAAAGAAAATGGTTTGGAAAATGCTGAAATCATAGCCATAGCTTTAGTAGGAAATGGCTCTGAGGATGCCTGGTGACTCACAAGTTCTGTGGCTACCAAGACTGGAGCCCAGCAGGCTAGCTGGACAAAGGCTGGCCTTCAGCAAGGAGGGGCCGCTCCATGGCTTATGGGTCACTGGAATTCTGGACACCACCAAAATAAAAAAACTCTGAGAGAGCCCCAGGTGCTATGGCTGCCCAGGGAGCCTTTCCTTGCCAGGAGGAAGCAGCTTTGGGTAAAGTGGCTGTCAGCACACTCCCAGCTGGGATGCCATTCCACTCTTCTTACCAAGCAAAGCTCTCTGTGTTCATTGCAGTGATGAATTTCAAGTACAGCCACACAGTTTGTAGATGACATGCACACTCCACTGCAGATGGCAAACACTCTATGTAGCTCTGAGACCTCACCTTAGCAGGGGTCGAGTGCTAGCTTACAAGAATGAGGACTTGAAGGAGTTGGCTTGCAGTCCATTTTTAATCCTACATTATGGTATGTCCCGTCCGTACTGGCTGGCTCTCTATGGTTTCTGCCTGCAGACTCCTGCCCTGCCACCCTCCATGACAGAGTATATAAACTGTAAGCTGAAATAAACCCTTTACTTCCCAAGTTGTTTTTGGTCATGATGTTTTGTCACAGCGATAGAAAGCAATCCAAGATGGAGTCAGGGAGAGGTATAAATGAAAGTGGAACTTCAGATCCACGGCAGGGGAGGGGACATGGGGCAGGATGGCAATGTAAGCTGTCATTTCCTACATCCTCTGCCATCCATCTTGAAGCCCACAGGAACTTTTCAAAAGTTCCTGAAGTGACAGAATGGGCAGTGGCACAGAAGGGGGCTTCCTGTCAACCATCCTCCTGGTAGGAACTCTACCCTCTGCATACATGAAGTCTCACGCACTCCTCACAGAGCCATGAGAGAACAGAGGCTCCAACAGCTTCCGTCCACCTTTTACGATCACAGTTAGGAAAAAATGACAGTGTTTGAGTTTACCCATGAGAGTTCTCATTCCTTAAATCTAAAGGGGGCAGGAAGCTAGAGGAATTCTAGGTTTGGAAAAGATAGGAAAATACAAAGACGTTTACGTAGTTGAAGACAGTGCATAGTGCGTTTATTTTGACACTAAGTTTAAAGTGTCCATAATCATGGCTACAGAGATCAGCAGTCTCCATATTCTTTACTGTATTTATATCTTATTTAACACATTTTCAGTATAACAAATACTTTTTTGAGCCATTTGGTGTGGGTGCCCCACGGGAAACTAAGTGAAAAGGGAGCTGCTTAGACCAACAGCAAAGAGGGAGGGAGTTCTTAAGACATCAGCGCCATCTTGTTTCCCATCAGACATTTTCCTAACGCACCATAACTCTTCCGTATGCCCGCTCAAATTAAGTTTGAGAATACTCCAAGAACTTTTACATACCACTTGAACGAATGGGTTCAGGAAGGAAACAAATGCCATATGTGGGTGACAGCTCTGTGGTTTGGCTCAGCTGGAATATTATAGCCTGGCGGGGGGGGGGGGTCTGAACACCTGCAGGACCCCTCCCTGTTGTCATGGATGCTTCTGTGACGTACAGGAGGCCAGAGCCAATCATAGACCTTGCTTACTGCCTGATGCAACGGCATCAGCCCCTTAGGGAAGCCCTGGCTGTTGCCAGGGGCCGCAGGAGCAAATCTGATGTTGGGTGGGAGATCGCCAGCATGGTTCTTGGTGAACTAACCCTCACAAGTGACGAAGCCATGCTGGCGCGACACTGTTTCCGGTCTGCTGCTTAGTTCAGCGTTCCTACCGGCGAGGGTGAACAGCCTCGGGAGGTGATTTCTGTCTCCTCGGATATTAGCATCTTATTCTCGGCTCCTGGAAGGAATTGAGCAGTTTAGCATGGATAGTCCAGTAATCTCTACCCTGAGTTTCCCAAGACAAGCACGGAAGTTAACGTATCAACATTCCTGTCACCTTCTAACTCGACAGCACAAACTTTCGGGTGTTGACTGATCTGTGGCACTTAGCACCAGACGCTGTGTGGGGACTGCACTGAGAGCTAACCCATTTGCCCATTTATATACTCCAAATGTGCTCTTTAGTAATTAGTCAAAGCTTTCCTGTTTTTCCTCTCCCAGACTCAGCAAATGTCTTAGTGAAGGAAAAAAGAAAAAGGAAAGGAAAGGAAAAGAAAATCCAGTGAAATATACTCACTGTTTACAATATTTAGTCAAATGTCTTTCTAGATGTTTCTGTTGGGACATTTTTAAACATGTAACATTTAAGTCAGATTTTGAGGGTAGATTATTTCCATTGTGGAGGTGAGCTTCAACTAGATGAAGGTCTAAATGGGAAAAATGCTGAATTATTTCCATTCCCACAAAGGTAGCACCCTGCCAGCATACCATTTTCACACTTCAGCTGCACCCTTCTTTCCTGGGCCTCCAGCCCACCTGACTAACACTCTGACTGACTCTCCCCCACCTCTTCTCTCTCTGCTACCTTCTCTTTCCGTCTCTCTCTCTCTCTCTCTCTCTCTCTCTCTCTCTCTCTTTCTCTCTCTCTCTCCCTGTGTCTGTTTGTCTGTCTCTCTCTGTCTCTGTCTTTCTTTCCCACACACATCTCCTCTTTCTGTCCCTCCCTCCATTCTCCCCCCTACTCTCCCTCCCCTCAAATCTCCACCTTAGTTCTATACATAGAACATGTATGGAACTAACAGAAAGATTTTTACTAGAAACCATCAGCCTGAGAAGTTGAAATCTTCGAATGCTTAGAGCAATTTCTCCACAGCTTTTCAGAATAAAAACTTGTCACTCAATTACTTGCTGAGTCTCCTTATAGCCCATCACATACATGTGAGCTTAGAGTACAAATCTGTGGGGGTGAAACAACCCATGCAGAAACACCCCTCATAGGCACCCAGGTTAGCTTATTAAATCCTGGCTTGCTTCTCTGCTCCTGAGTCATTATTTTTACTTTCTCACTCCACAGACAGCTCTTCTCACTCTCCATCCCGTGGCTTAGGAACTTAGAGTTTTTCATAACGAACAGAGTTTGCGTCCCCTTTTCTCCTCCTCTTTGCTTCACATCCCAGCAAGCTCGTGTGCATCTATTTTCTTTCTGGAGTCTTCCCGCTTGGCCATTTTGGTTCTCTTGAAGGGGAAAGCAAAACTTCTTCCCTATACCCTGGGCCATTGTTACATGTGTACACACATACGCATACCATATTACAAGGTGCACGCGCGTGCACACTCACACACACACACACACATACACACACCAGTTTTGTTTAGCATGAACGAAGCGTGCAAAGGTAAAAGTTTTCCTCTTCTGTGCTTCAGTCAGCACTCCATTTCCAAGCAGGATGTCCGATCCACACTTGGTGACGCTACATTTTTTTTGGCGGGAATTGACGAGCAGCCTCAATGCAGCAAGCTTTGATGCTTCCTCAGAGCACTTAAGATTCTTGGCCAATTTACACCCTGGGGCAGCACTCATAGGCTCTTGATCCTAGACCAGATGTTGAAATGCAGACGTGGCTCCAGCAGGTCTGGAGCATTTGACTGCAGACATGGCTCTTGAATCACCTTACACTAATTGATTATTCAATAGCAAATGGTCAGCCTTGAAAACATACACACAAGTAACATTGTACAGACTAGGCATATTATTGTTTGGTAATATATATGTGTATACCTATACACATATGCATGTAGTAACAATTTTTAAAAAGTTATGAATCTAAAAGAAAGCAAGAAAGGGCATATGGGAGGCCTTGGAGGGGGGAAAGGGAAAGATGAAATGACATAATTATAGTATGGCCTCAAGAAAGAAATTATTAGAATAGAAAAGGAGGAAAGGCATGTTGCAAGCCTTCCTCTGGGCCACCTGGAACTGGGATCCAGATCTCATGGGTCTTCCTTCTTCCAGAAGAGGAGTGAGTGTAGCTTGCTACAGCAGCAGCCCTGGTAGCCCCCAAAAGGCCTGGAGACAGCCGGTGCGTTACTGTGTCTGCTGTTCAGCTGCCATCATCTCATCCATCCCACTTGCTTCTTCTCGTTCTTGCCCAGTTTTGTTCAGTTTTATTGCTTGCTTGGTGCAGTGACCCAGGACTCCATTGCTGATGGGCTACTTGCCTTTGGTTGCCTTAGTCTTATCAAGTTACTTTGATGTAGGGTATCTTTTGATATATATTGCTGAGCCCAGAAGCCTAGAGAAGCCCCGGGGGAATGCCCTGGGTTCTAGACACACACCTCTGTGGCAGCTACCCTCATCCCTCAAGAGATCATCAATTACACATGGAGCACAGTCCTGCATGCATACATACATACATACATACATACATACATACATACATACATATATATATATATACTACACACATATATGAAACAGAATATTTCTCCATTCTGAAAACTAGTACCAGATTGGGCAGCTCAAATTCTCAAGCTTTCTTAACAGAAACATCTATTTGTCACCTATTTACCTATTATTTATTTTCTTTTCTATTGTTATCTGTCTGTGATAGCTTTGTCATTGATACACTCTAGAATCACCTGAGGAGTGAGTCTCACTGAGGTGTGGTATTGGGTTGGCCTCTGGACATGTCTGTGGGAGTTGTCTCATCTAAGTTATTAGATATGAGAAGACCCAGCCCTCTGTGGGCAGCACCATGCCCTATACAAGGAGTCCTGCGGTATGTAATAGTGGAGAAATCAAGCTAAGTACAAGCAATTGAGCAATATATTTATTTTTCTCTGCTGTTGACTACTTGTATGAGGTGACTAGCTATTTTAAGTTCCTGTTTCCTTGACGCTGCTAACAGGAAGGACTGCAACTTAGGGTTGTGATATAAATAAACTGTTCCTTGTCTAAAAGTTGTTGTCGCATTATTTTGCTGCAGCAACAGAAATGCAGCTAGGACATATCTGTCTCTCATCTATCTGTTGATCTGTCCGTCTGTCTACCTATCTATTATCTATCTATCATCTGTCTGTCAGTCTAATATCTCACCTTTCTATGTCACCACACCCATGAAAGGCACTGCCCCACTCACCTGTCTGGTAATTTTTTCCTTGACCTTTTAGTTCATTCCAGGTAGTTACTTTAGAGTGACAAAAGTATATTTTAAAATTAGCGAATTCTATATCCTATTTATTCTTGAATTTCCTTCACTATAAGATGGGTTCTTTCTGCTGAGGAAATGTCATGTGTACAGTAATAGTCTATCAGGCATTCTGTGGGTCTCTAGCTGGGGGCACTGGCAGAGACCCTGTGGACAGGGAAGGCAACTCACTGCAGGTGAGCAGGAGTCTGCTCTCAGGGATGTAAGGGATTTAATGACTTGCCACCTGCTGACTAGCAAGTATTTCCCAAACTGGCAATCTTAGAGGCTCCCTCTGCACCAGGCTCTCGCCCTGGCAGGGTGAGGATTCACAGCAACAGCAGCCAGAGGAGCCTAGTGAGTCAGAGCCCATCCATGTTTGATTCCGTTTACTTTCCATCTTTGCCACCATGTCTTGGTCTCCTTGCACCTTACGTTGTTGCAGTGAGGAGATGACTCCTGTCCAAAGGACAGGTGGGGCTGTTTCCTTGCCTCTTATAAAATCGATTTCTCTCTCTGTCTCTGTCTCTGTCTGTCTGTCTATCTCTGTCTCTGTCTCTGTCTTTGTCTGTCTCTGTCTGTCTCTGTCTCTCTCTGTCCCTCCCCCCCCCCCCCTCTCTGTGTGTGTATACTACTATGGCATGTGTGTGAAAGTCACAAGACAACTCTGTGAAATTAATTCTCTCCTCCCATTTTACAGTGGTTCTGAGGACCAAGCTCAGGTCCCTGGGTTTGTGTGCCATGCACTTTGCCCCACAAAGCCATCTTGCCATTCCACTGTGTCTTATTTTGACATATTTGCATGGCATTATTATTATTATCTTTTGTGTGTATTACTATGAGACAAAGGATTGTATGCATTGTGTGTGCTTCTGCACTTCTGTGTGCATACACTTCTGCTAGAAACTCCTGTGCTATGCCATCAAGCCATCTGATATGTCAACTTCACTAGGCTAATATGTTGGTAGCTACACAATTATTACTCTGGATGATTCCATAAAGGTATTTCGACACAAAACTAACAATTTGAATTGATCTGATTATTGGCTAACTTATCGGATTATTTTCCACTGTACAGTCACATGATGCATAATACGCTGGTTAAAAATACATCAAATGTATCATGGTGATTCAAAAATAAACTCTCCTAGCCATGTTGTATCCATCTTCATTTTTGTATGTAGACTCTGATGTTTGTGCAATGGCAATATCACATGTCATCTTTCGTTCTGAGTGATGGATACACTGTCTTTCCTCTAGCCACTTCTTCAATGTGAAATGAAATGAGCTGTTCTGAATTCTGCCCAATAGACTCTCCCAGCTGCCTTCCCAGCAGTCTGCAGAGGGCTTTTAACATAGCCCAAGTCCATTTCTGGTTAGTAGAGATACACCACACCTGTGTTTATGCCAAGCAGGCCCTAGTTCTTTCTCCCTCTGTCAGTCAGTCATGGTGAATTTCTGATTCTAGGTATGGATTGAAAGAAAGATACTACTACAGTAGAGGTCAAATGAGCCCAGGGCTCCTGCCTGTGAGGTTTGCCCAGGTACCAATTTGATGTCAGTCTGACCCCGAGTGTACCTCATCATGCAGAGAATTGCTGCCTTATTCAAGTGGCCCTGTGATTGGGAGATCTGATAGCACTCATAATCAATAGCTCTAGTTTTAGTCACTTGTTTTCCCATGGTGGGATGAAACATCCGTGACCAGTATCATGCTGTTGTGCCAAGTGGGGACTTTGATTTCTGCCACAAAAGATATGGCTTTGCTCCAGAATCCTGTGGTCTTATAGATTCCACATAGCATCCTGGCCCACAGAGAGCTCTAAAAGCATCAACGCAGGTGAGCCACAGGTGTAAGAGACAGAGTGGCTCTCTACAGCTTGGCCATGAAGATCCCTGCCTTTCTCTGGCTTGCATTGGAAACTGGATGGACCTTGTGTGTGTGTGTGTGTGTGTGTGTGTGTGTGTGTGTGTGTAAAGAGAGAACTCAATAGTCTACATGGCTGTCTGCAGATTTTCTAGCTATGTCATTCTGCATCTGTTATCATAACTCCCATGGAGCAAATAGGCCATTGTCATAAAAAACAACTTTCACACAAAACCTTTCTTGACTTCCTTTGCCCTGTACTGATAACATACAGCAACAGCCACTTCAAATGACAATACCCCAGCTTCTACCTACACCATATGTCAATCAAGCCCAGATAGGTTATACTATCATTGCAGACCAGAGATGACGCACCTGCTGGTTTCCCACCATCAGTGGAGACCCAGGGTTTTCTCCGGAGGCCTGTCAGTGTTCCTATTACAGTGTCCTAGTCTGGGTTCTATAGAAAACAAAAACTGACATGAAAATTTTTAATGTGCTAACTTTTATTATAGGGTAGGATTCCAGAGAAATGAGGTAGAAAATGAGGAAGAGCAGCTACAAATAAGGAAAGTATCTGGCTAGAACTCCAAGACAGAAACAGTAGTCATTCAGTCTTGCAAAGACATGTGCAAAGAAGCCACATGAAAGCAGTGGGGTTTTGGGAAATCTTTGGGGTGAGCAATGGTGGGCGCAACCCTGTTGAGAAATTCTCATCTCCTACTAGTCGGGGTTCCCATTAGTGCCCACGCCCCTCCCCCTGCATCTGAGTTCTATTAGCCTGTCTTTGTCATCCCTGCACTTCTGAGACCCAGCCTGGTCTGCTTCCTCGGTTGCTGGTATCTGGTGATGCTTCTCAGCCTGTGGCAAGGACCCTAGCCAAAACCAGGCCTTGGGCTGTAGTGCTAGGGTAAACCGTTGGGACTACTTTTGATTGGGGGAAACGTCCAATCACCAAAAAGGCAACCAGCACACAAATTCTAGGAATTTTTCATTCCTGGAAGGAAACAGCACTTGATGTGAAAGTTAAGTCTAAAAGCAAAGATGGGTGCCTCCCTGTATCGCTGAGAACTTCCACTCAAATCGGAACTTCGTAGGCCTAAAAAAAAACCAGAAGATTTTGTACAAATCATTTGACTCAGTCTCTATATTTTTCAACTGAGAGCATGAACTTTAGAAGCCTTAAGAGACACCCTCAAGCCAAGTAAACAGTCTGGATGGAGGTGGGGTGGCTGCCTGCCTCCACTCCCGTCTTCGTTCACGGCACCACACTGATAAGGCGGGTGAGGAGGGCCTTCCAACATTCCACTTTTGCATGTAGTAGTCTCTCAAAGGTGTTAGTTCAGTGAGGTAATGTCTAGAAGCCGTCTCAAAAGAAAACCATTATGTAATTTTGAAATGTTATTGTTTGGGGAGGAAAAAAATCATTCTTTGAGCATCAACCTTCCTTGCAGATGAACCTGTGTGTGTGACGACTAGCTGCATTTGCAGAGGCCGAGGCTCATCTTTAGAGATGAAATCAGGCAGGAGAAACTGCTCACAGGGTAACTTTGCATTCGTGTGTGAGCGGGAACCTTGACTCAGTGCTCCGATAGCATAGCTTTCAAGGACACACTTGTGGCTGTCATAACCACTGTTTTGCTCCTGAGACAGAAACATCATGTCTCTTGAAAAACATCTCCAGAGTTGCTTTCTCTTGGCAGAGACATGATCTGAGGCTCCCTTTGGAGACCTTGCTCTCCCCGACATCTGAGCTACCATCACCCAAAGTCTGGAGTTCCCGTAGCTGGTGTGGGATCCACCATTCTTCTTTCTTAAAAAAATGAATCATGCTTATTTATGATTTATTTTGCTGGAGAGTGGTGCATGCTGTAGTGCAGGTGTAGAGGTCAGGAGATAACTTGAAGGGGAGTTAGCTTTGTCCTTCTACCATGTAGGAGGACCTGGGGATCAAACCCAGATCTTCAGGCTTGTTGGCAAGCACCTGTGTTCACTAAGCCATCTCACCAGCCCCAATCTTTCATCTTCTTATGTGCCAAATAATATCCTATGAAACTTCTTGTTTTAGTTTCCTTCTTACGGGAAATAATATATATATATATATATATATATATATATATATATATATATATATATATATATATATGTATAACTTCTGGAATTCTGTTCCTTTTTTTTTTTTTTTCAAGAGAGGGTCTCTCTGTGTAGCTCTGGCTGTCCTGGAACTCACTCTGTAGACCAGCCTGGCCTTGAACTGATAGAGATCCACCTGACTCTGCTTCCTAAGTGCTGGGATTAAAGATGTGCGCTACCACCTCCCAGCCACTTCTGGAATTCTAAAATCTGTTTTCTACCATGTTTTAAATTATCCTGACAACTTAATTGTTTGAGTTTCTGCTCCAGTTCAACTTGAAAAAAAAAAAAAAAAAACTGATGAGCTGGCTTCAAATTTCCAATAGTAGACACCAACTACCATATGCCCTGAGGCTGGCTTAGGGTGTCTTCTGCCAAGGGGAAGATGTCATTTCTGACATTGTGGTAGTCTTAGTTGGGGTCTGTCTCATTGCTGTGAAGAGACACCATGACCACAGCAACTCTTATAAAGGAAAACATTTAACTGAGGCTGGCTTACAGTTTTAGAGGTTTAGTCTGTTATCATCATGGCAGGAAGCATTGGCAGTGTGCAGGCAGACATGGTGCTGGAGCAGCTGAGAGTTCTACGTCTTGATCCAAAGGCAGGGTGGCACCAGGAAGAAAGGAGGAAGGGCGCCACAATCAGGATGTAAATCAAATTTTAGAAGATACAGATACCTAGACTGGGCAGAATCATCTTTAAAGGCATTGCTTTACTCTGCTGACGTGTGCCGTTTATTCGTTCTAATCCCATCATTCTACAGCTTTATCAGGACACACAAATCATGCGCTCGCGGAAACTGGTACTATTGTAGTTCTATGCGCTTAGAAGAAATCAGGAAGATAGACTCTTTTTATTCACAACTCAGTTTCCTCCAATGATAACATTTTGTGAAACATAATTTGATAGCACAACCAGAATATTGACACTGGTATATGAACGGCTTCTCCAGTGACATAATAAAATGAATTAAGCCGAATTTATGGTAAAAAAAAAAGCAAGTTTTTTGGGAGGCATCTCTCAGGCAGGCTCCCCGGCTTCACAGGAGGGGCTCAGTGAAGTTGCCAGCCTGGGCTGGGGCAGTGGCTTCTTAAAGGGGAGTGGAGAGGGAGTTGTGACCTGAAGGTAAGGCACCAGCGTTATAGCCTTATTTGGTGAGCTCAGGGCCCTCCCTGTAGGTGGCTCTTAGGTCCAGTGGTCACTTTGGAATCCTGAAGTGGGAGCTGGCTTTGCTCAGTGTTTTGAAGAAAAGCGGGGGCTTCTGGTCAGAAGAGAAGGGCGCGCACTCTTGGTCCAGCCCACCTTGCCTTTGTCCCCAAATCTCTGACTTAACAGAACAATCTACTGATTCTATCCCGACTTCCCCAGTTTTGCTTCTATTCGTTTGCTTGTAAGAGCGCATTCAGTGTGGGCAGCGTTATCACCTGTGGGCTGATGGCTGTCCTGTGAGATTAAGCATTTTGCCACAGGGCACCCATTTTACTCCTGGGGTGATTGTTTCAGAGAGAGAAAAACGTGTTTGTACAAAATCCCCGTACACAGAACCCAAAGCAGGAATCAAGGGTCCTTCGATAGGCAGGTGCTTAGACAGAGACACAAACAGAGCATCGAATGCTGCTTAGAGGCAAAGGGACGCGCTTTTCACAAGAAACCACCAAGATGTGCCCCAAGAGGGCTCCTGTCATTTTGCATGCCCGGGGCAATGGCTGAGTGACTCATCTTCTCCACTTTCCTCCAGCACTGAGCTGTCCTATTGTTTTCCCCCCTCGTGTTCAGTGATGACTCATTGCAGTTTCAAAGTTACCTAAGTCACTTCACTTGACTTTAACTGATTTAGCGAATCAGTGGTTGACACTGGCGAAGCGTTCCTCGCCCCCGCCCCCCAGGAGCCTGGAAGAAAACACCAATAGCTGTAGGGATGCGGGTCACGCGTCTTACCGTTCTTCTACCCCTCTCCTTTTTGGTGGTTGTATGTTTATGAACTTTATGTTCTGAGGTAGGAAAATGAATGAAAAGCCTGTGGTTTCTCTCAGGTAGATAAGGGAGGCCACTTTTCCTTCTCTTCCTGTAGTTCTTGTTCAGCCTCTAGATTTCTGTTACTCATCAGCCAGAGAGCTCCACAGCCTGGGGGGAAGACAGCATGAAATGCAAATTATCCCCCTTTGGTGCAGTCCCTGGGCCTTACTCTGCCACAAAAGAAGGCTGCTTTTTTTTTTTTTTTTTTTGAGGGCCACTGTCAGGATTGGTATCACCAGTGTGTATTACTATTGTATAATTTGCACAACCTATGTAGTCTAACCCTTTTCGGAAAACAGCCTCTGCTCCATATGGACAGCTGGGATATCAGAAGATGGAGGGACATGGGTGGGAAAAGGGTGCTTGAGTATTCACCAATGTGGCCAAACTTCTCACAGCCTAATTCACATTTTCTTACTGTTTTTCTTTTCCTCTTTGAATTTTCTCTGCCTTTCTTCCAAGCATGCCCTGCTCTTTCCTGACTTTAGAGGGCTGAAGGAGATAATTAAGGGTGATTTGTGATTCGGTATTTCTTGCCCATTATGTGCCTCGTCATATCGGCTTCTGAGTTTTGTTTTCTAAATTGTTCTTTTTTCATCCTCTCATTTGTCTGTTGGCTCAATATAGTTTACTATGCCCTAGGCCTCATGGCAGGCAATTATTACTGTTACATAAACCACAGATAAGGGGCACAGTCCTTGACTTCATGAGGGGAAAAGCATATGGTAACTGACAGGATTCAGATAATCCCGGAAATTCCGGAAATTGAAAGAACGCAGTTGGGACCTCTGGGAGGAGGGCCTCTTACCTTCCACAAGTGCTGATAGCGCTTGGGGACCAATTCAAATGGCTTTGTTCTTCAACCTTTAGCCTCTGCTGTTTATTTTGCTGCTCTCTGCAGCTCTGTTTGGAGACACACGGCCAGCAAGTTCTCCATAGACTGTAGATTTCCCACCTGTAATTGTAATCTGAGTTTGGCTTAAAGATCAAGTTGCCTGGAGGCCTGCCTCTGATCCTTGCCAGGACATTGGGGCTCTCTCCCCATCAGTGCAACATCTTGCTCAGGTGAGAATTTCACGATTTAAATTAGAGCAACAACAAAAAGAAAGAAAAACTTCTCAGTAAATGAGATGAAGACAACAACTACATCTTTAATTTCTTATCTCCAAGGTTCAAGTATATTATTTGAGATTTTTATATTCTTTATTGTTTTGTGGTTTTATTTTTTTATCTTATGGAAAACAAATTTTTACAGACCAAAATGAAATTATTGCAGTACTTAATTATAAAACTATTCTCACATGTTCAAAGCAATGTTCCAGTCAGCACCATCATATGCAGTGAAAATTCACTTATTTTTTAGTTAAAAAAAAAAAAAAGTTGTTCCCTATTATAAAGTTTCCAGGAAATGTTTTTTCCTTTGCTTACTTATTGGGAGAGAAATCTTCTAAAAGACTAAGGTAGTTTTTATCCAAATGTTTCTATGATAGCTACTAGGGCAAGGATAGTCTGTTCTCTCCGTATCTTGGATCTTCTGTGTGTACATGATGTGACCTGCACACATCCCCAGGCACATGCGTAAGCGCAGCTTGGTGGATGGAGAGGTCACAGGACAACCTCAGATGTCAAGCCTCGCCTTCCACAGTGCTGCTGTGTGAGTAAGGCAGGTTAGCCGGCCCTGAGGCTTCCTGAGCTTCTCCTGCCTCTGCTTTCCCGTCCCACCACAGAAACTCTGAGACTACAGACACAACTCCACACAGGTTCCAGAGACCTGAGCTCAGGCCCCTGTGTTTGCATGGCAAGAGCCTTACCTACAGAGTGAGCTCCCCACTTCCAATCTGCTCTTTTAAAAAAAATGGAATTATGGAACTATGCCATCAGTAATGATTCAGGTAATGTCAATTTTCCCTTGGCATATTGATGTCCTTGTCACCTACCAAAGAGTTGCAGGGCTCATCACCTAAATTGGAGTAGCTAGAACGTTGTGTTTTCAGGATGCCTCTGTGGAAGGAAGCCTACACGTTTAGTTGCCTTTCTTTTCTTACTTTCTTTTCTTGCTATATCTCCTTCATTGTTAAGGCTACTAGGCATCTTCTTCCCCAGATACTACAGGCATCTACTATGTCTAAAATCAACAACTTACTAATTTTGACTTATATTAAGTGCATTCATTCATATCAACTCAGATATATAAATAAAAGCACAGAACAAAATTGACAGTGATTTCTGTTCTTGTAGAGGACATCTGCAGTAAGATAGTGTTCACCAGTCACTGTAGCACTGTAACACACATGAATGTATAGCACCTGGGACTGCACATGTGAAACCTGCTCGAGATCAAGCCAGCCAAGATGCCAACATGGATGAGCAAGCAACTCCTGAAGATCCAACTTCTGCTGAGGAGCCATTGGCAGCTGACGCCTGCTGGCTGAGAGAGAATCATTTTTCCTCAGGCATCCCCTGAAAAGCTACCTGTGCTCCAGCATATTGCCCTATACCCATGAACACTAAGTGGATTTAGTGGATTAAAAAAAAAAAAAAAAAAAAAAAAAAATATATATATATATATATATATATATATATATATGGAGTTGGAAAGGAAGTGGTGGTGAGGATCAGGCAAATTTGGAGGAGAGGAAAGAGGAGTGGACTATTATATATACAATTCCCAAACAATAGAAAAGAAAAAATTGCAGTGGCTAAAACAAAGGACAAGCTGCTTTCTTTTCATGGATAAGACTTCCAGATATGAATGTGGCACATCTTGAAGATCAGAGAGATTCTGCTTCTTAGATCTCTGCTGCAACATCCTCAAGATGCAGCTCTAACTGCATCGGACCAATATGGCTCCCAGAGCCAAGGTTCCGGGGAGCGAACGAGAAGGTGGAAGAGCTGGGTTCCACCTTTGTGGGGAGCTTCCTTGACTTCTATACATTTTGGCACGCGCGCGCGCACACACACACACACACACAAATACGCATCACATCACATCTCACACACACACACTGTAGTCTGTTGGGGTTTATAAACTAAGTTTCAGGTATGAAGTAGAAGTGAAAGAATGGCTGTGAGGATCAACTGTAAGCAGACCACATATACTCAACTAAATACCCTAATCCGTTAGAAAGTCGTATAGACATTAGGTGGTATAGGTTTGTCTTAGGAAGTAAAATGAATGCCACTGAGTACACTGACTTACATATTCAATTATTACAAGATCTTTGGGAATTTTCTCCATATAGAACATATAGAAGGCAGGTACTGAATGAATTTGTTATAAATGGCTTTTGAGCAATGGAGGTGCTATTGTGGTTGACATGAATACATAATTATAAATTCCCCCAGTAGAACTTAAGAAATCCTAGATTGACATACATCCCATAGATGTAGTCCCAGTTTAGGATTTTTTTCTCAAAGCTTGTGTCTCAGGAATATGTCAGAGGGCAGGAGAGGTGGCTCAGTGGTTCAGAGCAGAGTTCTTGCAGAGGATTGCAGTTCCATTCCTAGAGCCTACAGTGGGCAGCCCACAACCACCTGTAACTCTATCTCTAAGGGTTCCAATACCATCTCTGGCCTCTCCAGACATTGCATTCAAACACACACACACACACACACACACACACACACACACACACACACACATTTTTAAAAATTAAACATGTATAAGAATTTTATGTGGCTTGAACAATTTGGTTTGGATCCTTAATTTCAGTTACATTCATTCTATCACTGAGTCTTAGGCTAGATAATTTACATACTAGGCCTTCTAAAAATAAGTTTTCATATTATTTTACATGGTTTCTGAAGGATAAGCAAAACATTTTGTTTGGAGTAGTTCTTAAATATATCTCTCTAAATCTATTCTTGTCAGTGTTTGAAGGCTTAGAAGGAATAAGACACTTGAAAATTAGACATCAGTTTATGTGTCGGTTTAGTATGCTTGTATTTGGCAAAGACCATCATAGGCATTATGTCTTTGGCTCCCTATTCTTGGCTTAAAATCAGAAGCGGCATTTGAATTAGTTAAACATGTGTCTCATTTAGATCTGGATCCTTCACTCCAGTTGTTGCATCGCACACGTACTCTTCTGATGAGTGACAGGCTGGGTTTAACTG
The DNA here is from genome assembly GCF_903995435.1 of Acomys russatus. NCBI lineage: Eukaryota > Metazoa > Chordata > Mammalia > Rodentia > Muridae > Acomys > Acomys russatus. Next base: position 3,703,677 of record NC_067148.1, read on the forward strand.
TCCAGGTCTAGATGTGCCTACATATGTGCCATTTGTAAAACAAATAGGGAAGATGAAAGTGATGCTTTACCCCCTCAGAGCTGTGAGCCACTGTATGCAGATACAGCTGTACTCCTTGTGCACATAACTGCCTGTCAGAGATTGTAAATACAAGTCCTGTTAAGGATTAGTGATGTTATCCTAGTCCCAAGCCAGAGACACAGTGATGTGGCTCCCAACCTCCTAATGAGTAAGGTCCCTGCCCAGCTCTCTCCTGGACACTAGCTGTACACTAGTGTAGGGGGGTTTTAATCCAGCAACACAGTTACTTTGGCTGGAATACAGACACACCCTTAACACACCTTTAATCCCTCTGGCTGGAATACAGAAGGCCCTGAGCACATACCTTTAATACCAGTGAAGATAAAGTTAGTTGGTAGGAGGAAGCAGCCAGGCTGGAGTTGTTCGTGAGTTCCATGCAGCTCATCAGAGGCAGCTGAGGCCAGTGAGTAGCAGAAAGAGAGAGAGAGAAAGACAGAGAGAGAGAGAGAGAGAGAGAGAGAGAGAGAGAGAGAGAGAGAGAGAGAGGCTGCAGGGAACAAGCTGGACACAGGTGAAGACAGATGAGCCAGAGATGAAAAGGAGACGGACAAGTAGAGCAGACTGCCAAAGTTAGTATAAGGCCAAGCAGAGCAATTCAGTCAGAGGTCAGAGAGAGAAGCCTGTTTGAATCAGTCAGCTTGGGGAGGGGTTTTGAACCAGAACAGCTGGGTTGAACCTGCCAGCCAGAGTTCAGAAAGAGCTATTTAAAAAAAAAAAAAGGTGAGCATACTCAACAGCAAGTCTGAGAGACTGAAACATTGTCGTCCTAGATTAGATTGTACAGAGGCTAGAAGCTTCCAGGATTAGGCCTAGGTTAGCAGTCAGAGGTAGTAAGCATTTTTACACACTAGAATGGAAGTCTGGCAACCCCAGACCAAGCATGACAGACAGACAGGTGCCCAGGCAGATGAAGCAGTCGTTCACATTGACGTGATAACCTTTGTTTACTCTGCTATTGCTTATGGATCCTAGTCTCAAGTTTTAGGAAGATAATAGATGCTTTCTCAGTAACTGCTAAGTAAAAGACAAACAGGACAACACAGCCATTTTCTTATGGACTCTCCACAACTACCCATCACTGTGTGTTCCGTCTGAGCTAAAGCAGGGAAGGCTGTGGGAATGTGAGAGCTTACGAAAGTCCTCTATACTAAGTCTTCCCATCACTCTTTACAATGCAGTGATGATGGGGAGGGGACGGGATGGGGCTTACCACAGTAAGAGCGATGAGGAGCTCTAACTTGATGAAGCCTGCGCTGTGGATAGGAAAAAAGAAAAACGTGAATTCATTAATCTGCTACAGCTGTCATAACAAAATACCACAGATGGGGTGGCCTAAACAACATAAACGTATTTTCGTACATTTCTGAACCCTGTGATCTGTAATCAAGCAACGTTCTAGTTGATTTGGTTTCTAGTGAAGGCTGCCTTTTTGGCTTATGGACTTATGATAAGAAGTTATTATGTAGCCATATGCCTGAAATTGTGACTGAAGAAAACAAGCTGTCTGCAGTCTCCACAAAAGGTCACTAATCACAGTGTTTGGACAGGGTTTCTCTGTGTAGCCTTGGCTGTCCTGCACTCGCTTTGTAGACCAGGCTGGCCTCGAACTCACAGCGATCCGCCTGCCTCTGCCTCCCGAGTGCTGGGATTGAAGGTGTGCGCCACCATGCCCGGCTGGGGCCCCATTCTTATAACTTTACTTATCTCCAAGTGCAGCCATACCACGATGTAGAGCTGCAAGGTAGGAATTTTGGGGACACAGACATTTGGTAAAGTCTGTGACAATGGGTTTGAGATGAAGTAACTGGAAGGAGCAATCTACCTCAGACTTCTTTCTTTTTTTTTTTGCCTAGAGGACTACCATAAGAATAGCTGACTTACCTGTTTGAAAAGACCAGGGTGGCATGATTCCCCCACATTCTAACTTAGCCCCCAAGTCTCAGAAGGTACTTTTACTGCACAATGCTCATGCAGGTTCCAGAAAGAGCAACTTCCAGAGGTAAGACTTGAAGTGCAAGTGTCCTGGCTGTCCTCACACTGTTTCAAAATGGATACCTTTCCAGAGCTGAACTCAGATTGGTGGGGTAATTAAAATAGAAAAAGGTTTCCATGAGGAAATAGAAGGATCCAGAAAGTCTTAGAAACCTACAAGAAGAACATTATGACGGGCGGATCTGGGTCCAGGGGTCCTCCTCAAACTATGGCACCAGCCAAGAACAATATAGGCAGTAAACTTTGAATCCCTACCCAGATCTATCCAACGGACAAGACATTCTCCACCGTTGAATGGAGAGTGGGGTCTGACTTTCACAAGAACTCTGGTGCCCCATATTTGACCACGTCCCCTGGATGGGGAGGCCTGGTGGCACTCAGAGGGAGGATAGCAGGCTACCAAGAAGAGACTTGATACCCTATGAACATATACAGGGGGAAGAGGTCCCCCTCAGTCACAGACATAGGGGAGGGGAGTAGGGGGAAAGTGGGAGGGAGGGAGGAATGGGAGGATACAAAGGATGGGATAACAATTGAGATGTAATATGAATAAATTAATAAAATATTTTTTTTAAAAAGAAAAGGTTCCCAGATATATGTCCTGTAAGTTTGTTCTAAGGAGGGCCTAGGGGACATCATACACAATGGCAGGCCTCTCAGGAAGGAAGCACGAAAGGAGCTCGGCTAAGGAGTGAGATCTATTTCCCAGCTATGCTTCTGAAAAGGCCCTGAGTCTCCAAGAGAATACTGAGGGCCTGTCCACTCAGGGTCTTTATCCCAGGCAAAGGCTTCCTTCCTGATTCTTCTGCCCTTCAAGACTGATATCGTGATTTACCCAAATCCATTTCTCATGTCCCTGTCTTTTTAGTGAACAGTCACTCTGGGTTTGTCTTGTCCTCCTCGCCCCTCCCCTAGTGGGTCATTCAGAGTCGGTGCCTGGAAAAAGAGCATGTGGTAAGGGCAAAGCAGAGAACTCAACACTGACCTATGGGCATTGGTTGTAATTCTTCCTATGTCTTGCTGCCTGGAAAGAGATTACTAAGGTCTCCATAACTCGAGCATTATATTTAGTCTTCTTACAAACCTATCATGAACCACAATTGCATAGAGTACAGCATAACCCCACCAAAGTCTGCACGGTATACAGAAGTAGTGCTTGGCACAGCCTAGAAGACCAGTTGCAGTGACCTGCTTCTTGCCAATGGCCCCTAGTTCCTAAAGCATCAGTTCTATGCCTATGGTCTTCGACCACAGTAGCCCAAATGAAAAGGTCAAGATTTTTTTTCATGTGCTTATGCAAAAATATTTTCTTAGCCATGTCTTGTTACTGCAGGCACACTGGGGATGACCTACATATTTATAGAGCTCTGCTGATTGGATTCCTTCCCACTTTAAATGGAGAAATCTGCTTAGGAAGCACAATTATTTATTCCAAGTATATTCTCCCTCAATCTCAAGCTAAATCTCCTCTAAAAATATGTTAGTAAATCTGTTTATAATGCCAATCAGTCAATGTCAGACTAACCCATGCAAACGGTTTAGACTTGGGATGGAAGGGGGCAGATGCTGCTAGGGCCATCTCAGGTTTTCCCCCATTAATTAAAGTCTGGCGGTGGGTACATGCAGGTCCGAGCCAGTGGCTCTCAAAGGCTGTCTGCTAATTTACCTTACCAGCATTGTCTGGAAACTTCACTAGCGAGGTTCTCTGCATGTCCAACCCAGGACCTGTTGGATCAGAGACTGAGCAAGGAAGAGCCTACAGCCTGGGCATTCACAATCTCACAGGAGACTTGAATACTCAAGTCTAGATATACTCAAGATTTATAACAATCATTTTGGATATATATACATATATACATACATACATATATACATATAGATATATAGATATTTTTAATCAACTGGTGAACTCTGAAAGATCTGGTATCCAGATCACTCCAGAGACAAGTTAGAGTCTCATCTTTGAGAGCTCAGAAGTGAAGGTCCCAGGTGACTTTTGTGACCAGCTAAGGGCCTGATGTGTGTGGAACTGACTCAGGATGCTCTTGTTAGTCACCCTTTGGGCTGCTGCCGTGACTAGATATCCAACAAAAAGCAAGTTAAGGGAAGTGTTTAGCTGGGATCATAGTTTGAGAGTCCAGCCCATCATGGCGGCAGGAGTGTGGGGTACTTGGTCACACTGCATCTACAGTCAGAAAGCAGAGAGAAAGGAATGCTTATGTTGAGTTTTTCTCCTCTTTGATCAGCCAGGAACTCACCCCCACGGAATGGTGTCACCCATACCTAGGGCGAATTGTCCCACGGAAGTCAACCCAGTGTAGAAACCCCCTCACCGACCTGCCCTGGGACCCTCCTAGGATCCCAGATCCTGCCAAGTCATCAGTCAATATTAGCTAGCATCCTCTTCAGGTATGTATGTTCATCTCTAAAGATTCTGACTCAGGTCTCCACAGCAACACAGCCTATTGCCGTTGCCCTTGGTTACCTAAAATAACCATATGGTCAGCCTTACTGCAGATGACACTACACACTTTAGCTTAAGATGTAGAGAAATTAGTCTCAAGCTGACTGGGAAACTTCCTCCCTGATGGCTGCATTTCATCATACTGGAAGTGGTTATGCAGACATCACTGCTCTTACCCAGTGTAGGACCCTAATGCTGGTCTGTCAAGCAAGATGTGCCCAGTTATGGAACAGGGGCACCATTCTAAAGGCTAAGTGAACAGCTTTCTGACTAGACCTGAGGCCTGCTACAGGAGGGAATTCTGTGCCTGAAGTGGGAACAACTTATGGTGCTGTCTCACTACATGGTTGTGTCAAACTGTTTTCTAAACACTTATGTTTATACACAGAGACCTGGGCTGCTGTAAACCTTGGTCAGAAACACTTCTTTCTGCAGTGGACAGCAATCAATTCAGAAGTACATAAGAGGTCAAAGGGCTGATAATAAGAGACCATGAGTACTTATCCCTAAATGAGCATCTTTATTGCCTCCTCCTGACCTCAAGGCTCAGAGAACATTGTGGAAGAAGAGGTAGAAAGAATGTAAGAGAAAGGATAAGAAGGAGTATTGTGAAATGCTACCTTCTAGACATGACATTGGTATTGCAGTCATGAACACACAGTAAGTGCTGTCACATGCATGAGACCTGCACAAAATCAAGCCAGCCAGAGTTTCAACATTAGATAGAAAGACCTCATCCCTTACTGAGGAGATTGTGACTGTTGATAGCTGCAGGGGACAGATGAGTAAATCTTTGATGATGTAGGCATTGAGAGGCTTTCTATGGTCCAGCGGATAGCCCTACATCTATGCAGCAGTCACTGGACTTCGTGGCTTAACACACACAACAGAGAGAGAGAGAGAGAGAGAGAGAGAGAGAGAGAGAGAGAGAGAGAGAGAGAGAGAGAGAGAGAGAGATCTTATTTCATTGCACACATGTATGAAATTCTTGCAGAATAAAAATTGAGATTACATTGAGATTTTGACTCAGTGTAATCCATGGTGTGCACAAGACTTAATGTTTTTAGCAAATTTGCAGGATGCTACGGCAGAGGATCCTTGGGCCACCCCATAAAGACCACTTAGAGTAAGCATTGCCTTTAAGAAACTTGGGGGGAAAAAGAAACTTGGGGAAGGTCTAGCTTACTGGTAAAAGTCCTACAATAAAGATTTAAAATTTCAGGGTAAAAATAAGTCAGCAAACAATAGGATGGATAGTGTGGAAAACAAAATTTCAGAGGTAGACAGGAATTCAGGCTGATTAACTATGATGTCACCATTAAACATGATCTTTATTTACCTTTTGCCTTAGTAAACAAAATAATGACATCAAAAGCTTGAGCAAATGATACCTTACATTGTACGCTTGTGTATGCTGGGGGTTCATACAACAAAGTGACCAGGTCAATATAAAAACAACTCAGGAACCTTGGGTACAGGAGACCTGGAGCTGAACTTGGATGCTGTTGTTTCCTAGTTATGTGACCTTGGGAATTACTCATCTCTCTGTTCTGCCTGTCAAATGAGGACACTGACACCTACCTCACAGGGTCATTATGAAGACACAGTGAACAGTACTTGGCTCACCCGTGGCTCATAACAGAGATGGCTATTGTTATTTTTAACTATATGTCTCATAGCTACCTATCAACCAGACTCTATAGGGAACCAAATGCGCTCCTGGGTTGAGACATCCTGAGAAATTCTCTTATCTCATCTTCATTGACTTGCAGAGTTTGCCATAGAAAGGGACATTTAAAAGTCGCTACTACCTTTAAGACTAAGTAAAAACACAAAAGAACGCATAACATAGACTAGATTCTAGAGGTTTGGTCTTTTTTTTTTTTAATCCAGATACACCTGGAACTTAAGTTTTCTAAATTATCTTCCAAAAGTTTTTGAGCAGACTGTATCCACCAGTATTTGACTGATGAAAGTTAGCTTGGGAGAGCGCTCCTGTATATTTCCCTAGCTGCCTTTGGATTGTGTGCTTTAAGAGCACACACGCTTTTGTTTCCTGTGTTACATCAAGAAGTGCAAAGTTAAAAAAGAATTTTTATTTATTAAATATTTTTATTTTTACATATACATTTATATTATTTCACATATATACAATAAAGTACTTAAAGCAAGAAGAAACATGATACAATCAAAAATTATATAAATGTTACATTCTTAGTGTTTTGGATATTTGTATTTGGCAGCCTTGAAGAAAACATCTTTCCTATCTTGGTGTGTCTAAAACTCTGACTGTAAATCAATATCTATCATATCTCATCATTATCAACTTAAAATATCTATCTAGACCTAAAAATGTCTTAACCCCTAAACAGCTAAGCTTAATTGTAAAACTAAACTGTCTATCTTCAACCTCATCAGAGACTTGAGAAGAAATAAAATTGATTACCTGAGTATGCTGGGAGTACAGGTTAGTAGCTTTCCAAATGAGATGATGACAGAGACAGTTTGCCACCTGAATAGTCACCCAAAACTCTCTACAACATTGGAGCATCATCTTCAGCCTTCTAGCCCAATATATCTGACAGACATATTTGTGAGGCAGGAAATATTGAGGACTTGCTTACTCTGTATTGGCAGAGTTTGGCTGTCGACTGCCTGCATTCAAGCTAGCCGTTCTTTAGTCAGAATTCTGTCTGTGGTAGAAAGTAGGACATTTTGCCCAATGGCTTGTTTGCCACATTTGAAGCCACCTCCATAAGGAGGTACTTTGATGCTCATCATCTTCTTTGAGGTAAGCTGGGTGTCGCCAGAAGTTAACCTGTCTTGTGAATCTTTAAAATAATAAAAATATTTTAAAACGCCATATTCTGTATGTCTCTGAGGTTTTTGAGGACCTTATATAACTATTTTACCTTATCTTTATGTAGAATCATATCTATCTGTTACACCTAAGATGTATGTTGTTGTGATAAAAATAAACTAGTAATTGATTGACCATGATTTGATCAACTAACAATTAACTTGTATGACTTATTTATCCTAAACAGCCTGCAATAGCACTTTCAAAGTATTGGAAGTAAACCTTGTATTATAATTGAGTTATATGGCTACAATACCTCATATTAAAGTGGAAATATATATAACGTGTGTGAAGAATAATCTTACGTTTGAATTCTATACACTGTATCTAAAATTAAGCTTATTTTGCATCTATATGCAAAATTCTATACCAGTGAATTAAAAATAACCTAGTGAGAGTTAAAGAGAATTTTAAGTGGGTCATGCCATGTTCTCTTATTCAGGAAGAACTGCTTTTCTGATACACCTACAAAAATAAAGGATAATATAGTACAAGAAGACTTTAAGAATTAAAGGTGGAAGGAATTGGAGGACTCATCCAACACACTAAAGTTTCCTAAAGACAAGTGTGTCTGGCCCTGGTGGTGGCTGGAGGTGATGGAGGCTGCTTTCAGCCCATTCTTAGAAAGCTCCAGTCTGTGCTCTTCCTGTCACGGGATGAATATGTTTCCTCGGTTTGAGATTGAGAGCAGCTGGGCATCACTTCCTTCATAATTACCCCTTGTTCACTTGACCACAACAATTGAGTCATTCACTTGACCCCCGCCCCCCATTTTTTCCAGGAAAAAAACCCAGTTCCTTAAAACTTGCCTCAGAGGCTTTATTTTTCCAACCCTTTAGTCACTTTTTCCTTTATTGTACCTTGGCCAATGTCTTTGCTTCTCTTTTCAGCTGTGGCTCTTGACACTAGCCTGGTCCACAAGTGCAGATCTTCCGGTGCTGTGCCATGTTTCCATGATGACTTGTGAGCCAGCAAGGACGTGAGCACTCCTGACCACGTGTCTCCCAGGCACTATCCCAAACACTGTGGAACCCTCTGCTGTCTACAGGAACAGGCAAGGGCAGACAGGGCATGGAGGAGGGTGTGTTAAAAGAGAAATGCACAGTCTAACTGAAAACAGTCAGCTTGGCCTGGCCCCAGTGGTCCATGGATCTCAGAGCCTGGAGCTGCACTGTTGCTAAGACTCCCTGCCCCCCTCCCTCTGTCTCTCCCTTCCTCCCTCCCTCTCTCCATCCCTGTGTGTGTGTGTGTGTGTGTGTGTGTGTGTGTGTGTGTGTGTGTGTAGATGTATACTTATATACATCTCTGATTCTTTTGTAATGACTAATCCTTATAACTGGAATTTTCATGGCATTTTTTTAAAAAACAAAGATTTATTTAATTAATATTACTTTATGTGTATTATTATTTTGCCTGCATGCATATATATGTGTACCTCATGCATATCTGGTGCCATGGATCCCCTGGAACTGGAGACACTTGTGAGCTGCCGTGTGGGTGCTGAGAATTAAACCTTGGTCCTCTAGAAAAGCAACCAGTGCTCTTACTTGCCGAACCATTTCTCCAGCCCCCAATGGTTTATTTTGTTATTTATTTCTTCATGAGTTTGTCAGATCCCTTGGCACTTCAGATAGTTACGAGCTGACATTTGGATGCTGTAATTTAACCCAGGTCCTCTGGAAGACCCGCTGTGCTCTTAACTACTTACCCAACCCCTGTGTGGCATCTGTTCTCTAACAAACACAGTAGCAAATTGTCACTCAGAAAACTCTACCATATCAAAACTTACAAAGTTTTCCATTATTTCAAAAATATTTAAACACCCTATGAGCAAATAAATCATGTCTGGAGACTCAATCAGGTCCATGGTGTCTAGCTAACTCTTAATGGAGAAATAAGGAAATGGCTAGGTGTGAATAGAGGTTGGGGAAAGCTTAGCGCAGATGGGTAAGCTGGCTTGTAGGATGAAGCAAGTATTCAACAGTGTTGAAGATCACCAGCTAAAGAATTACTAGTGAGACACATTCTCACTTTAACCCAGTATCTGGAGCACAGTTAATATTCAACAAACATTAGCTGAGTTAATGGCTTATTGTTGAGTGTGTTACATCACTACAAAGCATCTTGCAGCTACCCTGGGTCCTCAGAACAGCCCTGACCTGCCATGCTCGTCATCTGTAGTGGTCGAGCCGTAGAGCTGGGGCTATAGTGCAGGCCCTTCACTCCTCACCGTTTCTCCATGTTGGACCTTGGCTTCTCCGAGCCTGGGAACCATCTTGTAGGTAGGTGTGTTAGTGTCTGTCTGTCTGTCTGTCTGTCTGTCTGTCTGTTTGCTATGATATAGCACCATGACCATAAGCACCTTGTGAAGGAAAAGATTTCTTTCATAACATACTCCCAGGTAACACTCAATCACTTTGAGAAATCAGGCCAATATGCCGGAAGAAGGGGCTGATGCAGAGGCCATGGAGGGGCTGCTTACTGCCTTGTTCTTCATGGCTTGTTCAGCCTGTCTTCTTATAGCACCCAGGCCCACCAACCCAGGTTTAGCACTGCTCACAGCAATTTGGGTCCTCCCCAATCAATGATCAATCAAGAAATGTACCCCAGGTTTGCTCACAGGCCACTGTGGTAGGGGCATTTTCCCAATCGAGGCTCCCTCATCACAAATGACTCTCTCTGGCTTCAGCAAATTAACATAAAATTAGCCAGTGTAGTAGGGTGTGCTGCATAGCACACATCAGCTCACTGCCCCCCTCCTTACAAATAAAATAAAATAATAGAATAAAATGGTCAGACTGTAGTCAGAATTTTGGAATGTTTTCTTTAAAAACACAGAAATATTATAAGAATATGGGAGACTATGGGCCTGCTTCACAGCAGCTCACTATGATTTTCCTTGTGTTCTAGCAGAAGTGTGATTTTGCCAGTGACAGATAGTTTCTGCGATTGTGTGACATTTGGAATTCTGGGGACTTTTGGTTTTTGCTTTGTTTTGGTTCTGGTTTTTTTTTTTTTTTTAAACAGGGCTTCTCTGTGTAGCCCTGACTGTCCTGGACTGGCTTTGTAGACCAGGCTAGCCTGGAACTCACAGAGATTTGCCTGCCTCTGCCTCCCAAGTGCTGGGGTTAAAGGTGTGTGTGACCACCATCGCCACTGCCGCTGCTGCTGCAGCCACCACCACCACCACCACCACAACTACCCAGCTCTGGGGACTTTTCAGAGGGCAAATGCTAGGGCCAAAGAGACTAAATGGGTTGCTGATTGCTGTTAGAAGTAGTTTAATGATAACACGATCCCCCTTTCTGACCCCTGAGTTTATTCGAGCATCTCTTTCCTGTCCTCTCTATCCTTTGTTCTCATATCTAGTGTTAAGAGGTTGAAAGGAAAGGAGAAAATGATTGGAGAAGAAGTGTAGGAGAAAGAAAAATCCATAAAGTGCTCGCTTCGGCAGCACATATACTAAAATTGGAACGATACAGAGAAGATTAGCATGGCCCCTGCGCAAGGATGACACGCAAATTCGTGAAGCGTCCCATATTTTTTCATACCCTGGGGATCACATTTTGTAAAACTGGGGACCATTCATTCATAATTGTCAGAGACTTTTTAAAATTATCTCAGAATATCACTTTTATAATATATAAATATAAAGTTTTTTTGAAAATAAAGAAAATTAAATACATATGTGGCCCCAGATGTTTGTATAACTCTAGGATGGTCTAGACTATGTATGTTTAAACTGACTTAATTCGCTGTACAGGTGTCCAGTTTCGACAGTATGATGCATGGTCCTTTTAGATCACATGAAGTTTGATTTGCAAACATTTCTATAGGCGAACTTGTAAATATGTGGCTGCCTCCTTAATAAACAGCCTGACCATAATGTTTATTATTAAATTAAAAAAAAAAAAAGAATCCATAAAGTATCAACTCTGCTTACACCAGGCACAGCCGAGTTTTATTTATACATAGTTGCTTTGTTTGTTCATTTTGCTTTAAATAATTACCAACAAAACAACTTCAGCGCTCAGGAAGAGACTGGCACTGGAAAGTAGATGTTTAGCCTGCCACTCCACATTCCACTCAGTTCTGCACTCCAGTGGAACTATTCTACCAACTTGTGTAAACTGGATAAACTTTATATATGTTTTGTTTGGTTCTGTATTCACCAAATGCCACCTTTTCATGCAAACAGAAATATTTTATAATGCTATTTTCTTTTCCAATCTTGACGACTACAACCTCCACGTTGGCCTGTCTATTGGTGGTGTCCTCATACAAATATTATTTAGACAGCCATATCATATCTTCTCTGTCATTTCTAGGAAACACAATCTCACAGCTGACTTCCTGATCTCCTGGTTCTTGTACTCTTCCTACCCTCTCCTCTGAGATGTTGCCTGAGCCTTAGGTGTGGAGGTTGTGTTGCTGGTCCACCATTTGGGCTGTGCACCCCACAATCAGTTGTTCTCTGTATTTCGGCCAGCTGTGGCTTTCTGCACTGGTCTGCACTGCAAAGAGAAACTTCTTGGATTTGGATGGGAGCTGCACTTTTCTTTGGGTATACATACAGACAAGTGTTTAGAATGTGGTTAGGAGTTACACTGGTTTAGGGAAGTGGTAGTAGCCTCTCCTCTAAGAGCCGTGGCCTCACTCACCAAGAGTATTCTGCTAGTTCCCAGCACTTGGCAGGTCTCCCCTCCTGTTAAGCGGGTCTTAAGTCTAACTAGACAGCTGCTGGGCACTGCCAAGATGTGAGTGCCACCATCACACCTTAGGGATCTCCTACCAGCCTAGTCACTGCTGTGGGTCATAGATGGCACAGCTAAGTAGGCCTCCCTGGGCAGCTTGCATAGGTGGTGGTTCTACAAAAGTTAGTCCTCCGGGAGGAGACTTTCAGCAAGGTCAGGCTCAGTTCCTCTGGTTCCTACGTCTGAAATGGTGGCATTGGCAATAAAGACACAGCTTCAAATTCTGAGAGCGATGAAGAGCAACAGCAGTGGTCTGTAGTGTTCTGTGAGTCTCTTGAACCCCCCTGACTAACAGTTTGAAAGGAGGTTTCATGTGATCATTAGTAAGGTTTTTGTTAACTACTCTAAGGCTCCTGAAAGTAAAAAATATTTAACAATCTGAAATATGTTTACATTATTTTCTAAGTGAAAAAGTGTGGAGCCTAAAGTATATAGCTTTTTGTGATTATTATGACAAAATACCCTAACAAAAAAACCTCAGTGGGCTGGAGAGATGGTTCAGAGGTTAAGAGCACTGTGTGTTCTTCCAGTAGTCCTGAGTTCAATTCCCCACAAGCACAGGGTGGCTCACAACCATCTACAATGGGATCTGATGCCCTCTTCTGGCCTGCAGGGGTACATGCAGGCAGAACACTGTATATGTAATAAATAAATCTTAAACAAACAAACAAACCTCGGTGAAGGAGGGGCTTATTTTGGTTCACAGTCTGAAAGTGTATGCCATCATGACGAAGAAAACATTCCTGACAGGAGCATATGGCAACTGGTCAGTTACAGCTACAGTCGGAAAGCAGAGAGCAAGACCCCAGTTCATGAAGTTGCGGATGGGTCTTTCTCCCTGATAACCATAATCTAGAAAATTCTTCATAGGCATGCCCAGAGATTTATTTCCATTTTGATTGTGTATGCATATGTAGGTGCATGTGTGTATGTGTGTGTGTGTGTGTGTGTGTGTGTGTGTGTGTGTGTGTGTGCAGTCAAAGGACTATTTGTTCTTTCCTTCTATCAGATAGAACCCAGGGATGGAACTCAGGTCATCATGGCTGGCGACAGGTGCCTTGACCTCTGAGCCACGTGCCCCTTCCTGTTTTGACTGATATTTCCAAAACACATATGCTCAGAGGACAGGACTAGCGAGGGTATGGGAGCATGGCAATGGCAGACACCCCAGTGACACTGCTCTGGGTGGCTCTAATTTCCCCTCTAGCTTTTGTAAATTCTCAACAGTCAATATGTGCTCTGGGAAGGAAGCTTCTAAAATTAATATTAAGACATGAGGTAAGGAGGAAACAAGAGTGATGTGAGAAAAGGCAGATCGCAGGAACACGGAGCCCCCAGGACAGCCAGGGAGCTGTCACCTTCACCACACCTGATTCCCAGCTCTCAGCTTCTTACTGGACATGAAATTCTTGTGGATGGAAAAAAAAAATAAATGAAAGAACTTATAAAAGTGCTGTGTAAAGTATTTTGTGATACAACATGGCATTGTTAATCATGCTATTCAATTATAGCTAGGCTTTCTGTAATGTGAGTCCTTGGATAAACATATTTTTTTTAAATCTAGATGACATAAAATCCATTGTTCCCTATGGGGCTTTCCAGGTGGTGAGAGAGGCCAAAAGTTTCAATCAATCAAGGAGTCTGCTTCATTGAAACAAAAATTAAATCTCCTCTCATTAACGAAAATGTCTGAAATCCACTCCTTCGTTCCTTTGGGATGAAATAGTGATACCGTCTCCAACTCAAGATGTACTGAGAATGACCTTGAATTTCCAATGCTCCTGACTCTACCTCCCAAGTGCTGCAATCACATGTGTGCCTCACCTGGCTTTATGTGCTACTGGGAATCAAACCCTGAGTCTTGTGCACACTGGACAGACATCCCAGTCTCTCTCTCTTTTTTTTTAATAGTTCTTGATAAACAAAATATACTTTAATATTATTTATTAATAATTACAGCAGATGCTTTTATCTTGTATGACTTTTCCTGTCGCAAAAAATACATATTCTAAACCATATTTGATTTTTATTTTTATTGAACTCTAAGGTTTGTTATTTATATTAAAGCTCTTACTCCATTTTAAGTTGGCTTTTATGGGTGGCAGTAATAAAGATCTAGTACTGCTTTTTTAAAAACATATTTTCATTTGCTACTGAACTGACAAAACACTTCTACTATCCACAAATTTCCCTCATTGTAGAGGGAGACTTCTAGGCTCCCTGTCCCACTGTGAGCGTGCCTATCTCTGCACAGGCACACAGAGATCTTTTTTTTTTTTTTAAGATTTATTTATTATTATGTATACAATGGTCTGTCTGCATGTACACCTGCAGGCCAGAAGAGAGCATCAGATCCTATTATATGATGGTTGCGAGCCACCATGTGGTTGCTGGGAATTGAACTCATGACCTCTGGAAGAGCAGTCAGTGCCCTTAACCTCTGAGCCATCTCTCCAGCCCCCACACAGAGATCTTAATGACTGTGGCTTTATACTAAGAGAGGTATCAGGTTGGTCACTGCCCATCTAACTTTGCTTCTTACAACAATTAGTAGTTTCTCATTTTCTCTGGGCAAGGCATATGTGGCTTTTGCTAGTTCCTTTGTGACTGTGTTTGTGGTCCTGTATTTCAGTTTACACTTGGCTTTTATTGGGGTATAATGCATCTTTGAATAACGACTTGTGCCTGGAGCTTGCTTAGCATACTGAGTAGTTCCTATGACATCTTAGGCACCTTAAAATGTCATATGTAGTGTTGTATACAGCTGTTTCCCTGTCACGTCCCTTCCGACCCGAGCGTTCTTCTCCAGGCAGTTTATTCAGGAACCTTTTCAGCAAGCTTCTTCTTCTCCCACTTGCTCGCTTCTCCTCCCCCAACACCTCCGCGCCCCTTTATATCCTTTGCCTCAACCAATCAGCAGCCCTTACGTCGGTAGCTCCAATTGGTTCCCGACAAGGCGGGATGCATACGTCAGAGCAAAGCGCCACCCACAACCCAAATTAGGACTTGTTTACCAGGAGCAGAATTTTAAGTCATCCTGCCTGGCAGGTTGCCAGGCGCCATCTTAGCAAGGGTGATAGCTTTAGCTTCCCACATTTCCCCATCTTCCCTTCTAGGTTGGCAAACTCTTTACTTTTTTTCTTCCATTATTACATTGGATGGGGTCTACAATAATATTGATTATAGCTCATAAGAAATGATATCCTTTTCTTGTTCTGTATTTTGACTCAAAATAATTTGGTTTTTTCATCAGTCAGTGTGACCATTATTAGGCATAAATTATTGGCTATAGCAACTTGAGAAAGTCCCAGCTACTCCTCATCTCTTGTGTCTGTTTGTGGAGAGTGGACTTTATAAATTTAAAAAAAAATTTTTTTATGTGTACAGGTGTTTTGTCTGCATGTATACCTGTACATGCCTGGTGCCCAAGGAGGCCAGAAGAGGGCTTTGTTTTGTTTTGTTTTTTGTTTGTTTTGTTTTTCAAGACAGGGTCTCTCTGTGTTAGCTTTGGCTGTCCTGGACTCGCTTTGTAGACCAGGCTGGCCTCGAACTCACAGCGATCCGCCTGCCTCTGACTCCCGAGTGCTGGGATTAAAGGTGTGCGCCACCACGCCCGGCTCCAGAAGAGGGCTTTGGATTCCTTAGAACTAAAGTATCAGATAGTTACAAGGCATCTTGTGGGTGCTGGGAATTGAACCCAGGTCCTCTGGAAAAGCAGCCAGTGCTCTTAGCCCCCGAGCCATCTCTCCAGCCCTGAGGGTGGACTTTTTAAGAGACTATTTATTCTCGGCATATGGTTTGATGACACATGCTTTGTGTTTCAGTACATTCATATGATGAATTGTTTTTGTTGCTTTAAAAATATTATGCCATCTTTACAATCCCTCTATAAAATCAAGTTTTCACAATTCCTTGCAGTTATGGTAACAGTATGGCTGGATTTGTTTTTATTGATATTTAACAGTCATTTTGTATCTATTTCTTCTTACTTTCTGTTGGCACACCTGTTCCCTGCTTCCCTCTCCCCTTCAGCTTGGGAAACTTCCTTGAACATTCTTGAAGGAACATCTGCATTGGTGAATTCTCTTGGGTTCCATTTTTCTGAATTTCTGTATTTCGGATTTTATAGTGATGATTTTCCTTTTCTTTCAATACTTTGAAGATGCTGAATTGTCCTGATCTCACAGAATTTCAGACAATAACTTGACTATCTTATTTTTTTGTTGTTGTTCTTCTGTCTTTTTTTTTTTTTTTTCACTTCTGCTCATTTTCAAGTTTTTCTCTGGCAGTGATTTTCAGAGCTTTGAGAAGGATGTGCCTCTCTTTTAAAATATATTTACTCTGTGTTTGTTACAGTTGTTGAATTTTGTAGGGTTTTTTTTTTTTTTTTTTTTTTAGGACATTTAAAAACATTTAGTTATTATTTCTTTAAAATTTCTAAACGTTTGTATCTTGCTTCCTTCTGAAGTTTCAGTTGTACATGTTTAATAGCTTGGTTACATATAACATATATAGCACATGTAACATTTATACATGTATAAATATATGTATGTTATACATGCATGTATGTATATGTGCACGCTTTTGCTGCTGTTTTGGTAGAGCTGAGGATGCATCAAAAACGCCTCTCACGTGTTAGACAAGTGCTGTGTCCCTGAGCCACATCCCCAGCCCTGTTTGTTTGTTTTAATTCAGCCTTTTATCCCCCCCCCCTTGTAGGTCATTTTGAGTGATTTCTGTCTTTGGATTAAAGGACTCTTTCTGTTGGCTGCTGTAGTTTCCTGTTAACCCTGTTCCGTGGTCCTCACTGTTCACCAGCACCTTTGTCCCGAGAGGTTTAATTTTATGCACCCCAAGTTCTGTTCGGTGTCTCAGACAAGCCTACTCTCTTTGGGATTTTCCTATTTGCACTGTGCTGCAACATCTCCCTGGAGCAGTCAGAGCTGAGCTGGCTCTTAGCTTCCCTTGGAGGTCATCCCGCTGCCCGGACTTGTCCGCTGGGCAAACGAACACTGACTCAAGCATGCTGCTTGGTGTTTTATAGTGATTAGTCCAGAGGGATGAGTCTCTGTTACTTAACCCAGTATGCCTTCCTTTAAGAAAGACGTTTCTACTGGGATATTATACGTCATAGGAGTAGTAGTTTGGTACAGACACAGAGACCTAGCAGATTCTGGTAAGGAGGGATGGGAGATGCTAACCTCTGCCTTGTCTCCACACTTGCCTTCTTCTTCCTTCCTGCACAGCTCATCCCTTGCACAGGTGTAAAATCCCAGGCCTTTAATATTTGGACAGTATTTTACCATCTCCTCATCTATTTTTTTTTTCATGTCAATTACTTTATATTGAGACTTATTTTTCTCTCCTCTGTTTAATACGAACTATTTATCTCATTCTAGTTTGTTTTGCAATTATTTATGTACGTGTCAAAACTCTAGTAGGATGTAAGTTCATTAAAGGCAAAGACTAAGCCTTAATAATCTCAGACACTTTGCATGCTTGTAGCACCTAGCACCTAGGACTATGGCTGTCAAATCTAGTGCCTGGTAAATCACTGCTTCATGAATGATGGAGGGACATGAAAGGGCCTCGAAACGACCCACCTGTGCCTGTTGCTTTCACTTCAACTACCAGGTTTCATCATGCAGGCACTGGACTGTTCTTGAATAAGGGTTGCAAAGGTCAGTGTTTGCAGCTCACGCCAGCCTCTTAGCTGCGGTGCATGGCTTGTAGGCATGCACAGCATTAGTAATAAGACTTCGTGTTCTCTCTTCCTTTTCAACTTCATGTCTCTACTTTCCTCCTGTCACTTCTCCGGTCTCCTTTGGTCATTGAGAACTTAGAAGTTGAAAGCAATGGATAACAGGCCTCATAGTTTTGTAGGAGTGTCTGCCCCTGGAGTGAATTTTATTTTATTTTATTTTATTTTGTTTTTTCGAGGTTTATCTATGCTCTGCCTCCCAAGTTTTGGGATTAAAGGTGTGCACCACCATGCCCACCCCACCCCCAAGTGAATTTGAATAACACTTTTTCAGTTCCTCTCTGAAGCAGCCCTGCCCAGAAGCTTTTGTCTCTCTAACCACTCCTGTCTGCTACGCATCTGCCTGTTTGGTCACTCTTCTCTTGCAGAACTGAATTTGAACTTGCTCTACTTCTTGGGCATCTGACTGAAATGGCAACCACCAAGCAACTGAGCAGAGGAAGGCTACGCTTGCTGAACTCAGTTTCTCAGGTGCGGGAAGGATTGTAAACCTTGTCACAGGTGAAAGCAGTCTTGGCGGGCTTTGTGCTTGAACACACCATGGATACTCCCTGAGATTAACCTTGAGATAGACTGGGTGGAGCCATCCTGGGCCTGGAATTCAGGAAGCGGGCCTGGGGACTCCACCTGGACTATTGTGTTTCTAATCGACCCTCAATGGGAGAAGGAGACTGCCCCTTGCACATGATATACAGGACCGAGAAGAGCGCAGGTTGAGACAGGGCTTGAGTGCATGTGGATCAGCAAGAGGATCAGCGAACAGGCTGGACCAGCGCGCAGGCCAGAGACACCTAGGGACCCGTCCCATGGAATGGATACCGGAAAGTTCACTCTTTTCCCCCTTTAACCTCTTTTCCCTCTTGTGTGAGCTAGTTGGGTTGTATAATAAAGTTTAATTGTTAAGAAACAGAGCCAACACTCAGGTGTTTGCAGAACCGAGCCTTCTCCATCTCATGCACTGCCTGAGATACTAGAGTTGCAACCCCAAGAAAGCTGCAGTTTTTGAGGAGTTCCTTTAGATGGGAAGAATGGTAAACAAAACTGAGCACTCGGTGCAAGGGCATGTGTGTTTGTGTGTGTGTGTCTGTGTTGTGTGTCTGTGTTGTATGTGCATGCACATGTATATGCAATGATATGGTTATGTATTATGTGTAATGCGCATATGTGTGTATGAAACCGGAGACTAAAAGGGAAATCCTGCAGTGTATCAGAGAAGACATGTTTGAGCTGTCTTCTAGGGTTGAGTTCATCAAGAGGAGGAGACTAGACTGTCTAGTAGAAGGAAGCCACTGAGCTGTCGCTGACACCTGAGAGGACCACTGAAAGTAGGATATGTCTGTCTGCAGTCGGGTAGCTCAATGGCTTTGGGCCTAAGTGAGCCAGTGCATCATGGGAAGAAGGGTGTGATGGAGACAAATCTGTTGAGTTCATGATGTCAGAGAAATACAGAGACCAAAGGACTGTGCGCAAGGCAGACCCTCCGAGCGCACAGGGACCCACTTCCTCCCATGACCCCTTGGTCCTTCTTTAAACTTCCCAACAATACCGTGAAATAGTAATATATTCATGGATTAGCTCATCGATCAGACTATGGTCTTCATGACTCAATTTGGTCCCTAAATTACAGCCTCGGAACATCGCTTTGGGGACCAAGTCTGTCACACCTTCGTTTCGAGGACATATTTCATATCCAAACCATGATCGTGCAAAGGCGTGGAAACCTGAAAGATTATGGCTTGCGTGGGAGGGAGGCTGTGAGAAGAAATTAAACTAGAGTCTGCTGTGCCTTTTTTGCATTAAAGAAAAATTGCTAGATACCTGTTTGTTTTGTTTGCATGGGGTGCAGTGACATGTGCCACAATCATGCATGTGGAAGTCAGAGGACAAGTTGCAGGAATCCTGAGGATCAAACTCAGGTGTCCAGCCTTGGAAGCAGGCACCTCACTGGCCCAAATCCTCACTTTTTTATGATCTGCTAAGAAGTAGTTTCTCCCCACAAGTCTCTTAGGTCTTGGCTGTACTCTTCCTTTTACACTATTGCCAGGTCAGCTCAGTGCTTTTTACTAACGTTTTTCTTCAAATCAACTGCAATTTGCCTTACTTTAAAAAGCTACTGCATAATATTTTATTTCCTTACAAATGATGCATTGGTATGTATAAATATGGCATGAAGAACCAATGAGAAGGACTACCTGATTCTCCAGTGTAAGAAGTAAAGCACTGTTGTCCCACTTAGGACTGGACACTTGCCGGCTTTTGTGCTCTGTGCATGCTGCCTCCCTGAATCCTCGCCCCTCCTCCCTCAGCTGGCTTCACTAGCATGGATTTCATAGTCCTAATTCTGCCGCTCTTTACAAAATTATCGGGGGCTGGAGAGATGGCTCAGTGGTTAAGAGCACTGTCTGCTCTTCCAGAGGTCATGAGTTCAATTCCCAGCAACCACACGGTGGCTCACAACCATCTATAATGTGATCTGATGTCCTCCTCTGCCTGCAGATGTACATGCAGGCAGAGCTCAGTGTACATAATAAATAAATAAATAAATCTTTTTAAAAAATTATCAACTCTCAGTGTGTAGTCTTGCCATGATTTCGGCATGTCTTAAATGTGTCCTCTGGAGACTCTCAGTGTGTGGTGCTGGGCTAAGGGATTCTGTGACAAAGTGTGATTCTGGGGTCAAAGCCCCTCCTTCCTGGGGGGACAACGCGCATCTCTCTGGGTAAGATCTCACAAGAATACGTTGTTCTGAAAATAGCAAGACTGATCCCCTTTCCCATCTCTGTCTTCCTTTTTGCTATGGAATCCCTGGCACTGCCACTAGGTATAGACATCGCCAAAGGGGCTCTCATCAGAGGCCAGACCGACAGGACCACTGATTGTAGACTTCAGCTTCCAAAACGGTACCAACTCCAGGCACTTGTAGCAACAAGTTGTTCTTATCAATAAATATACCGTTGACCTTTGGGTTTGAGCTTCCGATTCTGATTGCCAGCAGAAAGGTCAATACAGCCCCCAGGTAACCGCCACAGGCTCTGAAGACAGCGAGAACCTACATTAAAGAAGCCAGAGCGGGAAAGGATGAGATACAGCTATTGCGAGGTAGGATTGCTGAAACTAAGGGACTATTAGGAAGGGATTTATTTTATGAAATCAGATCTTCTTTAGAAATTGACAATGTATACATTTTCTAATATTAAAAATATTAAAACCTTTTTTTGTTTATTGGCATACTTTGTGTTTTGACAGTTGTGTTCATGATTCCCTGGACTTGGGGAAAGAGGGGAAGCAAAGCCATGGGCTTTCCTCCCTGGAAGTCTGTTTCACGCCTTTTACAGATAAGTAAAGACAGCAAAATTGTCTGCTCTGGATTAGCCTGTAGGGCATGGTGCCTTATAATCCTACTATGCAGCAGACAGACAATATACAGATCTCAGCTGTTTAACTCAGAGATAGGTCTTTCTCTCTAGGCCATAATATGTTGAATTTGCCTTTTAAATTTCCCTGCACCCAGCTTTGTTTTTTGTTTTTTTGTTTTTTTGATTTTTTTTTTTTTTGATTTTTTTTTTTTTTTTTTTGAGACAGGGTTTCTCTGTGTAGCCTTGGCTGTCCTGGACTCCCTTTGTAGACCAGGTTGGCCTCGAACTCACAGCGATCCACCTGCCTCTGCCTCCCAAGTGCTGGGATTAAAGGCGTGCACCATCACGCCCGGCTCTAGCTTTGTTTTTAAACACAAATCTCACAAGTCTTTTTGCAAACGGTCTATACAATATCACTATTATTTTCAGAGTGCTTTTCTCGGAAAGCCCCAACAATTTGGTCGATTTTTTACAAACTGTAGTTAATTTAAGGCTGTCTACACTAAGGGAGTTTTTAACTTTAAAATAAGGGGTTGGATTAGCCAATTTTATTGAGACTAAAGTAATTGACTTGTAATTTGTGGTTGGCTTTCAAAAGTCACCCGCTGGAAGGAACATGGCCTCGGTACTCCCCACATCCTCAAGCCAACACTGATCGGGAAATGTGAGCAAAATAAAATGGTTTGGAAGAAACAGTTTCCATCCAGAAAGCCATTTGTGCCACACATCAGCTTTGCAAACCAGTAGACTTGCTGGATCAGAAGGCAGCCATGTAGCAGGACTTTAAAAAAAAGAAAAAAGAAAAAAAAAATATATATATATATATATATATGCGCGCGCGCGCGCGCTCGCGCGCGCGCGTGTGTGTGTGTGTGTGTGTGTGTGTGTGTGTGTGTGTGTGTATGATCGTTTACGGAAATGCCACTGAAATATAACTGCTCTATTAACATGCCAGCTTTAGAGAGTCCATATCTTCCCAAGTTCCTCATAATTTTAATCAAACAATTCCTCTAGTAAAAACTGGTTATTCACCAAAGTGACAGACTAGAAAATCCATTCATCTCGAGATAAAAATGCCTTAGATAAATTAGCAGTGCTCACCAGTGGTGGCATTCCGACAGATCCCAGTGCCTCTGCATGCCAGCACTTGGCCGCCAGCCCTCAGTCCATCCAATTCAATTAGAGCAACATTCATTTAGTCCCATTATGGAGAAATGCTGCGCTAGGTTTCCTGCTGGTGCCAGACTGCTTCCCCAATGAGCTGGGCAACATAGGAGGATCCCAACAGTGTGCAGCAGGGCTTCATGTGTCACTGTGAAGGCACGATACCATTTGTCTTCCAAATAGTTGAACTAAGAGAAAAGACGGTTTGGTTTGCGGTGAATGGAGAACGTCTGTGGCCCCATCCTCCCCAGTGCAAACTTAGACAAACATTCAGCAGAGAGCTAAGCGCAGGGACAGACTCGATAATTTGGGAGGTGAAGTCCTCAAATCAGCTATTTGATGTGATAAGCAAGGACCTGTAAGTGAATCCTAACAAGAGATGATGTACTCAGAGGTAAGAGGAAGCTTCGATGGGAGAAACATGTATCTTCGGTGTCCATATTTGAGTGGCAATTATTTCTATCTGAAGATAGAGGGGCGTTTGTGGAGGATTCCTCCTTGAGCAGAAGGGGAAATTCTTTGACCAGAACAGGCTTGTGACTATTTGTGCTTTCAAATTGTTGAGTCGGGCATAATGGCTTACAGTTGTAATCTCACCTTTGGGAGATTGAGGCAGGACAATTGCCAGAAGTTTAAGGCCAGTCTGAGACATCATATCTTGAAAAACAAAAGAGAAAAGACAGTGTTTGTATCTCTTGGTGACTGGTAGGTGAAAGGGGGACAGGAGAAGTCAGAAAGCGGCTAGAAAAGCTGACCAAAGGATTTTAGAAATCCCACCTACGTGAATGCTTAAATCATAACCGAAATCAGTTTATGACTTATGACCTATTATGGGTACTGGAAGCTAACATGGGTACGATTAAAGCTTTCCAGCCTAGAGAGATGCTTTCAGAAGCTTGGGTGGGCCAGGTGGTGGTGGCACATGTCTTTAATCCTAGCACTTGGGAGGCAGAGGCAGGTGGATCCCAGTCAGTTCGAGGCCAGCCTGATCTACAAAGTGAGTCCAGGACAGCCAAGACTACAACAGAGAAACCCTGTTTCGAAAAACAACAAAACAACAAAACAAAAATCCCACAGGAGCTTCTCAACACCCAAAGCCTTGAAATTGTGAATAACAGAAGGAGATTCAGCGTTTACATTTTATGGTGCTTTATCCTCCCTCTTAGTCATCCTTTTTTTTTTTTTTTAATTCTCTGCCCCACCCCCACCTTCAAGCTATTCATTGATACAGTCTCACTATATAGCTGAAGCTCAGCCTCACAGATATTGTCTTATCTCTCCCCCCCGCCCTGGGATTCCCTTGTGAACTATCAGGGCACCGAAGCACAGCTGTTTTTCAAGCTCTTTCAACCCATTAGAACATGAAGCTTTATTTTATTTTTTTATTTTTTCCTTCCTATTGATCATTTGGCTGCTACTCCAGAGATCGGATCCTAGCACCATACTTCCCAAGTGGACACCTTAACTCAAAAGGGGACGCTTGGCGTTTCTCTTGCTGGGTTCCCTCTGTGAGACCATCTACACTCCTTCAAAGCCAAGTATGCCTGGGAAGGGTCCCGTTGTGAACAACAAAAGCATCCCATGGGGGCTGAACAGTCAGGCATCTGAAACAGAGGACTTTTCTGGCAGGGAGGGTGTGGCTCCGGAGGGTAGGGGCGTTAGCAGGGGATAGGAGTGGGGGTGGGGGTGTCACCAGACATAAACAGTGTCTCCACCTAGATCTGACCTCACCTCTTACCATCACCCCATCACAAATGAAGTCTGTGAGTTCTAAGTTACTCATGGGTGGGGACTCCTGCCTCTCTCATCACTGCTCTCCAGCCTGCTTGCTACATCAGATAACTGGAAAAAGTCTCTAGAATGAATGGGAACTTTAATCCATAGCTTGGTGTCTAATTCTAATGCTTAACCGTCTCCCTCAAGCTAGCCTCTTTTCAAATGGTTCCTGGGTATTCCAGGAAGTACTGTTTATTTTCTGCTTGACCCTGTGGAAACGTGTTTTCTCTCTCTCTCTGGTAGGATGAAGACAGCACAGAATGCTTCTTGGATATCTGCTGTGTGCCAAGAGTGGTCCTACCTCCTTGCATGCACTAAATTATTTACCTCTCACTGCGCCCATATGACATACACGCTATTTCCCCACTATACAGACAGAGAATCCAAATAGAACATAAGCCTGTTAGCATATACGTTTTTCCCTCTCTAAAAAAAAAGGAGAAAGGTGCTCAATAGGCAAGAGAAAATTTTTACTTGTTTCTAGGTAAACTTCATTGTTTACTCAATACAAATCAAACAGAATATGAAATAAGAAAAAGGGTGGACAATCCTCCAGGATTCTAGCACTGTGCTAACAGTATCGCTGCACAACAGTATATTCAACAGACTCCTAAAGCCCTCAAGGCTGTGGAGTTGTTGAGTGTTAAAACGAAGCCGACCATTAAAGAGAAATGAAAACCGTGTCCACCAGGTGGCACTCTTTCCTCCAAATGAAGGGTGTGGCTGGGACATCTTCCGAGTGTGCCCTCAGCGCTGCTGAAGATTCCAGTGTGCGATGATCTTAAGGCTTCAGGGCTGAGAGCCTTTTATTGAGGTCAGTTGATGGGCAAGATCCGCTCAAGTGTTCTGCTGACAGTGAGAAAACGTCCCGGGTGCATAGCAGTCAGCATGGTGTAGACTGTAGAGGGTGGACACAGGGCTGAGTTTCAAATCCAGCTTTAAGTGCAGTTTCTTCCAATCTCAGCCCTACTGATGACTAGTTGTATGACCTCAGGGAGGTCACTTAACCTTTCTGTGCCCTCTGGTCCTCATACATAAGGGACACTCATTAGACCTACCTCATTCTGCATTTCCTACTTACGAAAGTAATGGCCTAGGAAGCAGCATTGATGCAACTGTCAGATAAATACAACTCCAATTGCTCTTGGCTCAGAAAATACTATTGGGGACAGTAGCTTAGCTCCCTTTTCTAAATCAACGTTTACTACACAAGAGCAAGAGATATTGGTTTTGCATCTTCAGCAAGCTAGCTAGTCACTAGCTGAAGATTTAGGGAGGAAAATAATGGCAAAAAAGTAAGTAATTTGAAAAGTAAGTATTTTAAAGATTTGCAAGGGAAGACAAATCAGACGGTCTGCCTGGGTCTGGGGGCCAGGGAAAGCTTTTGGAACAAAGAAAGTGATTCCAGCTGCAGGTGAAAGAAAGTATATTTGCATAGGCTCCAAGGAGGCAGCTAAACTGAACCATCTGAGCAACATCCCGGGACAGTAAGCTTGAGAGACCACTTACTAGGCAGAAGGCCACTTCAGAAGGCTTTAAACAAGGACATCAGGTGATATGGCTCTAAGAAAAGAAATTTGTTTTTTGTTTTTTGTTTTTAAGGAGCCAGGATTTCTCTGTGTAACAGTCCTGGCTGTCCTGAAACTTACTATTGTAGACCAGGCTATCCTCAAACTCACAGAGGTCCACCTGCCTGTGCCACCTGAGTGCTAGGATTAAAGGCAGGAGCCACCACTGCCTGGCTAAGAGCAACTTTTACAAATTAGTGGAATAAGAAAAGAGACCTGTTTAATGTGGCAACGTTTTTGAAGGGAGACAAAGAAAGCCACTGAGCTCCCTACCCACGTCCATCTTTTTCAGCGTTTCAACGAGTGGGAAAGATTGAATAGAAGGAGTGGCCAGTGTCACCGTGACGTCCCACTCATCACCCAAGAGTAGGCTGGGGCTCTCTGGCCAGGCCAGCCGACAAGGTGCAAATTTTCCAGGAGACAAGTTCCTCTTCTGGCTGCCGCTATGTGTCGAGCCCTTCCTACTCCCCAGCATGAGATTCCTGGGGAAATTTCTGTTTCTTGGGGTCCATTGTTTCAATAGTCTGACAGTTGAGGGAGAGGAGCACGTATTTTTTAAACTGTTTTCCTTCCTGCCCAGATGGTTCCATTTCCCCGCTAAGAAGTTTAAGAAGCATCATGAGAGCTGAAAAAGAGAGGCTAACTGAATAGGTGAGAGGGCGTCGGAAACGCTGCTAGGGACGTTGTATTACTTCCGCCCCAGAATGACGGCAGCATAATGCGCAGTGGCAGGAAATGGACGGACGCGAGAGTCGTGGAAGATCTGTAGACAGGCTTGGTAGACTAGCTGTCTGAGGGGTGGAGCCAAGGTTCAAACAGGAGGGTTGATGGTGCTGTCATCTCCCAAGACAAGCAGCAGCCTGGGAGGTGGGCTCATGTGTCTGTTTCTAGGTGAGTTTTCAGTTCACCAAGGACAGTTGAGTCTAGGCTGTGCCTTACTCTAAATGACATCATACTGTATAAAACAGTGGTTTCCAAGGCTGTGTATTGTCCTCAAAAAAGTCATTTTATCTTATTTTATTTTCGAGACGGTATCTCTGGATAGCTTGGCTGTCCTGGACTCGCTTTACAGACGAGGCTGGCCTCGAACTCACAGACATCCGTCTTCCCCTGCGTCTCTGGCATTACAGGCAGGCACCACCGAACCCATCAGAAAGTCGTTTTATAAATAGCTCTTTTTGCCATTTTGAAGGAAAAAAATGACTGCAGCCCTTGGGTGCACCCACAATCCACACTGTCCGCTTGGCACCACCCATATACCACAAGATAATAAATGAATTATTCTTGAGAGTAGTGGGTGCTGCCAGCCTATATTATTGGGATGAATTGAGAATGTATATGTGAGGGAATACTGGAGTAGATTAAAAATCATGCCATGAGTTAGGCAGCGGTACACGCCTTTCATTCCGGCACTCAGAAGGCAGAGACAGGTGGATCTCTGAGTTCGAGGCCAGCCTGCTATACAGAGTGAGTTCCAGGACAACCAGGGCTATACTGTGACACCCTATCTCAGAAAAAAAAAAAAAAGTAATTTTATCCAGAAAACCAGACCAAAGAACTTATCAGACACGCTAGACCAAAGAAAGGCTAAACCTCCCTCATCTGGCCACCATAAAGTAGTGCATGCCTAGCCCTGGGGTGGCATGGCCCAATTGACCTGACAGTGCATGTCAAGGACCCAGAGGCAGAGAGCTCTCAAATGGCCTGTAGTTCCAGCATGGCTAGGTCTTATGCGGGCCTGAGCCAGCTGTTCTGTACTTCACATCTGGGCTCTACCCTGAGCCTTTCTTTCAACCTGGACTCTCCTGAGGCCTCTGCAGCAGCTGGTGTTGGGTTGTCATCTGGGTTGTGTAGACTGCATTAGCATGGCATCAA
This sequence comes from Acomys russatus, assembly GCF_903995435.1. NCBI lineage: Eukaryota > Metazoa > Chordata > Mammalia > Rodentia > Muridae > Acomys > Acomys russatus. The sequence continues at coordinate 3,731,328 of NC_067148.1, forward strand.
CCTACTTCTGAGACCTTTGAGCTCCGCTATAGCCTCTTTAACTTGTTCACTTGTAAATCACATATATTGGACATGTAAAGGGATGTGTTTGCTATGCGGTGTGTGATATAATAGTTACTGTCAGTAATTATGATTGGAATGAAAGAACCTATTTTTGTCTCTGCCAGATTACTAAAGTGAGATTATCTGACAAATCCTGCCTCAAAAACACTGTCAGTTTACTTCTCTTCAATAAACTTGATTGTTGAAAGATGCAACCCTGTTCATCTATGCTTCTGGCATAATGTACTCAGGACAGGAATTGTTAAGAACCTTCTAATAGGGGGTTGGAGAGATTGCTCAGTTGTTAAGAGCACTGTGTGTTCTTCTAAAGGACCCGGGTTCAATTCCCAGCACTCACATGGCAGCTCACACCTGTCTGTAATTCCAGTTCCAGTGGATCTGACATCCTTACACCAAGGCACATAAAAATTAAATAACTTTTAAAGAAAAGGACCTTCTAATAGAGGGGCTGGCTCAATGCTTAAGAGTTCCAGCTTCTGGAGAGTAGGCAAGAGGGTTGGGGAAACAGGGAGGGAAGGGGGGAAGGGGGAGGGCCTATGACCAGGGTATGAAGTGAATAATTAATTTTTTAAAATGTAAAGATTAGCCGGGCGTGGTGGCACACGCCTTTAATCCCAGCACTCGGGAGGCAGAGGCAGGCAGATCACTGTGAGTTCGAGGCCAGCCTGGTCTACAAAGTGAGTCCAGGATGGCCAAGGCTACACAGAGAAACCCTGTCTCGAAAAACCAAATAATAATAATAATAATAATAAAATGTAAAGATTAAAAAAATGAGTACCTACTGTTCTTTTTTTTTAAGATTTTTTTATTATTTATACAATATCCTGCCTGTATATGAGCCAGCAGGCCAGAAGAGGGCACCAGATCTCATTGTAGATGCTTGTGAGCCACTATGTGGTTGCTGGGAATTGAACTTAGGACCTTTGGAAGAACAGCCAGTGCTCTTAACCTCTGAGCCATCTTTCCAGGCCTGTACCTACTGTTCTTGCAGAGGACCTGGGTTTGATTCCTAGCACTGACATGGCAACTCACCACTGTCTGTAACTCCAGATCTAGGGCATCTCTCACCTTCTTCTGATTTCCGTTAGTACCAGGCACCCATGCAGATAAAACACTAGTGCACATAAAAATAAAATACGGAGAAGAAAGTTAGTTAGTCAGTCAGCCAGCCAGCCAGTCAGTTCTAATGGAGGCTAGAGAGATGGCTTGGCGTTAAGCTCGTGTGCTTTCTCCCTTGCTAGATGGTACAGTGGAATGCGGACAGTGGAAGGAAAAGCGTTAGGATAGGGATGGCTAAAGGACTTGAGGAATTGCAGACCTTCGAGCATGGCCCTCGATTTTCTCTAGGTTCCTGACCTGTTCTAGCTGGTGGTGGCAAACACCTTTAATCCCGCACTTGGATCTCTGTGAGTTCGAGGCCAGCCTGATCTACAAAGAGAAAACAGGATAGCTGAGGCTACCCAGAGAAACTCTGTCTCGAAAAACCAAAAAGATAAAAGAAAAAAGTAGCCCATTTTGTCTGGGAGCTTGAGCATGTTTTCAGCTTGGCAGGAAAGGGCCCCATCTCTGCCTGGGGCCATCCCACTGTGGCTGTGGGCCATCAAATGGCAGCAGGCTGCGGTCCCAAGGATGGATTCCATAAGCACCCAGGTTCTCTGTTCTTGGCTGGGGAGCTTGGAGGCTGTTATAGTCTTCAGGCAGCTGCCACCAGCTGGAAAGGGGACTCTTTCCACTATCAATTGATTAGACAGAGCAAGATAACAATATTCATACAGGTACAAAATGTGTCACATTTCATATTTTCATTCCAGTGAGTGGGTGGCACAGATGAAGATTACAAAACTTTTTAAAAGGATTATTATTATTATTATTATTATTATTATTATTATCATTATTATCATTATCATTATTATTATCATTATTATTATATACAGTGTTTTGACTGCATGTACACCTACACGCCAGAAGAGGGCATCAGATCACGTTACAGATGGTTGTGACCCACCATGTGGTTGCTGGAAATTGAACTCAGGACCTCTGGAAGAACAGTCAGTGCTCTTAACCTCTGAGCCATCTCTCCAGACCAAGAATACAAAGCTTAAGAAGGCTTTCTGGCCACGGGCTGAGGGTTGTGCCAGGGGAAATGGGACCACTTCCATGTTATGGAAACTCAATGCCTGTTGATCTCTTCTCGTGCTTGGCCCTTGTGCAGATTAGTTACATCGAGTCCTTCGGGCACGGTGGAGCCCATGCTTTCCTGGCCACTGAGTGAAACATCATTCTCAGATACAATTCCTCTAGGACCTGCCTCAGCCCAGCCCAGCCCACAGCTTCCTTTAGCAGCTTGAATGTTCATGTAAACAGCTGGCTGCAAACGAATTTTGTCCTTTCTTCATTTTGAAGCCAGATTGTGGGCACCTACTGACTCAAAGAATAAACACATGTCTTCCTGAGTCCAGTTCAAATGTATCAAACCTACAGGGAATAAAGTGTTCTCAAGCAAAGCTAATGGTTTCAGCAAACACGCCGTGCTGCAGAACAAGATTTCCCACCACAAAGGTCAGCTGACAGAGCAAGAGCAGTGGGCCGTGCAGACTGTCAGGGAGGAAATCAAGAACATCAACTGCCACTTTGTTTCAGATAAGGACAGCAGGAACCTCGGGTGTTTAGGGTGACTGCCCCTAAGTGCAGGTAGAGCCCGAGGAGGTTTCTAGAACCCGGAAGTAGTTATAGAGTCTGGTTATGGAGTCTTTCCTGATTCAGGAGGGCTGAGGCAGCCTCCTGGAGTTCCCTATCCTGATGATGTGGGTGGGAGGATGGTTCCTGCGCGCCCAGAAACAGCACTGATTTTCTGAAGTGCGCTGCACCGCCCCAGCCCCAGCCCAGACCTCTGCCATGCAGGGGCCTCAGAAGACACTTTGATAGCAGGGACAGCCAGTACCATTCCAGAGTCCATTACACGTGACCAGTGTCCATCCATCAGCCCTTTGGGTTGCCTAACCTCAGAAGATCAGAAGAGGCAATAAATCTGTTTGTCCTTGCCCCTCCCCCATCTTTCTCCTCATAGCTCATAGAAAGCGAGTCTCAGAATTGTTTCTGCCACTCAGGAAGCTTAAGTCTGATAGTCAGAGTAGATACTATTTGAATTAATGTACCCTTTTGTTAGCCAGGCATGGTGGTACACGCTTTTAATCCCAGCACTTGGGAGGCAAAGGCAAGTGGATCTCTGTGAGTTGGAGACCAGCCTAGTCTACTAAGCAAGTCCAGCACTGCCAAGGCTACACAGAGAAACTGTCTTAAAAACAACAACAACAACAAAAACAAAAACAAAAACAAAACAAAACAAAAAAAACAGTGTATTGCGGCTGGAGAAATGGTTCAGTGGTTAAGGGCACTGCCCCTGCTCTTCCAGAGGTCCTGAGTTCAATTCCCAGCAACCATATGGTAGCTCACAACCATCTATAATGTTATCTGATACCCTTTTCTGCAGATAAAGCACTCGTATACAGTAAGTACAATAAATACAACTTTAAAAAAAAAAAACAACACTGTGGCCTTTTGTTGTTGGGAAGTAAAACATGTTTGCACCTTTGAGTTTGTGGGTGGAGATCTGTAGTCACACCTGTGTAGTAGTTAGCTTTCCCTGCACTAGCCCGGCTGTCCGTTGCTCATAAGAGGTCTCCCCACAAGACAGGAGGCCCTCTAGCATAGCGGCTCTGTTTTCACGTTAGGCCAGAGCATCCAGCCTTTCAGCTCTGACTCCGTTTGGAATGGAATTTCCCCAGGTCTCCTTTTTCACACTAAGTGATGAAAAACGTGTGGTCAATACCTGTTTGTCTTAGTCACTGTTCTGCCGCTGTGAAGAGACACCATGACCAAGGCAGCTCTTACAAAGAAAAACATTTCATTGAGGCTGGCTTACAGTTTCAGATGTTTAGTCTGTTGTCACCATGGCTGGGAACATGGTGGCTGCCATACAGGCACTGGAGCAGTAGCTGAGAGCTACTTCCTAATCCAGAAGAGGAGAGAAAGGGAGGAGGAGAAGAAAAGGGGGAGAGACTGGGCATGGCATGGGCCCACCCCCAGTGACACACTTTCTCCAACAAGGGCACACCTCATAATGTTTGCAACCCTTTCAAACAGTTCCACTCCACGGTGACCAAGCATTCATGGATATGGACCTATGGAGTCCACTCTTTCAAACCTGCACACTATCATGGCCAAGGCCATACTTACACATCTGCCTTGGAACACAGTCCATAGAGGGACTTCCTATTGGAAACACAGACATGCTGTAGCTGAGCGCATTGTACATGCAGTGACTTTAACACCTGTGAGTTCGGAAAACAGACAGAATACTAAAACAAATTGCATCCAGGAACTCAAAACCAGTAAAATTAGAGATAGTCTGTATTAATATTTCGGTGTATGCCTCTACTATTTAATTCTATAACATGATCTTTTGGAATTTGTTATCTTAAGAAACCCATGGTACAGAAAGGCTCATGAGGTCTCACTGCTCCCTGAGTGACATTTGACTCAAGGGTTGGCTTGGCATAGAAGTTACCACTTTCTTCCATGGCACAGCCACCAATAAGTCACACTACTACTGCGTACAATTTTATATTGGTTTCTTCTGTCAGCTGTAGTAAATGACTCTTACCCACGCTCATGCAAGCAACCCCGATGAAACTCAGTGGGTCACATATACTAACAACATGCAAATAGAAGTGATTGTTGGGAGAAAAGGGGGGTTTCAATACAAGAAGGAAGAGAAATGGGAGAAAACAATAGGGGTGGAAATGACTAAAATTCACTGTGTACATGTATAAAGTTGTTGAACAAAAATTAAGAAATCTCTGCTATGCGGTGCTTTGTATGTGTGTGTTTGCTTTCTGCTAACAAGAAGGATGCGTGTAACTGAGAATTTCAGTGATCAAATATATCCTGTAACTAAACAGTATGATGTTTGTAAAAAAAAATTAGTTTCAGATACTTATTTTTAAAAACCTTTCTATGTCCGGGTATGGTGGCACAAGCCTTTAATCCCGGCACTCGAGAGGCAGAGGCAGGTGGATTCCTGTGAGTTCAAGGCCAGCCTGGCCTACAAAGTGAGTCCAGGACAGCCAAGGATACACACAGAGAAACCCTATCTCGAAAAACAAAACAAAACAAAATAAAAACAAAACAAACAAACAAACAAAAGCCTTTTTGCCAAGCGTTGGTGGCACATGCCTTTAATCCCAGCACTTGGGAAGCAGAGGCTGGTTGATCTCTGAGTTCGGTTACACAGAGAAATCCTGTCTTGGAAAACAAACAAACAAACAGACAAACTTTCTTCTCTTCTCCTTCTCCTTCTTCTCCTTCTTCTTCTTCTTCTGGTAGGTGAGTAGAATGGAAAATGATCGCTATTGAATTTAAATCTTGCCTCCTCTATGTTCCTTTAGGCAGCATCGCCAGCTTCTATGTTCCCAGATATCTCTCAATGTAATCCATTATGCTAATGAAAGTGCTGTATTATCCCAGCACTCGGGTCAGGCAGCAGAGACAGAGAGCTGTATGAATTTGAGGCTAGCCTGCACTCCTAGCGAGTTCTAGGCCAACCAGGGTTACATCATGCGAACCAGCCTCACTCTAGCTACGTATCTCTCTCTATAATTTCTGTTGTGTATTTTAAGGAGTAAGAGCAGGGTTGTAGTTCTATTTCATTCAAATTCCAGCCTTGCTATTTGCTATGTGAACTTGGACAAATTATTTAGGTTCTGTGAACTCTTGCCCTCTGTTGTAAAACTATTTCAGAGTTTTCTATTAAAAGCCAAACAGGACACTTCCAAGCACAGTGATCATGAACACTCAATGCCCAGTTTTCACTTGTTATTTAAACCGCCTTATGAATTAGACCCCGTGTCCTCTCTGACAGGTAAAGGGAGGCCCAGAGACGGGGATGTGGGTTCTGATACCTCTGGAGTTTTCTTAGGGTCCAGAGTGAATTCTTAGACCTTTGTCCCACTAACTGCCTGGACAGGAAGTAGAGAAGAGAGACAGCTGTGTATTTTTCTTTCTTTTTAGTATAGAATTCTTTTCAAGGAGCCTTTCTTTTCTCGTCTAGAAAAATAAACAAGAGAAATTCTTGCTTCATTAGTGATCTTTACCCCTGCTGAGGGCTCCAAACTAGGCTGTTGGGAGGATCTTGTCCCTGCAGAGCCTGGTCCAAGAAAGCCAATGAGCACCGTTGCTCTACTGAGCGCCCCAGCCAATAATTGTTGATATTGAAATAGATTTGTAATACATTAAAAATAGAAGTCAAGTCACACTTTTGAAAAAAATCAAAACCACCTGTAAGGTCAATAAAATTGGGACTAGAAGACTCTCTGAATAAAAGATGAACTGGCTCTAAACAAGAATATTTCATCCCAGGTGATCCACACTGCAACATTAATGTTGTTTCTTAACTATTTGCCCATGTCTCCCACGTGCAAAAAAAAAAAATGTGTTTAAAAAAATGTGCTTTAAAAATAAGAAATGCCATTCAATTAATTATTTTACTTCCAGACTCTACACTTGTTCTTACTGACCAGAAGTCTTTGACTTGGGAAAATATTCCATTTCTCTTGCCTTTCCCCAAATGTCCTAAAAGACCAGTATCAGGATGGCAAACATTTCCTGAGTCCTAAAAGAGTTCTTCTTGGCTTGGAAGAGCTGGCTGCAGCACGTGCTGACAGGGACCCTGCGGAGGATGCCTCAGAATGACGTTTTCAAACATTCTACGCGTACCTTCTTCGATGTACACACTGTAGCCATGTCATAGACATCATGGAATCCTACAGAGCTTCGTGTCATGTTCCTTTCACACGAGCGCTGAAGATACACGACCCTCAGCTTTCAAAGAACTTTATGGTGCTCCCTGAACTTATCCCAGGGGCTTCTTAGAATGTACTTCCAAAATAGAAAGAGCAGAGGTCACTATACTAGCTTGAGAAAAAGTGTTATTCTTCTGTGAGGAAAAGAGGAGGCAGGGGGACAGGTCCACACTCTTAAATTATAACATTTCTCTCATTTCCTCAAAGATTCCCTTAATAGTATCTAAACACATCATGCAAGAAAACTCTAATTCCATTCATCTAATGGAATTAGTCTCTGATCCACCAATAAGAATTTGAAGCTATGAAGTGAACTTTTAAAATAATTAATCATAGCTGGGCATGGTGGCACACACCTTTAATCCCAGAACTCGGGAGGCAGAGGCAGGTGGATCTCTGTGAGTTCGAGGCCAGCCTGGTCTACAAAGTGAGACCAGGACAACCAGGAATGTTACATGGAGAAACCCTGTCTCAAAAAAACAATCATCACCATCATCATCATCTAATCATAGAAATAGGCAGTACCTGCTCAGAAGAATTTTCTGTATTAAAGCCCAGACCCCTTCCATGGGAAAAATACTCTTTGTGGAACGTTCTGCTGATGTTGAAGGTAGGACTGCCTCTGTCCTCAGTTTTTGAAGGCTCTGTGGGGATGAAGTAGAAGTATAACGTACTCAGAGTGGCAGGCAATACCTTTGCTCCAGGTGCTGATAGGCGCTCATTGGCTAAGAATGCATGTTGGAGGACGGTTCGAGTTGTTTGGATCATACAGGCTGTGTTTAGAGTCACTTGGAACATGTCAGAAACATGTCCCATTTAATTCCATTACATGTGGCAATTCCTCCCTTCTCCCTTCTCCCTTCTTTCTGTGAGCACCAATTCCATGGGCCAGGATCTGTAAAAGATAAAGAGAAAAAGCAAAACCAAAGTAGCTTCAGTGTCCTCACATAGTGAGTCCCCGTGAGCCTAACAGCATGTTAGGGCTGCCCCTGGGCACTCCTCCTGAAGTCTGACTTAGCTCAGTTTTTACAAATGGGACCCAAGGAGAGTCACTGCTGTGGAGAAAAAGGTTATCAGGATAGCAGACAGATTTCCTATGCCTTCTATTGAGAAAAAGCTCAACTTGTTTTTTTTTTTTTCAGCATTTGGAAAACTGAAAATTGAATTTTGAGCTTTGGAAATGGCAGCCCTAGCTTTGAGTGCACTTGGTGCCATGTGCTATTGGCCAAATAGGCTCATGTAAAGTGAAGCAAGCACCTTGAGAGTGGAGGGGTTTAGAGGTGGTTCTGTGGGGCAGTGATAATCAGCGTCCTGCTTTCTTCCCCCACTATGCTCTCCTTTATTGCCAACCTGTTGCCAAGCTTTGCTTTACAAAGTTGAGTTAAAAGGGCGGAGGAGGTGTTCTGCAGTGTGTCCTCCAGCAAGGCTTGTTCATTTTATTCTGTAACTCCAGATCATTTCATCTTCATTGGCGGCTCTGTGACAGGGAGCTGCGGCCCTCTGGCTTTCTACGTTGATACGGCACTGGCTTCAACACAGCTGTCATATGTTATGTAGCAGTGATAGCTTGTTTTGGCGAATGAGACTTCTCCACGGTACAGAAGAAGGGAGTGGCCGGCCAGCTCTATCTACTGTTGTTGGTCTTGTTTCAGATCTGCCCTGTGAAGGTTATACACGTGAGAGGAAGTCCCAGACCTAGAGACTGTGGCCATCACACATCAGATTTGCTGGAGTCAAACTCACTTAGCACCCTGATGCTCTGATGTTACTGCATCGCCTGCGAGGACTCACTTTTCGAGCGTGTCCACTGGTATTGCACAAATCCTTACCTTTCTCGGTCACCATTGAGACTGGATCCTGCAGACAAGGGGGTGGCATGGAGCTAGAGCTCCTCTAGGCGGGCCTCCGCAGAGCTGAGTGACAGCAGCAGATTCAAATGGCCAGGGGGAGCAAGCCCAGCCGGCCCTGTTCCATGCGGTGCAGGGAGAATGAGCACGGCTGTGAAATCTTGAACTGCAGCTCTCGGCCATGTGACAGAGGTCTGAAGTGACTAGCAGGAGCGACAGGCTGCTCAATTAGAAGGGAGGCAGCTCTAGCGGGAAGAGCATCGCATGCCTTTGAATTACGAATCAGACACAATGTCGAAAGCCATGGCCCAAATTAAAAGAAGGCCCAGGCACAAGGAATGGGTAGAGGCAAGTCCTCTGATTCTCCGAGAAGGACAGTCCTACACTGTCTCACAGATGAAGTGGCAAGGTGCTCTGAAATGGCATAACCAAACCAATTCTAGTATTGTGCCAAATACTATGGAATATCCTTGCCTTCTAATGAACATCCGTACATGTCCTAGATTCCAGAGTTGTATAATACATGAATTACCCATTGCTATATAAAATAAATCATCCTAGCTCAGAACAACAAACATCCCATAGTTTTTGAGTATCAGTAATTAAGTAGTTTGTCCTGATGGTTCTCTCTGGAGGTCTCTCAGAAGGCCAGTCCTGGGGGCAGAGTCAGAGGTAGTGAAGGTTTTCAACATTTTTTACTCAGTTCTTGAGCTAGCTTATTTAAGCGGCTGCCGGCAGGAGGCTTTGGATCCTCACCCTGTGGTCTGTTCCACGTGGTGCCTGAGCAGGCTCATGAAGCAGTATCTGCCTTGGAGAGCAAGTGACCCCGTGGCAAGGCACAAGCTGCAGTGCCCCTCCATGGTATTCTTAAAGACACACCCTTTGTCCACCAATCCCATGCATTGGGCGCCAAGACTGGGTCAAATGTGGGTGGCATCAGCTGTGTCTGTTGAAAGAACTCTTGCAGACTGTGTGGACGTTGTTTACAGCCCTCCCTCATGTGCGCTATCTACCCAGGGTGTCAAGAAATGCAGTAGAGCCAAGGCTGGCTATATGATCTGAGAAACCCATTGCAAAATAAAAATGTAAAACTCCTCGGTAGGCAGTGTTAGCCATTTCAAGATAGTGACAGATCATAAAATCACTGTGCCAGGGCCAGGCACAGTGACTAAGAGGTGGGCTTTGAATCCCAGGCCCACTGTGTAATAACTGGTAATTCTCGGGAAAGATAATTTTATACTCTGAACCTTAACTTCTGCTTCTCTAAAATGGACATGATTATATAAGTTTTCTATCAGTTGGGGTGCTTCTCTTTAGGACACTAAATGAGGTCATTCCTTTGTGTGGCTCACTGTGGGCACTTGGTGACACCGATATTGTATCGATCTCCTGTCAGAGATCTCTGTCACCAGTGAAGAGCCTGACTGAGCACGTGACCAAAGTTGGTTACTTAGCTACTGATCACAACCTTGAAGCAGGACTAGCATCTCCCAGGCTCAGCAGGACCAGGATTGCTGTCCATCCAGCACGGAGCATTTGGTACAAGTGTAAAGAATGGCTAAAAAGACGTGTTTCCGAAATGGCATGTTCCAAGGCACTCTAACAGGGAGGATGAGGGGCTCTATTTTAGGAAAATCCATATTAAAGTTTCATTAGTTGTTTTAAGGAGGGGTGTTGAGAAATTGTCACCACTAACCGGTTTCTATTAATAACTTGGTGGGTAAATATTAAACAGAAACCTTCTCATAGCATTATTCTCTTTAGCAAAAACCAAACCAAACCAAACCAAACAAACCCCCCCCAAACAAAAAAAAGCTAAAAATATTTCTTCATGAAGTCTTCATTTTAATAATAGTAAAATAATTTTATAAAACAGTATAATGCCAAACTGACTTTTCTTCTTTAAAGGATTTAAAAAATATTTTTAATTTATGTATTTTTATGTACATTTAGTGTTTGGTGCACATGATATCTGTGTGAGAGAGTCAGATCCACTGGAACTTGAGTTACAGACAGTTTTGAGCTGCCATGGAGGAGCTGGGACTTGAACCTGGGTCCTCTGAAAGAGCAGCCAATGCTCCTAACCACTAAGCCATCTCTCCAGTCTCCCCTGTAAAAGATTTTATGTGTGTTAGTGTATGTATGTGCACCCAAGGAGTCCAGAACAGGGTGTTGAACCCCTTGGACCGGAAGTTAGAGGCAACTGTGAGCCTCCATGTAAGTGCTGGGATTGCAACCCCAGCCCAAAGAGTATCACCAGAGCCATCTCTCCAGAGTCCCCCTCCCTCTCTGCCCCCCTTCCCCTCATCTCCCCATCTCCCCATCCCTCCCTCCTCCTTAACCCCTTCAGCGCCCACCTCCCTGCTCCCCTGTTCTCCTCTTCTATCTTCTTTCTTATGCAGCTGAGTGGGGCCCTCCGAGGCAAACAGCAAACCAACTGAGGACGTGCAAGGTCCCAGCTGCTTCTCTGCTGTGCAGTGGCTGGTGCTTCCAGACACCCCAGACCAGAGGTTCTAATTTGTGCAGAGTAAGAGGTCTTGGTGCATTCCTCTAGATGGACAGCACAGCAGCAGGTACCAGGAGGACAGAGCTATGCTCTTTTCACAAACAAATCGAGGCACAGGGACAGCCAGGTGAGAGTGCCATCCAACCGGTTCTCCTTATCTCTACACCGGGCTCCCTTCTGAGAGATGAACCTTCCGTTTCTCAGGGAACTTTCTTATTTATTCCCAGCCCAAAATTAGTTCCTTAATTTGAAACTGCTATAAACAAACATTACAGATGAAATCCCTTGGGCTCTCTTTTCCCACACCCCATCCCCACAAGCAGTTTCCCCTTGCTGTTTGATTTGTGATCAACTCTTTCCCTTCGTGTACAACACAGGAATGGTGTTTCTTAAATCCCTTCACAAGCTTGTTGAAAGAGATTTCCATCTCATTTTGACAGGAGAGATTAAAATTCATATGAAAGTCAATCAATTCCGTATTAAGTTAGAAACAAACTTCAGTGACATCAAAGTATGGACTGCAGCTCTGCACAGGTTTCTAAGTCAGCCTGCAGAAGCTGTCATTTGTTCCTCGCCCTTCCTAGCCCATCAGAGCACAGGGAGCCCCCGCTGTAGCCAACCAGAAGCCATGCCTTCTTTTTCTTCTTACAAGTCCCTGCCACACCTCTCTCCTTCCCTGTCTTCTTCTTCTTCTTCTTCTTCTTCTTCTTCTTCTTCTTCTTCTTCTTCTTCTTCTCCTCCTCCTCCTCCTCCTCCTCCTCCTCCTCCTCCTCCTCCTCCTCCTTCTTCTTCTTTTGGTTTTTTGAGACAGGATTTCTCTGTGTAGCCTTGGTCCTAGACTCGTTTCGTAGACCAGGCTGGCCTCGAACTCACAGAGATCTGCCTCCTGAGTGCTGGGATTAAAGGCGTGTGTCACCACGCCCCGGCTCCTTGTCTTTCTTCAGTTCACCCCTTTCCATATCACTCCCTTTGCACATCAACAGAGCCTCCCATAGTCTTGACTCCCTTCTCCCGACTCCTTCCAACTTTGTCTTCCTAGAAGGAAATCTGCATGTCTCTTGCTTGGTTGCCTGGCTTTTCCGCGGCTCTGCTGGATGCAGCTTCCCCTTTCCAGGTCTTCTGGCTTTTTCCTTAGGCTGAGCCAATGGGAGGCCTAGGAGAGTGCATGTTGGAGAAAGGCTGGGTGTTTTACTCCCTCTTTTCTTTACTTCCATTTTCTGGTACCCAGCAGCTGCCTTCCTCACTCTGACTGCTCTCAAACAGCATCCTTCTTATCGCAGCATCTGCCAAGACTTCCTGCACTGTGTTTCCGCTGTTTCGGCTCTATTAACATCATCTCTGGAGGTGTGGTGGCACAGGTACTTGGGAAACCGAGGCAGGAGGATTACCATGTACTTTTAGTCTAGACTGGGCTTTATAATAACTACAAAGCCAGCCAGTCAAGGATGCATAGAAAGGCCCTGCCTCAACCAAAACAACCAATGGTTGGGAGAAGTGACTGAGCAGTTAAGAGCTCTTGTTCCTCTTCCGGAGGGCCTGGGTTCAGTTCTCAGCACCCACATGAGGCAGATCACAGCTGCCTGTAAACCCCACTTACAGGGGATCTGACACTTTCTTCTGGCCTCCCTAGGTACTGCACACACATATGCACTCAGGTATACACACACACACACACACACACACACACACATAGTAATAAACAAAAACAACAAAACCTAACAACAACAGCAACAAACCTAACCAACAACCAAACACACATAGACAGAGGACACTCACCATCTTAGCACCAGCCCTGGGGAGTGTCTGGCTTCTGATTGTGTCACGCCACCTTGTTGCTTAAGTTCTGGTCCCTCATCATACATATGACAAGTTCTGGTATTGCCTCTGAAACACCCATAGGATATCTTTTTCCTAAGTGGATCCTGAACAAAATATAGTTTCCAGATTATAACAATGATCAGAATAAATAATACCTCAGGTTAGAGGCTTCAGGGGGTGGAATGTTGTTTCGCACTGCTTTATTCTATGTTTATTTTGATTTTCATACTGTGTGGTAAATCATTCGAAAACAACCGATCAAACTTAATGTTATTGGCCAGTCCTGTGTGTTACGAAGAAGCCGTGTATTACAGAGCACTGCCCCTGTCACCTGGAGCATCTGTTGTCTGATCCGCCCATCCTGAAGAGAAGCATCTCTGCCCTGGTCTCACTCTTGTGCGCCTTCCAAATAACTACAGACACATAGTGGCTTCCAGTCTCCTTCCCATCAGTGCACAAGTCACATCCAAACTCTAGTTATGTTGTCACAGCTTTAGCATTCTTGACTCGTCCTTCCTGGCAACACATCCTTGTTTAGGAATCTGACAGCTGCTTGCTACAGCAGTGATTTTTAACAATTTGTGCTCAATCCTTTAGAGATAAGATGAGGACTGGCCAGAAACCTCATCAGAGGAATAGGCACATAAACCATGATTCTGAGCGAGCACGTGAGCGAGCACGTGTGCTCCTGTGTTCAAATGCACTGGGTACACACACACACACACACACACACACACACACACACACACACACACACACACCTGTCTTAGCAGGCTTGCCTGCCTTAGACTAAGAATTCCACGTGTACTCACTTGGTCTGTGGCCGGTCATATGTAATGTTTTCTGCTCATATTTAGGATGTCCAGGTGATGTCTATGCATGTAGCTTTATCAATAACTTTCTTCCCATTCACGACCTTTTAAGTGATAAATCTAACTTCAAAATGCAAAACCTGGCACTATTTGTTTTTCGGCCACTTTGAACTCATCCTACGACAGTCTTAGGTCTTGCTTGTGTTAAAGGATTTTGCTTCACTGTGATGCTCAAAGCTTCGGCACAGGAAGCAGCTGTTTCCTTTGGGATATTCTTCTTTCTTATTGGCGCCATGTGGGACCAGGGCAGAGATTTATGGGGTGTTGGTGTCACATGGATGTGTGTGCTACTTTCCTGTGGTGAAGGGCCTGTGGCCTCAGGTTTCCACTCTGAGACTTATTTGGGTCCGAGCATAACATGGTTACCATCATGAGTCACAGCCACACTACCTACTCACCCCTAGCTAGAGCATGTGGACCCAGGGTGACTAATGGTACTCATTCATTTGGCCTCTGCCATGGCTTGTCAGGAACTGGACTTGAGTGCATTATTCTGAGACGTGCTCACCTGTGAAGTAAGTACTGGAAAGATGAAATATAATTGATCCCGAGCCTCTGTGAGCTTTCAATCCCATGTAAGCAAGAAGTATTTAGTGACCCAATAAATCTTTTTGTGCTCGAAAGTCCATAGATTAAAAGTGCTTATGGATTGACTTGAGCAAGAGGACTAGGAAAATCTATGTACTGGCTCCGAAGTGAGGGTTTTCTCCTATTATGCTATTATGGATGTTAATAGGACATTAACGACAAACTCATTGGATCGGCTGAGCATAATGAGAATTTTCTAACGTCAAGGTATGAGAACGTATATCAGAAGTGTAAGAGGTATCAAATCAATTCAAAGATTTTTTTTTTAAATAAAAAAAAAAAAACCAGGTTATATTCTAAGCATTCTTGCTATTTGTTGTATGTTAAAATGATATTACACAAAGAAATTCTTGAGGCCTTCTAACAAAATATACTCTTTCTGATCAAGTGATGTAGATGTGATAAAAGCTGTGTAGGAACCCTGGGGGAGACACTGAAGAAACATGGCTTTCACTTATTCATTCACCCATGCAAGCAGCCAGCATTTTTACTTACTGTTTCAGTCAGGTTTGCTGTGCTGTGATGAAACACACAACCAAAAGCAACCTGGGGAGGAAAGGGTTGATTTTGTTTACACTATCAGGCAACAGCCCATCACTGAGGGAAGTCTGAGCAGAAACTTGGAGGCAGGAGCTGATACAGAGGCCATGGAGGGGTGCGGTGCAACTGGCTTGCTCCCTATGGCTTGCTCAGCCTGGAGTGTCAGGCCAGGAGTGGCGGCACCCACGACAGGCTGGGCCCTCCCACAAAAATCACTAATTAAGAAAATGCCCTTTGGGCTTGCAACAGCCAGATCTGTGTTTGTTTATTTGTTTGTTTGTTTGTTTTTTCGAGACAGGGATTCTCTGTATAGCCCTGTCCATCCTGAAATTTATTCTGTAGACCAGACTGGCCTCTGCCTCGCTAGTGCAGTGCTGGGCTTAAAGGTGTGTGCTACCACCTCCCAACAGAGCCCAATCTTTTTTTTTTTCCTTTTTAAAATTAATTCATTCATATTACATCTCAATAGTTATCCCATCCCTTGTACCTTCCCATTCTTCCCCCCCTCCTGCTTTCCCCCTACTCCCCTCCCCTATAACTGTGACTGAGGGGGACCTCCTCCCCCTGTATAGGCTCATGGAGTATCAAGTCTCTTCTTGGTAGCCTGCTATCCTTCCTCTGAGTGCCACCAGGCCTCCCCCTCAAGGGGACATGGTCAAATATGGGGCACCAGAGCACGTGTGAAAGTCAGTCCCCACTCTCCACTCAATTGTGTCGAGTGTCCTGTCCGTTGACTAGATCTGGGTCAGGGTTCAATGTTTACTGTACATATAGTCCTTGGCTGGTGCCATAGTTTGAGCAGGACCCCTGGCCCAGAAACACCCATCATAATATTCTTCTTGTAGGTTTCTAGGACCCTCTGGGTCCTTCTATTTCCCCATTCTCCCATGCTTCTCTCACCTAAAGTTCCAATAGGATGTCCTCCACTCTGTCCCACTTTCCTGATAAGTGAAGACTTTCATGGGACATGCCCCTTGGGCTAGTGTCCAGATATGAGTATATACCATGTGAGTCTTTCTGCTTCTGGGTTAACTCTTTCAGTATGATCATTTCTAGTTCAATCCATTTGTCCACAAATTTTGGAAATTTCTAGTTTTTAATAGCTGAGTAGTATTCCATAGTGTAAATGTGCCACAATTTCTTTATCCAATCTACAGAGCCCAATCTTAAAGAGACATTTTCTTTGCTGAGGTTACCTTCTCACAGATGACTGTAGCTTGTGTCAGATTGGCATAAATCTATCCAGGACACCTATTATACTGCAAGAATTATGTTAAACATAGGAATTAGGAGATGAAAAACATGGTTCTGCCCTAGATTGTTGAGGTATACTAAAGTTGATAAATGATTGCGTAATATCTTAAAATATATATTTGTATTAGTTCTTTGAGAATTTCATAAATTTGTTTTGATTATATTTCCTCCTCCCCAGCTATTTTCATATACACTGCTCTTCCCTTCTGCCCTCAACTTTGTGTCCTTTTAATTTTTAGATCTGTCAAGACCTATTTGCGCATCTTATTTTTTTGGGTGTGTATCCTTCCATTTGAGCATGGGTGACATACCAGGGGTTACACTCTTAGAGAACACTGGCTCTCCTATCATCTGCCAGTAGCTCCTCCGCTAGTGTGAGTCAGCTCACCCAATCCCCTCCCCCACAGACAGGGTTTCTCTATGTAACTCTGGCTGCCCTGGACTCACTTTGTAGACCAGACTAGCCTGCCTCTGCCTCCTGAGATTACAGATGTGTGCCACTGCACCCAGCTTCCAATTCCTTTATTTTATTTGTTTGTTTGTTTTTCTTTTCTTTTCTTTAAAAAAATATATATTTATTTTATTATACATGAATAAAACAAACTACATAGGGAGAACCGTGAGACAATCAGGAGTTATATAAGTGTTACATTCATAGTGATTTGGTTATTTGTATTTGTCAAACTAGAAATAAACATCTTTCCTATCTTGTTGGGTCTAAATTTCCAAATGAAATTCAATATGTAACATATCTCATCTCTATTAACTTTAATCCTTCTTGTCTTCAACTCCCCTCAGAGACTTGAGAAGGAATAAAACTTAAATGCCTGAGTGAACCAGTAGTGCAGGTTAGCAGCTTCCAAAATGAAAAAAATGACAGTTTACTGCCTGAACAGTCACCCAACTCTCTCTATAATGTTGGAGCCTCATCTTTGGCTTTCTAGCCCAATATCTCTGCCAGACTTATTCACGAGGCAGGGACTATTGAGGACTTGCTTACCCTGTCTTGGCAGAGTTCTGCTGTCAACTCTGCCTGCATCTAAGCTTGCTCATTTTTAGGCAGAATTCTGTCTATGGCAGAAATAAGGACATTTTGCCCAGTGACTAGTTTGCCACATTTTAAGCCAACTCCATAAGGAGGTTCTTTGATGCTCATCATCTTCTTTGAGGTTGGTTGGGTGTTGTTAAGAGTTAACTTGTCTTGTTGTCAAAGAATCTTTAGAACAATAAAGACGTCTTTAAGTGCCATATTCTGTGTGTCTGTGAGGCGTTTGAAGACCTTATTTAACTATTTTACCTTATATATCTATAGAATTGTGTCTATCTGTTAGACTTAGGATATATATTCTTGTGCTAAATCAGGCTAGTATCTGACATGACCATGATTTGTATCAATATACAAAATTCAATTCCAGTGATTCAGAGACAACTTTCTTTGTGAGTAATATTAAGGTCTTCAGTTAAGGAGTAGGTTCAATCATGTAGCTTTTGTTCTATCCTCCCTCTATATTTCTATATCCCCCTTTCTTTCTTTTCAGCTCCTATCTCTTTGCCTACGGATGTGGCTGTCCTGGACTTGCTTTCTAGACGAGGCTAGCTTCGAACTCACAGAAATCTGCCTGCTTCTGCCTCTGCCACCCAAGTGCTGGGACTACAAGCATGTGCAACCATGCCCTGCTTCCAATTCCTCTTTTTTTCCCAATTTTTAATTTCTAACACTTTAATTTTATGATATGGAGAAGTTTATTATATGATCATGGGGGAAGAAGGAAGCGGGCAGCATCTGAGAGAGAGAGAAAGAGAAAGAGAGAGAGAGAAAGAGAGAGAGACTGAGGCAGAGACAGAGGAAGAGGAAGAGACGAAAGAGGTAAGAGAGGAAGAGATCAATTCCTCTTTTAATGCAAAGGTTTGTATGGTTTGGACTTCCACAGGCCGCGGCTTGCCGTCACAACTCCTGTGTGTGCATATGTGCAGTGGCCCTGCTGTGTCCAGATGACATTGTCTCCCTGTAGTCACCCATTGCCTCTGGCTCCTTTACTATTTCTACCCCCTCTTCCTCAATCATCCCCACAGCTTAGAAGGAGGGGATGAACAGGTAATTTATTGTGGTGTGAAACACGCTGAGGTAGACGCACAGGGTGCTTTTGGAACACAGAAGAAGCACTCCTTTTTTTGTCCGGGGAAGTGGGAGTGTCAGGAAGCAACGCTTTCCAGAATGAAAGAGTTGGCCATCGGACAAGGGAGGGGGAAGCATCCCACGTGGCAGAAACAGCATGAGAAAAGGCAGGGTAGGAAGTCCCCAGGGATCAGAAAGCTGAATAGCTCACAGTGAAATTCCTTACCCGGGACGGACGAGGGTTAAGCTGAAGAAGGGCACACAGCACATGTGTGCACGCCTAGCAACGGACGCCGGCACTTCACAGGAAGATAAGGCAGCAATGGGTGTATAGAGAAGCGAGCTGGGACCTAGAGCAAGTGGGAAACAGAATGGCAGTGGAACACCCAGAGAGCTGAGAGGTTCAGTAGACGACATTGGCTTCAACATTGATGACCAGGTTAATTACGGTGTGGTCCCTCATCATGAGAAGGAGGAGGAGGAGGAGGAGGAGTGAAGGATTCATACTGTGGCTGGGCAAAAACAAGGGTTTCTCTTCCCATGTTTATCTTAAGTACCTGAGTATTTGTAGACAATGTTGAGTTTGGGATAGAAGTGAAGTAAACGCCTGAACCCAGAGAAGCTCAGCTAAGAAAGTCAGCAATTGTGGGTGAAATAGAGGAAATGGAGCCAAGATCAGGCCCTAATGGAGCACTGGCATTTAAAGGATCATGCAGGGTCCCTTAAAGAACAAATGCTAAATGATACTGAGAAAGAGCATCCAGCAGGTAGCAGGGAAGCAGGGAAGCACTGCTATAGGTCAGTGGGGGGAAGTGATGGCTGGACCTGGAGCCGCCTCAAAGACGCTGCGGTAATCGAAAGATCTGTGAGGATGCTGGGACGCTCATGTTAATGTAGTCATAGGCACCACGGGCTGGCAGGAAGGAAGTGAGGACATAAGCAGAGACCAGCAGTCAAGCCTTTATAAACACTTGACTGGAAGGAGAGAAATTCTACAACCTAGGCTCCTTTTTCAGTGAACACAAGAACCTAACTTTAACATTGAGATGTAACAAGAATAAATTAATTAAAAAAAAATCATATCTAAAAATAACCTTAAATCAAATCTCATATATTGAGACAACTAATATGACTACGTATGTTATATGATTCCAGATCATTTATCCCAAAAGTGTAAAGGCTATGGTAATAATTGTTACATTTTCTTGACTACTGAATAATTAAATAGAGAACGTATTAACATAAAAAAAAAAAAAAAAAGCTAACAAGAACCTAACTTTGTTTCTTCAAAATTGTCATGAGATGAATCCCTTTCTCCCAGAGG
The DNA here is from genome assembly GCF_903995435.1 of Acomys russatus. NCBI lineage: Eukaryota > Metazoa > Chordata > Mammalia > Rodentia > Muridae > Acomys > Acomys russatus. The sequence continues at coordinate 3,751,116 of NC_067148.1, forward strand.
ACCACAGCTCAATTTTCCAAATACTTCCACTCACCCAGAAGACTTGTCTTTCTAACTCTGGTTATATTTTAAAAGCAAAGTTTCCCAAAAGATACATTGAATATATATATATATATATATATATATATATATATATATATATATGTACTCTAGGGTTTTGACAGTCGCTGCCACTCACTGAAGCTATGAATACAAAATTCAACTGGACACTCAGCACCTAACCGGGATGGGGTGTGTGTAGTCTTTTGATTTAACAAGCAAGGGGTCATGAATGAGCTACCAAGCAGAAACCCAGTAGTTGCCACCTTCACGGTCACAACCAGCTTAGAGAGCAGCTGCCCCATGAGGCTCGGTGACCTGCTCTTACTCCCTGGGACCCACATAACGGTGAAAGGAAAGAGCTGACTGCATGAAGTTTGTCCTTTTGCTTCCATGTTTGTGCTGTGGCACATGTGTGTACACACACACACACACACACACACACACACACACACACACACACAAGAGTAATATATTAAACAAAAGGAAAAGAAACAGCCTGTCAAGGTTCCATATAAATTAGGTTGGGCTACTGTGACAAAAATAACGAAGACTAGGGACTTTAACAGCTAACACTTACTTCTTGCGGCTTTGGAGTCTGGGAATATTGGCAGATGCAGTGTCTGATAAGGGTGCTGCCCAACTCGTAGGCTTGCTCGCTGTGTCCTCATGTGGCTCAGTTTTCCTCCCTCACGAATGCGTTAATGTCACCATTAGAGTTCCATTTGCATGACTTCATCTAAACCTACTGGCCTCTCAAAGGCCCTAACCCCATCCCACTGGGGTTAGAGTCGTGCGGCACGGAAGCCCGAGGCCCATAGTACTGTATATAGTCCTTGTTTATAAGTGATGAGAGGGCATATGTGCGAAGCACATAACACCCTCCATCTCTATTGTCCTTTCTAAAATCTTGACCCAATTCGCTCTTTTGCTCTGGATTATGTCTGTCAGACTGATCCGAGGGCCCCGGACAGTAACACGTGGTAACTGAAAGCTCACCTTGTGCCACTCCTTTCAAGGCAGCCCCCACAGCTGCTTGTTCACCTTTCTTCTCCTTCCCTCTGCTTGCTACAAGTGAGCACAGGGCTCAGGAAACAGAAAATGCCTCACATGCTGCTAGAAGAGATCTGGAAATGTGTGTGGCACAGAAGCCCGGGCCCTGCATCCTTGCACCCAGGTCTTTAGTGCGCATGACCCAGCATGAGTTCATTAGACTGCCTTCTGATGACAAAGCTCAGGAAAAACTGGAATTCTCCAAGGACGGCATTTTAGAAAAGGCCAATTCAGAAAACAGTGACAAGGACCATGACCAGGATGTATATTTTGTTCCAGTTGGAGACAGCTTTAGCATTTTCCATCGTAAAATGAATGCATGTTACATTATAGTAAAATGTATTAAAATTTAAAGCATTATTTGAATGAAAAAACATTAAATACAGCTTAAAATCCCAAAGTTCAGGGTGTATGCATGTGCATGTCCCTGTGTGTGTGTGTGTGTATGTATGTGTGTCTGTGCGCGCGCGCGCGGGCGTGTGGGTGATATTTAAAAGGCAACCCAAGTGGCTACCGTAATAGGTTACTGACTAGAAAAATGTTGAGTCCAAAAATGTTGAGATTAAAAAGCTTGTGGTCATTCATTTTTGAGTATATGAAACTTGATATTTAAATGCTTTGAGGGAGGAATGTAAGGGCAGCTCTTGAAGACCTCCCCTCCTCCAGCTGAAATCCTGCCCTCCCAAAGTGTGTGTGACTGACCTAAAGTGCTTGGGATAGCATCTACGGGTTTGTGTGCATGGCGAGGGGCGCGGAGAAGCCTGGGAGAAGCAACCTACCCCCTCACTTTGTAGGAACTTGGAGAATAGTGCCAAGGAAAGGAAGGTATATCCAAGGTTCCAAAGATCTGAAGTGTGACCTTTCACCCCTGTGGCCCCAGATGCTAACAGTCGTAGCCATCATCCCAGCCTCTGGACAGGACCAGATTCATACAGTTAGGCCTCCGTAGCAGCAGGTTCTGTCACCTTGTGATTTACACAATGAGGATGAGACATACTTAGGGGAAAAAATTGTTATTTGTTCTGGATATGTGCAGATACTTTCTTTTTGTTATTTGGTAAATAATATAGTATAGTATCCACTTGCGTTACATAGACAATGTATTAAGAATTGTAATTTGTCTGGAGATGAAAAAAATGCGCAGAAGATATGCATTGTGTAAACGCTATGTCACTTTTCCATAAGGGAATTCTGGTCTCTCTGGGGGACCTGGAATTTCTGGACCCTGTCCTCAGGGATTTTGAAAGGTTACTGGGCTTCTTGATGCAGGACAAATGTCGTCTACTTAACTATCATGCCCTGAGGGAAGAGTGACTAGAATGTAAGGAATCCTCAGAGTGGAGGCTGGTAATCTGGAGCGTTATCCCTCCGCCCCCGCCCCCCAACCAAAGTGACAGGGTAGGACGAAGATCATTTGGACACTAAAAAGTGTCTTTCCTGGTTGGCTTCATCTGCATGGTGACCACTGCATTTGGCCGATAAGGACTCATAAAGAAAACTGTAAAGTTTTCCAAATTTACAAAATGGTGGACTTTTACAAGCATAGTGGACCCGGAAGTAGCCCAGGGAGTAGCTAGAGAAGAGCAAGGAGAACACGTAGGGAAATCAAAGCCTTTTGAAGACACCTGCTATTCCGCAGTGGGAAGCGCTTGAGCCGGTGAGCTGCATCAAGAGATGTGAATCTCTGCGGGGCTCGAACTCACGCATGTGGAAGCTGAGCCTGGCAAGAAGGCCCTGGGCGTGTGGGACAGAGTTCTCGGCTCTCTTCCCTTACCTCTGTGGACACGAATGGATTTCTGGAGAATACATTTCTGCTCATGTCTTGTGGAAAAGGTTATGTGTGTACTCAGTGAGAGGCACGTTTTTCTTGGCGAGTCCGGTTTCTGGTCAGTGCTCTGGCCCATACGGTCTAGCCCTTTCATGATGTAACGCATGTTTTCATGTTTTGCTTTGGTGTTACGTTCTTTCGTTTTGGTTTTTCCAGACAGGGTTTCCTGTGTGCCTCTGCCTCCCCAGTGCCGGGATTGAAGGCGTGCACCACCGCGCCCAAGGGTGCTACTTTCTTTAAAGCACTCTCTCCCACACCTGCGCGCCCCAACTTTATTTGAAACTTAAATAATCTATAACTTGCTTTTGGTTTACTTCATTCAGTGGAATTAAAAAAAAAAAAAGATGCTCTGAGGTCTGTCTAAAAATCTTAGGGCTGGGATTATAGGCTGACTCCTTACTTAAAATATAACATGTAGCGAGGCGTGGTGGCGCACTCCTATAACCCCAGTATTCAGGGAGGCAGAGGCAGGCGGATCGCTGTGAGTTCGAGGCCAGCCTAGTCTACAACACGAGTCCAGGACAGCCAAGGCTACACAGAGAAACCCTGTTTCAAAAAGCCAAAGTCACCGCTACCGCCACCGCCATCGCCACCACCTTCATTAAACAATACAGACTGAGTTTCTGGTATGCTCACAGGCTTTGGACAAAGAGTGAACTAAAACAGATACAAATCCCACCCTAAGGATCTCCTTATCCTGAGCAGGGGCCAAGATAGAGAACGCAGCTGGACCAATGAGAGAGCTCGCTGCTAACTCTCAACCAATAAGGAAGCTCGCTTTTAACCCTCTACCAATAAACAGCTTGCTGTTAACCCGCAACCAATGAGCGAGCTTGTTGTTAACCTCTGCTTTGTATTTTTGGGGTAAACTTGGCTGACTTTGTCACTAGTCACTGAACTGGCTGGTATACCGTCTAGGTTTATGATACTTTTGAAACGCACAACGGTCTTTCTCTGTCTGCACGTTTCTACAGTGATACGTCAAATGAATAATGGCATTAGAGACAAATATATTTACTTTTAGGGATTGGAGTTAACACGAAATGCAGCCTCATATGTTGTCTAAGTTGGTCTTTGTTTAGTATAGATAGGCAATATTTTTCACTTAGTCATTGTAGCAGGGAGCCAGACCTTAGCACAACTCACTCCATGATGGAAGTGCCATTCTGACTATAAAACTCAGCCCAGAGCTATCATCACAAAGGCCTACTCTGCCAAAGTCCATACAGTTCTGAGAAAGTCTCAAAATGTATAACATTGCTTTTTAAAGATTTATTTTATTTTTAAAAATGTATTATGTATACAGTGCTCTTCCTGTATGTACCGTCTGCAGCCAGAAGAGGGCACCAGATCTCATCCTTAGATGATTGTGAGCCACCATGTGGTTGCTGGGAATTGAACTCAGGACCTCCGAGCCATCTCTCCAGCTCCTAATCATGCTTTTTAGCTTCCATAGTTCTACTTCTGGCTGTTAACAGAAGTATGTCAACTCAGAACGCGGTTTTGTTTTTGTTTTTTGTTTGTTTGTTTGTTTTTTTGTACTTAAAAGCTCAGCCCGAGAAAGGCGTGGGCTATGCTGGAATCCCGAAAACCCAGCCGACTACTAAAGACTTTCTGTTTGCTTGAACCCAAGTCAGATCGGTCTTCTCTGGTGGGCACCCCTCAGCAGCCATTTGTATTGCTCTTTCCTGCAGGCCTCCTCACATCTCCTCAGCAGTGGTTTGATAAGCTCCCTGGTTACCACTGGAAAAAATGAAGATGGTGACAATCCAGCCATGTTTCAGGTTGACTCACGATTTCACTGCGAGGCTTCGCCATGACATTGCTAACTTGCCACCACCTGAGAGGAAATAAACGAAAATTTTTTAATTAGTTGAAATGACAAAACGCTAAAATTATAAAATGTCAGGTGAATAAGATTCATCAATTTAAATTTTTGGCAAAGGTTTTATGATTTATCTGAAGCCCAGAGTAATCTGGGCCAGACAAATCCATTTCTAGAGGAAAAAAATATATACTTTGTTTTCTATGACCCAATTACATTGCTATATGTGTGTTTTTATAAAGAATAATTGCTTTTTATTTTTAATGATTCCTTTCTTGGAGGAAGAAGTTTTCTAGGGTGTAGGAATGTTATTACTACATTAGACCTGGTGTTTTCAAACCGACAGGTCTAATATGCAGGCCTATTATCCAGTTATGGAGGTCAACGTTTATGAGAGTGTAGTAGACAGTAAGCAACCTAGAGTATACAAGGTATGGCTGTATTGGGCGTGTTTAATTCATTCCCCCCACCTCACCCCCCCTTTTTAAAAAAATCACCAAACGTGTTTGCAGATTCTTCTGTGGAGAAATTTTATGAATCTTTTTGCCTCTCTATGTCCCTTGCTGCCACTTATCTACAGCTTTTAAAATGCATAGCCAAGAGTTGTATGTTTACTGTTCAGTCCCAGAGTCTGGCAATTCCATAGAAAGATTAAAAAAAAAAAAAAAAAAAAAAAAAGAGGCACTACCTAATTAATCAGAGTTTCAAATAATAATGTGAGCAGTAAGCACTTATTTTCCAAGTGCTCTTTAACTATGTCAAGTTTTTCTTTTGCATGAAAATACTTAGGAACCACTAATTTAGTGCTTCCGGTCTGTGGAAGACTAGGAAAATAACACAATAATTTCAGGAGAAAAAAAAAAGGTCTTATAGATGAAAAGCCCTCTGAGGCGCAGGAGACAAGGCAGGATGGAAGAGGCTGAACTCAGAAGACAGAGACTGGAGCCACAGTGAGTGCTCTGCTGTAACTCTGCAATGTGAGCAACAGAGTTAGCTTTTCCTGCCGCGGTTTCGCCATCTGTAAATTATAGTAAAGATGATAGTTCTCTCGTGTGAAGGTTTCCTGAGACAGCGTGCAGGTGCAGGTCAGGGTATTTTCTGTAAGTTGGCTCTTTTTTTTTTTTAAGAGTGGGAAATTGTGCTGGTATGTCAACTTGACACACAAAGTAGAGTCTTCTGAAAGAAGGGACGCTCACTTGAGAAAATCCAGCCTCCATGAGAGAGATCCAGCTGTAAGACATTTTCTCAATTAATGATCAATGAGGAAGAGCCCAGCCCATTGTGGGTGGAGCCATGCTAGACCGGTGGTCCTGGGTGCTATAAGAAAGCAGGCTGAAGGGCGGGGCCTCCCCTTTCCTGAGAAGGGGGGGGGAATGAGGAGGGAGAAGCATGAGGGTGGGACTGGGAGGAGAGGAGGGAGGAGTCTTCGATCAGGCTGTAAAATGATTAAATAAATAAATGGGGGCGGGGGAAGCAGGCTGAGCAAGCCATGGGGAGCAAGCCAGTAAGTAGCATCCCTCTATGGCCTCTGTAGCACCCCTCTGTGACCTCTGAATCATGCTGAGGGACAGATGTTCGGTCTCAAACAATAAGAAAAGCGGGTGAAAACTAAGCATTGAGGTGGGCAGATGAGAAGAGAGAACACAGAAAAAACAGAAGTTCCCTGCTACTTATAAATCACCTAACCAAGGCTGGGCGCTCGCCTTTAAACCCAGCACTCGGGAGGCAGAGGCAGTCGGATCCCTGTGAGTTTGAGGCCAGCCTTGTCTACAAAGCGAGTCCAGGACAGCCAACGCTACACAGAGAAACCCTGTCTCGAAAAACAAAAACAAAACACCAACAGAAACACCTAGGCAGTGTCTTAGTTACACATTCTATCACCGTGATACAACAGCAAGACCAAGTGCAACTTGGGAGGAAAGGATTTATTCTGCTTCCGTAATGCAGCAGCCCATCACCGAGGGAAGACAGAGCAGGAACAGATGCAGAGGCCATGGAGGGGTGCTACTCACTGGTGCGATCCCTATGGCTCGCTCAGCCTGCTGTGTGGCCGCATCTGGCACCAACGGCCCAGGACGGCACTACCCACAGGGAGCTGGACCATCTCACCTCAATCATCAATGAAGAAAATGCCCCAGAGCCTTGTCTACCGGCCAATCGAGTGGGAGCATTTTCTCCGTTGAGGTTCTCTTTCCCCAAGGGACTCTACCTCATGTCAAGTTGACAGAAAACCAACCAGCTGAGGCAGAGAATGTTGAACCTTCTGGTCCAAACCGCAGAGCCAGCTCAGACAGGGATGCTGAAGATATCTGAAATTATGCCATGTAGGCCATGCTTATGCTAGCTAATACCAAAATAAGTCAGGAGTAGGTTTTACGGTTCTGCCATTGTCCTTTTGTATTACTGCTGAACTCATCAAAAACATTTATGCTATTAAAAAAAAACCTTAAGAGGTAGAGGCAAGCAGAACGCTGTGAGTTCGAGGCCAGCTTGGTCTACAAAGCGAGCCTAGGACTGCCAAAATAACACAGAAAAACCCTGTCTTGAAGAAAACAACAACAACAACAAGAAAAAACTCTATTCGTTATTGCTGTTGTTGAGGGATGTGCTGGGGTGCCAGGGCACACCCGTGGAGGCTGGGGAGAAAAATCTGGAGTTATTTCTCTCCTTCGCTTTACATAGGTTCTGGGGATCAAGTGTAGGCTGGCAGACCTGCCAGAGTGTTTTGCTTGCTGGGCCACCTCGATGGTCCCTAAAATGCTTTTAAAGAGTGTAAGATAACGAAGATAAGCAATCCTACAGGATGGTAGTATTTCTCTTCATGAACACTTTCCCTCCTGTGCGTGCTCACCGCAGCGTGGCAAGAGTCCGCTGTTCTGCCATGAGCCTCTGCACCAGCCTTTTGGGTGAAGCCTGGACCCTAGATGCCTTTGATCCTTGGACTAGATAATTTATGTTTCCACCTCAAGCTCTTTTTTTGTTTTGTTTTGTTTTTGTTTTTCGAGACAAGGTTTCTCTGTGTAGCCTTGGCTGTCCTGGGCTCACTTTGTAGACCAGGCTGGCTTTGAACTCACAACGATCCACCTTCCTCTGCTTCCCGAGTGCCACCTCAAGCTCTTAATAAAAGTCTTTCTTTATACACTCTATTTCCTCCAGAAAGACCAAGGAGAAAGTTTTAAAAAGATGCCTTTGTAGTTGGTGGATTTATTAACTTTTGACAACTGTTAGAAGAACTTTAATCTTTTCTAAAAAGTTCTTGATCGGTTGGCTTTTGCCAGGAAGGTAAAGGGATATTTAACCCTTACGGTACGTCTTCAGAAAGCTTGAGGTTTATGAAAATTAGGTTAACCATGTTTTTAAAAATACTTGTGACATGCTCTAAGGCTGCTTTTCACTTGGTTTTTAAATCATTTCTTGGTTGTTTTTCTCTGTTAGTGGAGCCACTAATTGCTGGTGCTTTTTTGGGAACCACTTGAAAGCAAGTAGAAAGCCTCAGTTTCCCCAACTATGGGAGGTCTAAAGGCAAAACTACTCCAGCTTAGCGAGGGCTCCCGTCCCTCCTTGAGGCAGGCATCTTCAAGACTTGAGCTCTTACAGTCCCACTGGGCACTGATTCATCCTAACTCTTTACTAACGCACGCCCGGTGTCTGTGATCAAAAGTTCTAGGTCTGGGGAACGCAGTGGGGTTGCCAGAGAGCCTGCCAGGTGTGCACGATCATCCATCGTCAGCACGGCATGAAACAGGGGTGACTGGTGGGTCCGCATGCTACCCCAAGCACTCAGCCACTTGAAGCGGCTGGTCACCCTTGGCTACATATTGAGTTTGAAGCCTGCCTGTGTTACACAACAGAGAATTGGGGGGAGGGGTCTCTCCACAGCTGTGCCACTTACCAGCTGGAAGGAATGTCTCTCTCTATCCTTGGTGGTCCCATTCTCTAAAACAAAAATAAGAAAGTTACAAAAAAAAAAAAAAAAAAAAAAAAAAAAAAAAAAAAAAAAAGAAAGAAAGAAAGAAAGAAAGAAAGTTACCTCCCAGATTTTTTGGTGAAGATTAAATAAAATTGTAGCCAGTACTCAAAATGTGTGAGCTTAACCCAGTATGCCAACCAAAGATCTAGCTGGTGCTGATGCTGACATCAATGACGGCAGAATTCCAAGCAGATACAATTTGTAGAGGTCCTGGTGGCATTTGATAAATGCCGGTGCTTGCAGTTCTTGTGCCTGTGGCAGGGAGCGACTATATAAGGCTTGCAATCTTTGATTCACCTAATTTTAGTGACAGTTCCCAGATATAGGTCAGTGCACTTAAACCTGGCCCCATTTATGGCAATTTATTTCATTATAGGATGAAGTCTTTAGATTCATGAGTAATAATTACTGTGTCTGCAGTGCGTTTAACACCTTAGACACGTAATCCTCACCTAACCCCATGAGTAAGTTTGATGAACACTCTTCCCTCTTCCAGGAAGAAGCCAGAGCCAGGGTCACGTGGCTTGTCCTGAATCCCCGCGTGGTGAGGACGGCTGGAGTAAGCAGTTGGGGGTGGGGGGGGGTCTGATTCCCTAGACCATGGCAAACGACTGTCAGTCATCACTCAATACCTAACCCTATATTCAATACATATGTGGGTGACAGTGACAATAAAAGCCTTGAATGGCAGGCTGTTTTCTCTTTCAGTAAATTAGCATTTTGTGATATTCCTGGGCACCCAAACTTTGACCTAGCGGAGGAGGCAATGTGGAGAAGGAATGTTCTCTCCGGTGTTCGCGGCCAGCCTCCTCCAGCTGGCTCTGCGTTTCTGCTCTGCAGTTCGCGGATTTTGCAGTGACCAAGGTGAAGGGCCAGCGCGCGTCCCTGGGTGTCCCCGCCCGCCAGGGTGCTCACCGGGGGGCGCTGTGTGGCCTGAGTCCCTGTGAGCGGCCGCCCAGGAGCGAGGGGCGCGTCCGGGCGGCAAGGTCGCCGCCCCCGCGGGGAGAGGGGAGTGGCCGCGCCGCCGCCGAGCCCGAAGCCAGCGCACTCGGAGCCGGGCGGGCGGGCGGACGCAGTGTGGGTGCACGGGACGGGCGGTCGGCTGAGCAGCGCGGGACCCTCGGCGGCAGCAGCTGTGGCACGAGCCCCGCATCGGGTCGCACCCGCATTCCCCAAGGCGGAGGCCAGCGAGCAGCACGCGGAGGCGGAGCGGCAGGGCGGGCGCCGGGCGAGGTATGCTGCGCTTTCCCGTGCCGTGAGCCTTCCCGCCCGTGCCTTTGTGCGCGCGGCCCCGGGCTCAGCCGCAGCTTGCGAGCGCGGCTCCCCGACTCCCGGGGCGCTCCTGGGGGACGCGGCGGCGCTCCAGCATGAACGCACGCGCGCTCGAGGTCGTCGAGGGTGATCTGGGCTCCGTGTGGCTTCGGGGGAGGCGCGTGGGGGGTTGTAAACTAAGTTGCTCTCTCACTTTGTGATATCTGTTTCGTACCTATGGGCACTGGGGAGCCCCGTTTTCTGTGATTCCACCCGCACCCCTCCTCCATCCCTCTGGCCCACTGGAGTTTCCTGGCTCTGGGCTCTGTGGAAGGACACGCTATGGCTTCCTGTGGGAAGGAGAAGCGGAGACAGAACAATGGGACGTCCTGGGGAGTGGGGTTCAGGTGCGGTGTGCCCTGGCCGCGGTACACGAGGCGGGGCGCAGGACCCGGTGGCTCGCCCTGGGCGTGCAGCTGCGCTCCGCTCCTTTGTTCCGCCACAGCGGAGGGGGCTGCCCCGGGTCCCGTTTCCTGCCCGGGATGGGATTGATTCACAGTCCCAGAGAGGCTAGGGGAAGGGGGCGGGGCTCGAATGGAAACCAGATTGGGAACTGGAGCCCTGGAGGGTGCTGGGACGGGTGGAGCGCTGGGGAGGGGGGTGATGAGAGTGCGTTGGAGTTAATTACTAACACAACCTTCTGTCTGAAGGCCTGTGGAGTTTATTTGCAGTGCTTTGTTCATGCTACGGCCTAGCACTAATTGTTGCAACAAGTTCTGTTCTTCCTTGAAGTTCTAGGCTCTGGCTATAGGAGTTTGCTGAATGCAGATCTTGCTAGTTATAATGGATAAAGAGTTTTTTTTTTTTTTTTTTTTTAAATGAATGAGGATATTTGTGTGCGTGTGTATCTGTGGATTTCACTGTGACTCTAATAGGCTGACAGAAAACTAAAATCAAAACCGAACCAAACCCCTCCCCTAAAACTTTTTGAGACATGGTTTATTCCCTGCCTGACCTGGAACTCAAGAGATCCTCCTGCCTTTGCCGTCTGAGTGCTGGGACTAAAGGTGTGTGGCACCACACCCGACTAGTTGTATATAGAATCCTTTTGACAAAAATGGTTTTTTCTCCATTATCGTACAATATAGTTATGATGGTCTCCCAAGCATATTTGTGGCCTGGGAAGCACCAGGAAATCGGATTGCTAAATAAATGAATCAGATGATGTAACGGTGAGTTGAAGTTCTTTTGTCATTAGTCTGGGGAGGGGAGTGGGGGGAGGAATGGGACACACAGGACACCCCACACTCATTTTAGCTTTGCGTTTTGAGACTGGAGCATGGCTTTAAGTGCTCCGGGCTTTCCTGTGGACCCACTGGAGTAGGAGAGAGAACACTGCCTGACAGTGTTTCTCTCTTGCGCTCTCTCTCTCTCGCTCTCTCTCTCTCTCTCTCTCTCTCTCTCTCTCTCTCTCTCTCTCTCTTGTAGGAGTAGAATTGAATGTAGTATGTCAGGCATTTGTTAAGGTGACCCGGTCTGAGATTGGAATCAAGAATCCCAGAAGGATTGGCCGTCTCGGGAGTGGGGGCGAGCCTTGGGGATCGAGTGATGGCTGCTTTCTGGACAGGGTATTCCAAGTGAAACTGGGAGGAGGCTGACATTTCCAGGCATTGATGGCTATGCCTGTGGGACGCTGATGGAAGAGACCCAAAGTCCACTGCAGGTTAGAATTACTGTGGGGGTAACTTAACAGCCTCTGCCTGGGACCAGCATTGCCTTTTGGACAAGCTGAGGGGCCACCATGAAACCACTACTTTGGCCCATTGCTGTTAAGAGGAACCAAAGCTGAAAGCCTTTTAACCTTAGAAGGCGAACTGGGCGCTTACTCTGGGGGGAAAAAATGCTTTGTGCCCACTACGTGGTAATGGAAAAGAGCTGTGTAAGCGCCTGCTGAGGGCTTGTCTCTTTGGAAGGGGATGTGGTCAGGCTTTCAGGCCAGGCTGTAAAGTTGTGGAACATGTCCTCAAAAGCCATTACGGCGACGAAGTGAGGTTGGAGTTGGGACAGTGTCCAAGTGTGAAGTTGTTTGTCATTACAACTGACACTGCCTGGCAAGGCGCTGTGGCATGGGCAGTTTACAGAGGGACGTTCTTCTGTTGTTATCCTGCTGTTCTAGGCTTTTCATTCATGTGCGTTCTGTTGGATTCCTCCCAAGTGCTCTTGGGTCCATGCATTAACAAAATGTAGAGCATAAGCGCATTACGGCTACTGGAGAGACATGAATGGGACACTCCTCAAATAGCTGCTTTCTGCCCTCTGCCTGTCCCAATGGATGTGGGATTGTGTGATAAGTCTGGCAACAGGCTGAACCCCTTCGGGGGTGACTCATCACTTTGTCAAGTCTGGAGTTAGGCCTGACTTTCTCTGCACAGCCGTCTACAACAATAGGGATGGACTGACATCGCTGGGGAAGGGTGTGGGCTGGGAGTGGGATGGACATCTGTCGAAGAAGAGAACTGTGGTGTCCTCAGCATCCACTGTGCCTGTGCTTGTACCACTTGACCCCCTGGGTGAGGTTTGTCTCCTACCTCTGGTCCCCTGTTTTCAGCAGCTAGACATCCAGATTTAAATTGAATAAGCTAGCGCTAGTTACGTTTTATAGGCACCATCACTGTATTAATCTTTAAAACAACTTGGCCAAAGGTCTCAGTTAGCCCAGGCTGGCCTAGAATTCATTGTTGTTCCTTGAGGTTGCCCTGGAACCTCGCTTCTTCTCCCACCCTCAGGCTGGTTTTACAGGCACAGCCTACCATGCTCAGCTAAAGTAATTTTTGTTTGGTTTTCGTTTTACTTTGTGTCCCAGACTGTCTCAGAAACCGCTGTCTAACCTGGGCTGGCTGTTAACTCAAGGCAGTTAACTCTTGCTCTGGCCTCTGAGTACTGAGATTGTATGTGTGAGGCAGCACCCTGGCTTGTACGTTGCCTCTTGCACTATAGTTGTGTGTGTGCAGGTATCTTGTAAGTGACAGAGTGCAGTCTGACTGCTGCTTGGCTCTAAAGTCCGTATTCTAACTAAATACTGTGTGATTGCGGGGCCTGGTGCTGAACAGTGTTAATCCCAGTTATCTGGAGGCAGAGGCAGAGGCGGAGGCGGAGGCAGACAGTGAGTTAGAGACCAGCATGGACTGAGTTCCAGGCTATGTAGAAAGACCCTGTCTCAAACAATAAACAAACAATCATATGAATAATCACAACTTGAATGTTATTTATTGATTAGCTCTTTGCAGACTCCAAATCAATTTCATGTTTATTACAGTTGATTCTTCCTAAAGCCACACTGAAATAGCTTTGGAAGGCCAGGATAGTGACATCACTACTTTAAGACAGCACCATTTGAAAGGTTTATGTCAATACTTAAAAACCACCTCACCAGGGTCTTATGTAGCCCAGGCTGGACCAGAACTCAGTATGTAGCTGAGGATGACCCTGAACATCTGTTTTTCCTGCTTCCGGCTCCTTAACTTGGTTTTAGGAGGTGTTGGAGACTGAACTCAGGGCTTCTTGCATGCTGGCCAAGTGCTTTCCCAGGAAAAACACCTTTATTGGTGTTTTTGAAATAGTCTTGCTGTGTAGTCGAGGCTGGCCTGGAATTTGCCATGTTTACATCTCTCGAACACTGGGGTTACAGTCATGTGCTACTACACCTAATTTACTGAAGCTTCAACCTTTATTTATAAGAAGTTAGGCGACCAGCATTTAAAAATAAATTCTTGCCAGGCGTGGTGGTGCACGCATTTAATCCCAGCACTGGGGAGGCAGAGGCAGGCGGATTGCTGTGAGTTCCAGGTCAGCGAATAGAAACCCTATCTCAAAAACTGTCCCCCCCAAGAAAAGTTCTTTTTAAACAACATGTCAAACGGGTAGAGTAGAGGTCGGCTTTATATAGTGCTATACATTTTCTATGTCTTGAAATCCATTTTAGCTCTTTTTATCTGAAAGCCTTGAAGAGCTTGCACTTTGCTCCTCAGCTGAGCCACAGAAGGAATGCGATGCAGAGAGGAAGTGGGACATCAGAATTGGAAACACGCGCAGCCGCGGGCTAAGGATTTTCTCAGCACATGCTTCCTGGGCTGGCAGGGGCCTTTTACAGAAGACAGTCTTCCTTAGGAAGTGTCAAGGGTCTTCCTTCGCTGGGCCTCTGAGATCATCACATTACTGAGTTCTGTGGGAACACACATTCCACATGATTTGTGTGCTTAGCCCTTCCCCGCTGGGAAGTGAACTAGTTTAGACATCAATATAAAAGGGGGACAGAGGTGACCTGTATCCTTGGGCTGGAACAGCGGATGGTGCTGGGCAGAGACCAGACCTTGGCCCAAGAGTGACCACCACCTACTGGAGCAGGATGGAGCTCTGTATTGAATTATTTATGGAGTTCTCAGAATGCTCCTGGGCAGGTTAAAAAAAAAACCACACTCCTCCTCCACTTACACACACACACACACACACACACACACACACACACACACACGCATGCACACACACACTACTACACACATATACACTGTACATACACACACACACACACACACACACACACACACACACACACATATATATATAATTTCCTAAGATAAATTTAGAGGCTGTAAATTGTGCCTTTCCTTGTCTAAGTATTTCAGCCCAGGTTACTATTGAGTCTTCAGGGTCAATGGCACAGCAGTGACTTTGCTCTCTTTGTGTCATTAATTCTCTGAGAGTGTGCTAAGTTCTCAGCTGTGAGTACCTTCCTACAGACCTGTCCAGAGCAGTGCTTGGTGGTGGGGAGAAAGGTGCTCAGTGGGCTCCTTCCCGGGCAGCGGTCTCTTGGCCTTGACACTTGAGGGTACCTTCTTCATCCGTTCATATTTAGTTAAGTACCCGGTGGGTGTGAGGCCCTGTATTTGACATCTTTCAAAAATAATAAAGGAAATCCATTGTGCCTCCAAGGACAGAGTAGCAGGGCAGATGAATGTGCCTAGAGACTGGATGTTGTTGAGATGGGGAAAATGCCCGTGACAGCTGTGGCGATCAAGGCCAAGGCAACACACATGCTGCCCAGACAAAAGCTGAAAATAAACAAGCGGGAGAGAGGCAGGAAACGCAGCCCAGGTGCCGGCTCTGTCCTGGGCTTTGCTTCCTTCAACTCAGGATGGTGCGAGAAGATTCAAGCCCTGGGCCCTGAGGTCCAAAGCCTGGAGGGTTCAGAACCATTGTGTGCAAAGGCGGGAACAGCACACGGAGGCCAACAGGTCCTTAGCTCCAGTGTCCTTTCCTCCTGGGTTCACCCTGACTGCCAGGTCACCACTCTCTCAGGCGTGTTTGTGTTTTAAGGGCTGTGTTGAGCAAAGATATACAAGTCCATAAAGGAGGGATATTTCTGTCTTAGTCTTTGTTCCTGTTCCTCTGTTAAAATACCTTGACTAGGCCAGGCGTGGTGGCTCACGCCTTTAATCCCAGCACTCCGGAGGCAGAGGCAGGCGGATCGCTGTGAGTTCAAGGCCAGCCTGGTCTACAATTCCAGTCTACGACAGCTAAGGCTACACAGAGAGACCCTGTCTCGAGGAAAAAAAAAAAACCTTGACTAAGGAGCTTAAGAAAGAGGTTGTTTTGGGCTCACACTTCAAGGTCCTGTCAGCCCTAGTTGGGAAGTCAAGGCGGCAGGAGCTCGAAGCAGCTGGAGTCAGGGTAGTGCATCCCTGCTGATTGGTGATGCTGACCTCGCCTTTTCTGCTTATGTAGTCCAGGATACTAGCTAGAGAGTGATGTTGCTCACAGACCCTCACTGGCTGGGTCTTTGCACCTTAGCACCACAGACATACCCAGGGCCTAGATTCTGCCAAGTTGATGTTAGCCATCACCTTCCTAGCTCATGTAGTGCTATGGGCCGTTCGTGGTAGTGTTCACTAAGTGCTTGGTACATTGCTATTGGAAGTGTATGCAGGCATGTGTTATGTGGCATAGGTTTTTCCTTCCTTCTGCCTTTACGTGGGCTCCAGCGATCAAACTTAGGTCATAGTGTTCGTTCACTTTTACCAGCTGAACTATCTCACCAGCCTTGGGCAATCTTTAAAGACTGAATTGTAAGGATTTTGAGGGAGCACCGCTTTGGAGAGAGACTTCCTCCATCTTTGTTTACCTTGTCCTCTAGAGTCAGGCTCCCTGTGTGTGCCCTGGCTGGCCCGCAGCTGGGAAAATGGGTTGGTTTCCCTCACTTCAGCCTTCTTTTCTGAATTTTGTGTTTACCTCCCAGTCCTGATTCTTGGCTCCATGAAACTTGGGTCTGGGAAGCCAGACCCTGCCTGGTGATCTTTCTTGTCGGCCCCCTAAACCCGGCAACCCCATATCTGTTTCTGTGGGAGTTGGGCGCTGTTTAGGAGTTTCCCGGGAGCTCAGGTGGCCTCTGGTCTTCAGTGTGCTGTAGACACAGTGAGCTCAGGAGTGATACAGTGTGTTATGGTGTGGGTGAGTGCTCCTGCAGAGGTGGCCTGTGTGAAATGGTGTGGGTGGGTGAGTGCCCCTGCAGAGGTGGCCTGGGAGAAGACTGTGAGCAAGCGCAGGGGAAGGGGAGTTAGTAGAACTTATAGTCTTCCTAGCTGGGCAGTTTTAGACGTCAGAGTCCTCAGAAAAGACAAGATCAATGTGCTTCCTCACCTACCTGGTGTACAGCGGCTCTGGCCTTCCTTCTAGCATAGACAAGCCTACGTGGATGCCAAAGCTGGCTCTCCCAGGGGCGTTAGGTCCCCTGAGATTTTGGAGATGGCTAAATTTTGCCAGTACAATTTAGGCATTTTGTGTGTGTGTGTGTGTGTGGTCTGTTTTGTTTTGTCTTAAAACTTACTTCAGAAGAGGTTTGGGTGATTAGCTTTTATGCTTCATGCTGGATGCACATATGCAACTATCAGACAGATTTCCCATAATATGTAATAAACATATTTTGGGCTACTGGTATAGGTAGAGTCCTTCCATGGTATTAAAGGAACCCCTGTAAGTTTAACCTGTAGCCCTAGGGGAAGGTGGAAAACTAAAATCATCTCAGTGTCCTCTCTCTGTGTAGCCCAGGCTGGCCTTGAACTAGTGCCCTCTCTTTCTCTGTGTAGCCCAGGCTGGCCCTGAACTACTGCCTTCTCTTTCTCTGTGTAGCCCAGGCTGGCCTTGAACTAGTACCCTCTCTTTCTCTGTGTAGCCCAGACTGGCCTTGAACTAGTACCCTCTCTTTCTCTGTGTAGCCCAGGCTGGTCTTGAACTAGTGCCCTCTCTTTCTCTGTGTAGCTCAGGCTGGCCTTGAACTTGAGATTCTTTTGACTCTGTGTCCTGAGTCCTGGGCTTACCCAGCCTAAGAATTCAGCATCCCTTTTTATTTATTTATTTTTATTTATGGTTTTTCGAGACAGGGTTTCTCTGTGTAGCCTTGGCTGTCCTGGAACTCACTCTGTAAACCAGGCTGGCCTCGAACTCAGAGATCTGCCTGCCGCTGCCTACTGAGTGCTGGCATTAAAAGTAGGTACCACCACTTCCCAGTTTAGAATTCAGTATCTTTTTTTTTTTTTTTTTTTAAAGATTTATTTATTACTATGTATACAGTGCTCTGCCTGCATGAACACCCACAGGTCAGAAGAGGGCATCAGATCACATTATGGATGGTTGTGAGCCACCATGTGGTTGCTAAGAATTGAACTCAGGATCTCTGGAGGAGCAATCAGTGCCCTTAACCTCTGAGCCATCTCTCCAGCCCCTAGAATTCAGTATCTTTAAATAGCTTTAAAAAAAACTGAATTGAGCCAGGTGTCGTGGCACATGCTTGTAATCCCAGCACTCAGGGAGGCAGAGGCAGGCAGAGCTCTGTGAGTTCGAGGCCAGCCTGGTCTATAAGGCGAATCCAGGACCGCCAAGGCTACATAGAGAAACCTTGTCTCAAAACCCACTCCCCCCACTCCAAAAATTAAAAAACTGTATTGAAATAACAATGGAAGAGATTATTAGCTTTGGTCTTATGTGTCGTGGATCTATTGCTCTCCAGCCCAGGTTTTATGAAAGATTTTCTTTTCTTTTTTTTTTTTTTTTTTTTTTTTATGAAAGATTTTCAAGCACTGACACCTAACTATCCCCGCTGCCCCCATTCAGGCGCGCGCTCTCGCACACACACACACAACACACACACACACACACACACACACACACACACACACACGCACGCATGCACACACACATGCCCACACACACATACACATACATACATGCACACACACTCATGCATATGCAGACATGCACACATGTGCATGAGCAGATATGCGTGTGCATGCACGTGCGTGCGTGTGCACACACACACACACACACTCCTAGAGAACTGATTATAGTTCCTGCTGCCCTACTCGCAATCTCCAGTGTGTAACTTCCCTCCCCTCCTCCCTCCCCTTTGGATTCTGTGCTGTTAGCCCCTGCAGAGCTGTTCGCAGCGTTCACATAGGAAGCCCATGCTTGCTTCCTAGCTGACCAATTCCCTCCCCCCCCCCCCCCCCCCGAAAGTGCTTCAGAAGAAAATCCAGTGCTTATTCATTTCCGAGCCAGAGCCCAACTGCCTTGAGGAATAGCTTCATTTTCATAAACATTGGGTTTGTGCCAGCTTGCATTGCTAGCCGTATTTTTCAGTCTCCATGTAATCTGCTTACATTTGAAGCAGGGCAGCTATAGTTTTGAATGGGCACTGCCACGGTGAGCCACGTAGGCAACCATTTTGGTTTGCCCAACATCTGCAGGCCGTGGAGCCGTATTCGTAGGAGCATGTGAACTGCCGGGTTGGGCTGGGATGTGCGGCCCACTCCTGTAGTGTTCCGCCCACTCCTGTAGTGTTCCGCCCACTCCTGTAGTGTTCCGCCCACTCCTGTAGTGTTCCGTGACCCCTGGCTCTGCGTGCAAGTTTTCCAAGGGCTTCAAAGGTGTCTTGAACATCCGTGTTAACGAAGTTTCTTAAAAACCTCTTGGTCAAATGTGAGGCACCAGAGTACGTGTGAAAGTCCTACCCCACTCTCCACTCAACTGTGGAGAATGCCCTGTCCATTGGCTAGATCTGGGTAGGGGTTTGAAGCTTACGGTCTGTATTGTCCTTGGCTGGTGCCTTAGTTTGATACCCTGTGAGCATATAAAGGGGGAGGAAGTCCCCCTCAGTCACAGTCGTAGGGGAGGGGAGTAAGGGGAAAATGGGAGGGAGGGAGGAATGGGAGGATACAAGGGATGGGATAACCATTGAGATGTAACAAGAATAAAATAATAAAAAAAATAGTAAAAAAAAAAAATGAAATAATTATTTCTAACAAAACAAACAAACAAAAAACCAAAAAAAACCTCTTGGACCTAGTGAAGTTAATCTTGATTTATCTTTCTCTTACAGTCTGTATGTTCCTTACCTTCCTTAAAGACAGAACTTGTGAAGTTGGTAATTTGATTTTTGCATCCCCAGGTTCTGGGATGATATAGTTGAGAAGATGCTGGGACCTTAAAGGTCATGACGATCACTCTCTTACCATACTGGAGACACGGCCAGGCACATAATGCTACCGTGGAGGACAGATCAGGAACTCCACCCCAAGTCTCTAGTTGTCTTCCTTTCTGTGGAGGTGGCTCCCTGTCCCCGGACCCATCTGAATCTGTGCGTGGCTTGGCTGTTTTTGCTAAGAAGCATTCTCATGGTCCACTTCTCTGCTTTCTGCGATCCTTTATCCACTCAGTGTGTTGCTGCATTCCGCCAGCTCTGTTCAAATCCATAAGCCTTTATTCTGGTTTAGACCTTTAAAAGCATTCGCCCAAAATAGCTTGTTCCACAAAAAGAGCAGTAGAGTGGGAAAATAAAGCTCATAAATTACATAAAAAGGCTTCCTTGGCCAAGGTTAGAAATGCTCCGTTTGAAGTAAGTCTCTTTGCTGGGTGACCTCCTGGCCTTTGTGATGTGTACTAGAAGTCCTAGAAGGAGCTGTGGCTGTCACACATCCCAGGCGATGCCTCCTCTACCCTCTTGAGGAGTCTGTTTGTATGTAACACTGCTGTTGTCACTTCAGTATACCTTTTTAGATCCAGGGCTCTCTGACTAGTGACAATATATGTCCTCCCCGAACTGCACTTGATTCAACCTTTTAACTTTAAAATGCCTTTCTTTTAAAGAATTATTTGTTTGTTCGTTTATTATTGAGACAAGGTTTCTTCTCTGTGTAGTCTTGGTTATCCTAGACTTGCTTTGTAGACAAGCTAGGCTGGAACTCAGAAACATCTGCCTACCTCTGCCTCCCCGAGTGCTGGGATCACAAGCATCTGGATTCTTTTCTCTCTCTCTTTCTTGGTTTTTTTGTTTGTTTTGTTTTTGTTTGGTTTGGTTTTTTGTTTTGGTGTTTTTGAGACAGGGTCTTTCTGTGTTAGCCTTGGCTGTCCTGGACTCACTTTGTAGACCAGGCTGGCCTCGAACTCACAGCCTGCCTCTGATGGGATTAAAGCTGTGTGCTACCACACCCGACCTCTTCCTTCCTTCCTTCCTTCTTCCTTCCTTCCTTCCTTTCTTTCTTTCTTTCTTCTCTCTCCCTCTCCCTCTTTCTTTTTATAGACACACACACACACACACACACACACACACACACACCCCTCTATGTACCTCTGGCTTCCCTTGAACTTACAGAGATCTATCTGCTACCTACCTTTGGGATTAAAGGGTGTGTCATACACCCAGCCTTTTTGTTTGTTTTTCTGTTTTAGCCCTGGCTGCCCTAGAACTCACCCTGTAGACCAGGCTGGCCTTGAACTCACAGAGATTGGCCTGTCTCTGTCTCCTGAATGCTGGGACTAAAGGCATGTGCCACCACGCCTGGCCTTAGCCATTTAAAACAAAACAAAACAAGACAAAAATGCTTGTTTCTTGCAATCGCCTAGTCCGAGTGGCATATACTCAGAGACACACATATCCAAAAAATGAAAGTAAATTTAAAAACAGAGTGAACCTACTGCACCCTGAGGTGGGGTACTCTGCATAGTGGGTTGAGGGGAGCTTCAGTCATCAGTTGTGCAACTAGTGGCTTACGGTAAGCCAACATGTTAGGACTTATTTCTGGTCAGGACGCCCTTCTCCCCTAAACAGAGCTGCCTAAATAAGGGGAGAACCACCTCTGTGGTGCAGCTGGACACCCCACCACCAGCGCTTTTAGTTGAGACAGTCCCCATGGCCTACCTCATGGATACCTGGCTTTAAGATGGTGTGAAAGTAATATGCGTTCAGTGGAAACTGTTCTTTGCAGTTTGATTTTTCCCCGGCTAGCAATATATATATAGCATGTTGGTCTGTCCATAACGCCTGTCAATCACATGGGCGAGCAGGGCAGAGATCTAAATAACCAGCAGTAACCTGCAGTGTCCTGCATTGCTGTGCTGTGAGGCTTGAGGTTTGGGAGGCTGGGTAGGGTAAAGACAGTTTCAGCTCAGCATATTAGAGCTTCTGATGTGTGTTCTGGGCACTAAGCTCTGTCATTAGTTGAGTGGTTAGTTGTACTGCGGCCACCATTGCCACTGTCCACTGCTTCTGTAGGGCACCTGAGGCCTGTCTTTGTTTAGAGGTCAGACCTGTTCCTAAGAGCCAGGTGGGTGGAGTTAATCTGGATTCCCCAGAGGCCTTTGCACCTTGGTCACCTGGTGGTGCAGCTCTGTTTGGTCATCAAGGCTCTCTGCACTTGGGGCAGCTCCATCTGCACCTTCCATTGAGTTTAGTTGGTGTAAGTGAAAAAAAAGTGTGGTGCACTGGATCTGGGCTCCAATAAGCATCGGCTTTGACCCTTGACCTTTATACTTAGTGTTGCTAGCCTGTGTCTGTGGCCTTATGGTTGAGTCTGTTTCCTCATCTGCAAAACCTGAGTAATAACAGATTCTTCTCTGGGCTGTAATAGGGACTGGGTGAGGACTGTGTGTGTGCATAGGCCATGTCAGGCCAAAGCAAGAACTCTGTGTTAGTTCCTGTTTCGCGGTCTCTTTGAGAATGAGTTCCTAAGGCTATTTTCTTCCTGGGATACCCAGATCTGTGTGAATTTAAGCCACAGATATAATTTTTGACCAACATATATGTAGGCAGAAAAATGGCACAGGAAGAAATGCTGACAGTGATTGTTAGGATAGCAGAGTATTGGACTGTTACCCCTTGCTGTTTTTTTTTTCCCCTGACCCACTGATAATTTAATACAGCTACTGGGAAAAGAGAGGCCAAGCTAGCCTTTGCTCAGATGCTGTGCGTCGGGCTGGCAGCCTGGTGCTGGCAGCATTTACTGTGGAGGGCTTTCCTGTTGTGATTAAGAGTTGTAGAAATGGCTATTATGAATAAGGCTGCTATGAACATGGTTGAACAAATTTTCTTGTTGTGTGCTGGAGCATCTTCTGGGTATATTCCAAGGAGAGCAATAGCTGGGTCTTGAGGAAGCCCTATTCCCAGTTTTCTAAGGTAGCACCAGATAGATTTCCAAAGTGGCTGTACTAGTTTGCATTCCCACCAGCAATGAAGGAGTGTTCCTCTCTCTCCACATCCTTGATATCCTAGCACCATATTCAGGGGGAGGAGGTCCCCCTTGGTCACAGTCATAGGGAAGGGGGATTGGGGTGAAAGTGGGAGGGAGGGAGGAATGGGAGGATGTATGGGATGGGATAGAAAATGAGATGTAATATGAATTATTTTATCTTTCAATAAAAATGTGTTAAAAAAAAACAAACAGAAATGCTAATACAGGGTAAAAAAAAAAAAGAGTTGTAGAAATGCAACGGTGGTCAACTGTGTTCAAACAACCTCAATAGAAGGACCCCCATAGTTGGCAGATGGGCTGTGCGCATTAGGAACCCCTCTTTCTTTGAGAGTTGCTTCTGGAGTCATTTCCCTCTTCGTCCCTGTGTCCCCTCAGGGACCCCTAGCCATCTGCACTCCTTTGCTCTCTTCTGTTTGTCTCCCCTTAAATGCCTCTCCTTTTAATTCCCAGCTTTGTCCTTCATTTGCTGTCATGCAGGAGTGATATGCATGCTCAAGGAGTAAATTTGACTCCTTCCTTTCTCTCTCTCTCTCTCTCTCTCTCTCTCTCTCTCTCTCTCTCTCTCTCTTTCTCTCTCCAAAACAGGGTTTCTCCGTGTAGCCTTGGCTACACACAGAATGTAGACCAGGCTAGCCTCACACACTTAGCGATCTGCTGCCTCTGGCTCCCGAGTGCTGGCATCACAGATGTGCGCCACCGCGCCTGGCTTTATTTCTTACTGCATGGTAAAATACTTTTCACCCTCTAAATCAAGTGCCCTTTTATCTAGTCACACCTAGAATCAGCAAGGGAAGCTATCAACTAATTAAACCCGAGGCTCCAAGAACACCTCGAGCCTTGGAGGGTTGGATTCTGAAAGGAGGGATGCTCAGGGGCGTGCTGGGCTTGGATTTTTCTCTGCATCGCCAGCATTGTGTATGTGTCAGAAAATTTGAACTTTTCCATACTGGTAGGATAGAATTCTGGAAAATTACCCAGTGCATTTTCACAAAGAAGCCATGCCAGATCTGATAAGTTTTCTCAAAACCTCATCGCTTTTAATTTCTTTCATGGAGAGTTCCAGGCTCCCCAGCCTTCCTTGGGTTCCCCCCCTTCTGTAATTGTGCACAGAGAAGTGGTCTTTCCTGAGAACTTTATCTACAGGAATTGGTGGTTAAGTAGTTTCTCAAAATAACCCTGACTGGCCGCAAAGGTATGGGGGCCGGGGGGGGGGGGCAGACAGCAGCGATACCTGGCGTCGGGGGAGAAGTGCCTGCCTACAGCAGAAATGCTGCTGATGTCACCAAGGTTGCAGTTGAGCTGGGCACTGAAGCGAGCGGAAGTAATCCCCTGCTTCTGAACTCTTGTTCTGTTATGTGTTTTCTCACGTGGAATTTTAATGTAACGGATCTGTGTGCATTGGTTCTTTTAAGAAAGTCAGTTGCAACTCCAGCAGGGCCTGGGTCGCTAGTGGGGTTATTAACTACGACTTAATGCTTTTCAAAAGCCTTTATCACAGTGGTTCTTTAAATCTGAGAATGGCAGCAGGTGCAGGGACGACTGTCTGTCTGTCTGTCCTGCTTGGGTCTATTACCATAGAGCTACAGAGGAGGTGGCGTGACTTTGCAGATTGATTTCCTGTATTTGGATTCTGTGGCATCATGGCAAAGATAAAGCAGGGGCCCCGAGCAACCACAGTGCCACAAGCCTCAGAGCTTGGCCTTCCTTGGCAATCTGAAAACAAAACCCGGGTGTAGGGAAACTGTTGAAGGCATGTTGTCGTCATACCAGCCTGTGGCCTCGACAGTGGCTGCCTGCATCACCTTTGCCTTCCGTATGTTCAGTTCCACCCTAGCAGTTGCTCTTAGCCCCGGCTTGTGCCCCAGATCTGCAGTTTATATTGTTTATATGTCCGCTTGGGTTTCTTGAAATAATTTGTTTTGAGGGTCTTCACTCTGAGAGTTTCAAAGAACGATCAGGTGCGGGGGAAGCTATTTTTGTGAGAATTTGTCCCCATGAAGTCGGGGAATGGAATGCCAGGCCGAGGGACTTAGCTGGCTCCAGGAAACGTCCTGTGATTCCCCAAAGCATGCGTAGAGTATAGGAGGGCTAGGACTCGCTCTTGGCTAGCTTATACTAGAGAATGGGTCTAAAGAATATTACATAGTGTTTACCAGAGACTCTGACAGCACACGACACCTACATAGGTTCACGCCAGACAATATCCGGGTCCTGAGAAGGGGAGTGGTGGACACAAAGCCCCACCCCAACCTAGAAGCTGTTGCAACTGATACCAGCTGGGAGAGGGAAACTTCTCCAGTGGCGTGTCACTGGGTGTGTCAGCCAACCACACTCCAGGGCAGGCCCTGTGCCCACGAGTGCTTGGCCAACACGAAGCTGATTTGTTTCTTTCTGTGTTTACTTACTGTGTACTTTTGATTTTCTTTTGTTATGATATATATATCATTTTTTTTTTTTTGGTCTGATTAGTTTTTTTCTTTTTAAAATTTGTTTTTATATATTTTCTGTTTTATTTTGAGAGAGAGAGAAAAAACATGAAGTTAGATGGGGATGATCTGGGATGAGTTAGGGAAGAGAAAAATATGATCAAAATAAATATATTGTATGAAAAACAAAGTTTTAATAAAAAAATAAGAAAATGTATTTGCAGGGCAGGGGATGCCACTTGATCGGGAGAGAACTTATCTACCACCCAGGAGGCGCTGAGTGTGGCCCCCAGCACCACATAAAAGTTGCCATGCTTGCTCGTGCCTCTGCTTTGGAGGTAGAGGCAGGAGGATCAGGAGTTTAGTCATCGCTGAACCTGATCTCAAGTTTGATTTTGATAGTGACTCTGGAGGTCAGCCTGTGATACCTGTGACCTTTTTTTTTTTTTTTTTTTTTTTTTTATTAAAGCATATATTGTTTTAAAATGAAAATTATAGTCATTTTATAGTCGTATTTCTATGTTTAGAAACATAGTTATAAATAGTAGAGGACATTTTCTGTATTGACGCCTGTGGTTATTTTGAATTGTCACATCATTGGGCATCTTCATAACACTATGTATTACATGTAATGATCAGACCTCTCATCTCAAACACTGACCATTTCTCTGTGGTGGGAATGCTGCACACTATTCAGATGCATCTTACGACAACATAGTATTCCATTGGGTGCTGTAATTTTTTTATTTTTTATTTTTTGGCATATTTCTTTTCGGATTGGTTGGTTTGCTGTCATGAATGTGTAGCTCGTGCAGGCATTGGGGAAGTTTCACTCAGGCTGGAGCCTAGGCAGGAGTCAGGGCCTAGGATCCAGATTAAGGTACCATGATGTCTAGATGTGCTTCAAGCTGTGGACAGACCTGTTCAGGATTAAGCGTTGGACACCTGACTAGAGCCTGGAATGAGAAGAGAAGGTGGCAGACAGCAATCTGGGAACATTGTTTTGTGAGTAGAGGAAGGAGCGTCTAAGACAAGAGAGGGTAGTGGGAGTGGTCACATGGTAGAAAGGGCAGCCATAAGGATGCTGGCAGTGGAGGGCCACAGAGACACGGGGACACTTTATTTCAGATGGTTTCAAGGCTTGTGTGGAGAGAGAGAGACAGCGTTCTAGGAATGGTGATGCCTGTCCAGCGTGGATGAAGAGACAGACAGTTGCTAGAAGGGGCTGTGGGGGATGCAGCGTTGGTTTGCTAAGGCTTCCATGACTAAATACCACAGAGCAGCTTTAACAACAGACCTATTTCCTCTTAATCTGAATGCTAGAAGTTCAAGACCAAGATGCCAGCGGGCTTTCCAGAGGTCTCTTCTTAGGCCTCTGAATAGCTTGCAGATGGCTGCCTTGTGTTTCCATTATGTCATCCCGTGATCTGTTTTATCTGTTACCCCTTCTGTCTATACTTTATTCTGTGTGTACGGATGTTTGTTTGCGTGCATGTCTGTGTACTGCCTGTGGTCCTGGTGCCCAAAGAGGCCAGAAGGAGGCATTGGATCTCCTGGAACTAGAATTTCACATGGTGGTGAGCCACTCTCTAGGTGCTGGGAATCCAACCTGGGTCCTCCGGAATAATAGCCAGTGCTCTTAAGTGCGGAGCCATCTCTGCAGTGCCCTGTTCCTTCTTGTAAGGGTCTACTCTGATCCTCCCCTGTCACACAAAGGACCATCACATTTCATGGTACTGAGAGTGAGGGCCTCGTCGTGTGCACTTTGAGGAGACACATGAAGGACCATCACCTTTCATGGTACTGAGAATGAGAGCCTCGTCATATGCACTTTGAGGAGACAAGTCCAGCCGACATGCATGGACTGTGAGCCCAGTGACGTCTCCCCGCTTGCCTCCGCCTCCATGCCGTTGACTATCTTGCTCTTCGTGGCCACTCCGCGGCTCCTGTTCCTGCTCATCTCTTGCCCGTTTCTGTAGATTTGCCCCTTGGCCCTTTTCATGAATGCAAGTTTATCTCTCTGTCTTCAACTCTTCTTTAGTCACACAACTCTGTCTCTTGTGGCAACATTCTCAGTGTCCCAGTCATAAAATGTACGTCAGATAAACTGTAGTAAATTGTAGTTGATGGTACAATGGAGCTATCGTGGGACCCTGGGCTGTGGCTTCTCTTACTGTGTCTCTCAGTTTGTGGTTGGGAAGAAAAGCATAGTGGGAATATCAGTTTAGGTCAAGGGTCAATGGAAATGTACATTCAAGTTTGCCTTATATTTCACAAGTTATTTTTTTTTTTCCTCCAGAGTTCAGTTTTGAGTTCCTTTTCTTTTCAGGAGCCCTAACTTTAGCTAAAATTAGACAGAGTGGGTTGCAATCCTAGTGGAATCTAGGGGCAGAATTATTTCAGTGGGTATGTTATAACTGACATACATTCTTTCTCTTTATAGACACTCAGACACGCATACACAGACACACATACACACACAGACATATACAGATACACACATAGACACACACATAGACATGCATACAGACACACACAGAGACACACATAGACACATTTGCACAGACATACAGACACAGAGACACAGATGCACAGATACAGGCACACAGACATGTACACAGTCACACACAGCGACACACACAGACATACCTACAGACACACAGGCACACATTCAGACATATATAGAGACACAAGACAGAAACACAGACACACACACATACAGCGTAAAGGATTACAGCTCTGTAGGTAGTAAGATCCTGTTTGATGCTGAGCCGGATACACAGACATGCATGCTAATAAAGGAGTCAGAGTTGATGTGTGGGTAGACACTAAGCACTTGGTTGTTTTGGGTTTCTTTTTTTTTTTTTTTTGGTTTTTTCGAGACAGGGTTTCTCTGTGTAGCCTTGGCCATCCTGGACTCACTTTGTAGACCAGGCTGGTCTTGAACTCACAGCGATCCGCCTGCCTCTGCCTCCCGAGTGCTGGGATTAAAGGCGTGCGCCACCACGCCCGGCTTGTTTTGGGTTTCTGATGTGCATAGAAACGTGGGGTTTCCGACTGCTCCCCATTACTGTAACAGAATTGCCGAGGTGGGGTATCCTTTCCTTCAGCTCATCGTTAAGGACATCCGTGCACAGCGGAAAGCTGGGAGGCGCAGGAGCCCGCATGGAGGTGAGGAGGAGCAGAGGGCCTCTGCTGAGTAGCAACAGCCTGCCCTTCACAGGGCTGAGCCAGTCTCCAGAGAAGCACACTGCTCCTTTTAATCACCCCATCGCCTCCCAACAGCCAGTCACGTCTCAACATCACCACTTCGGGCAGCTAAACCTCAACGTGATTTGACTGAGGCAAGCCGTGTTCAAACCAAAGCAAAGCGTGTAGAGGGCTTTCTTCACCCAGTGATATGCTGATATACATCAATATTATTTCTACATGGAAGGTTATAGCTTTTTAAAAGAATTGCCTGGGCCTCGCATCATCTGAATTGAGCTCTCCCTTCCGCCCACCCCCAGTATAAGGAATCGATGCTGGAGCCCTCACACATGCTAGGCACATGCTCGGCACATGCTCTATGACTGAGCTGAAAATCAGTTTTCAACACACTGAGTATTGATCTGTAAGTGTGGACCGGTCATCTACTATTTGGCTTCTTAGAGCAGGGGTACCCACATTTTTTCGGAGGTACTTTAAGGCTTTTTCTAGAGTGTGAAATTCTCTGTGAGGGCAGTGTTTACCTCTGCGGGCAGTTTTAAAGATGTAAACTTTTGAAGTATGAAACCCAAATTTATTTTTAAACAGCAGTGTATGGGTTTATTCTTTGAATCTTTAAGAGTTTGGCTCTATGGCGTGACGTGTGACCTTGCCCTCTTCACTCGATGCTGGGCTGTGGATTTGAAGTGTTATTTTTGTGTCAAATGACTTGAACACTTGTGACTATACATTTGGAACGGAGCAAATATGGCACAATATAGTTTTGAAAGGCCAGCTCTCCTTTTAGCTGGTTAGCATGGTGGCACTCTATTCTTCAGCTGTCTAGGCCACAGCTTTAGAAGGCAGTACATGTGCCAGGCATGGTGGCATAACCTGAAATCTCAGCACTTGGGAGGTTGAGGTCAGCCTGGGCTACATAGTGAGTTCCAGGCCAAGCAGAGCCACAGGGGACCCTGTGTAGGGGGCGGGAGAGAGAAAGGCCTTCTTGGGTAGGCCAAGCTTGCACCCTCCCATTGGTAAGTTTCACAGGGTTTTGTTGTTTTGTTTTTTAGTTTTTTGAGACAGAGTTTCTCTGTGTTACCTCAGCAGTCCCAGGCTCCCTTTGTAGACGAGGGTGGTCTCGAACTCACAGTGTTCCACCAAGTGCTGGGATTAAAGGTGTGCGCCACCTTCCCGGCTAAGTTTCCCAGGTTTTAAGTGGCTGATTTCTCTGGTGCATTTTTAAAAATTTCGTCTCATTTGAATCACTCCAGTTCTTATTCCCAGGCTGCTAGATTGGAGCCCTAGCTGAAGTCCCTGCTGCCAGCTACTGTCCTCCTCCCTACCTTCTGCTCCAAGACAGTGTTTCTCTGTCCTGGACTCGCTTTGTAGACCAGGCTGACCTCAAACTCACGGAGATCTGCCTGCCTCTGTCTCCTGAGTGCTGGACGTATGGGCCTACACCACCACACCAGGCTGTGCTGTGCCTTTTTTTAATAGTTAGAGCCTGTAGTTGCCTGTTGTAATTGTCATTTCTGAGGCTTACTACCTCCATTTGCTAACCTAGGCCTAGTCCTGGATGCTTCTAGCCTCTGTACAATCTAATCTAGGCCTACAATGTTTTCAGCCTCTGAGCCTTACTGCTGAATAAGCTCGTCCTTTTTAGCTCTTTCTGAACTCTGGCTGGCTGGTTCAACTCACCTGTTCTGGCTTAAACTCCTCTCCTAGCTGACTGATTCAATCTGACTTCTCTCTTGGCCTCTGACTGAATTGCTCTGCTTGGCCTCAAACTAACTTGAGCAATCTGTTCTAATCTTTTGTCTCCTTCTCCTTCTCTGGTTCATTCTGTCTTTACCTGTGTCTAGTTTATTCTCTCTTAAACCTATCTCTGCAAAAACTCTCCTGGCAAAACTGCCTCTGAATTCCAGGAACTGAACTGTCATGAATTCAACTCTACTGCACTGCCTCTCAACTCCCTAACTCAATGGAATGGCATGAACATCACTAGCTATAACTTAGAGATCTGCCTGCCTCTGTCTCCTTAGCGCTGGGATTAAAGGCGTGCACCACCACACCTAGACCTAAGCTCTTCTTTACCTGAAACTTGCTCTATACCAGGCTGCCCTTGAACTCAGAGATCTACATGCCTCTGTCACCTGGGATTAAAGGTGTGTCTGTATTCCAGCTAGATCACACAGACCTAGAAGGTCTTTCGGGTGTTTTGAATTAAAATTCGTCTACAGGAGCCTGCCCCCTCCCATCCCACCCCGTTAACTTGTCTGCTTCTATGCAGTGTGTAATCTGAACAACTAGGAAAAGCAGCCCTCCCTTTGTTAGTCACTAAACATTCTTTGTTTGCTCTCTATGCTGTGGTTTAATCTGAAATGTCTTTCCAAAGCCCATGTATTAAATGCTTTTTTTTTTTTTTTTCTGCCTGAGGCACTTTTAGGAGGGGGTTTTTGGCTACCATGAAGTGAACAAGCTTCTACCATGATGCACCGCACCGCTGTAATCCTAAAGCCATAGGGGCCAAGTTACCAACTCCTCTGGAACTGCCCGCCCAAATAAACCTTTCCTTCTTTTAAGTTGATGACTGCAGGCATTTTGTTACATTAACCGCAGGATGACTAACCCAGCTCCTGTGTCTGTTCAGAGGCGCTGAGGTGACTCTCCCTCATCTGCATGCAGCAGCTGTTGTCACTTCAGTTCCTCAGACTGTGTCCATCCTGGTGAATTGTCCTCAGTAACACTGCAATGTGGATAGAGATGAGGCTGTGTCATAGTCTTCTCAGCTCTCCCCTGCCCCCGCCTCTCTGACAGCTGTAAATTCTTTAGTTGGACTTCCAGCCTAGCCTCAGCATCCGCTTTGTTCTCAGCTCATTGGCCACTAGGGCCTTACAAGGCTGTCTCCTGCCGCCATTTTACATAGTCACTGTTTGCTAAATGTGCTTTACACTTAGCGCTTTAAAGGATCATTCTCTGGTCACGTTCATGTCATTTTTTTCTCATCCAGGTCACCGAGAGGTCAAGTTTTACCTCCGAGCCATCTTTCTCTGATCTGCTTGTGTCACACCAGCCACGCTACTGCTAATTATAAATGTAAATCTAATCTGCATAGTCCTCATCTTGAGGTGAAGAGTCACACGTGATTGATTACATTGCTCGTAGTTGTTGACCCAACTTGATTGCTAGTGTCTGGGAAGCAGGAGATGGGTCTTCTGCTCTTTTCTGTTGGGCTCCGAGCAGGCGAGGTGCTCAGTTAGAGCAGCGGGTGATTGACAGCAGACCGTCCACTGCAGTCAGTCCATCATGCAGGTTGGCCCTGGGCTCTGGCTGCCTCTGCCAGCCTGGTATTGACCTACTTTCCCCTTCTTATCTGTGTGCAAAATATTTGTTGTACTTAGTGTGTTCTCCCTGTCACAACGAATGTTTGTCTCTCCCTTTCATGTGAACTGTGTGGTAAAAGTGCTGGGAAGAGAAGTCGAAAAAACAATGGAGGAGAAAAGTTGGTAAGCAGTCTAATTTCTAAACTGGGGCACCTTCTACTTACGTTATTTAAAAATGACTTCCAATTTTTGTAACCGCCTCTGAAACCACCACCTATTATGAAACATGTAAAGGGCAGATATGTAAATTTTCAGGTTTCAGCCTTTTAATTTTCATGGTTCACAATCGCATGTCTTTTGAAAATGCTTTTTGATCAAGTGCTTGTAGAGGAACTGAACTTTTCTCCATCTGGATTTTACGGTGCAGTTTGGTTTTGGGTGTTTCACTCCTTACCAAAATGTCCCTAGGAAACATAGGTTGTGTGGCTCTTCGCATGGGCAGGCTGATTGACTTTAACCGTGGATTTCTTTATAATGTAATAGCTTTGCTGTGTTCCAGGAAAAAGTGTACGGGTGACACGTTAGAGCGTGGGTGCCCGCATGCAGGGACCTAACTGCTGTTACCTTTGGAGATCCTTTGGGAGTTCAGCGGGGTTGTTGTTCAGATTTAGTTAACGTTTGTAAGTGGGCATCTTGTAAGCATAGCTGTTAGGAAGCATGCTTGGCATCATTTAAAATTTATTATGGTGTGCTGTAAAGATTGATTTATTCTCTCTCAGTTCTTCAGAAACGCAGCAGAGTGCAGTCAGTAAGAATTGGCACAGCTTTGATTCTGTAGTTTAGTGACACTTCTAACATTACAAGGGGAAAAAAGACCCAGAAATTGATACAGAAAATGCTTCCAACTTTTGATGTGGTTGTTGGTCCTAATCAGCTTTATGTGAAGCAACACATTGTAGCAAGTTAGTTTTTTTAAAAATTCTTTTCAAATTACAAAGTAGCTTTTTCTTCTAATTTATATTATCAGGGTCTTTGGGGGGAAAATTCTTGGCTATTTTGTTTGATCGCTTCTCAACTAATAAACATTCATGCACTCGTAATGTAAATGTATAGACATCTCTCCCTTTGTTTACATAGTTTATTAGACTTTATTTTAATAGCTAACTGCTCAGGGAGTTTCTGAGTTCCCTTTCTAAGGACCTTTCTTAGCCACAGCTACAGAGCTGTTAGTGGTGCTGCCTTGATAAGGATTACACCCTTTTTAATACGTAGATTTATTAGTCTATAATTTTGATCTTATAACTAGGTGGATTTTTAAAGATAGCTGATGTCTTATTTTTTTTTTTTTTTTTTGCAACTATTGTGTGGATAGATGTAAACACACAGAGTGTCCCTAGGCCTGGAGAATTGCGTATCGGGCCATACTGTTTATTCTGTGCATGTCTTTCTGCGTTGTCTATAGTTTAGACTTTTAATACATTTTTTCCATGACGAGTCCGAAATAGACAGCTGCTTTGCTTTGCTTCTGAGAAAATGTCATTGAAATTTTTGTGGGCTGGCATTTTGCTGACTTTTTGATTTTTTTTAAAAACATTCTTTAGAATTCCCCTGATGAAGGAAACCAGCCTTTCCAGAACTAATCACTTGATACAAACTGAGACAGGAGACTCTGGGAGACAATATGTTATGTACTTTTGTGGGGAAACTGAGGCTTGGACGTGGCATTGTGTCTACGGTGTCTCCGTCACACTGAGTTGGATCATCCAGGTTTGAGTGCTCTGATGAGGTTGTCAAGGGAACAGAGAGGGCTTGGGTGTAGCTTGGTGGAGTGCTCTCCCGGTGCCGAATGGTCCAGGCTTTGAGTGTAAGGTGGTGTAAGAGAGGGCGAAGGCCAGCAGGTCACTGGAGGACTTCCGTGGGGGCTGTCAGCCCATGGAACAAAACGAGCCTGGTACCTTCTGATTAATACGTGGGTTCATTTGGAAAGGTGGTTGGTTTCCCCGACGGCAGTGCTCAGTTTAATAATCACTTGGCGCTATGGCATCTGTGGACCCATCAGAGCCAATGAGAGCTGTCAGCTTGCCAGTTATATTTGAGCAGTTTTACATTCATACCGGAGTTCCAGGGCTTCAGGTTCGCCAATCTAAACATTTGACTTCTTGGAATCATTTTTATCTGCCTTGAGGGAACGGCTAGAGAAGTCTAAGGGTTATAATTAGCACGTTCCCTCGTACAGCTGAGTTTGTGTTTCGGGGTGGAAGAGTGGTTTATGGTGTTTGGCTACCTTGCCCCGCAGGGACCATAGCCCTTCAGACGTTAGCTCATTGATTCTTGTAACGTTCCCTGTGAACGTTAGCATGTGTAGCATGATTACAGGTTCCCTCTTAAAGCGTTCTGCACCTCCTGTGCTTGTGGAAGGTGAGGGATGCTCCTGTGGGTTGTGCGGATGCTAAGAAGGGAGGGCTGGATGTGGCGAGCCTTGGAGAGAGGTCTCTTCCTGGTGTTTCTGACATGACTCAGCGGACCTACCTCTGGGAAGTGAGTGTGGGGACTGTGGTGCTGGCTGCATTTCCTCCTGGGGATGTGGGCTAGCTAGTTTCCTACTGTCACAAAATAACTGGCAAGGGTAGCTGAAAGAAAGGAAGGGTTTACTTTGTCTCGCAGTTCAAGTGTGCAGCCTGTCATGACGTGATGGTGAGGCCATTGGGCACACTGCACCCGCAGTCAGAAAGCACAGAGTGATGGATGCTGGTGCTCAGCTAAGTCTTGAACTCCAACTCTCTCGAATGGTGTGCTGCTCATATGTAGGGTGTATCTGACAACACCAATCCAGAAACTCCCTCGCAGACACTTCCAGAAGTTTATCTCTGGGTGATTTTAGACCCTGTTTGTGGGCTGACCAGAAGACTGACCAAGATTAACGTAGGGACTCCATGGGAGTGGAGGTCTTTGGCAAACGAGGTGACCACAGGTTAGTTACTTGCCAAAGACAGGGGGTTAGAGCATGTGGCTTTTAGGGCCAAAAGAAGAAAGCATTGTCTAGTGGGTGTTGCCTCTGCCAGTCTGTGCACACCTTGCTCTCATCCTGAGTTTGGGGATCAGAAATTGGAATTCCAGAGATGAATTAATTCCCTTGGATTCTAGCCTGAGTCTGTGATTGCAAAGCCTTTGATGGCTGTTAAACTTACTGTGGACCTGGCGCCATTCACTGTACCAGGTATGTCTAACCCACAGCCCGTGGGCCAGCGGTGGCTCAGGATAGCTATGAGCATGGCCCAATAGGAAATTGTAAGCTCAATTTAATCGTTAGGCTTTCCCCCCACAGTTTCTTTTTGGTAACTTAATTTTACTGTTCCGGAGCATGAACCTTGTAGGATGACATTGTGTTACAATATCTATAGGTCACGTGCCAGGTAAACTGTTTCCGAATGCATGGTGAGATTGTCTTGCCTCTGGGGTGCTATCAAGAGCTTGGCAATTTAGGACGTAGAACAGAGGGTATGTGCATACTACAGCAAGTGCAGGGCTGTTCTGAGCCGCCAGCAGGGTTCGGCTCTGCACACTCACACAGGAGCAGCCCTCTAGGAGATAGGGTTTTCCCTGTGAGGAGGTTGTGCCAGGGATGGGAGGCCTCACTCCCTGCTCTCTGTGAGTGGAGTTTTCCCCTTCCATCAGGAGCTGTGGTGGTTAGTAATCTAAAACTTTCACTGTGGTTACGACACCTCAAAAATCCTTCTAATTAGTCTAGATGGTACGTTTATCATATTCACTCTCCACAGCTGGAAATAGCCTCTGCTGCCTCGCAACCCCTCATCTGCTTATGAACTGCAAGGTCTAGAGCTGTTTTCCAGTCCCCACAGCCTGGCTAAGAGTGAGTGGGCACCAGCTCCTAGGCAGCTGTGGTTGATTAAGCCCATTTGCATGCTCCGGTGGAAGCCTACCTTGACCTTGGCCTGTGGAGATTCTGTCCATCTCTGGCTTTGCAGAGACACCCTCTGGGGGTGCTAACGCTGAGATAGCCCATAATGTCACAGTCATTCCTCCTACACAGACAGCGCTTGCAGCTTGGAGGCTACCCATGGCATATGGGATGCTTATGTTTATAGGTCTCTGTTTACTTTTATTCCTTGTTCATATCTATGTGATCTTCACCACCTGTTAATTTAATGCCCTTCGTCTTATCCAGAGTTAGAACTCAAGGCAAACAGTTTTACTTTGTGGAAATTGCTGGGAGGTCCTGCCCAATTCTTTTCCCT
This sequence comes from Acomys russatus, assembly GCF_903995435.1. Lineage (NCBI taxonomy): Eukaryota > Metazoa > Chordata > Mammalia > Rodentia > Muridae > Acomys > Acomys russatus. The sequence continues at coordinate 3,786,851 of NC_067148.1, forward strand.
AGCTAGCATTCTAATGAAAGCTCTCTAACCAGCAATCCCTTAGTCTTGGCTTTAAAAGAAAGGCCGGAGGTGGGGCGTCCCCCCCCTTGTATTGGCTCTAACAGTGAAATAAAGGACAGGAGAGTCAGCTAACTATAATTCGTGGCATAAACACAGCGCATTAGAAACCAGCCCTTTTGAGAATCACGCCCCCTGAGTATATTGCTCCAGAGAATTCAGTTTCCATTCCGTTTGTCCTTTGGGTGTGAAGTCCTGAGCAGGTGTTGTGTGTTGTGTGTGTTTTGAAGACATTCTTGTGTCATTGGAGGCTTTGTGGTGGTCCTTAGCTGCAGGAGTCTGGGCGAGGATGGTAAAGTGATGATGAGGGCTTGGGATAGAAGAACAGGCTGTACCAGTTTGATGTAATGTCCACACAGTCTGTGTGTCAGGACCTTTCTGCATCGAGAGTGGCAGCCTGCCTTCAGGGAAAGAGCAGGAAGCACCTTAACATGGTATGTTCAAACTCACAGTGATCCACCTGCCTCCACCTCCCGGGATTACAGGCACGCACCACTGCGCCCAGCAGGGCGTTAATTTCTTATAGCTCTGGAGGTTGGAAATTTCAAAATCCGGTTCCTGCTGAGTCTCCTCTTGCCGGCTTGCAGGCACCAACTTTCTTGATGTCTCCTCACATGTATATCTTTTATAAAGACGTGAATTCTATTATGCCTTTCCTGATGGCCTCTAAAGCTGTCGCTTTTCAAAGGCCTCACCTCCAGTGCTGCCGAACTGGGGGGTGGGGTGGGGTTGGGGGTGGGAAAGCAAAAGCATTGGGTCCATAGCAGCTGGCTTGCCTGGAGCGTGCTACCTGGCACCAGTGACGCCTCCTCACAGCGGGTTAAATCAGGCCAGGCTGTGTTTAAGTCATGAAGCCCAGCTGAACATCTTGAGGCTCATAACTGGAACTACCCTGGCATCTACAGCCATTCTCTCTGCCCCATGGGATCTGCGTCAGAAGCGTGGTCTTTGCAAGGCTCCCCTAAGGGTAACTGGTCCTCAGCATCTCTTGACAGTGGTCTAGGTGTCCTGGTCCTGGGCCCATGGAGGCCGGCATTGTTCAGGCTGGTGTAGCATTGCCTAATCAGCTCTGTTCTGGTTGAAGGTACCTTTGGTTTGTGGGGATTTAATGAGAGTCATTTTGTTCATGAAATGTTGTCCTATTGGCCCAATTTTCTAACTTAAATGTGTTTTGCATGTCATATTCTCAAAAGCATTGATGGCTTCCTTTGGAACTCTGTGCTTGGTTGGGTTTCCTGTCCTGCTGTTGGGATTATAGCTTCTGGAGAAATCCTCAAGTGGCTTGAAGCTCTTCTCATTCTTCTGCTTCCTTAACTGTGACCGGATGTACACGGTGGCAGCCGTGTGAGTGTCCCTTGCTGTGTCAGTAGTCATTTGTAATAGTTTGTGTGTCTTTTTTGAATGCCCGCCGTGCAAGCGGGGCAGTGCTATAGACTTTGGGGAAATACCAAGTAATAAGATGTGCTTACATTGAGGAGCTGGCTTTATAGAAGAGGTGTGATCCCCAACCAGGGCAGCTCACTGTGCTTGGAGGCGAACGAGTGGAACTCGAGTCAGCTAAAGAGGTCAGTCCTGCAAGGAACCCCCCTGCACTGCTCTCTCGGGTACTCTTCTATTGATGCGACAGTGCACACGTGTCTTAAGTGTCCTCTTTCGGTTAGCGAGCAGGAGATAACTTTTCAGTATTTTCCTACGCATGTTGTTTTTGGCTTCACTGTAGAGGCTGTTTCAGATTTAAAATAATGTGACTTAATATTCTTGTTACTCATGGAGATGTCAGCTCCAATTTGCTCATGTTCTTTCAAAATGCAGAAGTGTTTCCGTGTAAAGTGCTCACCGTTGCTGGTCTGTGGCACTCTGGGAACTTTCATTGTGGAGGCCATAAGATGATTTTTTATTTCTGCTTACCCTCCATTTCTTGTTAATGATTACTGCTGATGATTAGTTTGGAATAGCTTTCCATATTAATTGCTTTGATATTGGATGGTGGAATGCTTGTGCACCTCACGTGTTCTTCTGTCACCATCCATGGATGGGGCTGACAGAGGGATGGCTGTCTCCATATTCTCAATATTCACAGTTGCAGTGTGTCTTGTAATGTAAGCTGGGTGATGGGGCAGGTAGATTAGCTTGTTTACGGTTGTTTACGGTTAGGTTACAGTGGTCAAAAGATGCTTTGGGATAGTTTATTCTACATTCTGTGTTTGGTCTTGAAGACAGTTTGAAATGATGCCCTCAATATTTTTCAAAACTGTGTTCTGTGCTCTATAGGTTTCCAGTAGACAAACTAGTTACATTGGCATAAGCAGCAGTCATTTCGGAAGCATGAGACTCGAGAGCCGGTGGGGGAAAGTGCAGCTGCCTCATGTACCTGGGAAGTGCTGTAGAGTCACCTGACACTGGGTAGTTAGCGGGCCAGCTGCTGGCTCAGTTACCCTATGACTCTGGCACCTTGTTTCCTGTGGCCCCTCAGAAGGTTCCCCCCAGTCACTGTGTTTTATACACAGCTTTCATCAAGTTAGGGGAAAAGGTCAGATTTCGTAGAACAATAAGATCCATCAGTGGCTTGGTGCTGTGCGCTAGGTACACTCAATTTTATGTCAGCCCGCCGACTTGGTTGGGAGGATACACAGATTGAGACTTGCAGACAGGTCACAAGCTGAACAGGGACGCAGTGGGCAGAAAGCAAGGACAGACCAGAGCTGAGCAGCCGGAACTCTACACATTGCTGTGTGTGGTGACAAGTGTGGTCCTGGCCCTGACCATCTGCTGTCCTCGCTCCCAGGAGGGTTAGGTTGGTTGTGCACAGGCTGTGTTCCCATCTCCTGCTTATGCTTGGATTGGGAGGGTATAGATCTGCCAGAACTGTACATTAACTCCCCACAAAAAAAAAGTCACTGTAGCTGGGAACTTTCTAGATGGTAAATCAGGTCCCTGCGAGAGCAGCATCTACTATGGACCTCAGCTGTCCTTACAGGCACACTTTATTTTGCATCAGCTTGTATTTGTAGTTTGAGATAAGCTCTTGCTGTGTAGTCAAACTCCAAACTGCCCTGCCCGGGCCTTGTTAGAGCAGAGAATGACTTCACATACACCTTTTATTTTTCTTTCTTTTTACTTTTTTCAAGACACGGTTCCTCTGTGTAGCCTTTGCTTTCCTGGACTCTCTTTGTAGATCAGGCTGGCCCCGAACTCACAGTGATCTTCCTGCCTCTGCCTCCCGAGTGCTGGGATTAAAGGCATGCGCCACCACGCCCAGTCACATACACCTTTCTTACCATACCTATATGTAGGAAAATAAAGTGATCCACACAGAATTATGTGTCACTTCACTGTGTGGCTAAAAACGGGGCGACCCACTGTTCTCTAGGTCTCTTTTGTGCATCTGTCTTACCTGGCCTCTTCTGAGGTGAGTGTGGGGGAGGACACATGGCAAGGCTTCTGTATGTAAGTGGTTCTTGTGAGTTAGATGTCTTGAGGATTGGTTGTCATTAAGGGTCAAGCAGTCATATGTAACTATCAGCCAGAGTTTTGCACTCCCGTTCCTTGAAAAAATGTAGCTGTGAGCCGGGCGTGGTGGCGCACGCCTTTAATCCCAGCACTCGGGAGGCAGAGGCAGGCGGATCGCTGTGAATTGGAGGCCAGCCTGGTCTACAAAGTGAGTCCAGGATGGCTTAGGCTACACAGAGAAACCCTGTCTCGAAAAACCAAAAAAAAAAAAAAAGAAAAAAAAAGAAAAAAAGAAAAAATGTAGCTGTTTTTTTAAGGTCGACGTGCTTCCATGCACTAATAACACACACTGAAACTATTGCCAAGCCGGCCTGCGGTTTGTCTTTTGGCCTTGCTTCCTTCCCCACAGAGAGCTGTCAGTCTTGGTTGGTGTTGGTTGTGGGTCATTAGGAAGCAGGAGAAACAGATTGTGGTGGTGCCTTCTGGATTCTAGCTTTTGCCTTGGGAGGCCTTATCCCTTTCTCAGGCACTGGAAGCCAAACAGGTGGCTTCAGCTTCGGCTGGACTGCTGCAGGCACAGTGACCCCTCTGAATAGAAAGTTCTTTCTTGGCTGGCTTTTCAGACAGGCCAGTTTTATGAGCACATGGCTCTGGTATGCCGGATTTTCGGAATTCTCTAATATCACAGGTATGAAGTCTGAGTCCCAAGGGCATGGCTCCACCAGTGGTTCCAGTAACAGATGTCAGATATGATCTTGCTGGTCTTAAATGTGCAGTTCCTGCGCCCTCCACCTCTAACCCCGTGCCTTATCTCAGCTAGTGCCAGCCTGTGCTTCTGAGTCTCCACTTTCTGGCATCAGTTTATTTGCTTCAGCATCAAATGCCTTCTGGTGCCAACAGTGGAAGATCCAGCTCCATCTACTTCCACAATAAAGAGAGTTAAGGGACTTACATCATGGGAACCTTCAGGAATGAGGTACCAGGGACCGTAAGTGCAATTTGATCCAGAGATTTATGATGTCATTAGGATGCTGGCACTAATAATTTTCAGTAATTTTCCTGCCTTGCCTCCTCCACGTGCAGTTTCCCCCTGGGACCAGCCTCTTTGGTATGAGCAGGGGAGGTTGAACTATCCCCTGTGTCACATCTGCAAGTCTGCCCATCAGAGGTGCACAGAATGGAGGTGTTGCTGTTTCAGCCAGCATCAGATTTCAGAATCACCCTTCAATCAGCTATAGCGACTAGGAGATGGCGGGCTAGTGTTGTGTTGGTTGGTTTACTGTGCATACGATATGTGCTAATATCCGGGGTGCATGGCAGAACAGTGTGGATTCCTGTGAGGACTTTTAGGAATCGGAAACACACACACACACACACACACACACACACACACACACACACACACACACACACAGACACACACATTTTTATTTGATATGCACACACATATTTGGTTGGTTGGTTTTTCAAGCCTCACTTTGTAGAGCAGGCTGGCCTCGAACTCACAGCGATCGGCCTGCTCTGCCTCTTAGTGTTGGGATTAAATGTGTGCGCCACCATGCCTGGCTGCACGCACAGATTTGTGTATGACACAGAAAGTTTTTCTAGTGCCCTACACACATTCTCATTTTCCTGGGTAAAACCATGGAAATTCCTTTGATGGTTTAAGAAAACATTGAGTTAGCAAATGCTTCTGAAATTTGTTTCCAAAGTTAGTCATAACTCTGTTAGAGAAGAAAAAAAAAATCATTTTTTCTTGGTAGAGCAAATATACCAGATACTTTTTATTAAGATCTCAAAGTGAACTAAACCTATGCTAGATGTCTTGGGATGCAGCTCATTTGTAGGAAGGTATGGACATACTCCCGCCACATCCCTCGTGTCCTCTTTTTAACTATAGTGATGCAAACCATGATGATGTCATGCCCTCCAAACACCTAGATGCTAAAAAGAAAAGCTTCTTATAACTAAATACGTTTTATATTGAATTTTCAGTTTGGTTTATTTTATTGGCATATTACATTTTGCAAAGATTGTATTTTCTTTTTTAAAAAAATTTTTTTATTAATTTATTCTTGTTACATCTCAATGGTTATCCCATCCCTTGTATCCTCCCATTCTTCCCTCCCTCCCATTTTCCCCTTATTCCCCTCCCCTATGACTGTTCCTGAGGGAGATTTCCTCCCCCTGTATATGCTCATAGGGTATCAAGTCTCTTCTTGGCTACCTGCTGTCCTTCCTCTGAGTGCCACCAGGTCTCCCCCTCCAGGGGACATGGTCAAATATGAGGCACCAGAGTTCGTGTGAAAGTCATACCCCACTCTCCACTCAACTGTGGAGAATGTTCTGTTCATTGGCTAGATCTGGGTAGGGGTTTAAAGTTTACCGCCTGTATGGTCCTTGGCTGGTGCCTTAGTTTGAGCGGGACCCCTGAAAGATTGTATTTTCAATTTTTATCAGTTTTTTGAATTGATTGGTACCTCCATCTGATTATGAAGTAAGGACAGAGTGTCAAATCTGGAGGACTGTACACTTCCTTGAAACCTGTGCTTGCAGACACGTGATGCAGGCTCAGTTACTGCCACAGGTTGGCTGCTTACTCGCTGCTACCTGCAGCCAGCAGGTGTTGTCTTTCCAGCTGCTTCTATAAATAGACTATTTCGAGAAATCCACCCAGGGTGGCATTCCAATTTACCACTTCACCTGTTTAAATCGCTGGTTTGAGGTAGCAATTCTTGCAACCCATCTGAAGCCGACTTACCCCAGACTCCCTGGTCCCTCTCTTCTCATCTGCCAAATTAGATGCAACACAGTTAGTGTTGTGGGCACTGCTTGAGCCTGAGAACTTGATATTTGATTTAAATGTTAATTTACTGTGGCAGAGTTCGGCGCCCACAGTCCTTCCATGGACTGTCTCCTGGCTGCTGCTCAATTCCCTAGAGATGGCGGGCACCTCTTACCTGTGCTGTTCTCTTCTGACATTGAGCCTGACCTACCTGCCTCAGTGTGGGAGCCATTCCTTCTGTGATTGTTGGGTTTTAGTAGTGTCTGGGACTAGTTATTCTAGGGGTTGGGGGTGGGGGTTGCCATGAAGCTAAAGCAATTTTCTCTTGAGTCTTAAATATTATTCAATTTCAATGTATTGGAGAAATTCTTGGTTCTTTTGTAGTCCTTTTTTTTTTTTGGCTTTCCAGAGCTTTGCTTGTTTGTTTGTGGGTCAGAAATAGCAGACATGTTTGTGGATATACATATATACACATATATATGTGTGTATATATTCACAATACATTAGTGATTAAATAATTCATTGTTATTAATTACTAGCAATTACTAATAATTAATAACAATGAATTACTCACTACTGTGTCTAGAGGTAACCAGATCTCAAGGCACTGAAATCAGCACTTGAAAACACAGGTGGACCTTCCTCCAACATACTAGGTCTTCCTGTTTCTCTTTATAACTTGAAGAAGATGGGTTTTCTCTGGCCTCTAAGGGACTTCTTGGCTATTTACACTAGAATATGAGGATTTATTTAAATTGGTAAGACTTACGCAAGCAGAACGCCCTTTGTATGGTCTAGCATGATGAGGGCGCTCCATGTGGAAAAAGTCAGCGGCGTTTGCACTCAGCGCCAGGGCATGTGCACATATCTACTTATTACAGTGTTCTCACATAGTATGTCCTGTTAGGGCCTTGGTGTCACTCAGCGCCAGGGCATGTGCACATATCTACTTATTACAGTGTTCTCACATAGTATGTCCTGTTAGGGCCTTGGTGTCACTTAAACTTGACACTTCTGCCCTGGAAACAGAAAGAATGGCTCAGAGAGTTTATCTGATCATGGAAAAGGTGACAAAGCATGTGCACTCACATGATAGACACTGCACACCCTTTTCCTTTGTTAAGACATTTGAAGGAGCACAGAGGTTGGGAACTCCATTGACTTAGCATTCCTCTGTGATCTGTGGGAGGCATGTTACACACAAGGTATAGAATGCCACCATTACAAGGTGCCTCAATTTCCTCAGGGCAGCCTTTCCCACTGAACCAAAGAAGTAGTGTTTGGGTCTAGTGATTGTGAGTTCAATTGCTTTTGCTGTTAGGATGGCTAGTCAGGCTGAAAATTGAGATGCGGTGGTTACCCTTGGCATTCTGTCGGATGCACAGCCTCTGTTTACCAGTGGCTTGTGCTCTTTGTAAACTAGTTTGGAGTGTCTGGGGTGAAACCTCTTCCCATAGTTATGGTATCTTAAGCAGCGATGGGATTCTTTTTGTTTGTTTGTTTCTGAGACAGGGTTTTATTACGTAGCTCTGGCTGCCCCAAAACTTACAACGTAGACCAGGCTGGCCTCACAGAGTTATGCCTACTTCTGCCTCCTGAGTGCGCTACCATGATGGGCATGCTATAGGATTCTTTTATACCACATACAAAACACAGCAAGTTGAGCTTCAATGTTTCTTGTCATTTTTTCTTTGAAAACACTTGTTTACTTTTGTGTTTGAGGTGTGGTGTGGTGTGGTGTGGAGATGAGATGGCAACTTCTGGGTGTCTCCTTCCTCCTTAGGTCGTGGGAATCAGACTCAGATTGTCAGGTGGTGGCAAAGGCTTTTAGCCCCTGCGCCATCTTGCTGGCCCGATTTCCTCATACAGATTTTAAAGTCAGTATGTTTTGGGTGGTTGTGTGCCCAGAAGTCAGAGGAGAAATCACAGGAGTTGGCTCTCTCCTTTCATCATGTGGGTTCTGGAAATTGAACTCAGGTCAGCAGGCTTGGTGGGAAGTCCTTTAACCCACTCAGCCATTTTACTAGCTCAGGATAGCTCATATTAACGTGAAGTTAACACTACTTCTGGTGGGGTCGTTGTGGGGATTAAGTTCGTTACTGAGCGTGCAGGTCTTTGGTGTGGTGACCAATAAGTGTAACTGGCATCACTTTAAAACACAGTTTTTGGGCAAGTGTTCAATTATAAGCTAATCTTGGAAAGCCATTTCACAAAAGGTCCAGGCTGACGCTGCTAGGCAAGGGCTGGCGGAGGGGGTGGTTTGGAGTTTTGGAAAGCGGTTGTGCCGGAGCCGTGGCCAATTTGGTTGGTGCTGGAAGAGGAGGACACAACTCCAACAGTGACCTCGCCTTCCTGTTGGCAGTTTCTGTAGATGGACTTTGTCTGGGAGGATGGACGGGGAAGAAGGTTGGCTTGGCAGCAGGTTGGCATCACGGCAAGGTCGGCAAGTTGGACTGTACGGCAGGTGGAGGTCATTTCTCCTGTCGTCGCAAAGAACTCATCTGAAAGAGTCTCGCCCACTGAACTGACTCCTCCTTCTCTCTTCCAGCTGGAGACCATGGCCAAAATGGAGGTGAAGTCCTCCCTTCTGGACAACATGATTGGCGTTGGAGACATGGTTCTTTTGGAGCCCCTCAATGAGGAGACATTCATTGACAACCTCAAGAAGCGCTTCGATCACAGTGAGATCTATGTGAGTGCCTGGAGCCCCCAAGGCTTTTAGACGACTCTGGGTTTTGTGGCAGAGGTGGCTTTTCTACCTCATGCTTGTTTTCTTTGCTCTTTGGTCCTAAGTGGTCAGAGGTATTTCTTTTCTATCCTCAGGGAGTTTTGAGTGTTTGCTAGATTGGCACAGGCATCACACGGATGAGTCTAGTGGGTATTTCCCAACATGTTTAAACATCAGCTGTGTGCAAGGCACTGCATGTGGGCTGGGGGGGGGGTCACACTAACACAAGTTTGGTGTTTCAATTCCTCCCTCTGAGGACATCATTTAGACGGAGTGTTGAGATCTGTTGGCATCTTAGATACCTTCAGAGGGTTAGAAAACTCCAGTCACTCAGAAGCTCTTCCCAAAATGTGGCAGTGAACTATCAGAAAATACAGGCGCCTTCCCGATACGTATGCATAGAGGGACTGCAGTAGATCACTAGATCAGCATATCTTCCCTGGATACTGGAATTGTCATGGTTGCTGGGTATAAAAGTGTGTACAAAAATGCAGCAGTAGATAAATGTATGTTAAAGATTCCTTAAAAAGGACATCACAGTGTTATTGTGTTAAGTTCTCCAAATATATTTAAAACATGAGTTAAAAAATAGACTTATCTTCAGCCCTTGCATGTGTGGACATAAAGGTGTGGTGTGCATTCAGCCAAAAAACAAACAAACAAACAAACAAACAAAAACAAAAAACGGGGAGTATTGATTTTCTACATGAGTGGGGGGACCCAAGAAGCAAATAGAACAAACTGAGTAGAGATGGTGTTAATAGATTTCTGTCTTGCTTTTGAGCTCTGAGCTCCTTTTTAAAAAATGTGCTTCTGTTCACTGAAATGAGTTGCATGCTTGAGCTGTGCACCATTTTCTTTGTCAATATGGGAGGAACTAGGAATAAATAAAAGGAGAGACCTAAAGGTGATAACTTAGAAAAGCTTTGACTTTCCTAGAAAATCCATATGAAAAACTATAAGCTTTTTTTTTTTTTGTCAGTATAGCTTTTCTTTGTATGTAGTCAACTCTCATAGTCCATTTGGACTTGTATAATAAATAGTATCTTGTAGATGACACGAGTTTATTCTTGTAATTCTAGAAAGTCGGCCGTTGGGTAAACTCAGAGTCAAGGGCCTACCTACCTCCTGGCTGAGAGCTGCTGGTGTGGCCTCCCAGGAGCTGTGGGAAGCTCCAGAGAGCCCCAGGCACTAATTGCATTTGTGTGGAGTCAGCAGTGACCTGTTTACCTCCTAGAGGCTCCACCTCCAACCCCCACAGGCCCTCAGAGCACCACACTCAGTGTAGCTCAGAGCAACGCTGACTAATTAATTTCTTTATGAGATGAGCCATCACCTGGAGGTTTCACAGTAAAGGGAGCCCTGTGATTCCTGCTTTGAGGATGTCATTTTGATAACTGCTGCTAAACCTAAGAGTAGTTACAGCTCAGAGTTTCCTTAAAACTGTGATCCAAATGGAAAAGGCACTCAGTGCTACCGCACAGCAGGAAAAGGGCACTGTTTGGCTTGGTGTCATCTCCCCTCCCAGTGTGGGGGTACTGCTCTCAGGTGGGAAAGCCTGGCCATTCTGCGGCTTTAATTGAAAGTATGGTCTGCTATCAAATGGAAGATGGCCTGATAGCAAATGAAAGATGGCCTTTGCACACTGGTCTCTGAGACGCAAGCAGGAGGAATCAATTAGATCCTATCTGATGGTGCTGGTCATTTTTCCCTTTGGCTCTAGGTAGCACAATTCACTTTCAGATGAATTGAAACTAGGAGAGACTGGACACCATATGCATTTGAATACCTGATTTGCTGTGGCCACTAAAAAATAAAACAATCCCCCTCTTAAGAGAACGGTTCTTTAGCAGACAAAATGTCTGGGTTTCGGCTCTACATAATTTTATTTTCTAAACTACTTCTGGAATGCCCTTTCTGGCTCCGTGACAGAAGTAGAAAATTGACTTTAGCTTGTTGGTATTGACATCAATCACTGTTTTGCATGATACTTGGCTGACGCTTCTTCCTGTGTATGTGCCTTCCTTCTGTGCCTTTAAACAATGTCATGTTGGACGACAAAACAGTCTCTATTTCCAGTGGAAAAAAGGAAGTTGTCAAGTAATGCATATAGCATGATCCTACTGACTAACGTGGGAGTGGCTTTAGGAGTGTCTCTATGATGCCTTGATATGTACGCCGAGCCTGGCTTCTTAACTGAGTACCATGGTAGTACTGTGGACACAGGGGAGAATTACTGTTTAATCTATTTTGTAGTGCTTAAGTTAAACATATATTGCTTTTTTTTGGTTTTTCGAGACAGAGTCTCTCTGTGTTGCCTTGGCTGTCTTGGACTCACTTTGTAGACCAGGCTGGCCTCAAACTCACATCGATCCATCAGCCTCTGCCTCCCAAGTGCTGGGATTAAAGGCGTGTGCCACCACACCCGGCCTTTCATATCTTTTCATATATTGCTTTTGTGATTAAAAAAAAAATGACAGTAACTGTGTGGTATCTTGGTTCCGAGCCCCACTGCCATGTGTGCCACCCTAGGAAAACTATTTCTGGCTCTTATTTTGATAATATTCTTGCTTCGCTTTCCCTCATGGGTTACTGCAAAATTGTTTGGCCTGGCGCTTTAGCCCAAGTTAAAAAATGCACACAGCATCGTACTGTTTTGTGTTTCCCGTTGAGTTTTCAGTTCTTCCTTAGAATAGAAGGTACTGTTGGAATCTATTGCATCCATATGTATCTTCGCTCTGTTCCTCAGGCAGCCATTGGGAATGGTCCGTCCTGTAAGTGTGCTTACATTGTACCGACAGTGCAGCCAGTGACCAGAAAGTTGGCCTAGACTTGTAAACTCTCGTGTGGCCATAGGGTGAGCAATTTCCTGTGTGATCCAGCTCTAGATTTGGGAACTCTGTTTTTCATCCTGCTGTCTTTTCCCCTTTCAGCGCTCCCTCTCCCTCCCCCTCCCTCCCCAATGAAAAGATAAAAGGGAGGGTCTGTCCTGACAGAGCTGTCCCGAGGGGCGGCTGCGCTCTGGGTTTGAATTGTTCCCCAAACCCTCACATCCTCTGAGTCTTCAGAGCCAGCTGATTCTGGAGCATAAGAGGGGGTGAATATCCTTCCAAATACAGGTCAGCACCTTAGGAAGACTAAAAGAGTGATGGATGCTGAGACGTAATGTAATGGAGTGGCCATGTTGATGCTGCTGCCATGTAAGAGCTGTCATGAGTTTTAGGTTTTGTGTGCACCCAAAGGCATGCTTCCCAGACTGCTTTGCTGTGAACTTTTGATGCCAGAAAAGGTGTGCAGCTAACATACTTGTCTAACTAGGAACATGCTGGTTCATGTCTGTGACCCCCAGTAGTGGTGTTTGAGATTGGCCCAGCTGTCCTTCCGAGCCAGGGCTTTGGAGTCATGTGGTGGAAGATGGGGGAAGGATTGGATTGGCGGGTCAGAGGCTGTTTGCTGTTTGTTGCTCCTCTCTCTTGGCAGAGCATAGTTCAAGCTGGGACCAGCTGCAGGCCATGCCTTTGGTCTCAAGGCTCAGTGTGGGGTCAGTAGCTGGGAAATGCTGGTTGTGACATTCCCAAGCTCCACTGTTCTCTGTTCTTTCTGCCCTTTGTCAGCCCTTGAGGGGGGGTCACCCTTGGACTGGCCCCCCCACCCCACCCCCACCCTTGGAAAAGCCTGCAGGCAGGGGCGGATACCACATGGGCTTTGTTGTGATGGAGGAAGAGGCAGACTTGGGGTCTGAGGGTTCTCTTTTTAGGGCCACTGGTCACGACTGTGGTTCTGTCCCGGAACAGGAGAGCTGCAATTTAGGTAGGAATAAGGAGGACAGATTTGGAAAGTGAAAGAACCCAGGTGTCTGGCTGCTGACAGAAGTATTTTTGATGCCCAGCAGTAAATTTAGCTTGTTTTCTGTCTGAATTGTCAGCTTGGGGGTCATCTACATAGAGAGGTCTGAATTAGCCCAGTTTCAACATCTTTTTTTTTTTTTAATTTTTAAAAAAAATTTATTAATTTATTCAGATTATAACTAAATTGTTATCCTATCACTTGTATCCTCCCATTCCTCCCTCCCTCCCGCTTTCACCCAATTCCCCTCCCCTAGGTCTATGACCGAGGAGAACCTCCTCCCCCACTATATGGTCGTAGGCTATCAAGTCTCATCTTGGTAGCCTGCTTGTTCTTTCTTTGAGTGCCACCAGGCCTCCCCACTAAGGGGAGGTGGTCAAATATGGGGCACCAGAGTTCATGTCTGAGTCAGTCCCCGCTCTCTACATAACTGTGGAGAATATCCTGTCCATTGGGTAGATCAGAGTAGGGGTTCGATGTTTACTATTGTATTGTCCTTGGTTAGTACAATAGTTTGAGCAGACCCCCTGGGCCCCGATCCACCTGACACACGATGTTCTTCTTGTAGGTTTCTAGGACCCTCTGTGTTTCTATTTCCCTATCTCCATATTTGTCTTACCTAGAGTCTCAGTAGGATGTCCTCACATCTATCCCAATCTCCTGGTAAGAGAAGACTTTCGTGGAACGTGCCTTTTGGGCTAGTGCCCAATTATAAGTGAGTATATACCATGTGATCCTTTCAGCTATGGAATACTACTCAGCTATTAAAAACAAGGAAATCCCGAAATTTGTGGACAAATGGATGGGACCAGTTTTAAGATCTTATGTTACGCTAATCACTCTTGTAAAAGGGACAGCTTTGAACAATTAGTACAAATTGCCTCGGTTATCAGGGATTCTAGAGGTAGGAATGGAATGGGATCAGACACTTCTGTAACACCTAACTGTAAAATATGGGATATTGGGCTAGTTTTGGATACTGCCAAAATTACACTGCTTTACATTTGTACACCTTGAAATTTCCCAAGCAGTTTCCCTGTAGACAACATTTTATCTTGTGTGGATCTAACATGTTTTGGGGAGGTATAATTTCCTTTTGTTATAAGGCGGCCTGAGTTTCTCACCTTCTCACTGGTTGTGTACATCGGGCATGCTCACTATTGGTGTGAGTGACTTAGCACAGGGTATTTCCAGGCTGTACTGTTGAGAATCTGAAATTTGGTCTTTTCGTTTGTTAGCAGAGCTCCGAGTTGACACTCAAAAGTCCAGATGAATGTTATTCTTACTGCTTGTTTTCCTGGTTTTAGTAACTTCAAATTTTTTCTTTAAAAGTCTTTAATTTCTTAAAAAGTGATATGCTTTTTGAAAAAACATTTCAGACAGCATAAGCACATGTAACATGGGGCTGTCGTTTTCTTGGGTCAGATTCCCAGACGTGACACTGGTTACTGCACTGGCTCGGTCTTCCAGACTGTTTAAGGATAGATGATGCTTTTTCTTGTTCTAGAGTTGGGAACAGGGCCTTCTCCTTCCTCAGATCTCAGACCCTGTGAGATTTGTGAGGGACAAGGTTAATCTTCGGTTCCACTTCTCTTTCCATCTAGACCTAGTAGGAGGAGAACCCACCCAGACCTGTTCTTGTGAAATGCATAGACTGTGGGCGTGGTGAGCTCCTGGCATTGGTGGAGAGCAAACTGTGTGTGCACTTGGAAGTTTGGGATGGCTCCACCTCGGAGGCCAGATAAAGCTGTGCTCCTTCAATGACAAGGCCAGGAGGAATGTTGTGTCTACTATCTGAGGCCAGTCTGCCCCTTGCACACTTTACAAAGGCCAGTCTGTCTCTTGCACACTCCATGGAGACCAGGCCATCTCTTGCACACTCCAGAAAGACAGTCAATTTTGATAATAATGTGTTAGTTTTTAACCTGTGCAAACTTTCATAACACCCCTGGTAACCGGAGAATCTTCTCTGCATTGCTGGCCAGTTGTCTGCCTGTTTTATGTCAGTCTTAGTTATTTCAAGCTGCAGGTCCTAGTATCGTTCTTGAGATGTTTGTGATTACACAAATTATACATCAATTATACAATGATGATACGTATTTGCAATCCTTTAACTCACATACTCTGGTCGAAGCCACAGCTGGAGTTAGATTTGGAGGATGTGAGGACTCGAGAAGGAAAGGCCTCTGTTAGAAGCTGTTTTGTGGGCACCCAGGAGCAAAGATCTGCACTTGGTGCCAGCCCTGCCACTTCTGCTTGAGTTCACTTAGTTCTTATAGAGGCTGGTGTGCTGTAGCATCATCATTTTCTATATGAGAAAATATGCTCAGGAGGCTGCAGTATTTGTCCAGGAAATCCAGCCTCAGAGGTCATGAGCCTTCATGAACATCAAATCACCTCACTAATAGGAAAGCCTGTTTAGTTTCCAAAGTAGTTGCATATGATACTGAAATTTGCACAAGTTTCGGAACAAGGTGGTCTCAAAGTGACCTAGCTGAGTAATGGGCGTGATAACCCATGCCCCTGCCATGTGTTGAGTGAGCACTCAGTGGTGGTACAGTGTATTGAGTAAGCACTCAGTGATGGTACAGTGTGTTGAGTGAGCACTCAGTGGTGGTACAGTGTGTTGAGTGAGCACTCAGTGGTGGTCCAGTGTGTTGAGTGAGCACTCAGTGGTGGTCCAGTGACGTGAACTGATCAGACACGGCACAGGTACATTGGGTTCTTTTAGTTGGTTTTTTTGAGACAAGGTTTCTCTGTGTAGCCTTGGCTGTCCTGAACTCGCTTTGTAGACCAGGCTGGCTTCGAACTCGCAACGATCCATCTGTCTCTGTCTCCCAAAGTACTAGGTTTACAGGTGTCTGGCTATATTGGTATCTTAAGTCTTAAGGGATCATGATATGTTCCTCATAAATCAAAGCAAAGAGACATCAACCAACAAGATAGCCCAGCACCCCTCCAGCCCCCAAACAAAACAAAACCAAGCATAGACAAAGATCTGGAGGAAAGAGTGTTGTCCATCGTAGTAAGTGGACTACAAGTGATTGGCAGCTCCTCATGTCCTCCTTTATGAGCACAAGGTAGAAGGAGCCATTCAGTTCAGCGCACACAGGGCCAGTTCAATTACACACAATGTTAGCATATAGGCAGCCCAGCTAGCCCACCTCCACAGACCTAGCAACCTTGGACATCATCACCTGCCTCCACCGGGTGTGCACCAGACTTGCTCCAGCTGCGCACCAGATGTGTCATTGCGCACACTCTCTCAGCTTTCTTTCTCTCTTTCCCTCTGCCTATCTGTCTGCCATGAGCACCCTGACTCCTCTTCCCCCAATAAATCTCCTTTCATGCCAGATCTGTTGCGTGGCCGCCTCTCTATTTATATATTACAACACGCAGATCTGTTCCTTTATTTGCAGAGCAGATGAATTTTAATGGTGATTCTAATTTGAAGAGAAGTTATTTTGTTTTTTTGAACTCTGCCCTAGAGTGGGTGAGGTACAGTATGACATCCTGGGAAAGACATGGGCTTTGAGCAGACAGAGCAAAATTAGACATTTTAGTCACTCACAGCCATCAGTGCCATTGTTGGAAGCTGAGTTCTTTCATCCATAAGATGGTTATTTTGATATTTATCTCACGGAGTTTCCAGTCTAATGACTTGGCACATAGTGGTACTGGGATAAATTGTCAGTGGTGTGGCTGGGAAGCCCATCATGGCTTTTCTTTAATGTTTTATAGTTTGGGATTTTTTTTTTTTTTTTAATTAGGTTTCCATTTTCCTCTGCTGTCGCTGAGTGCTGTTTTGTTTGTTTTGTGACTTAATATTTGACAAATGATTCTTGTGGCTGGTGGTTCAAGACAGCATGGCATTGTTGTTCTGGTGAGGGCTCCTGACGCCATAACAACATGGTGGCAAAATAGAGGAAAGGTGTGCATGCAAATACGTAAGCGACTCTGTGGTGAGACAGGAAGGCGCAAGGATTGTATGGTGAGACTGGAAGGCGCAGGGGTGCCAGGGGTGCCGGAGCTAGTGTTTATAGCAACCCTCTCCAGGAAGTTGCATCCTGTGAGAATTACACTAATCTCTTCTGAAGTTGGCGCCCCACCTCTTAAAGGCTCCCCCAACTAGACCACCACCTGTGGGGTTGTGCTTCCTGCATGCACAATTGGGGGACACGCTGCCTGCCTCAGCCTTCTTTCTTCCATTTCTGTTTTTCCTGGTTCCCTCCGGTGTACAGATTTTATTTTCACTGTATTTCTGTTTCCAGTTAGGCACATAATACTATTTTCAGGACTTGTGGCAAGAAGGGAGCCTAACAATTCAGGGCCACATGTACCCGAGCGGAGACTTTTATTGGGTCTAGAGAGCAGTATATATTTGGAAGATCCCGCCTCCTTTCAGAATTTGTCTCCGCGATGATATGGCAGTGGGGCGTTGTCTGCTCTAAATTAAAGGCAGCCTGGACTGATATTTTTAGCTGGTATTTAAGTGCGGTGTGGAACTCATATATAGTTCTTTAATTTATAGTTTGAAATGACTGACAGCCCAGGAATGAAAGATCGTGCTATGATGGTAGTGTAGGAATGTCTTAGGCTAGACCAGCAGGTCTGGATGTCATCTGCAGCCACAGTCTGCAGGCCTCTGAGTTTATTTGTGGTCTTCTGATCTGAGGTGCTAACTTGAGGCCCTAGATAAGATAATGAACAGACATGGGCTTGATTTTTCAAACTGAGAAATACTGGAAAAATAAGAATAATGAGCAAGCTGTGGTTTGGTGATGTCATGAGGGATCATGGGGCCATGTGGAAGCAGGCTTTCAGGAGTCTTTGAAGCTGACTGGCTGCTATGAGTAGAAAGAGAAAACAGCTTAGAAGACACAAGAGTGGGTACATAACCAGTCTCTTGTGTCCTAGTTTTCCTGTATCTTTATGAAACAGCTGTCCTAGCATCAAGGGCCTTGGTGTGAGTCAACCACTGATGTGAGACTTTGGCTACATTATTTCAGCTTGTGCCACCGTTTTTTTTTTTTTTTTTTTTACTTGTAAAAATAGGATATTATTAGCGATGTGTGTGTGTACACCTAGTGCACTAAACAATACATATATAGTGTATTATATATTATATACATGTGCATACATATACATACATACACACGCATATATCACAAATATGTTTCTAAGAGTGGAGATTTGGACTTATACCATTTTGCACAGTTTTGAATGGTAAAGCATCCAGAGCATTTGGTAGACTACACCGTGTCTCCTAATAAAACCCCAAAGACAAAAAAAAAAAAAAAAAATCGCTTGGAGAACACTGGGGAAGTCTCGCAGATGTCCGTGGAAGAGCAAACGCTGTGATTCATAATAGTTTGTGTCTTCTGATCAAATTTCCAGAATCCAGGACCTACTGGGAGAGTGTGCTCCTCACAGTGAAGGGAGTGGCTCTTGTTTCTGAGGATCCTGAGAGCTTGTTTTATGGTGTCATTTTAGTATTAGCTTCATTAGACTAATCTCACGTGCTCGTCTGGTAACTCTCAGCCACTTCCTGTAGACAAAGGCCATTTTGTAGGGGTCTTCATGACTTTGGCTTGATATGCCTCCTGGGTGAAGTTAGCTGAGGTTTGGGGGTTTGAGCCCTGACTTGGCTGTTTGTTCCACAGTGGTCAGTAGGTTCTGGTGGAGCCACGTGGAACTTGTATCACCATAATAGGTACTGTTTATGGAATACTTGCTGTGGGCTTAGTGCTTTGATGTGTCATCTCATTTAATACTCAGCTCTTCAAGGGGGAATTAGTAGTAGTCCCTCCCTCTGTATACATGAGGAAGTTGAGCAGGGAGAAGCCAAGAATGTGCCTAGCTTTACACAAAACTGAAGATTTACCAGAAAAAAAACTGGAGCCACACTTCACCCAACAGTCCAAATAGATTCGAAGCGTAACCAGCAGGGTGTGATGGGACGTCTGAGAGCGCAGACACCGGTGGCATGGGCTCATGGTTAAGCATGTTCGCCGTCCAACCCCTCCTCCACGCGGCTCTTGTGCTGCCTGCCTTGAAACTCTGCAGTCTGATTCCTCCCTGCTGCCCTCCCTCCTCCCGTCCTGTCTCCTAACTCCTCCTCCATCCTCCTCCTTCCACCCCTCCTCCCTTTCTTTCCCTTGCCCTCCCCTGCTAAGGATTCTTAATTACTGCTTGGGTAGCTTGTCTGGAGGGAAGCCATGCTATTCCGTGTCCTGGGAAGGCACCCTTAAGCTCCTGTGTGAATCGTGTTCCCTCGCATGGATGTGCTACGATTCATTTGAATTCATTTGTCTGATTAGCGTCAGTGCCTCCTTGGGTCACTTCCCTGTCTAGGCTATTGAGAGTGATGCTGTGGTGAACTCGGGTCTCCAGATATGTGTTTTAATCCCTGGTAGTGCATGCTTTAGAAGTAAGCTAGGAGATAACTAGCTTGGCTGATAAGAGAGGCGAGGGGGGTAACTGCCACCTAAAACCAAAATCCAAAACGTCATACTTTGGTGTTGGTTGTCACCCGCCTCCTGCAGACCTGCTATGATCTCTGCCTTTCTTGGGCCTCCGTGGACCCTTTGCAGTGTGCAGGGACCTTCCTCCATGCAGACTGAGAGCACTCATTCACACCGTTCTTTCTATAGCATCCTCTCATCGACTTTAGTGCCCAGAGTGCTTAGCTTTGCTGTCCCCCGTCCCCAAGACTGTGTTTTTGCTGCATAGCCCAGGCTATCCTTGAACTCCAGTACTGTATGTAGTCCAGGCTTGCCTTAAGCTCATGGTTCTCTTGCTGCCCTAGCCACTCTAAGGATGGGAGTTGGGCTCTTCCCTACAGAGTAGTTAGCTCTGAGAGTTTGGTTTCCTGTGTAGAAGACTCGTCTCCGTGACTGTAATGATTCAAAAACAAGATGCCAGGCAACAGACATGATATGGAGACATTTGTTATATGAGCGCAGGAGAGCAGGGAAATAGGAGAGGCACCCCAGAGAGAGACAGAAACACAGAGACAGACACAGAGAGAGAGAGAGACAGAGACAGACAGAGAGAGAGAGAGACAGACAGACAGACACAGAGACAGAGACATAGACAGAGAGAGAGGGAGAGAGACATGAGGTGGGTTGTCCTTTTTATATACTGGGAGCTGGCACAGCTAGTGGCGGGCAGGTAATGGCTTCATAGGTTGCTAGGCAGACTGAGCGCAGTATGCTAACAGCAATACGATGAAGCCTCGGATTTATAGAATGTGGGGGAATTTTATATTTCACATGATGTTTTAAATAAAATTGGCCCTTAATAAGTGTGTTGCTTGTTTATTTATAAGACAATCAGTTAACCCAGTTTGGTTATACAGTCCTGTGATGGGTTGCTCTTACCTGAGTCCTGGCCCAGCCTGGCTTTGACTAATTTTCTTCTGTTGAGATGAAAATACTTTTCTTGTAACTTGAAGACCCGTTTTCTTTCTTCCTTTTGTCCATTGCTGGTAGCAGAAGACTTCAGCATCCATCCTTGGGATGGTCCAGTGGAAGGCTTCTGCCCAAGAGAGAAATACTGCCTTGTATGAAGGTTGACGGTATAATCCAGGTCTTCTGGGGTTGGAGCTGTTGACGGTATGCGCCGAGGGAGACAGCTGATATCTGGCTCCTCACCTGAATGCCTTTCTGCTGACTCCTGTTACTGTACTCCATTCTTGTGGCCATTAAGATAAGGATCTGTGACCATGTCATGTGAGTTTACTGATAACCAAGGAGAAAGGTACTTAAGTGCATATTGTTTGCCCATCCCCTAATATGCCTGGGTTGAGTTTTTAAGGATCTCACAAACATGCAGAACAATAATTCAAATTCATTCCTAAATGGTAGGCTGAGCGATGAGTTGGTGGTAATGGGGCAGGGGTTCAATTCCGTGTTGTTCTTCGAAGCTGCTTAAGGGATTCACCTCAGAGATCTCTGCTTATATGAACCCAGGGTTCTTGGCACCACCCCAAAAGAGAATTTCAGGATGAGCTAGTATGCAGCTGAGTTAGAATTTATTGAAAAACAGGGATTTTAAGCACAAAGATTGAGAGAAAGAAAGAGAGAGGGGTTCTCAAGAAGAAAGTAAGCCACCGAGAGCCTGAGCGTGTGTTTCCAGCTTCACTGCTATTCAACAGTCAGATCCACTCTGGTGGCTTTGGAAGGCGCTGGCTTTAAGGGGTGCTGGGGGAAGCTGAGTGAGAGCACAGGGTTCCTGAGAGGTACCTACTAGGGTTCAGATGTGGATGAAAGTCTAGGTCACGGCAATGCAGGACTGTAGGACATAGCCTCACTGTGGACCAATGCTTTTGTTTGTGAGATTCCCAGAACATCCCCAGAGAGCCACAAGACCCAACTCAAAGCCAAGAGTGCTCAGGTCTTACAGCCTGATCTTTGGCAATTTTAACATAAAATGTCTCTATAAGAGAAACATCTGGAATTGGAGAGAAGGCTCAATGGCTGACAGTACTTAGTACTCTTGCAGAGGACCATCAACATCTTCTGGCCTCTGAAGGTACCATCACACTTGTGCACTTACATACACTGAGGTGTACACATGCAATTTCAAAAAACATCTAAAAAAGAAAGAAAGAAAATATCCTGCCAACTTTTCCAACAATGATTGTGTTAGAATTCTTGCTTTTTCGCTGGCAGGAGCCTTCATCCAGAAGCGTTGCTCTACAGAAAAACTACCCATCCATTAACTAAGACTAGAAAAAAGGCTGATGGAAGGAGGGGAGGGAGGAGGGGGAGTTAGGAGAGAGGAGGGGAGAGGAAGCGAGGAGGGATGGCAGCAGGGAGGAGTCAGACTGCAGAGTTTCAAGATGGGCAATGTAAGAGCAGTTTTATGTAATCATCGCCATGTGGAGGAGGGGTTGGACGGTGAACATGCTTAACCATGAGCCCACGCCACTGAGTCTGCGCTCTCAGACTTCCCACCCACACCCCTCTGCCTATGCTTTGAGTCTGTTTGGAGTGCTGGATGAAGTGTGGCTCCAGTTAAATCTTCAGTTTGATGGAGAGCTAGGCACATTTTTAGCTTCTCCCTGTCAATCTTTCCCCTGTATACAGAGGGTCTACTATTGATTCCCTCCTGAAAATCTGAGGCTTAAAGGAGATTATATACCAAAGCACCAAGACCATGGCTAGCACATAAGCATTCTGTAATCAGTGTTGTGCTGTGGTAATGTAAGTTCTGTGACATTATCTGCTGTTCACTGTATAGCAGTAGAGTCATGATTCCAACCCCTATCGCTCACCTAGAGGTATTCATCTTTATAATGCCCAAGTTTACCTGGGATCGAAGAGAGCCTTTCCCTCATAAGTTCTGACTGCAGAGGCTCTTCTCCTGGGTGGAGTCTGCCAGACTGACTGTCCTCCAGAAAAGAGGTCAGTTTTGCTGCAGGCACAGGAGGGACCCTCAGGTTGTGTTTGCTCTTTGCAAGGCATCCTTTTGGAGCACCAGGCAGCCTTAAGACTTGCAGCCGGAGATGGTTTTGACTTAGAAAATGTTTGCACGTTCTTGATTTCATGTCTGACCCTGGAAAAGTCAAAGGGGAGTCTGCTAATGAATGTGCCTCTTACACACAGGGCCAGCCTTCCCTTCTCTGGTTTTTCACTTGTATTTTTTTCGTTCCGTTATCTTTCCTCTCTTCTTTTTCACTTGCCCTAGATGTTGGAGGTTGGTCACATGGGGCAGACAGAGGAGGAGCTTTTCATTGCCTTGTAGATGTATGCTGACCCCTGTGGCCAATGGTGCTGAGGTTGGGAGAGTGGCGCTGAATGACAACAGGGAGATAGCCAAGTCGCTACTTGGCAATGAACTGCCTCTTCTTTTGAGGGGATGATGCAGCAACAAAATGCCCAGGATAGCGTGTAAGTCCAAATGTTTATTGATGTAAAGACGAGCTGCCCTGTCATTCCTCTGGTCCTTGGAAAGGGCTTAATTGGCATTTTCTTGAGCATTCGTTGGGCAGCTGAAAACCAGAGTTGAAAATGTCAGCCCCGCAGCCGGGCGTAGTGGCGCACGCCTTTAATCCCAGCACTCGGGAGGCAGAGGCAGGCGGATCGCTGTGAGTTCGAGGCCAGCCTGGTCTACAAAGTGAGTCCAGGATGGCCAAGGCTACACAGAGAGACCCTGTCTCGAAAAACCAAAAAAAAAAAAAAAAGAAAATGTCAGCCCCACCCAGGCAAACAGTGCTTTCAGGACTATCTCGTGTGTCTCCAAGGAAGAAGGGTTGTGGCTTGGTATTTAATTTTTCCTACTGCGACCATGGGGGTTGTTAAGTCTTAGCGTATAGAACCCTCAAGATGAAACCCATCAACAGCAAGGACAGCAGCCATGGTAGAAGGCACCTCTTAGGAGTTCAAGTCTAGAGGGGGCAGACCTGAAGTAGGATGGATGTGGCCAGCCTGACAGGGACGAGGTTATTCTAAAGAGAAGCATGGGGCCTTCCCTTTGACTGATCAAGCAGTTATCCCCAAGAAATCAAAATGTCTCTAGGACTCTCTTGCTGGCAGGAGGGGGAGGCTGATGCTTGACTTCAAAAGGAGGAACTTGTCTCCCGGAAAGAGAGAGATTTCACACTGTCCGAAGAACTTGTCAGACAGCTCTGCAGGAGAGATGGAAGCCCACACAATGGCTTGTATTTGTGCTCCCTGACCCAGACTGTCTTCTGTTTAAACAATAACATCATATTAAGACCCTGAAGAGGAACACTGCCCACCCACGCCCCGTGTGGTTGCGTGCATGGGTGTGTCTTTGCGAGCACGCCTTTGTCACTGGACTTCTTTCTTTCTTTTCCTGCTTTTCACTATTGCATGCTTGTTTACTTGGTTTGTTGGGACATAGGCTCAGATCCTGCTAAGTCTGGTAACTTGGGGGCGGGGTGGGGTGAGGGTAGGGTGATGTGGGGAGTATGGCTGTTTAGACTAATGTGTCTTGTCTTGCTTGGCCCCTTTTCTGGTTTGTTGGTGTATCAGTTATTAGTGTGGTGGAACAAGCCATTTTCGGAAATTAATGGCTGAAGTGACAATTTTCTTGGCTCACAGCTCTTTGGAATAGCAGTTTAGGCTGACTTAAGCTTTGTGTGTGTTGCTGGTCTCATCTGGGCTCCCAGTATCTAGCGGCTTCTGTAGGGTTAATGGTTTGGGATGGCTCATTCATATGCCTGTAATACAGGCTGTATGTAGGGCAGGACGAATTGCTTTCCCTGACACCCATCTAACTTCTCCATGGAGAGATGGCTCAAAGGTTAAGGGAACGGACTGCTCCTCCAGAGGTCCCGAGTTTAATTTCCATCAACCACATGGTAGCTCACAGCCATCTATAGCGTGATCTGATGCCCTCTTCTGGCATGCAGGTGTATGTACAGCCAAAGCATTGTATACATAATAACAAATAAATAAGCTCATTCTCATCGAGAACACAGGCTAGTTCAGGCATGGGCACATCCCAACCCACATGTGGTTTTCAGATCTCTGCCTGGGTCTCATTTGCCAATGTCTCTTTGATCAAACCCAGCCCAGATTCAGAGGCTGGGAAAAGCAATGCTTCCCTTTAGAATACCCCCCCACACCTTGTTTCAAAGTGGGTATGTATACAGGTGGAAGAAAGTTCTAGCCATATTTGCAAGCAGCCCCCACAGTAGGGCATGAAGGGAGGCTGAAGAGAAAGGACATACATGGCTTAAGGCCTTGTTCAGTGGCAACACGTGGCCCACAGGCTCCGCAAACAGTGGCTGCTCTATACAGTCAGTTTGGTATTGCATGTCAGCACAGGAACAATGGACTGTATCATGCACTTTCTTAGTGATTATTGGAGCTGGCGTGAGCCCGTCATGCAGTTAAAGATATTTCCTCAGCAACCTTGGTGTGTAGGTCCTGTTCAACATGGCAGTAACACGGCTTTGGGCAGAGGCGCAGTTAATTTAGTATGCAGGAAAGTTCCAAATAAAAAGAAACTTTGCTTGTCATTAGCGGGGGTTTTGATGTTGAAACCGAGGCAGCAATTTGTTCTCTCTGCAAGAATGCCACAGCGGCAGATTTTTATCACAGCTTACTATTGTGAAGTTTGGTTCGCCAGAGCCAACTTAGTTGAGAGCGAGCTTCTCTGCTGGCGACAAATCTGTGTACTTAAATTTTATTTTTGTTTCACAAAAGGAGAAAGATGCAAGTAGTTACTCCATTTACTCAATAAGCATTGAAGCCATGACCAGTGGTCACGTTTTCATGTCTATGGTGACTGTAATATGTTAGAAGCTATTGTTTTCCATTTTAAACATTGAAACATTCGCCTCTTCTGGAGAGTTCTGGTGTGAGGGGAGTTGAAAGCATTGAGAAAGTCTTGTCTGATCAGGACTAGAGAATTGTAGTCATTCATTGTCAGGCCAGTTTAAATTGGGGTCCCGAGGACAGAATTTAGGACCATACACTGTGGAGGTGCAGTCTTCTCGTACCCTGGTGGGTTTTCCACTTTGGAGAGATTATGCATGGGTCGAACATACGGAATATGGTTTGGTTTGTTTCCCACATTGGGAAAAAAAATTTTTTTTTCATTGAAGTCATTGTGGTTTATATAAAAGCATCGCAGAGCATTGCTCCTGTTTCTTTGCCTTTTATTTTATTTAATTTTCATCTCCATGGGTCTCAGTGGTACCAGTACTGGGGAACTTGTAGTAGAAATGTTTCTGTTGATGAGTAAGACTGAAAGGTGAGGCTGCCGGCCACACACATCTCTAGCCTCATGTGTAGCAATGTTTATCCTTTTAAAACCTTTTTTTCCCAAAATGACACTGTGTGTGTGTGTGTGTGTGTGTGTGTGTGTGTGTGTGTGTGTGTGTGCATATGGAGGACAGAGGACAACTTCTAAGAGTTCTCTTCTTTACAATGTACGTGGGTTCCAAGGCTAGAATTCAGGTCTCGATAGCAAAGGCCTTTACTGGCTGGGCCATCTCACTGGTCCCCCTTTTCAGAGTTTCTATCACATATATAGTTTGTTGGCATTTTTTCCTCTTCCTTCTGTCTTTATGATTTTGAAACTAAGAAAAACCAGAGCTCCCAAGGTGAGTTTACCATCAAGAAGCTGTTGCCTGCACTTTTGTGCTAGGCACTGCACAAAACAGACTAAGCCAGTCTTACTGGAGCTGCCAGCGATGGACGGTTGAGGTACAAAGGGAGAGTTCTAGTTTGCGTCTTGGAGTTCCGTTAACGTCTGCTGAAGTACAGCACTGATCCCTCAGGAAGTACATTTAAATTTAACATTATATGTCAACTCAAAACTAAACATGTGTTTCATTAGAAAGCACATGTAAATTCAACTACCAAAGTGTGTTCCAAATACTATGAAATTCTGTTGTTTGTGTATTTCCAAGGGCTGACTGTGGATCTAATGCTGAATTGCATTGGTCTGTAGTGGTAGTAGGTGGCAGGCTGCAGAGCAGCAACGCTAAAGCGAAGCCCTTTCCTTAGGACTGGCAATGGGCTGAACAGTTGCGTTGCCGATGCTTGATGCTCGCTTTGAAGTAGAAAGATAAAGGTGAGGAGAGGCACTCGCTGTAAGCAGCTCCTGGGAGAGCGGTTTTGGCAGGTATGACAGGACTTTGACAAGCTCTTGTCCAGAGTCATGAAGAAGTTATGTCAAGATTTATCTTGAAACATACTTTCAATCTACAAATTCGTGCTTTTCACTTACGAGCAAAATGAACATGCATTGTTGGCCACCTGTTTTCAGAGAGGCGCAGTGTTCTTGAAGTGTGTAAGGCTGTGGTGCCACAACAGTGGGACAAGTGCTGGTGACGTTGAGATGTTCAAGTGTGTCCCATGCAGATGTTAGTATATTATTTTTTCTTTTGTTTTATTTTTACAGACATACATTGGGAGTGTGGTTATATCTGTTAACCCCTACCGGTCCTTGCCCATTTATTCGCCTGAGAAAGTGGAAGATTACAGAAATAGAAACTTTTACGAGCTGAGCCCTCACATGTAAGTATGGCTTGAAAACTCTTAAGTTTCATTTTTCCTCCCCTGCAGAATTGACAGATGTGTGCAGCTCTCTCCTTAAATCACAGGAATCTTCTTCTTCTTCTTCTTCTTCTTCTTCTTCTTCTTCTTCTTCTTCTTCTTCTTCTTCTTCTCCTTCTTTCTTTCTTTTTCTTCTTCTTCTTCTCCTTCTTGCTTCTTTTTCTTCTTCTTCTTCCTCCTCCTCCTTTTCTTCCTCCTCCTTCTTGTTTCTAGATCACTGAAAAGAATATAGAAGTTAATAGTTAATACCTTTTAAAAAAAGACAGATACTTGTGTGTAAAATATTTCTACTGCAAAGTTTGCATGAACATTAGCCGCTGCTAATTAGTTTTGCACATAAAACAGGCATGCACATTGTTTGTAAGAGTCCAGCAGTCAGATGATGTGGCACACACTTTCATCCCAGCCATCAGGAGGCGGAGACAGGGAGATCTCTGAGATCAAGAGCAGCCTGGCCTACAAAGCGAGTCCAGGACAGCCAGAGCTACACAGAAAATCCAAGCCAAATAAACAATAAACAAACAACAACAACAAAACAAAACAAAAAATAGAGTCCAGCTAACATTTTCATTGGCTTTTTGGGCCAAGAAATGTTGAGTTAAACTAGTGTTTTGGTGAAAGAACCAACAGCACCTTTCCCATGTGATGACTTCCGAGCACACTGCTCAGCAGACATGCGCAGAACAAGCTGATTTACTTTCCTGGCTTTGTCACCAGTTGGCTTTTCTGGAGAAGGTGTTTGGTCATGTCCTTCCCAGGGTCTTGTGGTGACATGCCAGGAGATACCAGGGTGTTTTTTGCTAACTTGCAGTATTAACTACTAGTATTTTGTTTTGTACTCTGAGGTAATCTTACAAAAAGGTTTCTTATGTTTGATGGATCAATGACAGACTTGGATTACTAAATTTTTTTTTTTAGTTGCTCACATAAAAATGTCTGAAAAAGCAAAAGCAACAGTAGCAACAAAAAAAGTAAAGCAATTTCAGCAAAATCTTATTTCTCTGGTTGTGTTCAACCCACTTACACCCCAAAAGAACCTGTTTACCCTTTAACATTCTCATGCCCACTGCTGAGTTAAAAGAAAGAGGAAGATTCTGTTTGGGCCAAATTGTGTAATGAGCTGAGAGCCTCAGGCTCCTCTACTTTTGCCCGAGCAGAGACGTTTCCTGCCCTTCTTCTGTGGGTATGTAAATGTTTTCTCAGGATTCCTACTGTTTCCAGGTGCATTGAGTGACCTGTGGTGACTTGCAGAGGTCACATGTTTGTATCTATAAGCTGGATGCTGGGCGAGGACTGATGCACTCAGAGGTGCCTTGAGCAGTGCCCAGGGCTCTGCAAGGGCGTGCTGTCATGGCCGCCACCGTTAGTTACCGTTAGCTTTAGCAAACCAGCTTTATCCCCTCGTCAAAAGCAAATGCTTTGTTGAAAGCAACCCCAGCTTGTCATGAATGCGCACGTTCAGTGTTCACTCTCTGTGAGCAGAGATGCTGATGTGGAAATATTTAGAAAAGGTCTTGGCTGAGGAAAAGATGAATTTGCCATTGGGATAATTGTGGTAGTGGTAAGGCTTTTGAAAACGGTTTAGCCAGAATCCTGCAGTTCGTATGGTCAGCAGTATCTCCAGCCAGGGCTGGTTTGGGTGGCTGAGAAATTGATGATGTCTAAGGAAAGTTTTGATTGTCACACTCATAGGTGGGAGGGTGCTACTGGGCATTAGATGACAGGGGTAGCACTCTGCATCCTACCGCGCTGGCACGCAACAGCCCACAGTTCACAGAACTATCTGCTTACAGTGACGGTTTGCTGAGGCCAGGAAGCTCAGTTCTGAAGTGGAAAAACCATAGCTGAAGCCTTAGCTGTGTTTTTTCTTTGTGGCTAAAGATCAGCTCTATAATTTGTGATCAAAAAGGAGCTCTTATAATTAAGAAGTGCATATACACATATATATGCACATATATAAGTCTAGTAGACAATCTATCTATCTATCTATCTATCTATCTATCTATCTATCTATCTCACTAACTAGACGTATACTTTGATTTCTCTTGATGCTACAGCTCACAAAGACATGAGGGGCTCTTAGGAACAAAATATTTCAATATGTGAAATTAGCTACTGAAAACCAAGCATTCTATAAGTTGCCAATCAAGTAAATTTTGATTATTCCATCTTTTTAAAAAAAGATTTATTTATTTATTATGTATACAGATCTCATTATAGATGGTTGTGGGCCAATATGTGGTTGCTGGGAATTGAACTCATGACCTTTGGAAGAGCAGTCAGTACCCTTAATCTGTGAGACATCTCTCCAGTCCCCTATTCCATCTCCTTAGAAGTCAATTTTGCTAGCGGCCTAGTCTCACTGTGCCGTAAGAAAAACAAAAATCCAAAGTTGCCATTTCCAAATCATACCTCAGGTTCTCTTGCTTTGTTTGTGCCTGGATATTTGTTTTAAGTCCAAGGAGTTGAAGGCACGCTCAGAGGATGGTGCCTGACTCTCTCTCCCAGGCATCCAGGCATACTGGGCAAGGCCTGACCTGAGGAGCCCAGCTTTATACCTGCTTCCGGGCGGCTCCTACACACACCGAGGTGTAGCTCACACCGCGATGACTGTGTGTTTGCAAATGGTTGTCATTCCTGCTTAAACTTTGTCCTGCTGACCAAATTTTATTAATGCTAATAATGCTGAGTGTGCCGCCGGTGCAGCCTGAGATTTATCCTGTACTGTCACTGCCCTAAAGACTTTACATGTATTGTTACCCACTTCCTTCTCAAAATAATCCTTTCGGGTAGGTTACTAGTGGGGAAATTGTTACCCGTGTTGGTGGCGGAGCCCTGTTGTGCTTCGTACCTGCCCTTCGTCTGGAAATGAGTCCATACTGCTCTCAACAGGGCTTCTTGCTGTGAATTTATGTTGGGTTGCCTGTGTCCATGTGCCCCCACCCCCTTAGTAGCTATAACTATGCCTTGCATCCACTGCTCGCTCACCCCCCCCCCCCCCACCAGGGCCACATTTCCATGTGTAGTTTCAAATCTCCCACTTTGGAAGTGTTCTCATGTGGTAGAGGTCTGTTCTAGGACATGCCTTGGACTGCCTGTCTTTATTTCTGTCTCGGAATCATTCCTGTAGGAGACAGCGTGGCACTGCTACCCCAGTGGAAAGCAGTACCACCCGCCATAAAGGATTCCCCCTGTGCACCGTAATTGCAACGGCCCGCGAAGCCCCTGGTGTGGTGGGCTTAAGAGCGCATGAGTGCGTTCCGGTGGGCTTCACAGCGCATGCGTGCGTTCCGGCCTCTGACTGCCTTCTCACCCATCCCACTGATTCGCACTGCAGCATCTCTGCATGCTTTGCATCTGCCTCGTGCACGGCTTTGCTCTCCCTCTGCCCCATAGCAGCTCTGGTGCCCTCTTCAATTCTCAAATTCCATTTGACCTTCTCTCACCTCTTTTCTGCCAGGCTGGGCCGGTTGCTCTCCGCACACTTCGGAGTTTAGCATTTGCTCAGGGATTATCCACCAGGCCAAGTGTGGCTTGCAGAGTATTAGTTGCATTGGAATGTGTGAGGGGACAGGGACGATGCATTGTACAGAGCTTGCATTCAAGTGTCAGCTCTCTCATTTATGATCGTGGGCAAATCACCAGAAGACGCTTTGACAGCCAATGCGAAAGCCATTTTTATCTTAGGGTTTGTGTGAGGGAGAAACACCTAGTTGATACTCGGATAATCTTGTGTACGTTGACGGCTTGACATAGGATGTTCTATGGCCCAATAGGAAGGGACTGTTGCTGCCACTAGGAGTGAGAATTAGAATAGTAAGATGCAAAAGATGTGAGACACTTTGCCAACCGTGTCACATGCTGTCTTCTGAAGACTGCCTCCTTCTCCGTGCTGGGACATTTTGCCTTTTGGTGTATGTACCTTCTTGCATTATTCTTTGTGAATGCTTGTTTTTGACAGTATTTTGAAACAGACTTCGTATTACAACCGGGGCCGGCATTCCAGATAATTCTGTGTTACAGGGTGATGACATGACTTTGCACTTTGATGCTGCTTAGTTATAATGGCTTCACGAATTTAGTTCGGCCCAGCGGGATGGCTTGGCCTCACACAAGTCTGCGGTCAATGCCCACAATCCACATAAGGTGGAGACAAAATTGACTACACAAAGTTGTCCTCTGACCTCCACACACGTGCCCTGGCATCCATGCCCCCATCATATAAACATACACATAATCATAATAAAGTTAAAAGAAAAATGAAAATATGAAAAGAAAAAGAACTATGTAAGTGGATAAAATAGGATGCTTTCTCAGCTAAAGTCCTCCGGAAAGCAGTTTGCTGCTGCATTTATGGAGTGTTTGGCCCCTTAAACCATCAGCTCCCTTGAAGGGAAGTGCTATCCCCTTTATAGAAAAGCTGCATTTGAGCTTGGGATCCTTGGGTGGCATCTTCAAGAGGGATGTGGTTTTTCTCAGATGTAATCTTAAAATTCTTTGATAATAGTTGGAAAAGGGACCCCAAGGGGGGGACTTGGTGTGTTTCGGTCAGCCCAGTAGCTGGATGCCCAGAGAATCAGCTCAGATCTCGAACTTCATACATGGGAAGGAAGGGAGGGGGAGGATGAGACCAGAAAGAATTGGACTGTTTTGGCTCCCTACTCTCTATTGGGACAGCATGGGGACTGATGGTCCACAGGGGTTTAGTCACCAGGCCCACTGGATTTCTGTCAGTTAATGTTGGATGTTGCTGTGGTTGATGCTGCTTATCGCCCACCGTCAGGCAGACCTGTTGTAATCAGACCATGCTGTCTTCCCCCCGTGCAGCCTGCGGGAGCTCCCAACTCACCTTTGGCTGAACAAGGTTCTCTGGCCTCCTCTCCCCAGGTTGTCTGTGGTCCAGCCTCAGTTGTCTCCTTTAACCTCAAATCCTGCTCAGCCTCATTCATTGAACCACTGAGCAAGGCCATTCCTGTCTCTTTGTGTCTCTTCCCCGGACCCTGTGTTGATGGTTCAACCCTCCTTTATGGTCAGATCCTGGGTGACCCTGCCTCTTGGGTCTTCAGAATTGCTCCTGGGACCTTACATCCTACCTTTCATCTCTGTGGTTAATTGTGTCCAGTCTCATTTTAAATTTTTTCTTTAGATTTATTTGTTTATTTATTTCATTTTACATGTTTGAGTGTCTCGTCTACATATATGTGTGTGTATCATGTGCATACCTGATACCCACAGAGTTCAGAAGATGCACTAGATCCCATGACTGGATTTAGACATAGTTGTGAGCTGCCATGTGTGTTCTGGGAATCGAACTCAGGTCCCTGGAAGACAAGTCAGCGCTCTTAACCACTGAGCCATCCTTTAGAATCTGTAAGTTAGAACATTTATTCTGTTCAGCTCGGTGTCTCCTGCTGCTCTTTTCTTAGGAATTGAATAACTAGGAAGCAAAATGAATTTTAAATATTTTTTTATACCATTTTGCTTTCTCTTATAATGGAGACATAATTGAATATCATAGGGCATTTATTCAGATGTCATGGACTATGATGAAAATTTTTCTTTTTTTTTCCGAGACAAGCTTTCTCTGTGTAACTTTGCCTGTCCTGGACTCACTTTGTAGACCAGGCTGGCCTTGAACTCACAATAATCTACCTGCCTCTGCTTCCCTAATGCTGGGATTAAAGGTGTGTGCCACCATGCCCAGCTCACAAATTTTCATTTTTTCAAAAGGCAGTATGTTCTTATAAGGTCCTTTGACCCCGCAAACTTTTAGGTGCTTCATTTGTTCATGCTGTCCGTCAACCTTGGAGGGAAAGCATCACTGAATGGCAGAGTGCATCCTGCCCCCACTAGATCCCTCCCTGATGGGCACAGTCCAGGGCAAAGCGGAAACATGTCCTTTGTGAATTGGGATCAAGTGTGTTGTCCATATTACAGTACGATTTGCAAGCACTATTTGAAGTACGCTGTCCTTCCATTTTGTAAGGAGAACTTTAGAAAATTTAGAAAAGCGACTTAAGGCTTTGAAAAATTTCTTATTACTCTCACTTGAAAATCTCAGGAGTCATTAGTTGGGGCAGTTTAGATGGTGCTAATGGCAGTCGTATAGACACACGTCTGTAACCTTTGACCCCTCTGTTTGCATCAGACTGAGCCTTAAGGACTGCACGTCTGTAGAATGACGTGGCGAGGGTGCCTGTGTGTCCTGAGCCCTGGGTTGCCCTGTCATTTCATTGCACTTACGGTGAGCCAGGTAAATGTTATAAAGAACGTTCTGATCCTATCCCAGGATGTGCAAATGATGAAGCTGGGCGGGCAGAGCTTAGGTTAAGGGTCCTCTGCAAGAGACCCGGACTCTGCCCCTTACGTACAATCAATGGCACAGCATGAATGCTGTGGTTATGACAGTCTTCATCGTAAGAACTGTCTCAGTTACGTCCTATATTTTTGTAACGGTTGTATAAATGGGTGTGGAGAGAGACATCTTTTCCTAAGGAGTGGGTTTGGGAGTCCAGTATTGCTAAAGTTACTGCGTTGCTGCTCTCATTTTACTTTAGAGCAAATGAGCCTTTAGTTGTTCTAGTACCTTCTAATACACTATGTGCAGGAAAACTTTTGTCCTTTCCTATCTATCATGCAGTCTACTTACCGGCTTTAGAAATGTTATTCATTTACTGAGTAAATATTTAATGAGCACTTGCTGTGCTCCAGGCTCTCTTTGAGGTGCTGAGATGCAGCAACAAACAGAACAAAAACTCTCATTTTCACTGGGGAGATAACATTTTGACTTAATGTACTCAGAGGCGGGACTCTTGTGCACCACCAGTTAGGAGGGGGAAGGCGAGGAGGAGGAGTGAGACTTTAGTGAAATAAGATAAAGATGCCTTAGTGGCGGGGCCACAGTCTCTGAGACCGCGTGAACCGCGGCTCTGGGCTGAGGCTTTGGGTTTCTGACGTGCAGGGAGAAATCAGAGCGCTCACTCAGTCTCTGTCCCAGACACTTCAGGTTAGCATCTCACTCAGAACAGTGCCGTCTTGAAAATGGCTCAAACCATCCCTTTATGTTTACACGGGACCGTTACGGGTCATAGTAAGCAGAGGGCAGACGCCGTGTTTGCCTGCCTTCTTCTATCTTTGGCGATATTTGCTTGGTTTAAAACAACCAGAGCCTAGGAAAAACTAAGACCAGAACTTTCCTCAGAGACTAGAGCCATTTTTTGCATTGCAGTGGTCATGGGTCAAAAGTCAGCTGTCACTGTAACAGCCTCCTGATGCTGGGTCTGTAGCCAGGTGCGTCTCCGGGTCTAATGAATCCACGGCTAAGAAGGCTGCGCAAACTGAACTCTTACCTTTGAAGCTTGAGCCTTTGCCCCAGCTGTCTGCTACTTTCCCGGCACTGCTTATGTTTTAAGATTACAATGAGGGCGGCACCGTCGTCAGAGCAGCTTGCAGGAAGTCGGTTCTCTTCTTTTGCCATGTGAGCCTCAGGAATTGAACTTGGTCATCAGGGTTGCTGACAAGTGCTGCGGAGCCATCTCTCTGGCCTGCCTGGAGCCACTTTTAAAGCAGTTCCTTTCAGAGTCTGTTATTTGGGTAGAGAGATGCTTCTTAAGCTAAACGTGGGAGAGCCGGTAGGACGCCAGCCAAATATTTTGTGTCATAAAAATTGTAGTGATGGAAGAACGTGTTTGTCAGTAGAAACTGTTTCTAAAACGTCTAGGAAGTCCCAGAATCCTAATCTGAATTGTAGATGTCTGTTGAGAAGTTTTATTGCTTTTTGTCAAATGCCCATCTGGGATGTGAAAGTCTTTATCTAAAGAAGGCTGTTTGTAAGGCTGAGCATACAGCAGATGTTCACACCAGCCTAGAGGTAGTTTCTGTGATACAATCTCAAAGGAAAAGTTTGGTTCCCAACAAAACAGACTATTTCCTGTCAGTGTTGCTGGTCTCTGATGGGTGCTGGCAAGTTCGACAACAGTCTGGGAAAAGTTCCTTTTCATTAGAACAGTGGCCCAGGGTTTCAGCTTAGGAAGGGGTTAGCTTCATCTTTTTTTTTTTTTTCAATAATTTTATTGAAAGGTTTATTCCTTCAAAACATAATGGTAGTTCGTTAGTTTACCTCTGTCCACTCAAAACCAACACTGTTTTCAAATTGAAGCAAATCAGCCTTTAGGAAGAACTGAAACATCCTTGAAGCATGGTTTACAAAGGCTAAGGATAAAACACACCAATTCTTTGGTTTATTTTTTAGCTTCTCAGTGGAAAACTATATGTCAAATGGGTAGATACACTATGGGTGGACTCATCTTTAACAGTGAGGCAGGGAGCCTTTCCTTAAGGGAGGCTGCGGAGGGTGCCACACCTACCCCTTTGTTCAAAGAAGTCCCCTTGCTGTCATCTGTGGGTGGGACTTGTGTGACAGAGTTGGAATTTGTTAGGCTAGGGCCTGGCCAACACTGGTCCTGATCTATTCTGGGGAGACCAGCAAAGTGAGTTTGGGGTCTGCACTTGGGAGACTTAGACATAAGAGTTGAGACTGGGGCTCGCAGGAGCTGGCACCCATGTGGAGGGGAGCAGCTCCAGGATGCCATTCCACGAAGCGGGCTTGGTGCTCTGGGGCTCAGGTTGTGCCTGCCTGGCAGTTCTAGCCCGTGAAGGACTTGAACACTCTCCCACTAAGTGTGATTGAGCGTGCCTACTATGTGCAAGGCTCTGCGGATGTGAAAGTGAGTTTCTTTTGAAGGATATACAGTCTGGTGCAGGAGGCACCAATAAGTCAGTGACTACAGAAGACAAAGAAAGGCCACAGAAAACAGGATGCATCCTGGCTCGTCCTCCTTCATCAGCACCATTTCAGAGGGCTAAAATGGCCAAGCGTGGCAGTAATGGCACAGCCCTATGGAGAAGGTTTTAGGAGGTGGAACAGTGGATTCTTGTTGCATGCATGCAGAATAGAGTTTCAGGGTCGGAGGGGTTGGCGTTGACTCCACATTCAGCACGGTGTTTGAGTGCCTGCCAAGTTCCGTATACCATATGCATATGGAGCCTTCCATTCCCAATGTTGGATCCCCTTGACTCATGCTCAGCCAGTCAACATAATATTTATTCAATAAGTGAATAACTTTTACAGGGGGGCATATCTACTTGTGAAAGATTTTAGGTGACATCTGAATCCGTCTGTGGTGTGTGGGTTCTCCAAGGAGCTGTTTTCTCAGTCTTTCTTTCTTTCTTTCTTTCTTTCTTTCTTTCTTTCTTTCTTTCTTTCTTTCTTTCCTTAAACCCATGTTTGGTTATCATGAGTGTGGTATTCACTGTTTAGGAAGCAAGAGAGTGGTTGAGCCTCCACTCCCCATTTTTACATTTAAGACTGTAATTTAAGAAAGTACAAGCCGGGCGTGTTGGCGCACGCCTTTAATCCCAGCATTCAGGGAGGCAGAAGTAGTTGGATCTCTGTGAGTTCAAGGCCATCCTGATCTACAAATCAAGTTCCAGGACAGCCAGGGCTGTTATACAGAGAAACCTTGTCTTGAAAACCAAACCAAACCAAACCAAACCAACCTACCAACCAACCAACCCAACCCCAGGAAGCCCAGAGTGTTGTCTTGCTCTTCTGTTCCACTAGAAGTGGAACATTGGTCACTCTTTAGCAATCCCAGTGGAATTCCCATACCCAGTTGCAGATGTGGGGTGAGCACCGTTTCTGACACTAGAGTGTGTGATTTTCCCGAACACGGTTCAGTTCTCCAATACTAGCCATGTGTCTTAACAATCCAGTCAGTTCAGACACTCAACTACTTAGAAATGGCTTCTTAGACTTTACCAGTCACAGACTGTCCAACAAGACATCCCCACCTCTGATGCCATGTGTGAGTGGGGTGTCCTGAGAGGCCATGCTTCTTTTTTAGTTAGCCACACAGTTACGGGTTTCTGTAGTCACCTCACCTCTTTCTGTTTTGAGACTTTTCTTAGGCCTCTCACAGAACTCAGGGAGACACTTAACACTTACTGATTTATTAAAAAGGATGTATTCAAGGGCGCTGAGTAGACCACACGGGACGTGGTCTAGGCCAGAGCCTCTGGCCTCCTGCCATGCTGCCTTCCTTGGACCTCAGTGTCTTGCCAGCTGGTGTCCCCCTCCCCCCATGCCCCTGGCCATCTCATTGTTCACGTTTTGGTGACCTGATCTTTAGACCACCCTTCCCCCCACTTCTTGGAGATGGGGAGGTGGGCCCAAGTTTTTACTGCCAGTTGCAGGCTAGATCTTTGTGCTAAATGACCCTGTCCTGAAGCTATTGGGGAGCCTCTGTGAGTCATCCGCTAGCATAACCTCAGGTAAGGGCTAAAGAGGCCTTTTTATGAGGAGGCACCCAGTACTCAGGAAATTGCAAAGCTTTAAGGAGAAAGCCTGTCCTGAAGGACTTGGCAGCTGAGTTCCTGAGGTTGGGGCAGTTTCGGAGGGTCTGGATATGGTGTTGTAGAGACCCGAAACAGTCGGCTTCTCTTTTTAAGTAGTTCAGCAGTTCTGTTCCCTGAAGCATTTGAGTCAGCTTTCCAGCTCCCTCCTTGGGCAGCACCTCCATGTGTGTCCCCATGGTCTAGCCCAACCCCCCCAAAAGCCTTAAGGAGTTTTTCTGTTACCCGTCTCTCTGCCACACAACTGACCAGACACCTCTAATTTGTGTCAGTGCTTTTCTTGGTCACACTTCCCAGATATCATGACATTTCTTTGCTTCCTTTTATTATAAGAATGAGAAAGTTGGACATCCTCATCCCTAGGTATCTCGTGTTTGTTTGTTTGTTTTTGAGCGAAGTCACTGAATTTGTTTCTATTTCATGAAACTATTTTTTAGAAAAAAATTGTTCTATGTATTTCTTTGAAAACACATACACACACACACACACACACACACACACACACACACACACACACACACACACACACACACACACACACACACACACACACACACACACCCCCATGGCGTACATGTAGAAGTCAGAAGACAATTTGGAGCCATCCTTTCCTATTGCTACTTAAGTAGGTCCTGAGGATTGAATTTAGGTTATCAGACTTGACAGCAAGCTCCTCTCCCCACTGAGCCATCTCGCCAGCACTAAAATTGTTTTTTTTGAAGATCACCTGCCACCCCCGTGTTGTCAGATCTAGTGACTAATCTTGTACTGTCTCTGGCAGTGTGACGCACTTCTTCATGCAACCCTTTTAAGTTTGGCTCTCTGGCTCCTACACTCCTCTTTTCCTGCCTTGTGGCTGCCACCCCAAGACTCTGTGGAATGCAGTCTTCTTTGCAGTCACTGTCTCAGTGGGCTTGCTCTCAGACAACTGCTTAGACAAGCCACAGGGGCTCCCAATAACTGCTGTGCACGGGTGCTGTTTTGAGGACTCGGATCTCCAGCTGGACCACTGCCCTCAGCTGCAGACTGTTGGATTGCACTCAGCTCTTTGGGGGGGGGGTCTCCCCAGCTCTCAAAGACACTGCACATTTCAGCATGTGGTAGTCCAGACTTGGGATAGCCCTGCATCCTCTCCTCTTCCTGGCGGGTTACTCAGAGCTCAAACCTTGCCTGTGTGTCCCCCTCGACAGCCAGTTTATCATCAAGTCTCCCCAGTCTATCTCCCACCTCACCACCAGGTCCCAAGTGGCCACCTGCTCCGTCTCTCAGGTTGTCTCCCATCGTCTTCACATGTTAGGGTTCAGGGCTCGAGTGGTGCTTTTCATAGGTGTTCATCAGGTAGTATTTGTGTTCAAACCTCCATATTGCTTGCAGGTGTTGGGCTGCTGTCCCGCAGCGGGTCTTGTTTCTCGGCGCCTTCCTCCAGCACACTGGCCTCCATGTTGTCATCAGAATGTGCCCTGTATTCCTCACATTGCCCTTCCCCACTGTAGTGACCGGCTTGCTCTCGCTTCAACCCGGGCACGTTTCAGACGTCAGAGGAGCTTCTGCATGTACCCCCTAAGAGCAGCCCCCACCCCCATTTCTCATTGTCCAGCAACCCCTTTTTCTTCATTTTGTCCCCTCCTGTCATGTCACTGTGTGTTCACTTGCTTGTCCTTTGTGGTACAGTGCCATTTCCACGAGAGCTGGGGAAGTTTGTTTTGCGCGTCCACGTGGTCATAGCAAGCCCGGCGATGCCTGGTGTGGTGCGGGCGCCACGGAAGATGCACAGGTGAAGAGTGCATTCGGGCGCTTGTCACAGTGCGTTCTGGCACCTGTAACTAGTTAGAAATGCCTCATAGAAGGAGTATATTTGCTTTCAAGAATCTTCCTGTCAAACTGTGAGGTGGGATGTGCCTGCAGTACCATTATCATGCACCAAGTATCATTGTTTCTTGGTGTAGCTTTGGGGTCTTGGCCCCCCGAACTCTCTGAAGGTACTGGAATCTGCCAAGGCTCAGGTCCGTTTCAAAAAGGTGTGCAGCATGGACTCACAACCCTACCCCTTACTTTAAGCCGTCTTCAACCATCTTAATTACTTACAAACCTAGGACACCATGAGTGTGATACAAGGCACTGTTGTGACTTAGAGAATGACGGCAAGAATGCTGGTTCCTGTTCCGTAGTTTTTCTTTCAGTTCTTTCCCACCTGTGGTTGGTTCAATTCATAGATGCGGAAACCTGTGAGCACAGCCAGCCAGTTGTGCATATTTAAAGACAGGAAGGAGTTGGGAGCCCCTGGCGATAGTGTGTTCAGAGACTTGGGAAGTGCTACATGCATCGAGTCTTAAGGGATTGAGTCTCAGAATAGGGGGCAGTTGTCGCTTAATAACCATCTTTATGGACTATAAATGGAAAATACCACTTTTTGACTGTGGTACAACTAGCCAGGATGTTAGGAAACAATATTCGGGTTGAGTTGTTGACTCCATGTCGAACCAGTTGTAGTTCTATGAAAACATTTCAAAATACCAATCTGCGGGAGTCACTGAGGACCGAAGGCTGGTGAAGGGTGCTCTAAGTGACATGGGTG
This sequence comes from Acomys russatus, assembly GCF_903995435.1. Lineage (NCBI taxonomy): Eukaryota > Metazoa > Chordata > Mammalia > Rodentia > Muridae > Acomys > Acomys russatus. The sequence continues at coordinate 3,826,747 of NC_067148.1, forward strand.
GGGTTTGGAGGTGGCTGTTACTTGAAATTGCAAGCTTATGAGTCTGAAAAGAATTGCCACCTTTCAACTCAATCACCAACTGGAAAAAAATGTTCAGACTTGTTGAATATGTTTAAATGTGTCTGTCTGTCTGTCTGCAATGTTTTAACGAACAAGCGATGAATGACTTAGTGTGGAAATAATTTACAAGGGTAGACAGATGTTAATTCATTTATATTTTAGGACGTAAACTCTAGTTGCTATTGGTGACGAGTGATAATATCATTTGGGAGGGGCAACATTTGGTGAGAAATATACAGATGGACTTCCACAAAGGCCCTATCTGCTGCGGGGTGGACATCCTTCTCATTGGATACCAGTGCCCAACACCTGGATGCATGGAGTGGTCAGCTTCGAGACTAAAAAGAATATCCTTACAAATGGCTTGGCTCAGTTTCACTCGATTTAGCACCAGAGCACTAAGGAGAAAAATACATCTTTACTAGGCATTTCCCCTCGGTCCACCTTAACAGTGTGGAGTTGGAAGGGAGCCTGCTGCTTCCTGTCTTGGACTTCTCTGTAGGCATCACCAACTGCTCTGGTTTCAGAGATGCTCTCCCTTGCCCGTGTGTCCTCTCTCACCTCAGCTAGGTAGCATTGCTGCCGTGTTGGTGTGTGCAGTTGCCTCGGCTTTTAGGGACTTGAGGATATTTTGCTCCCGTAAAAAGAACAGTACAGAAAAACAGACATTTTAAAAACGAAACGGCCTCACCTAAGGCCATACAGATTTATGAACGGAAAAAGGTTTCAAAAAGATAAAGGCATTAAAGATACAATTTGTAAGCTGAGCACATGGGTCTGGCTGAGGTGACGTTAGATGGGTGAGTCATTGCCATCTGGTTACTCATTACCTGGCACCCTGAGTAGAAGGAAGAAGGAAGTGTGTGCTTTCTGGGCATTGTTCCTAAAGCGCGAAGACAGCTGTATCTACTGCTTTGAAGATTGCTTCCTCTTCCTGGCCATAGCTTTCATCCAAGTAGCATTGTGTCTAGGGTGGGAAACTACAAACTTTATACGATTTTTTACAACTCGCACACTCTTATCATTCTCTGTACTTAGGGACATTTTTCTTGGATGATTACACATAGATAACATTGATTATGCGTGCCCCTTTGGGAACTAAAATGTCTTAGGTAAAGACTCTGGCTTTGGAAGTAGAGTTGTTTGATCAACGTGTTGTCTGTTTCAGCATTTACCTGCTTCTTACCCACCATTTCTTTCACCGCTCCTTGGCACAGTCAACACAGATTGCATGCAGTGACCCTGTGTACGCTCTGCATGCATTTACCCCACTCTCTCAGTGCAAGCCTGATGGTTCTCAAGATGCATCTGGGGCAAAAGACTGACACCGCTGTCCTTACCAGGCACACTGTCATGATCTATGGTTCTTACTTGTGCATTGTCTGGTCTCTCTCATTTTCTGTTTCTGCACTGGGCTTTTAAAAGAATAAACATCTCTAAGCAAGGATAAAACATTATCCTTCCTTAGTTATTTCATGATCACTGGTCTTAATCACCACCCAGTATGCTTGCTCTGTGGTCCAGGACCAGTTCCCTAATGCACTGTGTACTTTAAGAAACACATAGACAAAGATAATCAAACTTTTAAATCGTGAATAATAGAAATTGTAATGTTTTGTATTAGTACTCCAAAGTAGCTTGTGGAATACATGTTCCTTACTTTTTAGGTATGTGGTAATATACTCAGGAAATACTTTTTTTTTTTTTTAATGTTTAGCTATTCTTTTCTGACTGCTGACAACCTTCTGTTGTTGTAGTGAAAACTCAAGGGTCTAATGTGCTTGAAATCTAGTATTGGAGTGTAAGAAGAAAGTATGATAAAGGAGTTAGGTCAAGTAGTGTTGGGTCCAGTGAACCAAGCTTGCCATGACCAAAGTTTGTTTCCAGGTGCTGACCCAGTTGGCTGTGTCACATGGCTCTCCTCGGGCTCTCTTCAACCTTGTACCACACCTGAGCACCTGGCTTAGAAGGCTGTTAGAGAGATGAAGCAGAGAGTATGTTTGAGCCTTCCTCATTGGCCTGCACAGTCATGCGGGCTCACTACAACGGGAACCAAGCTTCCCTTGTGCTAGGAAGGGCAACGGGACAAGGCAGGATACAGTGAGGGCATCTCCTGTCTTCTACATTATTTCAGCATAGTTTTTAGTGTTAATTCAGTTGAGCTCTTTAAGCGTTTGCAGGGATTTAAGCATGGGTGGGATGGTATGTTTTAGTAAGAGCATGCTCTTAAAACATTTCAAATCTTTTTCTCTTATAACAGTAATTACAGTGTATTTTTATATTTCCATTTTAATCTTATTTGAATATATTCTTGCAAAAAATAAAACCATTGGCTCATTTTTCATGTTCCTGTTACTCTTTTTATCTTACCCTACTGTTCTGCATAGATCCTAGTAACTTTGGTTTATTAGGAACAAAGGCTTTTAGCCATGTGGCAGTGAGTTCTATTTATAGAATGAATCAACGTTCTGTGGTTATTTGAAGATGTGACCAAATGCTTGATCTATTACTGCAGTAGATCTGTTTTGGTCACAATTCCCGTATTGAGTTTCTTGGGACTGGTATGTCTTCTGGATTTTTCAACGGTTGGGTGCTGATCTTGTCTGTACTCACCAGCTATTCATCTACTGGGATGTTGCCACAGTGGCTCTAAGCAGCTTGGAGAGTGGGGCCAGCGCTTTGATAATGTTTCTGGAACCCATTCTTCCCAGGCGGATGGTGATTAAGGTAAAGCCAGTTTCCTCTACACTTGGGGGTTTAAAGCTGTGTTTAAGAACAGCATAAATTAAACCTTCTTTCCCCAAATATAGCTGTAGTCAAAGACAGGTGATGGAGAGGTAAAACTGTTAGACAAGACCACAGAAGAATTTTTTTGTTTTTTGGTCAAGAGGGAAGAAAAGGAATGATTCCTCAGCATCCCCTTAATGTGAAACTGAAACACACACACACACACACACACACACACACACACACACACACACACACAAAGAAAGAAAGAAAATAGACTAATGCTGGAGATTTGTAGAAGAGGTAGGTGGTTTCAAGTGGTTGGGTGATCTTAATCAAGATCATACAAATGCTTTGAGAAGATGAGCGAGTCCATCTCAGTAGACTTGTCTTGAGTGTTCTGGTTTCCATGGCACCAGTTAGAACAGTACGTTCTCAAAGTTCTTTACTTAGTGATGCACTAAATTTTGGGTTGTAGCTTCTTTATTTGGTAAACCTGTGTGTGTGTCCATGTAGACATACGTGTGTGTGTCTCCATCCATCTATCCATCCTCCACCAATCTCCTTCCCCCCAAAGAAAGAAACTTTCTGCATACCGACATGTAGCCCCCATTGTATCGTTTGTTTGGACTAAGTATTCTATCATCTCGTATTCATATTCATAGTTGACTGAAGACATACTGTTTTATAGTTAATGTAATAAGCCTTTAAAAGTCAGTGCAGTGGCGATGTAAAAAATAGTTGAGACCTAAGAGAAAGCTAGTATCATGCCGTCCTCTGTGGTAACTGATCTAACCCTTTTCATTTTCCGATGGTGGAAGCTGAAGGGAAATATGATCAGTTGTAAAGTTAATTTTGCTGTTGGGATTAAAGTGTGTTGTTTGTTCAAGAGAATGAAAAGTTTTCCTCATGGCTTAAAAAGAAGTTTCTCGTAGGGGACTCAGGACCTGCAGGGCACCAGCATGAGTATCTGCCATGACACCCTTGTAGGACATAGTATCACAAAAGAGGAATGCAACGCTGACGTTTCTGCACACAGTTTGGAAAAACAAGTCTATATGGAGTTTGAGTCGACTTTTTGCTTTCAGCTGTCCTTTGCAAATTCTTTATTATAAGGGGCCTTAGAGCAGTTTGGACATGGAGAGACCGGAGTGCTCCAGTTGTGGCAAAGGCCCCCACTCTCACAGCATTGTGAATGGTGAAGCATCTAAGAGGCTTGTTCAGATGCCTCTGGGCTTACACTACAGATGCCTCTACATCTGTAGGGCCGAGAAGGGAGGTAAAAAAGCATAGGGTTCCCATGGATGCTGCTGTGTCCATGGATGAACTCCAGTGGTGAACGGATGGTGTTAGCTGATGTAAAGGCGGTGGTGGAGCACACCTTTAATTCCAGCCCTTGAGGAGGCAGAGGCAGATGGATCTCTGTGAGTTCCAGGCCCACCTGGTCTACAAAGTGGATCCAGGACAGTCAAAACTACACAGAGAAACCTTATCTTGACACCTCCCCCCACCCCCAAAAAAAGAGTGCCAGAAATACACAAAACACACATCACTGTGTTTCCTGCAGGTGTCTCCTAATCTGTGACAGTTTTCTGTTTATTTTCTTCTTGGAATTAATGTAATCTGTAGATCTCTGAAGGTTGTATTCTAGGTAAGGGCTTAAAGTACATGTAGTCTGCTGTCAGGAAAAGATAGCTGTTCATTCATCATTCATTCATGATCTCTATGTCAGTCAAGACAGGCCTCAGACTCCTGGGTTCAGATAACCTTCCTAAGTGTTTGAGTAGCTGGGACTATAGGTGTAGAACACCATTGCCCAGGACAAATCTAAGTCAAACTGAATGTTAGTGATGTTTTATGGCAATTTATGAAGCAGATGAAGACTTATTCTGAGATAAATGACTCCTATACTCTGTAGGGATGTAGGTCCTAAGGTATATTACAATTTTGTTTTCTCTAGACTAGATTGAGCTGGTAATCAAATACTTCTGTAGGCACGCTGACACTCCTCTCCCTTGGATCTGGAGAGTTACTGCTGAGACGGATTTTTCTCAGTAGTGTTGGCAGTACACATCTGTGTGTGTGTGTGTGTGTGTGTGTGTGTGTGTGTCTTTCTTTCTTTCTTTCTGTCTGTCTGTCTTTCTGTCTGTCTGCCTGTCTGTCTGTGTGGTCTTCTTAGTCTTAAGTTATAGCTGTGGCATAGCAATAGGCTTGTTAATGAATGGAATCAAATTGAAGACCCAGAAATGAATCCACACACATATGGTCACTTGATTTTTGACAAAGAAGCCAAATTTATTCAATGGAAAAAGGATAGCATCTTCAACAAATGGTGCTGGCCTAACTGGATGTCTACATGCAGAAAAATGCAATTGGACCCATATTTATCACCATGCACAAAGCTCAAGTTCAAGTGGATTAAAGACCTCAACATAAAACCAGAGACACTAGATTGGTTAGGAAAAAAAGTGGGGAAGAGACTGGAACACATTAGCACAGTAGACAACTTCCTGAACAGAACAGCCCAGGCCTTAAGATCAACAAGTAATAAATGGGACCTCATGAGGCTGAGAAGCTTCTGTAAGGCAGAAGACACTGTCAACAGAACAAAATGACAACCTACACTCTGGGAAAAGATCTTCACCGACCCTACATCTGACAAAGGTCTAGTATCCAAACTATATAAAGAACTCAAGAAATTAAACACCACCAAACCCAGTAACCCAGTTAAAAAATGGGGCTCAGAACTAAACAGAGAATTCTCAACAGAGGAATATAAAATGGCGGAGAAACACTTAAAGAAATGTTCAATTTCTTTAGTCATCAGAGAAATGCAAATCAAAATGACTCTGAGATTCCATCTTACACCCATCAGAATAGCTAAGATCAAAAACTCAAGTGACACCACATGCTGGTGAGGATGTGGAGAAAGGGGAATACTCCTTCATTGCTGGTGGAAATGCAAGCTTGTACAACCACTTTGGGAAACTATCTGGTACTTTCTCAGAAAGCTGGGAATAAGCTTTCCTCAAGAGCTAGCTAGTCTACTCCTTGGAATATATGCAGGAAATGCTTAACCACACAAGGACATATGCTCGACCATGTTCATAGCTGCCTTATTCATAATAGCAGAACCTGCAAACAGCCTAACTGTCCCTCAGTTGAAGAATAGATAAAGAATCTGTGGTACATTTACACTATGGAACACTACTCAGCTATTAAAAACAAGGAAATCCTGAAATTCGTGGACAAATGGATGGAACTAGAAATGATCATACTGAGTGAATTAACCCAGAAGCAGAAAGACTCACACTGTATATACCCACTTATAATTTGACACTAGCCCAAGGGGCATATCCCATGAAAGTCTTCACTTACTAGGAGATTGAGATAGATGTGAGGACATCCTATTGGGATTCTAGGTAAGAGAAATAGAGGAGAATGGGGAAATAGAAAGTCCTAGAAACCTACCAAAAGAACATCATAATGGGTGGATCTGGGTCCAGTGGGGTCTGCTCAAAGTACTGCACCAACCAAGGACAATACAAGCAGTAAACATCGAACCCCTACTCTGATCTAGCCAATGGACAGGACATTCTCCACAGTTGTGTGGAGAGCGGGGACTGACTCAGACATGATTTCTGGTGCTCCATATTTGACCACTTCCTCTTGGTGTGGGGAGGCCTGGTGACACTCAAAAAATAAGGAGGATGCCAAGATGAGACTTCATAGCCTATGACCATGTAGTGGAGGAGCAGGGACCCCTCGGTCATAGACCTACGGGAAGGGAATAGGGTGAAAGCAGGAGGGAGGGAGGAACGGGAGGATACAGTGATGGAATAACAATTGAGATGTAATCTGAATAAATTAATAAAAAAAGAAAGGATTATCAAAAAAAAAAAGAAGAAGTTATAGTTGTGGATCTAGAGTAGTTTTCGGGCATTGAGATTCCCTGTTGGGAGACGGGTGGCTCTGTTCTAGATCAATAGGTTTTACTTTTTGCTGCTGACCTTGCTGTTGGTGAGGATCCTCTGCCACCATTCTAGGACAGGTCACTAAGCTAATTGGCCTCAGCAGTGTGCCAGGCCTCAGTGGCAGGAAGGATGCTGGCCAGTATGAAGAGCCAGGGCCACCACCAGGGCTTTTGTAGGCAGCGCTCAGGAGTCTTCTGAATGATTTGGAGGCTTTGAAGATGTATTAGTACATTTTCCAGCAAAAATTTCCAGTGCCAGTGTCTGCAGATCTCAGTGATTTCCCTGGCAAACTCTGAGCTCCTGGCCTCCCGTGGAGGCTTTATCTAAAGGAAGCCATGGCAATAAGCAATATTGAAGAAGATGTGAATGAAGCCGGGCGTGATGGCACACACCTTTAATCCCAGCACTCGGGAGGCAGAAGCAGGCGGATCGCTGTGAGTTCAAGGCCAGCCTGTTGTACAAAGTGAGTCCAGGACAGCCAAGGCTACACAGAGAGACACTGTCTTGAAAAACCAAAAACCAAACAAAAACAAAAACAAAACAAACAACAACAACAACAAACAAACCCAAAAAGACATGAATGAAGCTGGGCATGGTGGCATACACCTTTCGTCCCATCACTGGGAGGCAGAGGCAGGTGGATCTCTGAGTTCAAGGCCAGCCTTGTCTACAAAGAGAGTTTAGGACAGCCAAGGCTACACGGAGAAACCCTGGTTTGAAAAACTTAAAACAACAAAAAAGAAGACATGAATGGCCAAGTGAGACTCCGGGGCCTGAGGGTCTGAGATCTGGGTGGGAGGTTGGGGTTGGCAGCCTTCTTTGCATCTTCACAGCCCTCCCATGCTGGGAGAGTCCTAGTGGACTGTAGTCACTTGATAAATATTGGCTACAGAAGATTAGGTTAAAAGTGATTATTTGTCCGGGCGGGGAGGCATAGAGAAGTGACCTAACTTTTTTGGGGTGTGTAGGGAGCTCAGGGAAGGCATTCTCAGCTGAGGGGTATGGGCAGGGTACTATTATCTCCTAGCCCTGAAGGAGACTCTTAACAGCCTTTGCCTTCTACCTCAAGAATTAGCCTAGTAAGCCAGGTGTGGTGATACACACCTTTAATCCCAGCACTCAAGGCAGAGGCAAGTGGATCTCTGTGAGTTCAAGGCCAGCCCGATCTACATACCAGTAGTCCCAGGATAGCCAAGGCTACACAGCAAAACCGTCTGTGGGAACAAACAAACAAAAGAATTAATGTAGTGATGACAGTGTAGGAGTGCCATGTCAACATACTTTGACTGCCTTTAACATGTAGGTTTTAGGTTACTATTTGCCCCTGACTTCAAACAGCATTTATAGACATTAGTGTTAAGGGAGAATCCCCAAATCTCCCTAAACCCTCTTGTTTTGAGAGAGTAAAGTAGAGACCCACTTCTCTAAAAGTTTCTTCTTTTGTTTACTCTTTTAAGCTTAGGCTATCTGTAGCCCAGGCTAGCTTGTCTTATCCTCCCAAGTCCTGAGATTACTGGGCGTGCACCACCACTCCCAAGTCTTCTTGAAGAATTTTAAACCAATCAAGTATCTTGTTTCTGAAAGTATGAAATATACTTACAGATGCTTACCTAAGTAACCTTTTTAAAATTCCACCTTTATCTACTCATTTTGAAATAGTTAAAACTGGAAAATTGCTAATCTGTCTTTTTCACTAAGAAGATGAAAGAATCTATTAGGTATCATTTTAGAAACTTGCTCTGAACAATGCCTGATGTCCTGGATACTTGTGGGGGGGCGGGGGGGAGGAGAGAGAGAGAGAGAGAGAGAGAGAGAGAGAGAGAGAGAGAGAGAGAGAGAGAGAGAGAGAGAGAGAGAGGCGAGAGAGAGAGGAGAGGAAGAGAGAGAGAGAGGAGGAGAGAGAGAGAGAGAGAGAGAGAGAGAGAGAGAAGAAGAAGAAGAAGAAGAAGAGAAGAAGAAGAAGAAAGAAAAGAAAAGAAGAAGAAGAAGAAGAAGAAGAAGAGGGAGGGGGGAGGGGAGGGAAGAGGAGAGGAGAGGAGAGAGGAGAAGTTGTATACAAGAAACCCTCCAAACCGCTGACACTATATACTAAAGGCTGAGTAGACACACAGAGAGGGTGCAGGTGGAGGGTCCTAGCACGGCAGGGACTTCTAGTGAGAGGGGCCAGGAAAGGAACTGGCAGCCAAGCGACTGCCTTACATACAGTCTCTGCATGTTAGCTAGAAGTGCAGCCCCTTTAGGTTGGCTTGGGTGTGGGGTAGCTTGGCTAGTTTGACATCTCGGGTTACCCACACTGGAGGCTTTGGTCCTGAGAACATAACCTTGCATAAGCACTTCTGTTCTGCAGCAGAAACGTTCAGGGACACCCTGCACAGCCCATACTGTACGCCTCTCTGGACGACCTCAGGGTTAGGTCTGCGCTCCAGGGCCTTTGGCCTCTGCTTTCATGTGGGGGATGTTCAGTATTGCAATGCCTGTCCTAGAACTTATGGCGTGGCTGTGCTCACAACCTGCGCGGAATCTTTAGCCGGGGTGCAGAGAGGGGGAAGCTAGCACTCTCCAGGAGTTCCCCCTGCCTCTTTCCTTTGTTTGCTTTTTCTCTTTTGGAATCCCTCCAGCATGGGGGGGGGGGGGGGAAACCAGTGGGGAAGCAGGGCTGTGCATTTTGGGTCTACCTGTTCATATATGGTGGACTTTTTAATATGCAGACATTTTAGCTTTTTTTTTTTTTTAAATAGAAAAAGATACCATAAAACATAACTACCAAATAGTTGGCAGAACAGACCCAGAAACTTGAACTTGCCTTTGTGAGGGAAGCTCTGCTCCCATTGAGGAGGCCAACTAGAAGGTCAGGGAAGGGCGGAAAAGCTCCAGAAGGACACACCCACAGAGACGGGAGCCCCTGCGATTACCATGTCATTTGGCGACCAGAGCCAAATTCAAGTCTGAACTGCCATCTTCCAACTCCACCCTTCACCCAAATCTATTTTCTCTTTAAAATGAAAACATGGATTTGGCTGTCCTAAGGGAATGTATTTCCTATGTAGAAGTCTAAATGATGTGTCTCCAATTTGCATCCTAATTTGAACAGATGGACTATAAAACCTCTTGGGCTGTGGTCTTCTTTCCCGTCAGCCTATTCTGGTTGCCTGGGAAATCCTCAGATGCGCTACTGTTGCTACTCGTTGTGACTGAGCAAAGGACGTACGTTTCTGTGGAAATCCTTCGAGCCATGACTTGGGCGACAGAACCAATGGAGCTCCTTACCTGTTTTCTCAGATCCGTCTCAGATCCGTCTGTGACCTTGAGTTGATAACACCTACCCAGATGTTCGCTCCACTTGGCCTCCCAGTCCTTCACTGAGCACCTGCTACATTGCGGACATTGTCCAGGGCGCACTGTGAGCACAGCTCCCCGAGGCTCAACGGGTGAGCCAAGCCTCGCAGATAATTTGCTTTTAGAACTGCACTTTTCTGTGGAGCACTTTTTAAAAGCCACAGAAGGCATGCACTTGGGATTCTGGGTTCAAATGCCATCTCTTCCACCCAATCAGTGCCTGTCTGATTACCAACACGTGTGCCTCTTTTAACATGCTGTGTCTCCCAGCTCAGTGCTGACCGCAGAGAAGGAACAGCCGTCCTGGGGCCCACCTGGCTAGTGTGTAGCTGTGCTGTCTGAGCCTGTGTGCCCTCTGGAGCTAGCAGCTGCACAGGGTCATCAGTCAGCTGGTGCAGAGCAGTTCATATTGGGATGTGGGAACATGGGGGACTCACTTTACTGAACAACCTGACTATCTGGGATGCAGGCCTAGGAGTCTAATGCGCTCTCTAGTTAAAACGGTGGAGTTTCCTCGGGAAAGGTCTTTAGAGTAACTCTTCTGGCATAGGTTTCCAGGGCAGCTGCCTCTGATAGAGTCCTAGAAGCTGTGAGAGAGCCGTCCTGCAACGAGTGAATAATAATACATTTAAAGTTCTGGCACGTTTGTGCCAGGAATGTGTTTAAACTGTGTTTACCTTGAGCTGCAAAGACTGTTCTTGCAGATGTGATTATTTTAATGAGAATTGGGAAATTAAAGACGATTGTTAGAATTTTCTTATTGGAAGAGATGCTAGAAATACCCGAGGGCTAATTGGATTTGAATTAAGAGCCCCGGCTATGTGTTTGTTCTTTCCTCCAAGTCATGTGTGTTTTTGCTCGTTTTTGGAGAGGGGAAATAACACGATTTCCTCCTAGCCCTCTGCTCCTTCCTGGCCTCTGGCCTTGCTTATGGCTTGGGTTCGATCTCACAACTTTCCAGGCTTTGCCAGCCAAAGCCACTTTTCTCTCTATTTTCTGGGTATCCTGAGAAGTACATTGTCATCCCTTGTGGGGCTTGGAGGGTCTTTCTTGTTTTTAGGCCTCCAGAGAGTATATTCTCATGACTTTAGAGTCCTCACTCTGAGTGCCCCACCCATGACGAACGCACCAGGGACCCTGCCCTTGTCCCGCCCTCTTCATATGCTTGCATGTTAGTGACCGAGGGCGTGACACAGGCCGCCCAGGCCCATTGCCTTCTTCACAGTAGCAAAGGCCTGTAAAGAAGTGGAGCTAGAGTTAGTCTCATTTTGACCTCTTGTCAAGCCCAGGATGGATGCAGATAGTGGAAGAGGACTCTTGCCCCGTGGCAGCTCGTTAGCGCCCCAAATGTTTCTGGGTACTGTTGTCTTTAAAACAAATCAAGTTTTCTGAAAGAAGTCCTCAGTGACCCATCAGATTTGCTATAAAATCGCGGCTTCCAGGCCACGAAGGCAGCTGTTTCCTCTGCGTGGCTTTCAAAGCTGAGTCCAGTCCTTCTCCTTCCTGGAATGGTTTAGTCTCCCCGAGCTTCTTATCTGCTTCCTGATGCCCCTCTCCTGGCTTTTGTACTCACTTGTGAATAGAGCCATCGCTGGTCCAATCCATCCTCCAGCCCCCTGCCAGGTGGAAGGACAGCTGTCCATTCCATTGTGTGTTCATCCCAGGCCAGTCTGTTGGGACTGAAGAAACTGTACAATTTCCATTATGACTTTGATAACGGGTTCCAGAGAATTTGGACACGACCCTAAGCATTTTTGTATTAAGAGTATTCTAAGCAAATTTTCTAAAAAATCTCAAAAGAAAGTCAGACCCCACCCTCCACTCAACTGTGGAGAATGTCTTGTCCATTGGCTAGATCTGGGTAGGGGTTCAAAGTTTACTGCACATATTGTACTTGGTTGGTGCCATAGTTTAAGCAGGACCCCTGGGCCCAGATCTGCCCATCATAATGTTCTTCTTGTAGTTTTCTAGGACCCTCTGGATCCTTCTATTTCTCCATTCTCCCATGCCTCTCTCACCTAGAGTCCCAATAGGATGTCCTCCCCTCTGACCCACTTTCCTGGTAAGTGAAGACTTTCATGGGACATGTCCCTTGGGCTAGTGTCCAATATAAGTGAGTATAAACCATTTGACTCTTTCTGCTTCTGGGTTAACTCACTCATTATGATCATTTCTAGTTCAATCCATTTGCCCACAAATTTTGGGAATTCCTTGTTTTTAATAGCTGAGTAGTATTCCATAGTGTAAATGTACCACAGTTTCTTTATCTATTCTTCTACTGAGGGATACTTTGGCTGTCTCCATGATCTGGCTATTATGAATAAGGCTGCTATGAACATGGTTGAGCAAATGTTCTGGTTGTGTGCTGGAGCATCTTCTGGATATATTCCAAGGAGTGGAATAGCTGGGTCTTGAGGAAGACCTATTCCCAGTTTTCTGATATAGCGCCATATTTGACCACGTCCCTTGGATGGGGAGGCCTGGTAGCACTCAGAGGAAGGATAGCAGGCTACCAAGAAGAGATTTGATACCCTATGAACATATACAGGGGGAGGAGACCCCCCTTAGTCACAGTCATAGGGGAGGGGAGTAAGGGGAAAATGGGAGGGAGGGAGGAATGGGAGGATACAAGGAATGGGATAACCATTGAGATGTAATATGAATAAATTAATAAAATATATTTTTAAAAACCTCAGAAGAAGATTGCCCTTTTAGTCAATCAATCAGTCAGTCAGTAAGTCAGTCAGTCAGTCAGTTAATTTTAGTGCTGGCAGTTGAAGCCAGGGCCTCATGCATGCTAAGCAAGCTCTCTACCACGGAGTTAATAGTCTCAGCCAACTTGGACTGTTTTCTGTGACCAGCACATGAACTTCATAGATAGAAAGCATTGCTTATTAAATCTAAAGCTGGATTAGAAGAGCGTGCTGTCAAGCCGTGTGGATATTCTTATCATGCTTGAAACATAGCACACGTGAGGAGTTGGGATTTTACCATCCTAGTGGTTACACCTCACTGTAAAGATTAACATTTATTTTTGAGTGACAAGCTATGGAGAAACCCGATGGACGCTGGGTTTGGGGGCGGTGTGTTGTGATGGAGAGCACTGAGCCTGTTTTTCACATCCTGCACTTTAAGCTTCCATTTCATGCTCGGCTTATGTCAGTACAGAGCACCATGTCTTCATCTGGATTCATCACAGTGATGTTTTGTCTGTTTGGTGGCCGGTAGAGACACAGCTTTTCCAGTTAAGGCAGCCCAAAGAATGATGGCCACTTCTGTTCAGCCTGTGGCTCTATATGAACTTAGAACTTAAAGGAGCTAAAAGTAGTTTTAGAAAATTATAGATAGAGATCATTACAAGGACATCTTAGTGGCACTGTGCTTTGTAGTACTGGGGTACAGTGCTCTTCTGATTGGGACGGGAGTTTGGGATTTTCTCTGAGTTTAAATGTAGAAAAAGAAAGTATGGTTTCTTTTTAAAATGAAAAAATCAAAACCCCAGTTGTTGTAAGTATAATTCCTGTAGGCAGTGTATCTTGATTCATACTTCTATCTCCATTCTCACATGAGGGTGGCTCAGTTTACCGTTTGTGTTTGTTTGAGACAAGCTCTCATGTTGCCGTAGGCTGTCCTTGAACTCTCCTTGCACAGGAGGATGACCTTGAACTGTTCCTGATGCCTTAACCTCCTGAGTGGCAGGATTACAGGCATGTGCTGCCTGCCACATCTGGTTTGTGTGTGTTTGGGAGTCAAATTCATCCCAACTGCAGTTTCCTCTCCCTCCCTTCCCCCCAGTCCCCCCCCCAACCCATGTGTCATGCCCCTCCCCCATCCCATCCCCTCTCCCCCCCCCCCCCCCTGCTACCCTCAGAAAAGAGCAGGCCTCTCAGGGATATCAACCAAAGACAACATAGCAAGCTACAATAAGCCCAGGCACATCAAGGCTGGACAAGGCAATTCAGTAGGGCGAAGAGGGTCCCACAAGTAAGCAACAGAGCCAGGGACAACCCTCGCCCCCACTGTTAGGATTCCCACAAGAACAGCAAGCCGCTCAGCCATAACATGTATGCAGATGACCTAGGTCTGACCCCTACAGGTCTCAGTCAGTTGATTGTGTGGGTGTCTTCTCGTGGTGTCCCTGTCCCCTCTGGTTCTTCAAGTCCTTCCTCCCACTCCGCAGGATTTCCCGAACTCCACCTGTGGACTTCCGCATCTGTTCCCATCAGTTACTGGATGACATCTCTCTGGTCTTTGATGACAGTTCTGCTAGGCTCCTGTCCCTGCACACTCATTGCAGGCAGGACAAACTGTAGGTCAGAGGTTTCCTGGTTGGGTTGGTGTCTCCATCCCTCTACTTGAGGCCTGGCCTGGTTGCAGAAGGGGCTCCTTGGCCCCCCATTACTAGGAGTCTTTGCTATGGTTACTGTCTCATGGATTCCATAGAGTTTCTGTTGCTCTCTGTTTTGACCTTAGGCTGCATTCTTATTGGCCAAGCAAGCCCAGCCGAGCCACGCCCTCATCTCCCGTTTATCAATTTGGTCTGTTTTTGTTATTTGATTTGGTTGACTGGCTTGGTTTGGTCTGTTTTTGTTATTCTTTCCTACCCATTTTTTGGGGGTGGGGATGTTGTTGTTGTTGTTTTTTTTTTTTTTTTTAATTCTGGTTGTAACACTGTGCTACTTTAGTGTTTTGGAGATTTCAGGTAGAAATCTTTAAACTGTGAGAAGCCGCAGACTCGGTGTTGTAGTGCCATGGTGGAAACTGCTGTGTTGAGGCCCGCACACCACCTGGCTGCGGCTGCTCCAGGCCTGCTCTCTATGTTTCTCCTTCCCCTTCACTTCCTTGTGTACATTTTGCCTCTCCTCATTTCCTTTGAGAAAGACTTATTTTCGTTTGTTGTCTTGTCTTGCTCAGAGGCCTGAATTGTTAGGATGCTAACCAGTGTGGCTGTGAGGAGGTAACTACGTGGTATAAATAAGTGAATTCTGCAGGCTTGTGCTGGCATAGGCCAAAGTGCAGGAAAACTGCCCAAGATGAAACCAGCGCAAATGTAAGAATGACGTTGCCAAATATGAAGCACCAGAGTTCGTGTGAAAGTCATACCCCACTCTCCACTCAACTGTGGAGAATGTTCTGTCCATTGGCTAGATCTGGGTAGGGGTTTAAAGTTTACCGCCTGTATTGCCCTTGGTTGGTGCCTTAGTTTGAGCGTGACCCCTGGGCCCAAATCTGCCTATCATAATGTTCTACTTGTAGGTTTCTAGGACCCTCTGGATCCTTCTACTTTGCTATTCTCCCATGCTTCTCTCATCTAGAGTCCCAATAGGATGTCCTCCCCTCTGTCCGAGTTTCCTGGTAAGTGAAGGCTTTCATAGGCCTGGTGGCACTCAGAGGAAGGACAGCAGGTTACCAAGAAGAGACTTGATACCCTATGAGCATATACAGGGGGAGGAAATCCCCCTCAGGAACAGTCATAGGGGAGGGGAATAAGGGGAAAATGGGAGGGAGGGAAGAATGGGAGGATACAAGGGATGGGATAACCATTGAGATGTAACAAGAATAAATTAATAAAAAATTAAAAAAAATAAAAGAAACAAAGGAGAAAAAAAATGACATTGTCTCTTATGATGTGGTAGAGTGCCTGGTTGGACAGCCGGAACACTGATTTATAACAAGGTGATATTTTCTAAGAGAGTAATAAACATGTCTGAGTTAACAGTTAAGAATATAAAGGTATTTACAAAATAGTTTACAAGGAAGCCAAGTTAGGGACTGTCCTCAGAAAGCAAAGCCCTTACTTTTTCCCCTTTCCTTCTCTCTTGTGTTGTCTTCTTCTTCTTCTTTTTTTTTTTAATTTATCTTTTTAAAGATTTCTTTATTTATCATATATACACAGTATTTTGCCTGCATGTACACCAGAAGAGGACACCAGATCTCATTATAGATGGTTGTGAGCCATCATGTGGTTGCTGGGAATTGAACTCAGAACCTTTGGAAGAGCAGGCCACGTTCTTAGCCTCTGAGCCATGTCTCCAGCGCTCTCTTGTGTCTTTTTGTAAGCTCTCTGGCCTCTTGATCAGGCTTAGAATCAAGTTAGGTTTGGCAGGTAGGGCTTAGGCAATTTTATTATACACATTTTTTAGGGGGAGGGTAACTTAATGTAGAAACACTTAGATGTCAGAGCTGAGCTAGAGTTAAAAAGGAAACAGTTGAGATTTGGGTTCTAGAAGAGGATGTTGAGACTGAGCTTATTTGAAGAGAGCTGGGCTGAGGAGGGGAATTCTCTTGTGTACTTGAACAACTCTGGGATTCCGGATCCCATGGGAGGGAATGCCACTTTGAGAGAGAGAGAGAGCTTTTATAGAAAAGCGTTTGAAACAGGAGGATAGCAACAGTTATCTGAGTCGAGGAGAGATTTCTGAGACAGATTGTATTCTGTTAAACGCTAGTTAACAGAGGTCCGACGGAGAGTGCTCAGAATGGACCGGGCGTGTTTCCAAGCTGGGGAGACTGAAACCCAGGGTGCTCTTAGGCATGTGTGCTTAGGTAGTAGCAATGGCGCGTTCAAGTAGCTCAGGGTTCTTTCCTGCTCTGCGCTTGAGGTGAGACAAACTTAGCAAGGAAGTGGCAAGGTGGAGAGCAGGGAGTGTGGAGACAGAAGCCCTGCCTTTGCCCCTGATGGTCAGTGCAGGCGGAACTGCTATGATTAACACTCTGGAGTAGAAATAAGGCAGATGAGGAACAAAAGTACCAGCTGGGCTCTTTGGAACTTGCAACCCACCATTCTGCCCTCACAGAAAATGACAGATGAGCCCCAAACCAAACTTGTGAAACCGAGACATGGTAGTAGACAGAGCAGTTTGGAAGTGCACAGTGGATGTGTCTTGGTGCTTGCTGGGCAAAACTGGGCTCTCAGTACACAGCCGTGTGGCTGATCTGGATGTCTTGGGGGACACCAGGTCACTCTCATGCTCAGGGCTTAAGTTGAGGGCACAGGAGGTGGGTGATTCCCTGGATTTCGTGGGGTTGGGCAGAAATCATGCCCCTCCCCCACGCTGTCATCCTAAGTCCTCATGGTTCATCCCCATGTGTGGTAAATAGTGCTGACGTGCCACGGGATAACGAGGAGCACGTGGCCCATGACTGCTGTCAACTAAAGCTGCTCCAGAGGTTTATTTAGGCTCCTTAATTATAGAGAGGTTGGAGGCCTGGCATATGGCTTCAGTTTATAAATGGTGGCCTTGGGGATGAGTGTGTGCAGAGTTGCCAGGGAGCAAGAGGAGCACACCCAGACAGGGAGTGTGTTTTCTTTGGGGGCATTCTTTTGGTCATTTAAAACAGAAGTTGGAGATTTGTGTCTGTGAGGATTGAGTGAGATGCATTATCATGGCTTGAGGTGGCTGTGTCACAGAGCGAGCCTGCTCTCAAAAAGTGCTCAACTGTTTTGGTGAATTTTCATGCCAGTTAGGAATTGGTTACTTTTGCTGGGAGTGGTGGCGCAGGCCTTTAATCCCAGCACTCAGAAAGGCAGAGGCAGGAGGATCTCTGTGAGTTCTAGGCCAGCCTGGTCTACAAGAGAAACCCTGGCGGGGGGGGGGGGGTGAGGGAGTGGGGGGAGCTGGGGGTGGCAGAGATCAGTCACTTTCTAGAGTTTAAAAGAAGAAATATCCCCTTTTAGTTTTTTTATCTTATGCTAAAATTACACCTTCCATAAGACAAATCAAGATTCTAAGCAGTTAAGTACCGTTGGTTTTCTGTATTCATGGACTGGAACAACCTTGGATCAAAAGTGCCGAGAAAGCACACTGCATCTGCACGGACTTGGGCAGGCTTCCCTCTCATCATTACCCCACACAGTACATATTACAGCCGTTTGTGGCATGAGCTTGTAGGAAGCGCCGTAGTCATCTGGAGACGGACTAAAGTGTTCTGGGAGATATGGAACAGTTATTTGGAGATCAGCATCACTTTATATAAGGAGCTTGAGCATCCGCCATTTTGGGGTGCATGGGGAGAGTCAGGAAGAAGAATGGCAGATGATGCGGGGAGGGGGGAACCTTCATAGATAATTGTGTTTCTCTTTGGGCAGACAGAAAACAGTGAGTGTTCAGCATCGGTGCTTTGCCCGCAGTAAATCCCTGGCAGGATTTTCTTGGTCATTTCCCCCAGCCTTTTGTGTGTGTGCATCTGTGGGCCAAATGCTGTTACTTGGGTTTGAGGTGATTTTTCATTATTTGGGGGAATCTAATAATAATACAGAAACAAAGCTAAGCCAAGTCCTGGAACCACCAACAGAGGCCTATATCCAACAGTCCAAGAAGAGTTCAGTAAATCTGGGTGCTTGGGAAACCTCATTTGTAGTCACTGTCATGGATGTGCCTCCCTGCGTCGCTTGCCAAAGATGACAATGAAAGTGGCATCTCTGAACTATTGTCTGGAAGTTGGAGAGATGAGGCAAGGGGATGCAGGCTAGTAAGAAAGTCAAAGCTGTGCTTTCCTTCCTCCAATGACGACCATAGAGAAAATGGGTTTTTACATATTTACTGTTTTTACGGTGCTCACTCACCTTTGGTTGGAGAAAATGCACCCATGCACCCTCCCTTCCTTCGCTGGAGGTGTTGCACCTTAGATTTAAAGCTGCATGCATGGCACAAAGATTAATTGGCTAGGAAGCCTCTACCATACAGGAGCTTATGTTGTAGAAGCGGATAGCAGCTTGTGTACGTAGCCAGCTGTGACACCGAAAGCTGTTCTGGCGTTTATCCGGGGCCCGGTACTTCTAAAAATCACCTTCATATACTTTAAGCCCCTTAACTAAAACCATTGGCCACATTGTCCCTTTTGTCCATGGGCATTTTAGCCAGTGCAAGTGACCAGTTGGAGGTCATGTAGATGGTGGTTCTAGCACGTGCCCTGCCTCTGTACTCCTCAGTGCCCCCTTCTCTGGTGTGGTGGTGAAGAGAATTGTTACTGGTTTCCCCCTGAGGAATCAGAATGCGAGAGAAAGGACGCAGAGGCCACTGAATGGCTGTAGATCAAAGATAAGGCTTAGATTATGCAGAGACAAAATGGGCCTCCATGGGCAGAGAGTTGTGTCCCACTGTTCAAATGCGTCTTCTAGAGCCAAGGATGGCAAGGTGGACCAGTGGTTAAGAGCTGCTCCTGTAGACAATTAGGGCTCAGTTCCCAGCACCCACGTGATAGTTCATCTGCAAATGTGGTTGCAGAGGACCTGATGTCCTCTCTGACCTCCGCAGGTACCAGGCATGAGCATGGAGCATACACACGCGAAGGAAAGATCTATACACGTAAAATAAGTCTGAATCGTCTGGCGCAGCCCGCTAGATTCCTGCACCAGTGCCTTCACTGTACTCCTTTTCATCTGCCTCTCCTTACTTTTATTCACACTTTTATTTACTCAGCAGTGTGTTGAGTTTACTTACTCCGTGCAAGGCCACAGCTATGTTGATGTGAGGGTTACACAGTGAGAATGGGGCAGCCCGCTTTTTGGACTGCAATAACAGTCTAGCCAGGTGATAAGATAGGCAAACTTAGCCCGTGTTTGAGCTCCCTGTGTCTAATGTCCCTGTCTCTAGCTTGCTTTCTCCGTGCTCCCTCGTCACACTGTGACCCAGCCAGATGCACCGGCATCGTAAGCGAGAGCAGGGTCGGTTCTGGGTCTGTCATTTCATGCTGCTGGTATGAAGGTGCATCCCGGTTTGCGCCAGTCTTGAGAGATTTAAAATGAGGAAGCATAAGTGGGATGTGGAAAATTCTAGTTGGTGGAACTGGTCTGAACTCAGGACTGGCTTTTCCATTCCTGCAAATAGTTCTGACTCCTAGATACCTTCTGCTTTTAATGTGGACCCTGTGTAACCAACCTGCTCCCAGGTCCCCTTCTGTGTACCTCCCAGCAGTGTGGACCTGCTCTTAAGCCCAGTGTCAGCCTCCTTCCCTAAGAGGCTGGTCTTTGTCTATGCCCAGAAGCTCTTTGCCTTGCAAATACAGTCTTTGGAACTAATTTGCTGCCCCTAGAAATTTCTCCACTCCAACTCCAGTCTCTCATCTCTCAGGGTCTCTGTCCTGGTCTCAGTGCTTCCACGTTATCACTAGGCTTGAGCGACTGAGAACTCACAAAAGAGGCTCAGCATGCACTGGGCAGCCAGTCCACTTTCAGTAAAGAACCTGTTAATAAATGAGAAATAGGAACTTGGCAAAAATACTTATCATCTTGCCCAGGGTTTTTTTCTATTTTTTTCCATGAGCTAGAAAGAGGGAAATTGACCTTGTTGGTGCAGCTTGGGGAGGGGCAGGTCAGCAGACTAGCCTGGGTGTCATCATAGGGAAGTTCTGTCCTCGTCATAGGCAGGATGAGACGCTGGCCACCAGGCAATGGACAAGAACACAGGAAACTCTGTAGCGCCCTGTGGGCCTCAGGTTCCGTCTTGCAGTGGGAAGCCATTGCTGTGTGTTTAGCTTCATAGTAGTCGCAGCTCTGTGGTATTTGACTGTGTTTTTCTAATGTTTGGGGGGAAAAGCTTTTTTTTTTTCCTTTATTATATTGAGGCTTCCGTAAATTGATAATGGCTTCCTTACTATGTTGAAATGCTTGAGTATTTTCTCAATATTATCCAGTTGTGGGCATGGCAATGTAACATTTTCTCCTTAGTTCTCTGAATTACCTAGATTTTAACAGAAAGATGCACACACACGCACACACACACACACGTACACACACACAAACACGAGGGTTAAAACTGTAATAAATCTGTGTCATTTGCTTTGTAGAGAATGCATGAGTAAAGGTAAATGGGCCAGAAAGGATGGATATTTTGGTTTTTATATTTTAAAAATTGGAAAGAAGTAAAATGTGATGATTTACCTATCCTTCGAAGCAGATCACTTACTGAGGAACTTACTGAGAAGCAAACACTAACCACCTGAATCCCCCACATTTTTTTTTTCTTGCAGCTTTGCTTTGTCAGATGAAGCATACAGGTCCCTCCGTGATCAAGATAAGGACCAATGTATTCTCATTACTGGGGAAAGTGGAGCAGGAAAAACAGGTGAGGCCACACTAAACTGACCTTGTCTCCTGTGGTAGGCAAATGCTGCTTAGTGACAGCAGTAAAACGGAGCTGTGATGCCCACGGTTGGCGTTCTGTGGACATGTGAGGGGACAGGGCACTATCAGGGTGCAGCCAGCGCAGGTCCAGGAGTGGATTCTAGTTCTTTTGAGTACCATCTTTGGCTGTATCAAGGCTTGGCTTTTCTTTGGCTGTGTGGCCTTAGGGAGTTGACTCTTCCCAATGAGGTGCCAGTTTATTCTGGCTTGTGGCAATTACAGCCATACCTAAAAGTGAGGGAAGAGACCAGCCATGTTCCACTTCATTCTAGACCATAGTTTCTCATCTATCCTTCCTAAAGCTGCGATCCTGGAGTACAGTTTCACATTGTGGTTGTGGTGATTCCCCCCTCCTCCTTCACAAACATACACACTGTAAAATTATTTTCATTGCTACTTCATAACTGTAATTTTGCTACTGTTAAGAATCTTAATACAAATGTGTGATGCACAGGACATCTGATATGCAACCCCCGTGAAAAGGTCACAGCACCCCCAAAGGGGGCAGGACCCACAGGGTAAGAACTGCCATTCTAGAGTCTTTTGATCGTAAAGAACTGAGATTATGTAGATGTTGCCTGAGGCCAGCAAGGACAGGCTGTGCTTCTCTATGTGCTTCAGGCTGAGGGGTGGGTGGTTTCGCTCTGGGAAGACTTGGGGGTACTCTATTCTGCCCCGAGACTTGCAAAGGATAAAACTGTAGCAGACGCTGGTTTCTTTGACAAGCAGAAAGGCAAAGGGGTAGTGGTGGTGAGTGGTGGTAGTGAGGGTGGCGGTGGCAGTGGTGGTGGGGGTACTGAGGGTGGTGGTAGTGGGGTGGGGGTGGTGCGGTGGTAGTGGGGGTCGGGGTGGTACTGAGGGTGGTGATAGTGGGGGCGGAGGTGGTACTGAGGGTGGTGGTAGTGAGGGTGGCGGTGGTAGTGAGGGTGGTGGTGGGGGTGGTACTGAGGGTGGTGGTAGTGAGGGTGATTTTCACATTTCTCTGTAAAATGCTTATAGATGGGAATATCGTAATTGGCTCTTCCTTTGAGTATGCAGAAGTGTGGCTTGAATTGTGTCCATCTTACATGTGACTTAATGATCAGACTTAACACTTTCTGAGTCTTGGTTGATCAAGAAACGAAGCTTTCCCACAGTTGCGCAGTTGCCTTACTGAGTCCATCTCGAAAGCACTCAGGTCCGTGTCCACTTCCATCAGTCTTTCTCTGGAATCTTCTCCCATGCTAAGGTGTTCTTCCCTTCTTTCTTTGTGTTCACATGGGGCCTCTGTTCCAAGCCACCAGCCCTGATTTCCCCTGAGCACTATTCATAGCCATTCTAAGGAGTCTCTTGTCCCCTTTTTTGTATACCCCAATCTGTCTTATGGGCACTGTTTTTCGGCTGTTCCAGTTATGGGAACTTTAACGTGACAGTCACCTTGGGGAAATGATTTACTCTCGTCCCTTCTTAGTCTTTCATGCAAAGCAAAGTTAGGTCCTAGACGCAGTCTTGTCTCTTCAGGATGGCCAGTGGCAATGGTGGCAAACAACACAGAACTATTTAAATGTCCATGTGCCTGTTTGCGTCCTTATTTAGCTTGACAAGCATAAAATGTTTCATTTCGCTTGCTGGCTTAGTTCTTAGTTTCTTTCTCTGGTGTGAGGTAGCCCTCACAGCAGGTGTCCGTGTTTCCGCTGTGTCTCATGCCTCTCCCTCACCTTGTCCAGCAGTCCACCTGTTCATTTCTCCAAACTTCCTTTCTGTTTTCCCTCGGAAGGAGTTCTTTACTCAACCCTCTTTGCGACTGGTGCTTTCTGTTTCTCTTAAGGCATTCCGACTGTATCAGTGTGTTCCTGAGGGAGTCATTAGAAGTGGACTGCGGTCACTTTGCTTGGCCCTGGCCAGTTCTTGCCTCCTTGGGAGCATGTTCCAAGAAGTCAGTAGGCTCCTAATTAACCCCGGCGATGGAGGGCATCCTCACAACTGGTGACTTTGCCTCTTGTTCCCGAAGCCAGGTCCCATCTCTCGGTTGGCTTGGCACTCTTCCTCAGTAAGACACAGAGTGGAGGTGGATGGGGCTGCTTCCTGCAGTGCGCTGGCGGTCAGACTTTGTGGGAGGAAAAACCACCTCATTCCATTAGTAGATCACTTGGTCGCATGGGCTCCTCCTCCCTTGTGTATGTTTTTGGCTCAGCTGCCATGCTGGCTTCGTGGTCTTGATGATCACCTGTAGTCCTTCCTTCTTCATCTGCTGTCCTGGATGGTCCTTTCCTCGGGGTCTGGGAACAGCGTGCATCTTGGCAGGACGGTCCCTTTTGCAACAAACACCATAGATGCTGCTCCAGCCGGAAGCTGGGCGGGGCTCTCAGAGCTCGGTGAGGCGAAGGCCATGCTGACTGGCTGGGATGGCAGGGTCTGTAGGCTGGCTGGCTTTCAGCAGGGCTGGGCCTTGGGTCATCTTCTAACATCGCCTGAGGTTGCTGGAAGCATCTGTCCTGCGCCTCCTGCTGTGGGTGCGAGGTGTGCTGTACTCTGAGCTGCTGTGTCCGTACCCACTCAGCTGCGCTCCTGGGAGGTGCTAACCTCCAAGCCCCTTTCCTCACTTGCACAGCTCAGTGGCATCTCTTTACACCCAGTCCCTGCACAGACTCCCGGTTCTCACTGACTATTCTGTCTTTCTCTGTGTTTCTTTCTTTTCAAAACTGATCATAGAAAAATTGCCTCCAGTTTGACTGTGATTTTTTTTTCCCTCTCCCAAAACAGGGTTTCTCTATTTAGCTTTGGCTGTCCTGGACTCCCTTTGTAGACCAGGCTGGCCTCGAACTCATAGAGATCCTCCTGCCTCCGCCTCCCTGAGTGCTGTTGACTGTGATTTTAAGTTGTTACGAGATTCTAAAAAGGGATAAAGCTCAGAATTTGTGTGTGTTTTTATAAGTCCCTGTTTCATGAAGTTATTTATGAGAAAATAAAATAAAATGCTAGAAGTTAATATAGAGATTATATTATAAGGAATTTGGGGAGAGGGTTTCATCTTGACTCAGATGGCAGAGAGAAGCCAGGCTACACTTGAAATAGCACATCATTTTATTTATAAGTTTATTAATTTTAGTTCTGCATACATGCAGCTGTTTAACTTTTGTTAGTAGGTATACTAGATGGAATAGGTTGGCATTTACAGCGGGTCTGAAATGTACAATGTACAGTACATAGAGTGTTTTCATTTAGAACCTATACTTAACAGTTTAGATAGAACAACCACACAGTGTCAGAGGGCTCATTTTATATGAAGTAATTAATTTAACGGGGTCATAAAATCCCCTTGGCAGATGATGATGTTATTGGTTGTAAACATTGGAGACGCTCTTATTCTACTGGGTTATATAATATGGGCTTTTAGGGAGAGGCATGAACTCTTTGAGTGCTTTGGGGGTGCTGTTTAATTCATCACTGTTGTGCTAAATAAAAAATTCATTATGCCTTTTAAAAGTGCCCAACTATTTCTAGGCAGCGAACTTGGGAGTTCACTCCTGTGAATTCAGATCCTTCATGGCAAACTTTTCAGACCTCAGGAGAGGGCCCGGAGGCAGCACATGAAGGAGCCATCAGATCTGCATGTCTGCCAGGACACGGGAACGTTCTGCGCCTGGAGCCATGATCCCGACATAAGCAAACATTCTGAGTTATCCGTTCCTAGCATTCCGGCTCTGCAGTATATAGGAGCTCAGCAGACGTGTTTTCAGGAAGAGTTCTTGAGCCTGCCTTGCTCAGTTAGACCTTTGGGTGCAAACCCCAAACGACCTGGGCCCAGGTCATGTGTTCGACAGCTCTCAGACCTCCTCCGCGGTGACACTCCGGCTTACTATGTGGCCTGAGCACTGAAGACACGCTGATGCAGAGCATCCAAGCAGGCTCAAGGCCAGGATGCACCATGCTCTGTTTCGTTGTTTCCTGACACATGTATTTTATATGAATCACCAGAGACTCTGTGGCTCTCTGCAGAGGTAGATTACATACGATTTTAATTCAGTGAAAATGTTACTAGGCACATTCCTCTTGTAGTAAAGCCTGCCCCCCCTCCCTCTCCCCTTTCTCCCCTCCCTCCCTCTCTTCCTCTCCCTCCCTCCCTTCCTCCATCCCTCCTTCCTCGCCCCTCTCTCTTTCTCTCTCCCTCCTTCCCTCCCTCCTTTTTCTACATTCTATTTATTGTTTGTGTGTGTCACACGTGTGTCATGTCACACATGTAGAAGTCAGAGAACAACCAGTGGGGATTGATTCTCTTCTTCCCCATGTGTCACAAGGATGGAGCTCTGGCTGCCAGGCTTGAGTGCAGGCTCTTCTGCTCATTAAGCCATTTTACTGTCCCTATGACTGTACTTTTTACCCAAACCTCTTTGCCTTTTGTTATCATTGGTGTAGTTCCTGCCTGCCTGGCTGATTGATTTTGACACATCAGGGCCCCCCCTCACCCGCAACCCATGTGTGTCTCTTCCTATTTGCAGTCTGACATACATGACATGACTTGTCTGACCTTATATGACATACATGTTATTACATGCATCCATGAACACAACTGTTACCCATGTCTATTATCTCCTGGACAAATTTACTAAAGCTTTATGACCAAAAGCTTAAATCAGTTTGTGTAGACTCGTGGCTCCTATGTGCCCAGCCCTGAAACTGGGTCCAAGCAGAGCCTGCTTGGGGAACGCCAGAGGTTTTGGTGCCTTAGGAGATCCTATGCTTTTGTCTTCCAGACTATAAGTATCTTTCCTGTTTCATTCACCTATATGAATGCATATTAATTTTGGTTCTGGGATACATATGTAATAACATATTCAAAGTCCAATGCCAAGTGCCATGGATACAGACAAGTTAGGTGTTTTTTACCCCTTTAGTACTTTATTTTATTTTATTTTTTTAATTTATTGTATATGAGTACTTTATCATCAGATCACATTATAGATTGTCGTGAGCTACCATGTGGTTGCTGGGAATTGAACTCAGGACCTCTGAAAGAGCAGACAGTGCTCTTAACCACTGAGCCATCTCTCTAGCCCCCTATAGTACTTTAAAATCTCCAGAATACGTTATCTTCTATAAGCCCCTTTCACTCCTTGTAGGAATTAATTACAGCATAGAGATTCTGAACAGAAGCATCTTATTACAGGTCATTTGTCTGGTAATGCAGAATTGTGTTAAACCTCCAGTGACCTGCCGTGTTCTGTGAGCAGAGGTTTTGGCCTTGGACACCCTGTGCTGTGTAACTGCTGACAGAACTACAGGTCCATGCGTCCTGCACACACCAACGTGAATATGCCTGGGCCAGATAAAACGATGCCATCACAATTGACTCTAAGCTGCCTGACCCATTTTGCCGGGTTTCAGAATCTGTATTTGTAGGTTTACCAGTCAGCAAGTCAGAAACTAGACTGTACTCTGGAAGATGATATCCAAATCTTCCTGTCCTCAGCACTGTGTGCTTCCTTATAGGGGCTCTTACATGGAGAGCTGGGTTTTATAGAGAAAGATTTGAATACACACTCAAATTTATTTGAACTTTAGAGCCAAAAGGAAGTGAAATGGAAATCCTCGTGCGATAAGTGTGGTCTCCTGTTCCCGGCAAGGGACACACACCGTTTGGCTTGGTATGTTGCCTTTGTCCTTATGCCCTTGCGCTCTCTCTCTCTCTCTCTCTCTCTCTCTCTCTCTCTCTCTCTCTCTCTCTCTCTCTTTCCCTCTCTCCTCCCTCCTTCCCTCCCTTCCTCACTTGCTTTTTAAAGTAGCAGCTGTCTCATGAACTACTTGAATTAAAGTTCAGATATTATGACAGTGAGAAAAAAATGTAGGAGCTGGCCATGGTGGTGCACGCCTTTAATCCCAGCGCTAGGGGAGGCAGAGGCAGGTGGATCTCTATGAGTTCGAAGCTAGCCAGGTCTACAAAGCGGGTCCAGGACAGCCAAGGCTACACAGAGAAACCCTGTCTCAAAAATTTAAAAACAAAGAGAGAAAAAGAAAAATGCAGGAGTTACCGCTTTTAGACAGCATGGGCTTTGTTTGAAAAAAAAGAAAAGAAAAGAAAAGAAAAAGAAACGGGCAGGTGTTTGTGTGTGAGGGCATGGGTGTGGCAGTCAGACGATAAATGCAGCTGTCACTTCTCACCTTCCATCTTGTGACTTCTACAAGGGCTGCAGGGACTGTGTCAGGCGTGAGCAGCAAGCATTTTTACCCACTGAACCGTCTCCCTGGCCTCCTGGAAAAATTTAGTTTTAATTCCTGTTTCCACAAATGAAGTATTAAAATGAGCTGTGTAGTAGAATTCCTGAAGGTAATTAAGAATGTGAACATTAGATACTTTCTACCAACTTAGAAACAAGTTGTTAAAATTTGAGCTATATCCTTGTAATATATTTAAAACTATTTGGATTGCTTAAGTGTGTTTTAAAGCTAGTAAAAGCACCCATGTTACTATTTAATTAAGCCATCTTTACATGCTAGTAGGCTCTGTAGGTGCATTTTAATAGGTGATGTAGGCTCACTGGGCATCCCAAGAGATCTGCTCCCAGACTCAGTCCTGTCTCCTTGTAGCTTCTCCAGATGCCTTCAAGAGGGCACAGCAGTCTGAGTGGGCTCTGATTCCACCCCCTTCCCCACCAAGGCAGTTTGATCCCAAGTTCATCTGGACCAAAACAGGATTTCCAGAGGTGTCATCGTGGCTGAGTCTGAAGACTTGAAACCTTCATAGTTCCAGAGTCAACAACAGTCTGGGCCTAGGTTTTGTGTCAGCTTACCATACAGAAAACTTAACTGCTTATCTAAAGCCCGCTGTGCTTAAGATGGTTACTTTGATCTAAATAGATTTCTGTTTGCTAGCTTTGTAAAGAGTAGAAAAACCAGAAATGTGTCTCCAAAAAAGGAGGCGATCCCTACTATATCTGCATGTAATGGTGTAGGGCGGGGCAATGTAGGGGGATGATACTATGAACACAGGAAAAAAAAAAATTACGAAAAGAAGGGCCAGGGCCAGGAAATGAGCTGCACGGCGCTGACTGCAGATGTGGAATATAGACATCAGGTCTCGGGATCCTGGGCAGAGCCCAGAACCCAGCAGCCAGGATGTCAGCATCCGGCAGATCTAGAGAGAGGCGTTTAACTTCAGATCAAGGGTAGAGGGAAGCTTGGCCACTGAAGACAAAGGGAAATGCAGGGATTACACAGCAAAACCCTGAGGATAGTGGGACAAATGCTTGGGGACTTTACATAAAGCCTATCTCATGTGATATCACTGCACTTCTGTGGTTGCCACGGGAGGTAGCAGCAGCTGATCAGCACAGACTGCTGGAGGGATGTGTATGGATCCATTTGAATTACCCAGAAAGGAGACTGGATGGAGATTTAACTCTACTCCCTGAAGAGCACTCACCCTCTAGCTGTAGGTCGTAGGCTCCCTGATTTGTTCCTTGTCTTATGCTGTAAATGTTAGTGCTCCCGGTCAGAGCCTCGTGACCTATGTAGCTTCTTGGTGCTTCTCACATCCTGCTACATTGCTCAGGAGTCCACATCCACGTTCAAGTGCTGTTCAGTGTGTTCATCTACGGTTGCTCTGGGGGGATAGGAATGTAATCCATCATACCGCTTCCCATGAGAAACAGCCATGCTGGGCTAGCCTTAATCTCATCCATTCGCAGGTGCTTCCTCAGTGACCTGTGGAGGCCTTCCTGCCCATAGACAGTGGCATTAACTGAAGATTTGAGACGATGCTAGATCCAGACCAGGTTGTTTTGTTCTCAGGGCACCTACACGAGCATTTCCCAGATGTTGGCCATGGATCATTGGAACTAGGCACATGGGCGGGAAACAGACTCCATGGCAAATAAACATGAGGGACATGCAGCGTTCTAGATCCCCTTTGGAGTTTCGCAACATCCGAGAGCATAAGAAAGGCTCGGAGAAGCTCCTGGCAGGGACACTTGCTTCACTCTACCTCCCTCACTGGGGAGGGACCTACATTCATTGACCTTGGAGCACCTTCTCTTTGAACACATGCTGATACCATGTCCCTTGCACTCAAGTGTTAAAAGAGATGGTTCTGTGTAGAAGATGTTGAGAGTCATTGGATGGCAAGAAGAATAAAACAAACAAACAGAACTTGTCCCTATCCTCATGTGAGCTAAGAATTGTCTGATGTGTGTGATAGGCTCTTCATCAGCTTGACTTTCAGGGGACTTGTAAAATCCACGAAAACGACTCTGCCCCAGAAGAATTGTAAATCCTCCTGTTAGCGGCTCACTTTTGGAAGTGAAAAGTCATCAGGCTGGCCTAATTGTGGACAAACCAATTTGACTTAGAAACTATTTTGAAGGAAAGCAGTTCTTTTAAACTTCAGAAAGATGTTTAGCAAAGACACTGAGATGGCCAAGTTATTTTTGGCTTGAATTATGTACAGAGCGTAGTTGTATGTGCTTGATTACTTTGAGTGTGATCCTCCCGAGATTTTCTGTCAACCATGTAACTTGGCTTTCGTTTTAACAGCTCAGGGAGAAGCTTCGAGTGCAAGCCATACTCCAACTGAACTGCTGATAAGTCAGTTGAAAATGCACAGCCGGAAATGTTTCCCAAGCATGTGTCCACCCAAGAATAACAATGCTTGGTCAGAGTTTCTTTATAATCAACATGGTTGTTCCCTCCCCACAGAGGCCAGCAAGCTTGTCATGTCCTATGTCGCAGCCGTGTGTGGAAAAGGAGCGGAAGTAAACCAAGTAAAGGAACAGCTTCTCCAGTCCAACCCTGTCCTGGAAGGTAAGAATTTCATGTGCGTTTGGTCATCGTGATTCAAATAGCGAACTGTTTTCAGCGTACTTCAACTGCCTGGTGTTCAGGGAGGGAAGAGAACACAGTTCAGGCCAAGCCTACTGAGGAAATAAGCCCCACCCTTGTGGTGCTTGGTTTTAAGTACTTAAGAGACAGAATAGCTTACCCACAGAAAAGGAACTTTCCCATTTAAGAATAAGGTTTTTTCTTTTTTTCACCATTCAACTTTTAAAAACTTTTATTTTTAGTTTATATATTCACTTTGCATCCCGATCGTACCCTCTGCTCTCCTCCCAGTCCCTCCCTCCTACCCTCTTCCCTCTATTTCCCCTCCCCTTGTCCACAGAAAAGGGGAGCCCTCCCCATCAGCCCACCCCAGCACATCAAATTGCATCAGGACTGAGCTCTCCCTCATCCACTGAGGCCAGCCCAGGCAGCCCCATTAGGGCAAAGTAATCGAAGGCAGGCAACAGAGTCCATGTCATAGACAGCACCCGCTCAGCTCTCATGTAAGGGCCCACTAGTTACATACATGTAGGGGGCCTGGGTCTAATCCATGCATGCTCTTTGATTGGTGCCTCCATCTCTGTAACCATGGGTCTCTAGCCATACAGTTTTTATCTAACTTACTTTTGGTTGGCTTTTTAAGAAATGGACTGTCTTTTGCAGTTGGCGTGCAGTGATATTTTATCATTCACGGTGATGCCCCGGGCTGCTTACTACTGGTGTCTGGGGAATCAATGGCTGTAGAAAGCCGAGACCTGGCTTTAGTTACATCCCCCAAGCCCTGCTGCTAGATCTCTGCTAACTAGCTCATATTCTTGGGGCCTAGAAATCCAAGATGAAAACCCTGCTAAGGTAGGTTTCGTTTCGAGGCCTCTCTCGTCTTAGAGGCAGCTGCCACCTTGATGCTCATGTGAGATCTTCTCTCTGTCTCTCGGCAACAAGAGTAGAAGTCAGCTCCCTGCTGTCCCTTCTCCACACCCCACGCTCCCCACCCAAGACCGCAGCTAGCTTTAAGGACCTCCCAAAGGCTCACCTGCCAGTCCTGTCATTCTGAGGTTAGAGCTTTAACATGTTAATGGGGAGGAAGGGACAAAAACATTGGCCCATCGATCAAGAATGAGCTAGAGATGAATTCTCTCACCAGATCTACCTTTGGCGTAAAGCACCCTTACAGGGTGGGAAGATGGCTCAGTGATAAGATAGTTGCTGCTTTTACGGAAGACCTGGGTTGGTTCCCGGCACATACGGGGCAGCTTACAACTGTCTGTTAACTTTAGTTCCAGTTCCTTCTGGCTTCTGCAGTCACCAAACACATATGATGGATGGAAATATATGTACACACACACACACACACACACGCATGCACACATACACACAGAGACGATACACATGCAGGCAAACACTCATACACATAAAGATGAATAAATATTTTTAAAGATCATGAGATTCCAGCTTTTCCTTATTGGTGGGAGGCTGTTAAATTTGCTCTATAGTGTAAACATGCCAGTGTTGTGACTAGTGCTGTTAGAGCGCCAATGTGATTTCTCAGCCTAGGCACTGTTGTGCTGGACCTGTCCTTGCTATGGACATAAGGCCTGTCCTATGCATTTGTGCTTGCCAGGGGCCAGTTATCCTCCAGACATTGGCCACTGTCTCCAGGGGAGCCAAAAGCACACTTTTAGAATCTGGACTAGAGGCATAGGTCAGCTGGGCCCTTTGCTCTGAGCGTAGAAGGACAAGATTGCAGGGGAAAGGAAAACAGAGCTGTCTTGGGATTGGTAGGCCACTCTTGGCATGGAGGGTCAGGATTCCTCCCTGTTGCCTCTTCTCCTCTGGCTCAGCCCCTCCTTCCCTCTTGGCAGTGTGTTTGAACTCTGAGTATTCAGTATGCCTCTGAAACGCAGTCTGTGCTTCAGGGGAGACACCATGCCCACCACGGTGCCTGACCCACAACATAGGAAAGTCACGAAGCCCAGTCAGCCATGGGACACACCATGCCCACCTCAGTGCCTGACCCGCAACATAGGAAAGGCACGAAGCCCAGTAAGCCATTAGGTTTTTATCTCCACTCTGTACTTTAACTGGCAGAGTCTCTGAGAAATGGCAGCCCTTCATCTTATCAGTCTGAGATTTGGGCTTTTTGCTTTCCGCCTTTGCTTTTAGGTTCTGTGCTCCACATGAGCGGTATTTCTGCGCACACTTATTTTAGGAATGCCGCATCGAACGTAGCAGAATGCCGCAGCTTGCGTCTCTAACTGGGATCTTTTTATTTGGTGGTATTTGAAACTAGGCGACAGTGCAGGAAATGGGAGAAATGTCCACTGTGGGTGCGTGTTATCTTTTATGGGAATGCTTTGCTTTTTAACTGGAGCGGCTACTGTAAATCAACGTTTAGAACAATGAACTTTATATTTAAAAAAAAAAAAAGAAAAGCCTAACAACTGTGGAATGTGTCTCGGGTATTTTATAATGGAGCACTTGTTTCTGATTCCGAGACTCACAGTAAAAAGACTTGAGTGTTTAGGGTTGTGTTTAGTAATGTGCAGTTCAGACGTGTTTGATGAGCTGATGGGGGTCTGAACCGAGTTTTCCTAGAGCAGCCCTTCGCTGGCCCCTGACTGGTAAGCCACAGTACAGTGATCTTTATGTGTCAGCATCGTGAGCTGGGCTTTGGTCCTGTACTGGTTAGTTAACTTGGGCAGGTCTACATTCCAAACCTGGTACAAAAGGCTAGCCAGCAAAAGCACGGGAAATGTCATAGTTTAATGGGGACTAGGTCTAGTGTCCACTGTCATCAAGGTTGCATTCATGGCAGCGTTTTGATTGGCAGTGGCTGCGTGAGGAGGCTCAGCTGCTCTTCTGCTCAGCATGTTTCCTTTTGTGACTGTTTCCAGTGTTTCCTCAGTGTACAGCGTGCCAGCCCATCTTCCTTTGAAATGAGAGTTTGGTGTCAGGAACTTATCAAACCATCCTTGCCTCAGGCATCTCTAATATAAGGAACCTTCTCTGTTGACTTGGCACATTTTGTCTTAACCCATCTTGAGCTGACTATGTGATGCTTGTTTGTTTGTTGAAACAGGGTCTTGCTGGCCTGGAACTCACTGTGTAGAGCAGACTGGCCTTCAGCTCACAGAGATCTGCCTCTGAGTGTTGGGATTAAATACCTGCACCACCCCACCTAGCCAGTTGTGTGTTTTTAAGTAAGAAACCATAAAAGAGGACCAGTGAAATAGCTCTGCAGGGAAAAGTACTTGCCATCAAACCTAAAGTCCGAGTTCAATCCCCAGTACTCATGTGGTCAGAGAGAGTTGTCCTTTGACTTCCATATGCCCACTCCCAATACATAAGAAACAAACAAACAAACAAACAAACAAACAAAGAGTTTTTAAAAGACATAAAACATTGACGTGACATGAGATACCACACCTCCGGTTTAGCTGCTGAGTGGTCAAAGTTAGTCTCTCCTAAGAGTGCCACCCTCTCTTTAGGGTGCTGTTTTCAGGGCTGGGCTGCCTCTCAAGCCCTTGTGCTCTGTGATGTTTGCTAATTTTCTCCCCCATGTAAGCTGATGAGATCATGGAGGCTTCCAGAAATGCCGTGTCTAGCCTCTTAATCGAAAGGTTCATTTCATTTCATCACATCATCAGGAATGATGCTTCTGGTCTCAACTGTGGCTTCCAGGAGCCAAAACAGCCTGGGTGGGAGGGGGCCTTGGTGGGATGCG
The DNA here is from genome assembly GCF_903995435.1 of Acomys russatus. NCBI lineage: Eukaryota > Metazoa > Chordata > Mammalia > Rodentia > Muridae > Acomys > Acomys russatus. Next base: position 3,860,486 of record NC_067148.1, read on the forward strand.
GAGTTCTGTGTCTCTTCCAGGATGTACTGGGCCAGAGTCCCCTTATCCATGACCCTCATGTGACTGGGTTTCCCTCGGGGTTTGAGGTGTCCTGTCAGAGCATCCACAGGCCCTTTAACATATGTGACTTATACCCACCCTACTCTGTTCTCTGGTTTAATCATCCCAGATTGGCTTGTCAGTATTTGTGGAGTCTTGGTGAAACAATTCATTTGCCTTGGCACTATGCCTTTATCTGTGTTAAACAGGGACCTTTGGTGCTTGGAGCAGACTCACCCCATACTTCTCACCAGCCCTCACTTTACAGGGAGTCCCAGGGAAGACAGGTTTCCTTGAAGCAACTAAGATCAAAACAGACGTGTGCTGTGCATTGTGGGTCACTTTAGTTCCCTTTGTTTTCTAGAATGTTTCGTATAGGTCTGCCTGTTGGGCATAAACTAATAAAGTAGGTGTTGTTTCTATCTTATTTTAAATGACTCATTTTCCAACTCTCAGTATAGTTCTTACTGTACTGAAGTTATGTAATCACATTTACATAAGTAGCTTTATTTCAAAATTAAACAGTTTTAAGTTTCATATGCTTCCTGCAGTCTATAAACCTCACCCACTTGCATCAAACCTATAATAATAGAAAATGATTTCTGAGATGTCCTTATTGATCTTTTGGTGGAGGGCTAGATGCTTTGCTTGCTGCCCACTCACTAGATTCCTATCTAAATGAGTTAAAAACGTGTTGAATTAGGCAAGATTAAATTTAGAATAATACTTGAAACAATTCCAAGAATCAGAACTTTCACTTGCCCCCTTTTTTTTTTTTTAATATTTCTAATAACTGAGGGAAGTTTTAGAAACTTATTAAAATTTCTGTTAGATATATCTGTATGGAAATTGTGGGCAGAAATGCTGCCACTGCAATCTGTGTTTGCCAGGATTATTCCTGTCTGTGCTACAGTTGCTTTATGTTTCTGCTCGGAATAAATTTTTTTCTATCAGCTTTAATGATGCGTCTGTTTCTTTCTCACTAGCTTTTGGAAATGCCAAGACTGTAAGGAATGACAACTCCTCTAGATTTGTAAGTATTTGTATAAACTTAAGTGCTAACACTAATATTTAGTCCATGTGTGCTTAAACAAGCAGATGTTTAATATTTCTTAGTACACACATTTTTAAAGTCAGAAGGCAGCCACCACCTCTAGTTGAGGCCCACTGGAAATTCTGTAAGAACTCTTTTTTGTTTTGTTTTGTTTTCTGAGATTTTTCAGTTTTTCTTGGACTGGCAACATATTTTTTTTTTTTATTCTGTTTTCTCCTCATCTTCAGTCATGAGACTATATATGAGTTTAAATAAGGCTATTTATAATTATTTCTTACTCATCTAGAGTTTTGTATTTAGAAGTCATAATTAAGACTCAAATTCAGTAAAAAAAATAAAAAATAAAAAGAAGGATCTAGTTTGTATACTGTCGCCTTTGTCTCTTATTTGGTGGCCTCGGAAAAGCTGACATGTATTTTAAACCTCAGAGGAAAAATCACTAGGGTTAGTAAGCGCAGGGGCTGGGCGCTGCACACTGCAACCTGAAGCTAATTAGTGTCTTGTGGTTGAGCTGGTGGGTTCTGGCCCTAGCCCCTGCTCCGCCCTCCTCCCCTGTTCCACCCTCCTCCCCTGCAGCTGTCCAGCATGTGCCTGCATGCTGTTGAGTGTGGTCCTCTCCAACACGCTTCGGGCCTCTGATCTTCACAAAGATACAGGCATTACCTGTGTTTTTGCTTTCTGCAGTGCTGGAGACTTTGTGGCTGCTAAGCTATACCTTCTAGCACCCCACTCTTTCTCCTCCTCTCTCCCCTTTCCTCTCTTTCTCTCCCTCCTGCTCTCCTCTCTGTCCCTGTGGGTTACAGGGTTTTGTTACGTTCCTCAGGCAGGCCTTCAACTCTCATTTCTATGGCCTCAACATCCTCAGTAGGTGGGATTGTACACCTGTACCTGTTGGTCTGGCTCCATGAAGGTACTTTGGATTTTTTTTCTTCTTCTTTTGTGGTTTAACCAAGTTTTATATTAAAAGTTCACTTACTTTCTGAGCCATCGTCTCACCCACTGCTTGTGCCACCGAGACTGATTTTGGTCCTTTCTAAGGCCTCCCTGCCAGAGATGCTCCCCCGCTCCCTCGTCAGATCCCTGTGGGCCTTCTGCTTAGATGGGTTGTCCAAGGCTTAAATAAAGAAGTGGGCTCAGGTGGAGTAGTCTCTGCAGCTTAGGAAGCAGAAGGCCAAATAAGTTCCTAAACCCAGGGCTGTAAATTTTTCCATCGGATCAGCCAGTTAAGTTCTTATAACCAACTTGATCTCGGCCATTTCGTGCTTGGTAACATGGATAATCTGATCGCGTGAGTAGAATTTTGAAGTGAAGTGATTTCAACAACCAGGCTTCTTTATGTGATAGAAATTTAATGTTGTTTGCAAACTGGGTGCACAAATTTCTAAGTCTATGTGGCCATGGCACTACAAAGGCAGAAAACTGTAACGCTTTAAAGGTCATTCATTATAGTGGTGTTTAGGATCCATGAATGGCTTGCCAGGCAATTTAGCTTATTAAATAGCTTCAAAGAAATCCTCTTATAACATGGGTATTAGGATATGAGATTAACACTTGATTATGGGCTAAATCATTTCATGCCTAGCTTCTAGTAATTTCTCTGCTTTGTGGTCTGTGACTTGATTAGTAATACACCCAAATACATGTTATAATTTTATAATTGGACTCTATGCTATTTTGTGTATTATTGTGATCTTGCTTGATAATGCCCTTGACTGTGTTTGGTTAATCTAGAAAGAATTTGTTCATCACTTTACTGAGAAATCTGAAAGTACCTACTATGCTGTAGTTAAGACACATTGGTCACAGCTGACACTTGGAACCAGTGCGTTCAGGGATGTACCTCAGTGTCCCCCATGTCCCCCAATATTTCTAGTTAGACATATGGAACTTTTTTTTCCTTTTAAGAAAGAAACTCAATATTATAGGGTCATAAAACCTCTTTCTTAAGCAGTGCATGGAACATCTACTGGGTGCAAACTGGTAAGGTAGGTAGGGGCTGGGCGGAGGAAGACAGCACTTGAACCATTGGACAGTATTCTTGTCCAACCTCTCATTTGTTTAACATTTTTGTTTGTATTTCGAGACAGGGTTTCTCTGTGTAGTCCCAGATGTCCTGGAACTCTCTGTAGACCAGACTAGCCTTGAACTCACAGAGATCCTCCTGCCTCTGCATCTTGAATGGTGGTATTAATGGATTACCAGGCAACACTCATTCGATAAGAATTTTAGCCGGGCAATGGTGGCACACACATTTAATCCCAGTATTTGGGAAACAGAAGCAGGTGGGTCTCTGTGAATTCAAGGCCAGCCTGGTCTACAGAGTGAGTTCCAAGACAGGCAGGGCTCTTATACAGAGAAACCCTGTCTCAAAACCAAAACCAAACCAAACCAAACCAAACAAACAAAAAAAGTTTTAAAAATGTGTGGATTTGTTTCTGTCTTTTAATTTGAGTATAGGTTTCTTTACACCTCCCATGTAGCCCATGGCCTTTCTTTCTGGTAGCTGAAGTTATGTTTGCAGACAGGTCTCATTAGGCCTCTACTGTGCCCCTTTGCTTTTACAGTGCAGCTTCTTACAGTGAGAGCCCCTTACAGTGCAGCTCCCTACAGTGAGAGCCCCTTACAGTGAGAGCTCCCTACAATGAGAGCTCCTTACAGTGAGAGCCCCTTACAGTAAGAGCTCCTTACAGTGCAGCTCCCTATAGTGAGAGCTCCTTACAGTGAGAGCTCCTTACAGTGCAGCTCTCTACAGTGAGAGCTCCTTACAGTGAGAGCTCCTTACAGTGAGAGCTCCTTACAGTGAGAGCTCCTTACAATGAGAGCTCCTTACAGTGAGAGCTCCCTACAGTGAGAGCTCCTTACAGTGAGAGCTCCTTACAGTGCAGCTCTCTAGAGTGAGAGCTCCTTACAGTGAGAGCTCCTTACAGTGAGAGCTCCTTACAGTGAGAGCTCCCTACAGTGAGAGCTCCTTACAGTGAGAGCTCCTTACAGTGCAGCTCTCTAGAGTGAGAGCTCCTTACAGTGCAGCTCTCTACAGTGAGAGCTCCTTACAGTGAGAGCTCCTTACAGTGAGAGCTCCTTACAATGAGAGCTCCTTACAGTGCAGCTCTCTACAGTGAGAGCTCCCTACAGTGAGAGCTCCTTACAGTGAGAGCTCCTTACAGTAAGAGCTCCTTACAGTGAGAGCTCCTTACAGTGAGAGCTCCTTGCAGTGCAGCTCTCTGCAGTGAGAGCTCCTTACAGTGCAGCTCTCTACAATGAGAGCACCTTATAGTGCAGCTGTCTACAGTGAGAGCTCCTTACAGTGAGAGCTCCTTATAGTGCAGCTCTCTACAGTGAGAGCTCCTTACAGTGAGAGCTCCTTACAGTGAGAGTTTCTTACAGTGAGAGCTCCCTACAGTGAGAGCTTCTTACAGTGCAGCTCTCTACAGCGAGAGCTCCCTACAGTGAGAGCTCCTTACAGTGCAGCTCTCTACAGTGAGAGCTCCTTACAGTGAGAGCTCCTTACAGTGCAGCTCTCTACAGTGAGAGCTCCCTATGGTGAGAGCTCCCTACAGTGAGAGCTCCTTACAGTGCAGCTCTCTACAGTGAGAGCTCCCTACAGTGAGAGCTCCTTACAGTGAGAGCTCCTTACAGTGCAGCTCTCTACAGTGAGAGCTCCTTACAGTGAGAGCTCCTTACAGTGCAGCTCTCTACAGTGAGAGCTCCCTACAGTGAGAGCTCCTTACAGTGCACATCCTTACAGGGCAGTTTCCAGGGCCTGTCTCACTGAAACACTATTTCTGCTTCTTAGCCCCCACCTGGCTCTGCCTCAGCTTCACAAACCTTGTGACCCTCTGGCGTCTGAGAACTTCTTAGCCCCAAGCCTTTGCAGTTGTCTCCTCCTGCATGTCGGGTGCTCTGTAGTAGACCTGTATACGCTGGGTGGCTTCTTGAATTATTTGGCTCTCTTCAAATGTTACCTTGATAATATCTTTCATACACTCTTGACTTCATTTTTATTTTATTTGCCCAAGGTACTTATTACTCTTCTGAATTGCTGTATCAGATTACCTAATTTTGTCATCACTGACTTGAGATACTTGTAGGTCCCATGGGAGCAAGTCCTGACTTCCTTGTGTACCTTTCAGACCCTTCACAGTTAAAGGAGTGCATGGTGCCACAGTAGACACTCAGAAAACACTTAATCTGTGAATTCTTTTTAAGAAGCTTTCAGATTGGATAGGGAAGTTGGGCATCTCTAAAAATAATTATGACACAGTACATACAAGTTTTTCAGAAAACTGTGGGCAAAGTTGTGTGGGCTTTAAAAATCTAAGTGGGTCAAAAATCAACTGAAAAGCAGGAAGGAATGGCTTGGCATCATGACTGAAGCCTGGGCCTGCATTTACTGTACTTTGTTGTTTGACCTAAGAGTGTATGGCAGGAGTTTTAAGACTGGAGCCAGTGAGATCCCAGCTGAAGTGTGCTGAGAGTTGGGTTAGAATCCCTGCACGTTGTTTGTAGGTTCTAGGAAGCTGCAAGTTATTTCCAGCCAGACTAGTGATAATCAGAGCCAAGCTTTACATGAGCTGCAAGGTTGTGGCTGCCATATAGCATTCGGGCTGTCCCTTCAGCAAGAGATTTCTCAGGGCCGTTCAACAGCTTACTGATGGTTGCCTTACTGTTGCCCTCCCTCAAGTGTTTATACCCTTATCACTTACTCTCCAGCAACTTCTTCAGAGACATAATCATGACCGGGCCCCTCAAACTGAATTAATCCTACGCCCAGCACCTTGCCTGTGCGTGTGTCCCTATATACACCTGTGGTGGTTACTTTTTTTTTTTTTTTTTTTGCCAACTTAGGAAGGGTTTATTTTGGTGTACAATTTAAGGAGAAACACCCATCATGGTTGATGGAGCAGGCCCTGACACCGTGCCATCTGTCCGTGTTCGTCCTTTGCATGGTCCCCATGTCCCAAGAGTTCCACAGTCTCCTCAATAGCACCACCAGCTGGAACCAGATATTCAGACAGTGAGCCTGTGGGGAACGTTACATGTTCAAGAGGTTAACAGCTGTCAGCCTGGATGGTTTCCAGCTCCTGTCTCACCAACCCCTCCTCTGGCTCTCTGTATCCTGTTGCTTCTCTGCCGGAGGTGGGGGGGTTAGGGGAGGGGCAACGGGACTCCTGTCAAAGCTATCTCCTCCAGAAGGCCAGTCCCTAGTCTCCTCTTCAGAGTCCTCTTTCCTAATCTCTAACTGCTTCGGTTCTGTGTCCCTGCTGTTCTGGAGGGCCACTCTGTGAAGGCCAAGCCCGGCCCTGCGGCTCTGGCTAGCTCTCAGTTCATGTTCATCTTTTGCCGCTTCTAGAAGCAATCACCCTTTCTCCCCTAATAGTGCAGCCAGCTGATGCCCTGAGCCCTTGACACCCATTGCATCTGGTCCTGCACCTTTCCAGCCCATCGTACACTAGTCAGGTGACCTTGTAAATGACAAATCTGATCTTGACTTCTTGCTTAGGTGCCTTCAGTTCAGTGGCTCCTGTCAGGAGCCTGACGCCCTTCCTCACTGTCCTAACAGGAGCTCATCCTTACGCCTGCTCCCTAACTCCTGTCCGCCTCACTGCAGAACCTTCACATTTATTCTGCACTCACTTCCTCTTCTGCCCTTATCCACACTGCTTGCATAGCCACGTGCATCCGCGAGCTGTGGGTCTCCCCACCACACTGTCCTGTTTACCAGGCTGCCGGCTCCTTCCCAGCAGGGCTGTGTCTGGCTTTTTCCTCCACCTCTTTCACCCTAAAAGAAATGATTTGGAGACATTTGCTTGATGCAAGTGAAGATTTAAAAGGATAGATGACGGCAGTGGAAGAGGAGATGGTGAGGGAGCATCCATAATCTAATAAAAAGTCACAAATTGCATTGTTGACTAAGTGCCATGCAGTCAATGTTTTTTTCTCCCTTCCTATCACGTTTTGAAAATTAATGTAATTCTTGGGGAAAGCTATATACAGAGTGTCTATCTGACTATGATTAAGGTAGGACATGAAACAAAGCAAAAGCAGTTTTTACTTATTAAATAAACACACCCATTTCCAAACACAAAACAGCTGTCATGGTTATTCTGCTATTCTTGTTATTATTCAGCGAGGCAGTTAGAGAATAACTCTGTAAACTTCACAATAGCAAACTACATGTGTTTTAAAATACTGTCCATAAGTGTAATGTGAATCTCAGCTCTATATTGCCATATAATCTAGGTCAAAAGCCACTGAAAGCAGTCTTTGATTCTGAGCTTGCGACACCTCATCATTGTGTGTTGGTTTGAGTAGATGGGAACACGGAGTGTTAGTTTTGCTCACTGCCTGATAGGGAGTTTGCAGCAATGGCCGGAAATACATTTGCCTATAAAATGAAATCGCTCATCCCAGTTTCTCTGCCAAGACTGTTGCTCTTGTTTTTAGTCTTGATGTGAGACAGTGTACCCTTCAGGACGTTTGAAAAAGATCTGAAGTGGAAAAGTCACATGATGGAAAGGACCACCCCCCCCCCCCTTGTGTTTGTGCCCGTGTGTCAGCAATGATCTGTTCCTAAATTAGCCATCGCGAGATGGGCTCTAGGTAACAGGCATGCAGTGTGAATTATTCATGGAGCACATTGTTTTTCCATCGTGCTTGTATGAACTGCCTTTCTTAATTACTTTGAAACAAAGCTCGTATGCTGTTCTCTAAAAATATGCTGACTGTTTTGAGAGGAACTTACAGAGTCTTTCTTTGACAGGGCAAATATATGGATATTGAATTTGACTTCAAAGGCGATCCGCTGGGAGGCGTGATAAGTAACTGTGAGTATTTTACTCGGCTCTTTATAAACCAGTAGAGAACAGTCAAACATGCATTTTAAAATAGCGGAAAAATTTAAATACTGTGTCTTGAAGAAAATACTGTGTCTGGGAAGAAAGTGTATTTACTTTCCTAAAAATTTTTCACTGTTGCATTCCAGATTGCTTTATAATATAATGTAGGATACATACACACACACACACACACACACACACACACACACAATTTGTTTGTTTGTTTGAAATATAATCTTACTGTCTTGCCAAACGCGCCTCAAAACTCCTGTATCATGGCTGACTAAGAATTGTTCAGATCAGTTTATTATTACCCATCAGGGTAGCGGCACCCTGGCTCTAAGGCCGGGAAGGCACATTAGGGTATCGGCACCCTGGCTCTAAGGCCGGGAAAGCACATCAGGGTAGCGGCACCCTGGCTCTAAGGCCGGGAAGGCACATTAGGGTATCGGCACCCTGGCTCTAAGGCCGGGAAAGCACATCAGGGTATCGGCACCCTGGCTCTAAGGCCGGGAAGGCACATCAGGGTAGCGGCACCCTGGCTCTAAGGCCGGGAAGGCACATTAGGGTATCGGCACCCTGGCTCTAAGGCCGGGAAAGCACATTAGGGTATCGGCACCCTGGCTCTAAGGCCGGGAAGGCACATTAGGGTATCGGCACCCTGGCTCTAAGGCCGGGAAGGCACATTAGGGTAGCGGCACCCTGGCTCTAAGGCCGGGAAGGCACATTAGGGTATCGGCACCCTGGCTCTAAGGCCGGGAAGGCACATCAGGGTATCGGCACCCTGGCTCTAAGGCCGGGAAGGCACATCAGGGTATCGGCACCCTGGCTCTAAGGCCGGGAAGGCGCAGTGAAGCTGTCTAGGAAACTGTCTAGGACTCCACTGATGTGTTTGTACTTACTATATTTATACCTCACAGCTCTTCAAGCTAATCTAGTGTGAAGAAGACTCTCGGGGTTATTTTCCTTAATAAAATATCTTCTGTGATTAAAAATAAGGAATGTATTAACTAATTTTGTGGTGCTAAGAAGAACTCCAGGGCCTCACACACACTGGGAAAGTGTACTGTGCCTTAGCCCTGAAATATAAATTGTTTGTTTGTTTGTTTGTTTTGGGGACAAGGTTTCTCCGTGTAGCCCTAGCTGTCCTGGATCTTGGGCTGTAGACCAAGCTGGCCTCAAACTCAGAGATCCACCTGCTTCCACCTCCCAAGTCTTGGGATTAAAGGTGTGTACCACCACCCAGCTGAATAGCTGATTTTAAATGTATAGCTTTTAAAATGAAGCATTCATTTAATACAGTGAGCAGACCTGTACTTCGAGTATTATTTTGAGAGATATGCCCTCTCTTCCAGGATCCTCGATAACGAGCAGGACTGGGTAAGGGCAGCTAGGTAGCTCCAGGTCCAGGGCCTGTGGACTGTGGGCATGAGCCACAGCTTGACTGGCTTCACTGTGCCTTCCCGGCCTTAGAGCCAGGGTGCCGATACCCTAATGTGCTTTCCCGGCCTTAGAGCCAGGGTGCCGCTACCCTGATATGTCTTCCCGGCCTTAGAGCCACAGTGCCACTACCCTAATGTGCATTCACAGCCTTAGAGCCAGGGTGCCGCTACCCTGATGTGTCTTCCCGGCCTTAGAGCCACAGTGCCACTACCCTAATGTGCATTCACAGCCTTAGAGCCAGGGTGCCGCTACCCTGATGTGTCTTCCCGGCCTTAGAGCCACAGTGCCACTACCCTAATGTGCATTCACAGCCTTAGAGCCAGGGTGCCGCTACCCTGGTGTGTCTTCCCGGCCTTAGAGTCAGGGTGCCGCTACCCTGATGTGTCTTCACAGCCTTAGAGCCACGGTGCCGCTACGCTGATGTGTCTTCACAGCCTTGGAGCCAGGGTGCCGCTACCCTGATGTTTCTCCTTTTGATTTCAAATGCCATTTGTTTGGAAATTAATTACAACACAAGGGCTTATGTGTCCCCAGCCGTTGTCTTGCTATCCTCGGGCTGTTTTTAGGATCACAGTACCAGAGCTCTTATTGCCTCTTCACCCCAGACAGAGGGCTACAGGAACTGTTCAAATGAAAACAAATGTAAGTCTAGCTAGATAAGGAAGTGACAGCTGTCAAAGTGTGCAGAACACCTTCATTGGTTTGTTGCAGTAAGAACATTCTTTTTTCCTTTTTTTAAAACAGATTTTAAAAATGTTTTTTAAACTGCAGCTGGGCAGTGGTGGCACATGCCTTTAGTCCCGGCACTTGGGAGGCAGAGGCAGAGGCAGAGGCAGAGGCAGACAGCTCTCTATAAGTTCAAGGCCAGCCTGGTCTACAGAGTGAACTCCAGGACAGCTAAGGCTACACAGAGAAACCCTATCTTGAAAGCGCCCCCTCACCCCCCAAATTTTTTAAATTGTGTATATGTGTATGTCTGTGTCTCTACGTGTGGGTGCAGATGCTTGTGAAGGCCAGAAAAAGATGTGGGTCCCTTGAGCTGGAGTCACAGGTTGCTGGGAGCTGCCTCACCTGGGCACTGGGAAACTAACTTGGATCCTCTCGAAGGGCAGCAACCACTTTGACCACTGAGCGGTCTCTTTATCCTCAGCATTTCTTTTTCTTTTTCTTTTTTCTTTTTTTTCCAAGACAGAGTTTCTCTGTGTAGTCTTTGTTGTCCTAGACTTGCTTTGTAGACCAGGCTGTCCTCAAACTCACAATGATCCGCCTGTCTCCGCCTCCCAAGTGCTGGGATTAAAGGCGTGTGCCATCACACCCGACTCCCAGCATTCCTTTTTCAAATGAAATATTTTATTGACTCTGAGATATAAAATGGCGGAAATGAACCATGATCTGGTGAAAGAGGAGATGAGTACCCCCAGAGCCCTTGATCCCCAAGGTGTTCATGAGCTCTTCCTGATCAGCCCTAGGGTCAGAGGAGTGCTGCAGAAATTGGTGTTTTAAGTAATTTGAGCTTACTATGTAGCCTAACTTGTGGGGTGTAGTGGCGGGAGGGAAGGGGAAGGTGGAGAGGGAAGGAATGAGAACATACATGTATATTTATGGATATTAATGACTGTATGGAGGCCAGAGATCAATGTCAGTGTCTTTTGTTTTGGTTTGGTTTGATTTTTCAAGACAGGGTTTCTCTGTGTAGCTTTGGCTGTCCTGGACTTGTTCTGTAGCCCACACTGGCCTTGAACTCACAGAGATCCACCTGCCTCTGCCTCCCAAGTGCTGGGATTAAAGGCGTGCACCACTGTGCCCAGCTGTCAGTGTCCTCATCCACTCTCCACCTTATTTTTTTGAGATGAAATCTCTCACTGAACCTGGAGCTCAAAGATGTGGCTGGGCCAGTGGCTAGCGCATCCCAGAGTTCTTGTCTCTGTCTCCCCAGTGTTACAGACACATGCCCTAGAGCCCAGCTTCTCACAGGAGTCCTAGGGTCCCGAACTCATGTGTCATGCCTGTACGGCACGCACTTTATCGGCGGAACTATCTCCCAGCCCCCAAGTACCTGGATTTTAAAGCATAAAATGTCCATCACAATTCACAGGTAGGCCTAGCGCCTTCTCATTTTTAATGGGAGTGAATTCTGTGCTTCTTCCCACTTCAGCAGTTTGCGGTTCTTACGTGATTTTACTTTTCCTTTTGGTCAGCCTCACTATATACTTTTGTGTACTGGCTATTCGTTGCGATTGCACATAGCTGTAAGAATGTATCGTTGTAGGGGAAATGCCTGGAAGGGAAAGTTCTAATATGAGATGAAATTGGATAGGATGCTGCAATTTAGATTAGATGATTTTATCTGCCAAATATGGAAGCAAAGTACCCCTGCAGCGTGCATATGCTATAATCAGAAGCAAATGATGGTGGCCCCTCCCAGACTGCCTGGCAGACGCCCCGAAGTGTATGGCAGCTGATGAGAGCTGTCTGGGAAAGGGGGTGACTGGAATTTAAGACAACCATCTTAATGAACGATTAATTTTAATTCTGCAAGCTATCCATAAATCTTTAGTACTTCCTTTTTGTAAGGCAAATTAACTCTAGTTATTACATTGTTAATATTAGTTATTACGTTAACTAGTTATTACATCAATGGTAACAGTAGCTTCGTCCTTTCATCACAGAACATGCAGCTGAACATTCTGGAATGATTTAATTAATACTGTTCTTGAGGACTCTATGAACATAATTAGGGGTTACTTTACTAAAAGTATGAGAAAGTAATTTTGGATTTGAAATTTAAGTTCCAGCTTTAAACAGAAATTTTGCCTTGACATAAGAATCAGCAGATTCTTACAGTATCCATGGAGAATAAATACTAAACACTTCTTTTCCATTAAGAGTTATATGTCTGTGTGAATGAATTTCATATGGTCTTGGTTACTATGTGTTCCCACAAGAAAATTGTATTGAAATTTATGAAGTGGGAACACCCCGGTGCTTAAGAGTGTCCTTTGCTTTAGCAAAGATTAAGAGGTAAAGCTCCAGAGTTACTGCATGATTTTATGCATATATTTGTTTTTTGGAACAGGAAGTTTAACCCCATATAGACAGGGCTGACTCATGGTGGCCCTGGAGCTGCTGCCCTGGCCTCGGTGCATGTGAAGCAATGGGAGAACCCCTGAGGTTCTCTCCACATCCTAACAAGTTAGCTTCTTGCAGCATGGGCTTTGCCATTTTGTGGAAGATGTACATTGCTTCCTTTCCCAGCAACCACTAGTAAAAGCACAAATGGTTACTGGCTAAAATTATTACCCTGAGAGAGGTGCAAGAGCTCTTTCTAGACAGCTGTATGCCAGGTAAGTGGAAAACAGAGGCCAGCAACTCAGCTCCCTCTCTCTAAAAGAGATATGCAATAAAACTTTAAGTCTGAGACTCACTGGGAAGTTACAGATCCCCGAGTACAGTGTGCTGTTAGGAAGGAGGTGTAGTTAAAATGGAAGGTGGCAAAGCTTTCTTTAGCAGAGAAGATAAAAGAGATGTGCATGCAGATGCTCCACTGACCGGGAGTGATGCTCCTCCGCTTGCTCAGCCTTGTTGCTCGCGTACTAGTCTTTGTATTTGGGATTTGAAGGTTTCTGTGCCCTACTGGTATTAACTGGAACCTTCGAGAAACTGGGTCTCTCTTTGTCTCTGTTTCTCTCCCCCCCCCCCCCCCCTCGCTCCTCCCTCTCCTCTTCTTTTTCTTCTTCTTATACTCCCAGGCACCTTCTTAAATCTGTGGTACTTGGACGCATTTAGACTGGAAAAATATGATATCAATCTCAAAGGTTTTTATTTGCTCAAAGAATGGCAGAGAGATGCATCTGCTTCGAGAACATCTCTAATTTCAAGTGAACCCTCTAATCTGTAAACCAAGGTGAAGATTCTGGCTGCCCTCATCCCATTTGGGTATCAGGAGCCTCACAAGACTGAACTGGGGAGACACAGGCAGCCAGGTGTCCCGTTTTATCATTCGCGGCGTTTACTTCATGAGCACAGTTCTTGCCAGTTTATCACACGGTCTCTGGTGTTTATACAAAGACAGCTAGTTACTGAAGTTCTCTGGGCCTCCGCATCTTCTTCCTTGAATTGAGATTAATAGTGTGTCAGGCCGTGTGAGGATCAGGTATTTGTTAGCTCTAAACTGCATGTTGTGGGTGTGGCACCTAATAAACACTAATAATGCCTATTTTCTACTATTATATGCTGATTTGTTCATAGTCTGTACCCTATCACCAAATACATATTTTGTAGGCACAGAGACTGCCTATCTATGGCTGAATAACCACCTCCTGAGGAAATCTGGCATAAGAGACAGACAGACAGACAGACAGACAGACAGACACACACACACACACACACACACACACACACACACACACTGAATATCACAGGTAATTTTATGCTTTTGAAATTTTTAAGAAGTAAAGCTCCAGATTAAGTATAATTTTATGTATATTTTTTTTTTCTTGGTGATACTGAGGATTGAATTTAGGACCTCTTGCTTATGTACTCTCCCACCAAGCCGCATGCCCATTCTTTTTTACTGTTTTGCATGCTCACACAATATGGAAGATAGCATCGAGGAGTTGTACTGAGTGCGTCCTGGGCTTGGAACTCGGGTTTCTAGACATGGTGACTGGCACCTTTTCCCTTCTCACAGCCCAACAATCTTATTTTAACAGCCACAGTTGAGTAGATTTTTCAGGAATGGCCACTATAAATTGTCATTCTGTGTCCACACCGTTGGGCTGTCCCATTCTTGTTGAGTCAGGGCTCAGCCATGAGGCTTGTTAGTGGAACGGTTATCAAGGAGAGACGAGCCAGACTTGGACACTGACTACATAGTGGTGCCTGCCTCTTGCTGGTTTGGGAGTCTTTTTTCACTACACTGTGTACCAGCCACAGTCATCTGTTTGGGACAGAAGAGGGGCATGAAGTGAGCTGCCCAATATGTGTTTGGGGACATTGCCCATCAGTGTTGCCTAGAGACCAAAAGCAAGCCCAGGGCTGATCAGCCACGTCAGGTTCAGACCAGAACTGCTCAACGCTTTGCAGTACTGAGATTTTAGGTGGCTTTCCTACACAGTCCAAATCAACCCATGTTGACATTTTGGACAAGTGAGAAGTAGGCATGGGTTGAAGAAAATAGACTTTTAAAAAAAATTTTATTAATTAATTCAGATTACAACTCAATTGCCATCCCATCACTTGTATCCTCCCATTCCTCCCTCCCCTCCCCCCACTTTCACCCTGTTCCCCTCCCCTAGGTCTATGACCGAGGGGGATCTCCTCTCCCACTATATGGCCATAGGCTATCAAGTCTCATCTTGGTAGCCTGTTTATTCTTTCTTTGAGTGCCACCAGGCCTCCCCACCAAGGGGAGGTTGTCAAATATGGAGCACCAGAGTTCATGTCAGAGTCAGTCCCTGCTCTCCTACTGGGACTCTCGGTGAGAGAAGTATGGAAGAATGGGGAAATAGAAGGATCCAGAGGGTCCTAGAAACCTATAAGAAGAACATCATGATGGGTGGATCGGGGCCCAGAGGGATCTGCTCAAACTATTGCTTTAACCAAGGACATACGACAGTAAATATCGAACCCCTACTCTGATCTACCCAATGGACAGAAAATAGGCTTTGGTTTGTCCCTGGGACACTTAGGTGTGCTAGTAGCCCCCCAGCAATTGGAAGTCAGGAAGCCACTGATGGTACTAAGTGTCCATGGCTTCTCCTCGTGGCCATTGTCCCATCTGTCTTATGGACTGAAGAGCAAAGCCAGAAGGGTGCAGACCATGTACCTTATCCCTAGACCTGGCAGTGCAGTTGCCTCTCCTCCTGGCCTGGGGAGAAGTGATGCGGGGACCGAGTGAGGCTAGGCACTTTCTCTGGGGAGCATCCTCCTGAGAGAAGCACGGAGGCGGAGGAAATGAGCTGGCCCTCCACGGAAGGTCGAGGTGGCATTGTGCCTGTGACTCCTTTTCTCTGGCATTTCTTTTGAGTTTATGGTACCGTTTTTTGTTTGTTTGTTTGTTTGTTTTCCCTGCCTTTGTATGTTGTCTCCTCTTGGTGTGTTGTTTAACCTCGTGTGGTATCATTCTCACCACTGTAGGACATGGAACATGATTTTATTCTTTTCATGTTGTGTAAGACCCATTACAGCTTTGTTCTTTTGTCTAATATCTTTGACTTTATTGATGGCAAATCATTGATTGGGAGTGAAACTGCCCAATCCTGTACATTCTCAAGGAAACTGACCTGATTTGTTTCTTGACACCATATGCACGAGATGGATTTGAAGAACCCTATAGATGAATCAGCCATCTTGGTAGCCAGTGAATATCTACCTACCGGTAAATAGGGCCTACCTGCTTTTAATCTGTCTTCTTTATGGCCACAAATTGTTTTTACAAATTAGGATAGCATACTATCTTGTTTGTAAAACTAGGCTGAGCTTTATTCACATTTTTTCCCTAAGTGTGTGTGTGTGTGCGCGCGCGCGTGCGTGTGCGTGTGTGTGTGTGTGTGTGTGTGTGTGTGTGTGTGTGTGTGTGTACACGTGCATGTGGAAACCCAAAGTTGATGTCAGGAAACATCTTCAGTTGTTCTTCCATTGTATTCGTTGAGCCAGGGTCTCTCAGTCAAACTGATTATGTCACTAGTCTAGCTGGAAAGGACTTGCATCCGCCCCCCGACACCCCATAACCTACAAACAATATGCAGGGACTCTAACCTGACTCTCACCATGCTGCAGCTGGACTCTTATCCTGTTTGCCTAGTCTTAAAACTCCTGCCATAGGTTGAGCAACAAAGTATGGTAAATGCAGGCCCCTGCTTCAGGAGGGTATTGCCAATTATCAATTCAGGAGGATAGAATCAGTTATCTGCGTTCAGGAGAGATTTCTGAAACAGATTGCATTCTGTTAAACACTAGTTAGCAGAGGCCCAACAGAGAGTATTCAGACATCAGTATGGCTGGTCCCAGGGCTTCTGCCTTCTTGGTGGGCAGCCTGACATGCCCACCAGGCTTCACGTGTCTCGGAGACCCGATCTCAAGGATTGTATTGATTTTAAAATGGAGTTCCTAATACACGAGTAAACCCATGTTTGTGTTTGGAGTTTTCCAGTGGAAACATTGAGTTCCGCTCAGTAATTCCTGGTTATTTGGTAGTTGGAGGGTTAATTATTTAAGACAAGGAGAAAAATATTGTTTTAAAATTGTATGTATTACCTGTATTATCTGTAGGCCTGGCTAGTAATCAGTCAAGACACAGACACTTGTTATATTTTAAGATAGCCTTAGTTAACCTGGGGCAGGGCAGATATCAGTCCCCACAACTACCTCCCATAGTGGCAATCCCTGCCTCAATCCCATGCCATCTGTGTCCAATAACTTCTATCAAGTTATTTCCCATCCATAATCCCAAACACTTGCCTACCTTCCTCCTCTGGGCCGGATTCTCCATCCACGTCGCCGGCCATGTGCCTCCATCTAACCCATGGCAGCCTTCCTCTCTTCACTTCAAGTCTCTCCTCCTCCTGGCAGTCCTTCTTCTTCCCAGAATTCCTCTCTCCTAGCCCCACCTATCTCCTTTGCCCTGCCCAGGTGGCATGGCTTTTTATTAAACAAAAGGTTGGGTCACACAGACAGCAAGTTGTAATTAACATCAAAATACATCAGACCATCCCCCAGCAGAAAAATGGCTAAAACTGAGTAATGATGGTAGTTTCTTACATTAAGGCACACACTGTTTGAACTAGCCTTTTGCTTTAATGACGAGGTGAGGCCTGAGTGCGTTAGATGAAACAGATATTTTCTCCCAAGAGTTCATCTGGAACCACCAGAGGGAAGGTGTGGGGACTCTGGGGCAGTCAGCATTATGAGTCATGGGCTTGCAGAGTTATCCCATCCTCATTGGTAAAACTGAGACAAAGGTGACTCTTCCGTAAGCCTTTACCGAGAACTGGACCTCTTCCTTTTTCTTGTTTCCTGTTCAATATACTCTACTGACCTAACTATAGTAGCAACCATTGATGAGGTCTAATTGTTTCCTTAATTTCTAAACACCTGCTTGTTTGGATGGACAGTTGTAAATAACACCTGCCCTCAGGTTCCCCTCTCTCCATCTGGTCAGTGACTGGAAGGGAGGGACAGCCAAAACATCAGTGGAGATGAGGAGGCCACCAAGGACAGTGCCTGCAGCCTCTGCTGTGGTTCCATTCAGTATGGGGCCTCTTCTTTTCCTAGGGGAGAGAGTAGGTATAAAACAAAGACGTTTTTCCCAGGCAATCTAATCTTTTTGTTATGCCCCAGGGTGATGAGGTCTTCTTCTTCTTCTCCTTCTTCTCCTTCTTCTTCTTCTTCTTCTTCTTCTTCTTCTTCTTTCTCTTCCTCCTCCTCCTCTTTCTTTCCAACCCTTCATTTTTTTTTTTTAACTCATTTTAATTGTTTTGCCGATTTATAAAAGCTTTATCTTCCAGCAGGGGCAATGGTGGGCATTTTATTTCTTTCACAATTTGCCTAGGAAAGATGTTATAAGACATGAGCAAGCACATGGCCATCTTGTGGTTTAGCTAGTAAGTTTTCAAAATTAGAAAGCCCTTAAAGTGAAGGCCTGATTTGTGTGTGTGTGTGTGTGTGTGTGTGTGTGTGTTTGTGCGTGCAGTCAGTTGGTGATGGCTTGTTGAGTAGGGGAGCAAATCCTGGTTCCAGTGTCCCTTTGTCCTCATTGTTATGAGTTTATCTCTATATGATGTGAATTTATGTTGAACTTCTCGTCTTGAAATGCAGTGGCGGGGCTGGAGAGATGGCTCAGTGGTTAAGAGCACTGTCTGCTCTTCCAAAGGACCCGGGTTCAATTCCCAGCCACCACATGGCAGCTCACAACTGTCTGTAATCCCAGTTCCAATGGCAACACCCTCACACTAAAATAAAATTAAATATATATTTTTTTAAGTATTAAAAAAGATACAGTGGTGTTGGGGTATCTGGAGAGTGTCAGATGCTCTGCTGTACTAAGTATCTGGTATCTGGTAATAATAACCTCTGTAAATCTCCCTAGCTGAGGCCCAGCTGGTACTGGCAGGAGTTCTGCAGACGGAAGAGAATGGGGGGGGGGGGTGTGCTCTGTTTTCACTGTATTCAGGTCACATTTGAGTAAACTATCGTGGTCAGGTAAGAAGTCCCTGCAGTGAACTGTGCTTACAGCTGCCACTTGGAGTAATAATTATTTGATGTGGCTGTGTGCTGTTTGCTTGTGTTGGTACACGCTCGCTCAGCACAAAACACCAACAGGGAAAGGTTTCAAGTCTTAGTAAATTAGTTGGGGGGCAAACATCTCCTCTAATTACTTTTCTACCTGGAAGCTTATGACTTACATGAAAAGTCATAAAAAAAACTGAAACAGGACCTGGGGTAATAGAGCAGGCACGGTAAGTAGTAAAACCTTCAACGGCTTTGCAATAAAAGCTTCCTCATTTCGTGAGGGAGTTGCTTAGCGAATTCATGGATGTCATATAAAGTCTGTCGTTTTCCAAATGCTTAAGTGGTTTACATTCTTTTATTTATTTATTTATTTATTTTTATTATTCCTGAAAGATTACAGAGCCTAGCCATGAACCCCAGTAAGCTAAGCTCTGGGTTCACAGTCTGTCCGGATGACATGGGCCTCCTTTTCTCATCTATAAAGGAGAGGTGACAGTCAGCCTCAGAGGCCGCGCTCAGGGCTGCGTATGCTAACAAACGGGAAGGAAGCTGAAGTTCTGCCTCGCCTTCCCTTTTATACACGTGCACCATGAGCCATGTTTGAATATGGCCATCATTGCCAACCATAATCAGTACACGTGTAGGTCAAGTACATTTCAGTCAGTCAGCATTCCTTGTCACACGCTGGTCTTTAACAGCTACTGCTGTTTCTACATCCTCCATTGTCTGAACATTTCAAAGAGGCCAGGGGCCAGGCTAAGCAGTGTGTTGCAGTTGCTGCAGTGTGAACAGTGTGTCAGTGAAGGTATTATTGTGAAGGTATTATTTTATGTCCTGAAGCATGAGAAATGACATTTGGGCTAGAGAGATGGCTCAGTGGTTAAGAGCACTGCCTGCTCTTCCAAAGGACCCGGGTTCAATTCCCAGCACCCACATAGCAGCTCACAACTGTCTGTAACTCCAAGATCTGACACTTCCACACAAATGGACATAAATTAAAATTAAAATTAAAAAAATAAAACATTAAGAAAAGAAAGAAAGAAATGATGTTTAAGTGCTGCAAAGCCTGTTTGTCCCTTGACTAAGGGGCCTGAAAAGAGCCTGGAGATCTTAATTACTTTGTCTTCTTCACCCTTTTACTTTCTCAGTCATAGCAGCTTGTTGTCTCTTTCTGTGAGTGAGTGAATGAATGGGGGGGGGGGAGAGCATGCATATGTCATGGTGCCTGTGTAGAGGTCAGAAGATGATTTCGGGTCTTGGCTCTCTCCTACTTTGTTTGAGGCAGGCTATCATATTCGCTGATGCAGTACCAGGTAGCTGACTCATGAGAAATACCAGGTAGCTGACTCATGAGATTTTGAGGTTTCTCCTGGCTCCTCCCATCTCACTGGAAATGGAGGGAGTACAGACATGCCGTGCCACGTCTGGTTTTACTTGGATTCCTGGTATCCGAACTGTGGTCATCATGCATGCTTGGCACGTGCTTTATCCACGGAGCCATCTCCACAGCCGTCAACTTATGTCACCTGGAAAGACTTTTGTGTTGGTTTCTGTGGCACGGTCACTGACGTGGGACTTGTAAGCCACGAGGAAGAAAGCCTTCACGTTGCTCATTCCTGACTATTTCCTGGTGCTTAGTGGGTGAGTGTCAATGATCCCACTGAAGGAATGTGTGTGGGAACGGACAACGCAGAACACGGCCCTTGTTTGTATTTCCCACGTAGTCAGTTACTTTCTTCTGGGTGTGGTGATTCTCTTTCAGGATTAGCTTCTCTTCAAAGAATCTGCCCCTGAGTTCTTTGTTCTAGAACTGTGCAGTACTGTTACAATCTTGTAGAAGCTTGACTGCTTCGTAAGTAAAACCACGTGTGTTTTTACCCATATATGTTCCCGTACGCATGTGTACCTGTTAATTGTTTGAACTTTCATTTTTTTGCATGATGAATATTGTGCACTGCTCCCCACTAAGTTACTGCTTTGTGCTTTTCGCTTCCTGCCTCTCCTTTTTTCTAAATGCCCAACTCATCATTCTTTACGGTAGTTTGGGGCATCACAGTCTCTCAAGTTCGTGACCCCTGGAGATAAACATAAAAGATGTACAGTATCTCATTTCTAATACTGTGGTGCTGAAATGTTTCTTTCTTTCTCCAGTTGCCTAGGAATAGGTCTTGCATCCTATCTCGTAATTCTTAGAAACAACCTCATGTATTTTGAACACACTAGAGTTCCCATCCGCCATAGCTACATTGTTAAGTTCCCATCCGCCATAGCTACATTGTTAAATTATCTCCTACGTCAAGTGCTCTTGTAGATGCCACAGATACACATAGAAACCGTCAGCGCACATCCTTCCGGAGCCTGCCTGGCACTCTTTTAACCTCACACCATTAAATAACATTGGGGTTTCAATGTGATTAGGACTAAGCATGCCAGTAACATCAGTAAAGAGAACTGACCGCTTAGAGTGTCGCTAAACAATGGCGGTTTACAGCTAAAAGTGTAAATGTATAAGGAAGAATTTTACAGTTAAAATTGGCCTTTGTCAGCAGAGTTCAGACCCTCTCTTGTGTCCCTAGTGAGGGGTTAGCAGGATTCTAGTCAGGAGGAGACTGCTGTCTGTATTTTGTCACGATGACTCCTTTCTTGTGTCTTTGTTATTATTTTCTCATTTCTGGGGAAACGTGTCAAAAGTTAATGAGACCTTAAGTTTAAGAAATGAAAAAGTATCTGGAGTGTTTGTCAGATTACACAAAACCCTAATACTTGAAGATCTGGAAAACGGCGCTGTAATTCTCCCAGAAGGTGGAGTGTGCATACAATGTGGAGCCTGGAATATGCGGCTGGATCGGATGTTCCAACTTCACACCTGAGCCCCTGATAGCCCCCGATAGCCCTGCCTGGGTGACAATGCCTTATAAAACGGCAGGACCTCACAGTTTGTTCTTTTTAGCATTTTGATTATTATGTGTGTCTGAATGATGCATTTCAATTCTTTCATTTGTAGCATTACATTTTAAAGTC
Organism: Acomys russatus; assembly: GCF_903995435.1. Classification (NCBI taxonomy): domain Eukaryota; kingdom Metazoa; phylum Chordata; class Mammalia; order Rodentia; family Muridae; genus Acomys; species Acomys russatus. Next base: position 3,882,110 of record NC_067148.1, read on the forward strand.
TTTAATATGACCATTAAAATAGGATATTAGTATTAAAAGCTATTATCTTGAATGTACTTGTTGAATATAACTGCTTTATTTGGCAATTTAGTTGATTTTAGTTGAGTTGTGCTTCTTTTTCAAAGTAGAAGTTAAAACATGGCTTCTTTTATTGTTCTATTTCATTAGTATAAAACTGATGAAAGAGAGAGAGCAAGTATGCCATGTTTAAAGGCAGTGTGAATTCTATACAATTTAGTTTTGTTTGCTTTTTGGCTTTTAGATCTTTTAGAGAAATCTCGTGTTGTTAAGCAGCCGAGAGGTGAAAGAAACTTCCACGTGTTCTATCAGCTGCTGTCTGGTGCCTCTGAGGAGCTCCTCCGTAAGTCTACATTTCTGTCTTTGCTTTTTATTGTCACAGCATTTTCTGAAACACTCTCTACGACACCCACTCTGTATGTTTTTTCCCTGTGGAACTTTCATTTCATCTTGTTCTGGTGTCTTCTACCACGCCCCAGGATTTCTTTCATATTTCTGTATCTCACCAGGGGCCAAGTCATGTGCCCCACATGTGCTAAGCCCTTAGAGTTGGGGAAGGCCTCTCACAAATTTACAGTCAAAATGGAGGACTAGAACACCTAATGAAAGAGAATTGGCAACGTAGTAAAGGTCTACAATTGTCTAAGACTTTTCTCAGTGAAGATTTAAAAAGCATGGGGAGTGCGGCGGGCAAGGTGGCTCAGTGGACAAAGGTACTTGCCGAGCCTGACATCCCAGTTCCACCCCTGGGACGCATGTGGCCTAAGGAGAGAACCAACTCCCACAAGCTGTCCTGACCTCTGCACCCTTGCCATGATACAAATGCATGTATATACATACATACATGCATACATGCATACATACCTATATGCACTCATAAATGTGTAGTAAATAAATAGGTGTAATCATTTTTTAAAGTCATAGGGAAGATATTTGTAGCCATAGAAGAATTAACATCTGACTATCAGAGATTTTTAGAGAATTGATATAAGGTCACAAGGAAATTATTTAATAGCTCTTGGCTACATCATGAAATCATTCAAACTAGAAGAGCTATGGGAAGGAAGCCACATTCAGGGAGATGACCTCTTGTGTTCGCTACTTTTCCTATTTCTGTGACTTATACTTAGGGAGAAGAGTGTAGCTGGGGAAAGGCTGATGCGGCTCACAGTGCATGGGGTTGGGGGTGACAGGGAGGGGGTGGTGGCGTCAGTGTTCTCAGATGTAGCAGTGGGACTCGGAGTCTACCCATACCTGCTCAGAGAGGTGAATCCCGGGGTTCACCATGCTCACTCTGCCTAACATCTAGAGGTACGCCTCTTAGAGGATTCCAAGTTGAGTTGACAGCGAAGATTACCTGTCATCACCAGCATGTGCACATTAAAGCTGGCGGAGTTAACCGCTGTGTGTACATTGGCAGGGGGTGGAAAGGGTATAGGTGGGGAGACTGCTCTCATGGCTGCCCTTGCAATCCACTGATCTAATGAGAGCCTGCGGCCGCCAGTGGCAGTTTCCCCACACAGAGTCCCGAAACGGTCAGAGCCTCTGCCCTGTCTTACTATCGTTGAGGATCTATCACTCCAAAATAATTCATATGAGTCCAAAGCCAGCTTATATAAAGAACATTTTCCACTCCCTGTGTTTATCCATTCCTTGTCCCAACATTTCCCAGCAACAGTTACGAAAGTGGGTTTCAGGAGAAGCTGCTCTTGATCTTTATGCATCAGTTCTTTTCTTTTTTTTTCTTCCAGAGCTATTTTGTTTGACTACTCTTTGTTTCTTTTCTCTTTTTTAAGAATTGTTTTTGTGCGTATACATTTATATTATCACACATATATACAATAGCTTACCTATGGCAAGAAGAACCATGTCACAATCAGGAATTATATAAATGTTACATTCTTAGTGTTTTGGCTAGTTGTATTTGACAGCCTTGAAGAAGACATCTCTCCTATCTTGGTGCTTCTGAAATTCTGAATGTAAATCAGTCTCCATCACATATTGTCACTATCAACTTAGAACACCTATCTAAGACCTAAAAGCATCTCAACTCCTAAACTGTGTATCAGTTTCTATTGTGGATTTGATACATAATACAAGGAACATTTTATCTGGAGGGTAAGGAATGAAATCATGGGGAGCAGTACATTATTAAAATGACTTATGGGTTTGTATGCGTGACTCAACAGACAAGCTAAAGCTCGAGCAGGATTTCAGCAGATACAACTACCTGAGTCTGGACTCTGCCAAAGTTAATGGTGTGGACGACGCTGCCAATTTCAGAACTGTTCGGGTAAGAAGAGCCTTCATTCCACTGTATCATGGGTAACCCGTGCTGCTGAGCCAAACTGCTTGCAGCTCAGCTTCCATTACATTGTAATTTACGCTCCCCAAGGCTTTAGGCACACCCAAGTATTCATTATGTTTTTATTATTTTGGTTTCACGCTAGCTCAACAACCATATACGGTTTTTAAAGATTTATTTATTTATCTATTGTGTATATAGTGCTCTGCCTACATGTACACCTACAGGCCAGAGGAGGACATCAGATCACATTATAGATGGTTGTGAGCCACCATGTGGTTGCTGGGAATTGAACTCATGACCTCTGGAAGAGCAGTCAGTGCTCTTAACCACTGAGCCATCTGTCCAGCCCCCATATACAGTTTTGAAGGCCCTGTTTACTACAGCACGCTGCTTTACTCTTCGTGAAAAGGAGCCTTCATCTATTGTCCTGGGACTTGACCCTCACTGTGTGTTGAAAGTCTAAGTATTTTTATAGCCAAAGCTAATTTCCCAATGTGAAAACTGCCCTTGGGTCCTATTAGGTCCAAAGTATTTATAGGCAAAAAAAAAAAAAAAAAAAAATCTTGTTTTTAAGCAGATCTAGAAAATGATGTACACTTTGGAAGACTCCGCATTCCTCATTCATTAGGAAAGAAATGACTTTTACTCTTTATGTTTTCCGTCTTTTTGTGGCAGGCACTTTTAGAATTCCTTCCATCATGACATTAGGGCAACTGGGATTTACTTCCAAGTGAGACAGTTGAGGCTGAGGGGAGGAGCGGGAGGAGGTGACGCAAGATTGAAACTGATTGGAGAGGTTGTGGGGTCCTTTCCTGGTTCTTGCCACTCAGGTGTATGTTTGAGAGTTTCCATACCAAGAAGTGCACAATACTCCCACTGCTGTGTAGACTTGTCACACACAGACAATGATTATGCCAGCTGTTCTCAGAGGAGAGCATCTCTCAGCGTGCCCTTGTACGGTGGTGTATAAACAGCCGCATATGGAAGCAATAGTCTGGACATGACTTTGCTCAAAACTTGATTCCAAGGCCAGTTTTGTAACTACTTTCCCTGGCACATAGTTGGTTCTCTGTTTGCATTTGTGAATGAAGGAGTGTCCTCTGCGCACCTCACCTTTGCAAACTGGTGTTTCCTCCTGTGTGAAATAAGCAAGGTTGTTTCTGCAGCTGGAGGTTGTGGAAACATCTTGTTTGGTTTTGTTTCTAGAAGCAGAAGCCCAATGTGGGGGGAAAAAAACAAAAAAAAATCTATGGAAAGCAGCTGGTTGACTGAAAGCGGGGAGGAGCGCTCAGCTCTCAGTCTTCACCTCTGTCTGCCTGTCTGTGTACCAGACTCTGCCATAAGTGTGCATGGCGCCTGGGACTCTGCCATAAGTGTGTGCAGTGCCTGGGACTCTGCCATAAGTGTGTGTGGTGCCTGGGACTGGGCCATAAGTGTTCATGGCTCGTGGGACCCTGCCATACGTATGCATGGTGCCTGGGACCCTGCCATAAGTGTGCATGGTGCCTGGGACTCTGCCATAAGTGTGCATGGCGCCTGGGACCCTGCCATAAGTGTGCATGGTGCCTGGGACCCTGCCATAAGTGTGCAAGGTGCCTGGGACTCTGCCATAAGTGTGCAAGGTGCCTGGGACTCTGCCATAAGTATGCATGGTGGCTGGGACTCTGCCATAAGTGTGTGTGGCGCCTGGGACTCTGCCATAAGTGTGCATGGTGCCTGGGACCCTGCCATAAGTGTGCAAGGTGCCTGGGACTCTGCCATAAGTATGCATGGTGCCTGGGACTCTGCCATAAGTGTGCATGGCGCCTGGGACCCTTCCATAAGTGTGCATGGTGCCTGGGACCCTGCCATAAGTGTGCAAGGTGCCTGGGACTCTGCCATAAGTGTGCAAGGTGCCTGGGACTCTGCCATAAGTATGCATGGTGGCTGGGACTCTGCCATAAGTGTGTGTGGCACCTGGGACTCTGCCATAGTGTGTATAGTGCCTGGGACCCTGCCATAAGTGTGCAAGGTGCCTGGGACTCTGCCATAAGTATGCATGGTGGCTGGGACCCTGCCATAAGTGTGCATGGCGCCTGGGACCCTTCCATAAGTGTGCATGGTGCCTGGGACCCTGCCATAAGTGTGCAAGGTGCCTGGGACTCTGCCATAAGTGTGCAAGGTGCCTGGGACTCTGCCATAAGTATGCATGGTGGCTGGGACTCTGCCATAAGTGTGTGTGGCACCTGGGACTCTGCCATAGTGTGTATAGTGCCTGGGCCTCTGCCATAAATGTGCATGGCACCTGGGAGGCCCTGAAGTCACAGTTTGGAACCAGTGAGCAAGATAATTGCTTTGTGTTTTAAATTTTTTTTTTTTTACTTCAGATATAAATCTGTGATATTATTCATTACGTTTCATTATTTGTTAAAACAAGCAAATGGTAACAACAAAACAACGACAGGTACTGAAGTGTAGAAGGAAAGCGGGTGCTTCTCTCCCCTCCAGAATGCCATGCAGATCGTGGGCTTCAGCGATCACGAGGCCGAGTCTGTCCTGGAGGTGGTAGCCACTGTTTTGAAACTGGGGAACATCGAGTTCAAGCCCGAATCACGAGTGAATGGTTTGGACGAAAGCAAAATCAAAGATAAAAATGGTAAGTCAGTGCAGAAGCAGCGTGGCTGGCATGAGAACTTTCTTTGAACGTCTGCCCAGTTTCTAATCTAGAAAGCAAACCTTGGACTTCTCATAGGTGTGACAAAACTGACTAGTGAAACTCAATAGAGATACTATTCCACTATTACAGTGAAATTTTCTTTCCCTCCCTCCCTCCATGTGTGTGTCTTTCTTTTAGTTTATATATTCACTTTACATCCCGATTGTTGGCCCCACCCACCTCTCCTTCCGGTCTCCCCTCCCTCCTCTCCTTCCGTTCCCCCCTCCCACCCTGCAGTGAGGTTTTCACCCTTCTAATTCATACATGTTTATACACTTGAGTATGATTTGGAAGGAACCGCGGAGGACTTGAGCACACAGAGTCACCATTCCTGTCTTCCTATGCCCCCAACAGAGTTAAAAGAAATTTGTGAGCTGACCAGCATCGATCAGCTGGTTCTGGAAAGAGCGTTCAGTTTCCGAACAGTCGAAGCGAAGCAGGAGAAGGTTTCAACCACCCTGAACGTGGCTCAGGTGGGTACACTGCGACATGCAGAAGAAAGGGTTTCTTAAGTGGTGGCGTTATTTTTATGTGAAATGTTATTTTGCAGGCCATTCCCTCCTGGTCGCGCTGTAGTCCACTTACTGTTCTAGGCATTGGGTCATGAGCAGGAAGGTGTATACATATTTGGGTATAACAGAAGTTACGTTTTATTATGCTGTGGCTCAGTACACAAGGCTCACACTCCAAAGTCATAACCATGGTCCCACACCTGTGACCCCAAGGCTGCTGCCCTGTGTGACATGTCTTAGCTGAAGGTCAGGTCCAGTAGCTAACAGAAGTCTCTGGTTGAGGGTCAGGATCCTGGGAGAGACTCTCCAGCTCAGGGCAGATTAGGGTGGCACTTCTCAAGATGTGTGTAGCAGAGCATCGCTCTTGGTCTGTGGTTATACACTGTCCAGTGGGCCTCATGGGGTTTCTAGGACTGTGTCTCATTACTGGGTTCCAGTTAACAGGTGCAGCCTTGGGTGTAGTCGGGTTCCTGATTTTTTTTTTTTTACCTATCCAAAAGGCATTTTTTTTTTTTTTACTATGCTCCTTACACATTAGGAACATTGAGGAGGAAAATTAAACAGATAAGGCTTTCCATCGTCAGAGAGCTGAGAACTAAAGTGTGCTGGGGGTTTAGGGTAATAGGCCGTAGACACAACACAGGGCTTAGGAGAAAGAGCAGAGTGTAGAGCGGGGACAAGGAAGATCAGTGTCTATGGGGCAGGAAGGAAGGTCATCAGCCTGAAAGGCAAGCTGAGAACCACCAGCAGCATCTCCGGTAGAGATGGGCCTCGCGTTTCAAAGGGTCCTCCTGGCTGGCTGTGAAGAGCAGAGCCTAGGGGGAAGGAACAGGGGAAATACGGGCAGTCAGGGAAGGACACCCACCAATCCAGAGCCGCGCATTGGAGCCTTGCTGGATCTGCTCTGAAAGTGGAGGCATGGAGGAGAGGAGTGGTGGCTATGGATTCAGTGTTTTAGGAGGAGAGAATTGGGAGACAGAGGAACCCCACATGTCAAAGGCACTCTCTTCCTTCCGTGTTGAACTCCCACTGCTCTTCACACTGAGGCCAGAGACGTGTTCCTACACCAGTATCTGGGTTGCTTCTGCAGTTGTATGTGCAACGTAAATGCACTCCCTGTGACATGGGGAGGCCCTTGGGGTGCGAACCCCTTGTCCTGCCACTCTGACACTTTACTGCTAGTCAGTGCTGACCTGGGCCAGCATTAAGTGCCTTACTATAACACTCCTCACGCGGGCCCACTTCGTTTACGGTATCTTCTGGTCTCCCCCTCCTTGCAAGCAGCCATGGATGGTTGCATTGGAACCATTGCACTTTACGGCCACTGTAACACAGCAGGGTAGAATCTATTCAGCTCTCTGTTCCGGTCCTGCTACCCTTTACTGTCTCTGTACTTCTGTGGCTCTGGAAATGCTTTGCCGTATGGAGATTTGGATTGTAGCAGCCCTTCCCTCACTGGAACTGGGCTATTCTTTCCTCCTAAATAACTGCTTCTGCCTTCAGACCTGTCTGAGCCAGCTGACTGTTCACAGTCTTATAGTGATGAGCAACCCACTTCTTTGAGAAGCTGTCGGAAGCTCGCGGAGTACAAGCCTGGACAGTAGCCCGTTATTAAAGAAATTGAAACTTAAGGAAAGCTTTGGGGAGACATAGCAGGATTTAGATGAGAAAGAATGGAAAAATGGTATTTCAAAAAGAAAGAAAGACAGGATTGGTCCTGCATCAAGCTCCGCCAGGCTTGGCTCTAGCCTGAGGTTTGGGTTTCAGGTCATGGCTGGGGATATCAAGCTGGGCTTAGGGAATGTGTGCAAGGGGTTCTTGGACTTGGGTGGCTTGTTTAAGTTGTTTGGGTTTTGTGTTTCTTTGTTTGTTTTGTTTTTGTTTTTGTGTTTTGTCCATACCTCTAGAGAGGTAGCTTCTGTGATCTGAGGGAGGGCTAAAGAGTTTGGGATTCTGATACAAGCAAAGGTCACATATAAAGAACAATCAAATCTGGACATTTTCAACAGCCAGAGGAGTTGTTATGTATGTAAGACCCAGGGTTGGGGTGGGGGTGGGGGTGATGTGTGGAATTCGGATCTGCTCTTGGGGTATTTGCCTCTTGCCTTTGATTCAACCTCTCCAGACCAGACCCAGTTGCCTCATAGCTGATAAGGTTGTTTGAGTTTGCTTTTATCATTTGGTAAAACTTCCCCACAGTTTTTAAACCTTTCTCTCGAAAGATCTGGCCTGAGCCCCTCAGGCATGTGGCAGTTGGGGTGGCAGCTGCTCTTTAAGGTTGCTGGCCTTGTCTGGTAGCTTTTCTGTCAGAGGCAGTTTATTCTGTCAACCTTTGGTTCCAGTCACATCTTTCTTGCCCTCCTGCCTCCTTTTCTCCTAAAGCAGTTAGCTCTTTCTACAGACCTGATGACTAATACGGAGACAGTGGACACTTGAGGCGGAGTCTGTCTCCAGTGTCTACTAGATCCTTCTCTCTTTAGCTTCAAGGGCCCTCTGTAATCTGACCCTTCCTGAGAAAACCGTGACTTGTCTTAGTTGCTTCTGAGTTTTTGTAAGAGTCCCGTTTACTTTTACTTGGTGTCTGCCTTTCCCCTTGCTTGCCCATCATGCATATGTCATATGGAGAGTACTTGACATGTCATATACTCTCCATCCGAAGAGATCTTTCTGATGAAACAGGCTCCCGAGTCCCCATTTCCTGGCCTCCCTTTCTCTGCTCATACCTTCCCTCAGATGGAGCTCTCTGTGCTAATGTGACCTCTGTGCCCTCCAGGCTGTGACCCACCTTGTAGAATCCACCAGGGGTTTTCCAACCTGGACATCCGGCAGAGCAGGAAAGCATGATGTTTTCACAGTGTGCTTAGGATCTGAGTGGTGAATCGGCACCCACAGTGTCGCCCCTCACTTCCGTACGTGATTACAGCAGTGATCCTTAACCGGAAGCAACGCCCCTGTTCTTCCTGCTTTCTAGGTTCCTAGTGTACACAGGACACAGCTCAGTTCAGGTTCCAGTTGTCCTGGGTACCAGAATAATAACAACAAGAAGAGCCGTAGGTGGGCCCAGGAAGAGCTTCACGAGTAGATTTTACTTGAGCACTGGATAGTTTGGCTTTTATTTGGATTGCCTTTAAAATGTAGAGTTTGCGAGCCTTTAACCCTAGAACCCAGCCCCCAGCCATACAGACCCACTGCTTCCCTGTCATTTCTGTCACAGTCTAAAAACATTTGAGTTTGTGACTTTTGAAATGGAGCGTTTATTTTAAAGCAGCAAAGAAGATAAACGCTGGCTATTGGGTTTACCTTAAGAACTATAAAAGAGCACTTCAGAACGTGCTGTCACCCAGTTCCATTATATATTGCAAGATCAGACCGAGGGTGGGGAGCTGGGTGACTTTAAGATAGGCTTATTTGCAAGTAAAAGATTTAGAGATGGCTTGAATTCACAAGAAGAAAGGGGAGAGATTAAGAAATAGCCAGAATGGGCAGCACTCCACACTTCTGGGCAGTTGTGTCACCTATTTTAGGAGAATGGAAACCTACAGAAAGGGTGTTGGGCAAAGGCGACAAGCTTGTAAATTCGCTTTTGCCTGCAGACTCAGTTCTGACGGCATGCATTTCTATTGTGGAGTCTTGCGTGACCTTGGACTTTTCCTCTTTCCCTTCCCTCTTCCTCCTCCATTCCTCCTTCCCTCTTCCTTCCCCTTTCCTCCTTCCTTCTTCCTCCCCTTCCTCCTTCTCTCTTCCTCCCCTTCCTCCTTCCCTCTTCCTCCCCTTCCTCCTTCTCTCTTCCTCCCCTTCCTCCTTCCCTCTTCCTCCCCTTCCTCCTTCTCTCTTCCTCCCCTTCCTTCTTTCTTTCCTCTTCCTCCCCTTCCTCCTTCCCTCTTCCTCCCCCTTCTTCCTTCTCTCTTCCTCCCCTTCCTCCTTCCCTCTTCCTCCCCTTCCTTCTTTCCTCTTCCTCCCCTTCCTCCTTCTCTCTTCCTCCCCTTCCTTCTTTCTTCTTTTCCTCCCCCCTTCCTCCTTCCCTCTTCCTCCCCCTTCCTTCTTTCTTCTTCCTCCCCTTCCTCCTTCCCTCTTCCTCCCCTCCCCTTCCTTCTTTCCTCTTCCTCCCCCTTCGTCCTTCCCTCTTCCTTCCCTTCCTCCTTCCCTCTTCTTCCTCCTTCCTTCTTTCCTCTTCCTCCCCCTTCCTCTTCCTTCCCTCTTCCTTCCCTCTTCCTTCCCTCTTCCTCCTTCTCTCGTCCTCCCCTTCTTTCTTCTTCCTCCCCCTTCCTCCTTCTCTCTTCCTCCCCTTCCTTCTTTCTTCTTCCTCCCCCCTTCCTCCTCCTCTCTTCCTTCCCTCTTCTTCCCCTTCCTCCTTTCTTTCCCTTTCCCTGTTCTTCTCTTCTCCCTTCCTTCTCTCCAATTTCTAGCAAATGTCCTGTTTATTTATATTTTTTTATTTTATATGACTGCTCTAACTGCATGTGCACCCGCAAGCCAGAAGAGCGCATCCGATCCCAGTATAGATGGTTGTGAGTCCCCATGTGGTTGCTGGGAATTGAACTCAGAACCTCTGGGAGAATGGACAGTGCTCTTAACTGCTAAGCCGTCTCTCCAACCCAAATGGTCTATTTTCTACACCTGGTTTCCTTGGGGTAGAAAATACTAAACCAAAGGGGTTTAGTATTTACTTATTTAGGGCTTTTTTGGAGACAGGATTTCTGTGTGTAGCCTTGGTTGTGTAGGACTCGTTTTGTAGACAGACCAGGTGGCCTCAGTCTCACAGCAAACCACCTGCTTCTGCCTCCCTGAGTAACTGGATTAAAGGTGTGCACCACCTGGCTTGGCCGAAGGGGTTTAGTATTAACTAGGAAGCGTCTGGTGATATGGAGGAGGTGCTCTATTCTCACCAGGCAATTTGCTGCCCATGGTCTTTAAGAAAAAAAAAAAAAAAAAAGAAAGAAAAGCAACAAATATTTCACAGCCTAGCAAGATGCGTTCTCTATAAAGTGAAAATATACCAATTTATCTTAACAGTAATTCTTGACTCACTACATAGAATCTGCGCAGTACACATGAGTGTTTAATTTCCTCTTCTTGGTACTCACTCCTGCTTTTTCTCTGTTCCGTAACACTAGGATGAGTATTTTTGCGACAGAAACTTCTGTAGTGTTTAGAATTAACTTCCTGGTGTGCAAAAATGGAGGCTGGGCGAAACATTCGCCTAATTCTCTTAAAGTCTGACTACTCATCCATTGCATATTACAAGTTGCCCCCGAAAGAAATTTGAAATAAATAGTCTAAATCTTTTTAAAGTCTTGTTAATGTTAAATTGTTTCCTTTTTTCTTTTTCTTTTTAATAGGCTTATTATGCCCGTGATGCCCTGGCTAAAAATCTCTACAGCAGGTTGTTTTCATGGCTGGTAAACCGCATCAACGAAAGCATTAAGGTACTGAATCTCTGCGAGGCATTATTTGTAATAAATAAATGGAATTCACAGTGTAAACGTCATATTAAAGAAGCTTAGTTCTATAGTCAAACATTTAAGTCAAATCACATTCAATGTGAGTGCTAGTGATGGGTTGATCTTGTGTAGCATTGAGCTTTGCGGGGCGCAGGGGAGGTTTGTACCTCTTGCTTTTCCATGTACTCTGGGCCTCATTGGTGCCAGCCCCATGGTCTTCGCAGAGCAGTGAGCAGTTTTCTGAGTAGCTGCACTCACTCCACTAAAAAGACTGCCTTTTCTTCTAGGCACTAGTATGTTCTTCCTTAAGGTGACGATATTGGACAAGGCGACCCTCAAAAGCTTTGTACTTGCTCAGAGTTGCTGAATTCTTGCTTAGTTATAAGGCGCCACTGGGACCCTTGGTGGCCATGTCATATTGCTGGGTTTCTGAAGGATATCACACCAGGACCCTACAGAACAGATGAATTGGTGTTGTAGTTCAAAACAGCGTGTCTAAGTCTGTGCCTCCTCATTGCTCACAGTGCTGTATTATGCCTGCACTGACTTATTATCTTGAAATGTTTTTCTAAGGCACAAACCAAAGTGAGAAAGAAGGTCATGGGTGTTCTGGACATTTATGGCTTTGAAATATTTGAGGTAAGATTTCTTTTTTTTAAACTATTACTACAATTATTAAAGTGGAACAGTTAGAAAATAAGTCATGCTGTATGGAAAACTTATTATAAATAACTATACTTTGAATCTACAAGTAAGCACTGTGCAAGTATAGTCTTGGGTGTGTGTGTGTGTGTGTGTGTGTGTGTGTGTGTGTGCGCACGCGCACGCATACATACTGAGCCACCATTTGGAGACTATCAAGGCCACTTCTGAAATTTTTACTTGATGATGTGCCTGTCATGTTATGTGGACATTGGTGCCTGTGGCTATGCGGTCATTTATAGATTGCTTGAAAAATGAAACATAAAAACTATGGGGAATGGGGAAGCCAGATGCTTTTATAGCCTAACTAGAGCTGTCTAATTCTCCTGAGTCTCAGGGGTCAGAGTTGGATTACACGCCTCATTCAGTCTCACCCAAGCCACGCTCTGCTGTGAGCTCACAGCAGTAAACTCCACACGGAAGTTCAGAGTGAGCTTGCTTACTCCAAATTAAACTGTTAAATCTTATACTCAAGCCTGGCATGGTGACACCCGCCTTTAATCCCAGCCCTTGGGAGGCAGAGCAAGAGAAACTTGTGAGTTCGAGGCCAGCCTGTTCCACAGTGCAAGTTTCAGGACGGCCAGGACTCTGTTACACAGATAAGCTTCGTCTCAAAAAAGCAAAAAAACAAGCAAACAAACAAAAATCATTATACTAATACAGAATTTCCTTAATTTGACTTTTGGAAGCAGTTTGGAGTAGTGTTCTAGTTTGGTTTAAGGAAATGAGTCTATTCATAAACTCCTTTCTTACCACCACAATAATGGGTTATGAACTCTTAAGTAACCAAGCCCTGCCTAGAATGCTTTCCCAGAGAATATGCACATTCCCAAAAATTAAAATCACAGAATCACAGGCAGGTCCAGCGCCCCTTCTTGTGTGCCACCCCAGGCCTTCCTAGCAGGTTCCGTCTGCTGACAGCGCTCTTGTTTGTAGTGGTACGTTCTCCTTCGAGTTTGCTCCCTGAGGGCTGTTGTTCAGCCCTTACCCGGGGCTCTCTGAGTGCAAACAGTGTTGAAACTGCTGTTGGTGTTCAGAACGGCTTCATGGAAGTAGCTATTCTTCCCACTTCACAGATGAGAAAGTAAGGGGCCTGAAGGTCAGGTAACTGCCAAAGCCCACTTCTGCCAAGGAGCAGACAGAAGGTCCAACTCCCAGTATCTCCTTTGTCGCTTTCTTTTCCTAGTAGGGTGATGGCCAAGGTCATTTCCTTACTTTCCTCCCCAAACACATGGGTTCCCCAACATGTGGAAATGTACAAAACCCCCAAATGTTGTGAGAAGCCTCCAGCTCCCCATTTCCTCACTCTTCACCTCATTCCTCGTCTTTGGTCAGTTTGGGGATCCTTCTAGATCTCTGTGTGCACACTGGCCACGGCCCTATCTGGGAATGCTAGGCTTCAGCCAAGTTCCTGTTTGTTGGTGCCCCTTAGGCTAAATCTGCAAAGGAAGCCACAGGTCTCCTGATGAAAGTGAGGAAATTGAGGTTTGTGTATTGAGGAAATTCTTGTATTCATTCAGAAACTACCGTGCTTAAATTAATTCCCTTTAGCGAGATCCCAGGTTCCTGTCACTAAATAGGCGGGTGAGAGAGCCATTCTTTGTTGTTGGCAGGGGGATAGATCTCTTTGAGCTGGTAGAACACTGGTCTAAATTTAAATAGTTTCATGAGTTGGCTGGGTGGTAAACATAGATTTTAATAGAAAATGGAAAGAAAAAGATAGTTGATGCTCCTAAAATTCAAGGTTTTACATTAATTTTGCCAGTGAACAACTTATTGCACATAAGATGGCAGATGTGTTCTTAATGCCCTGTTACACACAGCTTTGGTTTGGCCTGGAATTTACTACATAGTCCAGGTTGGCCTTGAGCTCATGGACAATCCTGCCTCCGCCTCCCACATGGTGGGATTATAGGTATACACTGTCAGACCCAATTGAAACTATTTTGATAGGATAATGAGGTTATGCTAGCTTTGTCCTCTAAGTAGATCTAAGATGATATTAGCTTTAGAAAACAGGGTAACAGCTCTTAGAGGAAATGGGGGTATATCTCACAAGCCATTTAACAACAATTGTTATTTATCAACTGCCTGGTGAGCCATGTATCAGTGGCACACAAGGAAGAGATGTCCCTGTCAGATGCTTTAAGACATGACGGTCCGTTGCTGCTGAAGCTGGACACCGCCCTCATAGGAAGCCAGGAAACTGCACTACACTGCTTTTTAGAGCATGCTTGCTCTGTGCACCCAGTCAGAACAATAGTGGAATGTCAGTAAGCAAAACGTCCTTAGACTTGGTCCTGCTTGAACTATCTTCCAGCAGTCCGAGAATCTTCTCTATTTACTTCAAAGTTCACTTATTTCAGGTTTTGCTCCGGGCCCCTCTTGCTGAACTTTGCTCTTCTCACTGAAAATCACAACATCACTGTTTCAGCTGTGGTACAGCTCAGGGCAGAGTTTCGAAGCCTCGTGGACTGTGTTTCTAAATGTTCTTCCACAGAGGGATGCTCTGCGTCAGCACCTCAACCTTAGCTACACAGTAGGGCTGCCTGGGGAACTTTCAAGAACTCCTGTGTTTAGATTGTGCTAGCCTAGGATCTGACAGTAGTACTTTAACAGCTCCCCGTGACTCCAGTGCACAGTCAAGGTTGAGCCCAAATGCTCTGTAAACGTGATTGTTCCTGCAGTGGCGCTCGCCAGCACAGCTGGAGTTCATACTATGAGTGCGCTCTTTAAACAAACTTTCTGCCACGAGCAAATCCAGTAAGCTATATCCACAGCAAAGTATCGGATGGCCACTGTCTTAGCTTCTTTTCTTGTTGCTGTGATAAAAATATCCTGACAAGAGCAACTTAAGAGAGAAAAGATTTATTTGGCTCACCTTTCTGGGGTTATCACCCATCTTCCTGGGGGAGTCAAGGCAGCAGGAACTTGAGGCAGCCAGTCACAGTGCATCCACAGTCAAGAGTAGGGGACCGTGAATGCACGCCAGCGCTCAGCTTGCTTGCTCTTAAACAGTTCAGAATCCCCTGCTTAGGAAATGGCACCACCCACCATGGGCAGGCCCTCTGAACTCCATCAAGGCATCTTCCATAGACATGCCCACCCACGGGGCATTCTAGTAGACAACCCCTTATTGAAGCTCCCTTCTCGTGTGATTCCACATTGTGCAACGTTGACAGTCAAAACTGACCATCGCAGCCACATAAAATCATTAAGAGTTCGTTTTTCTTCTCCATGAAGTAGGTGCTTTTCTAAAAATTAAGCATTATTAACTCAAGAAGCCAGAAATTGCTTACGATTGAGAGGATAGTGATAACTACAGTTTTTTAATAAGACCTTTCTGTAGAAGACCTCTCTTGTTAAGATGCAGAACAGATGGATGGATTTAACAAAACCAGGCTGCCAGGGATGGCTTAGTTGCTTGCTGCCAAGAACTGGTGACCTGAAAATTCGAACTGACTGTGTAGACCAGGCTGGCCTCAATTTATGAAGTTCTACCTGTCTCTGTCCCCCAGTTGCCAGGATTATAGGCATGTCCCACTGTGCCTGTTTACTTTGCTTTCTTTTTCCACTGTTAATTCCTTGAGAGAAGTCAGACTTGTGCATTGCAATTAATAGTTTTCTCCATTTTCCTGTCTAAATCTCCTCAATTTAGTCTTCAGCCAACTTGACTTTAATATTTTTTTTATTTTATAAACATACTTACTTGAATGTGTTTAGAATAAAAATTTGGCTCAATAATCTTAGATACTTTTATCTATTTTTTTATTCATAATTGTAAAGGTTCTTTTTTTTTTTCTTCTTTTAATAAATCAGTCACATATCTATCCCAGATACTAGTCTATGCTCTCTTGGATTCTGAGTGACAGTATAACATGTGGGTTAGTCACAGAAAACCCAGCTGGCTAAGACTGTGTTAGTATCACAAGCTGAAGTGCAAGGAGTCGGTGTAAGCAGAGCGTTCAGAGTCTGTGCCAGTGCAAACGAAGCGTTTCTGTGTTTTCCATCCAGGTAGTACTCTTGCCTTGGTTCTTCCGTCAGGACTACAGGAAGTAAGAGTTCCGCTCTTTAGAGCACAATGGGTTTCCCTGTAAAAGTGGACAGTGCGGGCCAGAGCATTTCCTCGGTTCTGCCTCGATGGCTGCGCTGGCTGTCGCCATGGAAGCACTTTCCAGCTGAGCTGGTGGAAACCTTTCATCCCTTTGGTCCCTCTCTAAATGGGGGGAACCGAGCATTTAGCCGTGGCAGGATGACGCATAGATTTGCCTGAAAACCATTTAGTGCGAGAGGGTGAATCAGTTTGCCTTGCTGGCTGTGTGTGATCTGTTGTCCGTTTGGAAAACAGATTAATGGAACACAGATAAAGAAAGGCGAAGCTGAGGAGGAGCAAAGCACTGTAGCTCTACATCCTGGTAGAATAAGAAATCCACTTTCCGGAGGGAGAAAATTGTGTCCAGATGCCCCACACAATTAAGTTTGAACATTGTTTTAACTCAGACTTTGGTCTTTGACTTCTTAGATGTTTTTATAATTTGTCCATTAAGGAATGAGTGGGCTGAGGAGAGGGAGGACGGGTGAACATGATCAAAATACCTCGTATGAAGTTCTCAAAGAACTAATAGAAAATGGAGGAAAAAAGAAAAAACAGTGCTATTACTTAAAAAATTATAGCACATTCAAAAGTAAGCTGAGCAATGTGAAAAATTCCTCAGGGTTTATCTGGTAAGAAGTTACTGAAATGGGCAGCCAGTTTACTGGTCACCTTGAACATTAGCAATGACTAGAACCTTGAGGCAGGAGTGGGGTCGCTGTTATTTCACTTGCTGTACAGCTGAAATGCTCTCATCCAGGCAAAGGGCTAAGTTAACTCGATAACGAACCATGTGAGGTGAAAAATACAGTGGGCCACATGTCACATGGCTGCAGCTAAAACAGCCTGACACCCAGGCTGGAGTCGGTCAGCTTGGGAGGTCTGTCTCATGGTGCAATGCATGCTCTCTAGTTCATTCTGGCTGTAGTCACCACCTTCCGGTCTAGTTTCCTACTATGCTGGAGAACTTACAATTGAGGAGGGAGATGAAGTAGGTTTAAAAAGGGAAATGCTGCCGGGCATGGTGGCAGAGGCAAGCGGATCGCTGTGAGTTCAAGGCCAGCCTGGTCTACAAAGCGAGTACAGAACAGCCAAGGCTACATAGAGAAACCCTGTCTAGAAAAAAAGGAAATGTTGACTGTGGATTAGATGTGAGTATGGTGGGTTATTGTTAGTTTTTAAAAATCATACTTTACTTATAAATATTTAAGGAACTAAAAATAACATTTTTAAAATTTATCATATTTGATCATTACCTACTTAGAAAAAAGTTACTCAATTTTGCTAAATGTTTAGAAGGGCGAAATGGCTAATGTTAAATGTTTTTCTTACATATTTTAAAGAGGTTTTTTTTTTTTTTTATGTTTACTTCTAAAAAATAGTTTCTGCTTTGGAGCCTCTTTCTTGGCATGGTGGCTTTAAAGAGTAATTGTGGCTCAGCATATTCATTACCTTCTTCTGTCAACTGGAGATAGTTTTGGAGACACTTGGGGGCTCCCAGAGGCTTTCCAACAGGGGTGTCGTTGCTAGGATGTTTTTATAAGCTATGGCTTTATCTGTAAGTCAGCCATTTTGTGTGTTATGGCTTCCTAGGTAAAGGTGAAACCCCATCTGATACATTATATCCAAATGCCAGACCTGTAAAAACAAAAACAAAAACAACCCACCTCGGCAGTGTTATAATTGATGGCACATTTTGCTTCAACAAATCATGGTCTTGTGTTCAAACTGCCTGGTTTCCAGAATATAGTGTCTACCTGAAAATTATAGTCTCCCCATCCTTGGTACTCGGAGTAGGAAGTTGTCTCTTGTATCTAAAATTTTCATATGTATTATTTATAAAAAGTACTACTTTTAAAAAATAGGTAGTTGCCTTTAGACATACAAGATAGCCTTAGCTGCCTTTTTTGCGAAGAAGAATATAAAGAGGCCAATATTTCTGGACTCATCTTTAAAACCCATGCCATGTAGGACGGTTGTGGATGGCACTTGGGAGTGGAAAGTAGCTCTGAATCAGGCTGGGAGCACAGTCGGATGGACACAGAGCCTAGAAGGCATTTTAGGAAGCCCCAGAGTTTAAAGCGTTAGTTTGTGTTTGCTGCCCTGTGTGCACATTGTGAAGGAGCATCAAACCCCAGCACCGTTCTGGTCCCCTGTGTTCCACACAGCTGTCTGTGCAGCGCAGAGGACGTTCAGAGCATCCTTGAAAGGGATCATTCAAGAGAAACCCTGAGTGCACTTGTTTGAATAAATCCCTGAATGTTTCCACCACACACAGCCTTATGTACATTGTTAGCCTTAAGTTTCGGCGGTAACTATTGCCCTGGCCGGGACAGGTTTTGGAGTAAAGAATACAATTGCAGTAGAGGCTGATTTCAGTGGGCAGATTAGTTAACTTCTGCATTGATGGCTGAGTATTCTATATTATTTCAGGGTTTGGGAGGGTGATTTTTATCATAACAGTAAGGTGGCCGAGTTCAGTTTTTGTTCTTAGACCATTGCTAGGCAGATAGCGTCTTGTGCCTTTGAAGTGGTTTTGAAGGCAGGTACAGTATGGGTCCACAGAAGAGGATCCTTCCGGACCTTGAAGGATCTCATCACTTTTCTGTGACCAGAATACCCTTGTCCCCTACTCTTCGGGTAGATGCAGACCTTGCGTGTGCATGTATGTATTCTTTACACAGATGTTGTACTGAGTTAAGAAGCGCGGGCTCTGGCGCCCCAAGGCTTCAGGAAAGCTTTACGATTAATTGGACTTCCGGCAGGCTCCTTTCATCCCGAAGAGCCCTTCCTTAGCAGACACAGTTGATATGCCATATGCACCTTGAGAGACTCTGCCCTGTAGGTTGACTGTGTCTTCATGTAAAGTTTTCTACTAATTAGAAATGCAGTCTCCTATGGACAGTGGTGGCACACACCTTTAATCCCAGCACTGGGGAGGTAGAGGCAGGGGGATATCTTAAGTTCAAAGCCAGCCTGGTCTGCAGACTGAGTTCCAGGACAACCAGGGCTACACACAAAAACTTTGACTCAAAAAAAAAAAAAAAAAAAACCAAACAAACAAAACGAAACAACAACAACAACAAAAATAGCTTCAATGCTGCCACTGCTGTTTACTACAGTGAATAACTCTTGGAAAGTTCATTGCTAATTAAGAACTGACTGCATTTTGTGTCTGTCCCCTCCGCACCAGAATGCAGTAAGTATAAACTGTTTGCAGTGCCGGGGCTGTTGCATGTGCCTGTGCTAATAGCTTCTCCAGTTTCTGGGAGGTTTGTAGCAAACGGTTGCCGACTAATGTGTGTGGCTCTGAGCTTACTGAACCCGTGCAGGAAGTTGTAATGACTGACGGCAAATCTTTCCGCTTGAGCCTAGTCTGTCAGTGGAGCTGTGCGTGTGAAGCTTTCCCTTTGGTGTCTAACCTGTCCGTGTATGTTTCATGGTTTTGAAGGAGCTCACAGCACATAGCACCCAGGGACACCCGCCATTTCCCTCCCTCTCTCTCCTCCTCATCAGTGGACACCTAAAACTTGAGGATCATTGTATTGAAACTGCTTTGTTAGCTACAGAAGATTTACTCGCTGTGTTTGTTTTCCATTGTGAGCGGTCTGATTGCACTGGGTACTCGAATAGTGTTTATTTGTCATCATAGCTTTATATAAGGACGTACTTTACCAAACCAGAAAGGCCTGATGTTTCTCATATGAAACAACTTTGTGTTGCTGTTTAAAAGACTAAGAAGACATCTGATAGCTCTAGTGGACTTTCTTTACTTTCTAATCAAAGTTGTAAACTCTGTGGCTTTAAAGAATTAGTGTGAAAAGGCATATGGAGTGCCCTGCGCATCTAGGATTGTGTTTGTTGAAGTACTGACAATACATGCTTCTTTAGTGCAGCCTTCAAGATTATGAAAAACATTGATGCTCAGCTGAATTTAGCACTAGTGAGGTCAGTTGGCAATGGTGTAATCCTGTGTGTCCTTTATAGTTTGGAGTTAGAAGGTACCTCTGGTCACTGCATTGCAGGTGATTACAAATCGTTGGTAGGATTCCAAGGAAGAACATGGTTGGATTCCAAGCACAGGTATAATCAGATGCTCTGTCATGTGAGCCCCATTCAGGCCTGCCCAAGGTAGGACCAAGGTTGACTTTAAAAGATAGGCTTTTAGAGCCTTTTTGCTTTTGCCATTTGTAGAGAGATGTGACGGCCAGTCCCTGCGCTTACACACAAGGGATGATGACTTTAGTCTGCCCAAGCGTGGGGTGTTCCTTGTTAGAGCAGGACTGGCCACCTAGGTGAGAGTAGTCAAGTTTACCAGAGGCAAGGGCCGTTGTGTCCCTTTTGCCCACTGCCAGGACCTCTCAGCAAGGATGGGATGTAGAGGGGAAGAAGACAAGCTTCGACACCACATCTGTGCCATTCTGGAAGGTTCTAAGGGAAACATATTTCTTCAGCAGATGGGATTTGTACCTTTGGTGTGTTCACTGAGCTCTGTGGATTGTTCTGAAATGTTTAATTGTGGAGCTTCCGTCAGAGAAATCATAATAGATAATTAATGTGAGGCAGAGCTCCTGAAGAGGAAGCACAGGTGCCTGAGAGTGGTGATGTGGCCTTCTGAGGAGAGGTAGATTGTCTCCACCTGAGGCGGTGGTTTGATGCTTGGATTTCTGTTTGGTAGGAGCATCTTTCATGCAGTCAGTGGCGCAAGTGTGTTAGGTGTTTACAGGGTACGTTACGGCGTGAATCACACTGAGCGAGATGGTATGGTTGGCTCTTCCCCTTAAGTAATCCGCAACTGGGTACATGTGTGAAACTAGTCAGTACATGTGCACATCCGTGCACCACACACTTACATAACAGGGCATTAGTGGGGACCTGATTCTGGTTGGTGGGAACAGGTGAGGCAGGAGGGCCTGAGAACGGACCATTGGGAAGTGGTTGCTGACAGGGGTCACGGACCTCACCGTGTCTTTACTGAATCTCAGGGGGAATCTGAGCCACAAAATGGGGTGCTTCTCTACCAACTTCAAATCCACATCTTGAAGCACTGCAGCATCCGTGCGTGTTTCATTTGTTCATGGACTCGTGAGCCACTCCGCAAGCGCTTGCAAGGGACGTGTGCCCCAGGAGCGTGGGTGGGGCCACAGTCAAGCCTAAAGAGTGTTGTGTGGCGTTTCGTGTGGGTTGAAGTGTTGAGTGCCTTTGTTAGGGCGAGCTGGTGATGTGGGTCTCTGTGTATTTTCTTTTCTCTACACAGGACAACAGCTTCGAGCAGTTCATTATTAATTATTGCAATGAGAAGCTCCAACAAATCTTCATCGAGCTCACACTGAAGGAAGAGCAAGAGGAGTACATACGGGAGGTGAGACTCAGTCAGTCTAAAAGACTGCTCCACCAGCACCAAACGACTGTAGCTGGAAGGCTTTCTCCACAGGACCTGAGAGTCAGCTCCACGTTTACTTATGTCTTCAAACTTTTTGTTTGTATGGCAGCTGTGCTCACTGTACCACTAGTACTCAGAACAGTACCTAGCACATAGTATGTTGTCATTAAATAGTGACTAGTGACCTTCGGCCATACTACCTTTACATAGTGTAATTATGTAAAATAATATTGTGTTAAGAAAATGGAGATGAATAGATAGGTTACCGTGCTAGGTCCATACACTGGACTACCACTCCAACATAAAAAGGAATGAGTGATACACGCGCGCACGCGCGCGCGCGCACACACACACACACACACACACACACACACACGCAGCATGGATCATATGCATCATGCTAAATGAAAGAAGCCTGATTCCATCTTAAAGTGACAAAGCTGTATATGGATTGCCTATAGAAAAACGCCATCCATGGTTGCTGGGCATTATGGGAATTTGGGGACAGACCATGGTGACAGTTGTAGATTTTGAGTGAGCTGACACTAAGAAACATATATCAACACAGTCATAGGGGAGGGGAGTAAGGGGAAAATGGGAGGGAGGGTGGAATGGGAGGATACAAGGGAGGGTATAACCATTGAGATGTAATATGAATAAATTAATAAAATAAAATTTAAAAAAGAGATATATATCAAAGACATCAGTGTCACGCTTACAGGTTTTGTCCAATCTTAAAAAAACATTGATTTTAAAAATTTATAATAAATACATAACATTTGTTATATGATCATTAGATTCTGGATGTTATTCTTGAATTCTAAAACACAAACTTTATTTTTTTTCTCTTTTATTTTTTAAAGTGAACATTTTCCTTTTTAAGTGATTATCCTCTTATGTCTATATTTTGGTTTACTTATGATTTGCTGTAATATTTTAGGAATACTATTGCCTATTTTTTTTCTTTTTAAAACATTTTAAGCTATTTGTATTTCCTCTGGCATGCTATGGTGCGTGCGGAAGCCAGAGGGTAACTTGTGAGAGTCACTTGTCTCCTACAGTGTGGTTTCCAGGGATCAATCTCAGATTGAGCCATCCTGACACCCCACTAGATTCCTTCTTAAGAGAAAATTAACAGTGTAGCCCAAGTGAACTTCAAATGCGAAATAGACCTGCCTTGGCCTCACATAGGTAGTTAGACAGACAGGTATAGGTAGGTAGATGATAGAGAGAGAGAGAGAGAGAGAGAGAGAGAGAGAGAGAGAGAGAGAGAGAGAGAGAGCGCTTTGTTTTCTGTGAGCTTATGTTCATCTATAGGAATGGCCATGTATTTGTTTTTAGACAGTATCTTGCTGTCTTTCCCAAGATATCCCCATAAAGTATCCATCTGCCTCAGTCTTTTAGTGCTGAGGGAAGGGACATGCACTCCTGATTTGTTTTTCTACTGGGATTGCTAATCACCAGTCATTTAGTAAAACAACCTATGAAACCAAATTGTTCATATATCTTTGTTTTGCTTTTGGTTTTTGGTTTTTGGAGACAGCATTTCTGTGTAGCCTTGGCTGTCTTGGACTCACTTTGTATTCCAGTCTGGCCGCCAATCTTATATGGTTTTTAAATGACTGTTTTACTGTAGAAAAGTTTTTGTGCTTCTCTGGCAACTTTTAGTAACATAAATAGGCAAAAAGCAAGATCCATTTTTTTTCCCCTGTCTTCTCATCATACAGAGAGTGCCAGGAAGTTAACATATACATTACCTGAAACATTTCTAAGAGGATATAGGCAGATTCCCCACTTGCTATAGGAATTACAGGTTTTCTCCTAAGAAGGAAACTAACTATGTGTTGGGATGGAGGCTAAGATGACAGGCAGTGACGGCAGGCTACCTCACAGGTTCGGCTCTGGAGCTTGTGTTGGAGGCTATGGGGTAGCTTTTCCATGATGCCTGCTTTGGAGGAAATGCTTTCTCTTCACATTGGGCTGTTTCTGTATGTGAAAGAGTTAACTCACTTAGAACTCAGCGTTGCCTCTAAAATTAATTTTTCCCTCTTGATGACAAAAACTCTAGGCCTTAGGTTGCTGGGATCAAGCTCTGCCTTATTTCCTTATAAACATCGTAAATACACACAGAGCAGTATTGACCCAAGGGCCTGTTGAGTAAATATTTGGCTTACAGCCCGCGAAGTGCATGGGAACCAGCCACAGACGGGAGAGCAAGGGGAAACAGCCTCGGCGGAGGTCAGGGGCGATTGCTTCAGTCGGCTCGTGCCAGTGGTGGGCTGCTGTGTTCAGGAAGTTTTGGGAACTGGAAGATGATGTTCACAGCCCTGGTTCTAGAGAGAGAGAGAACTTGAGAGGAGAGTGAAGTGTGGGCGGGGGAGCAGTCCTTTCAGACGGCGTTGTCACGTGGATCTGATTTTGTTCTGTTTGCTTTTGTTTTTAGGACATAGAATGGACTCACATTGACTACTTCAACAACGCCATCATCTGTGATCTAATAGAAAATGTGAGTCCGTGGGTGCAGTCCACCACATCAAACGACCTCACTGCCTTTTAGGTTAAGCTCCCATGTCTTACACTTCGCTATGTGTAGCGGGCACTGCCCTGCTCTGAATACTTTATGGTAATCCTAAGTACTTGCTCTCTGATCTTGAGTGTACGCATGAACAACTTTTGTTATGGTACTTAGCCAGCCAGAATCCCCTGGTCCTGCCGCCCTGTCACAGCCCTTTTATGACCTTCGGATAATGAGTTTGAGATGGAAAGGGAAAAGACAAAAACCTCTGAGCTAGATTAATGAGTCAGTGTGACCTCGGTCAGATTCAGAGGCCACGTGCCAGAGGACGCTGCGAGCGCGTGTGCGTGACGGCGGGTGGCCAAGAGCTTATATGAGTGTGAGAAGCATTAAAGCGGGAAAAATTACTGGACGCCTTTTAGAAAGCTGTTTGAATCTAAGGTTTTTGTTTTTAGGCCGTATTTCATAGTTCGTTATAATAAGTAACTGTAGGGAGCCACAGGTGTGAAGAAACAGGAAGTCCCTTCGTTCACCTTTGGATCAGTTGCTTGTGCTTCCGACCTTGAGATAGTCATTTGAGACATCGTGTACACTTATTTCTCCTGCTGGCTTTTTACCTGTCCAGGAGACATGTGCTGTGTTTCTGGAATACCACCTCTCTCTTAAGGGTTCAGCAAACCTTTTTCTACTCACTTCAAATCAGCCCTGGTGGAAATTATGTGATTGACCAATGCTCTCCCATCCAATGTGCAAGATGCTCTCCAAAACGTCATCTTCGATTTAGTTGAACACAGGGAGCAATAACCCAAAAGTCCACTCCTTCCTGATAAAAAAAATAAGCTTCATTTTGAGAACTCTGGCCAGGGTTAGGTAGCAGCATTGTCATTCTATATAAAGAAATCAAGAGTTCTCACCTCAGATTCCAGGAATCATAGTTTTCCTGAAATATTTTCTTAGTAAATTTTGTTACCCCAGGACTCTGCTATGAGAAGTTTAAGTTTCCTGAGGAGCTGCTTGTCTCATAAACAGCAGGCACTTGATTATTTCTCTTAAAGGAAGGACGTATAATACACTTACATATATCTCACAGAAAGTCCCTTGTATATGTGATTGAAGAAACTCATGTTCACGGAAGAGCCTGGGGCTCAAAGGAAGTGTTTCCTTCAGCACCAGTGAACAACAGTGTCTATTCTGGGGATGTTGTGAACACACTCGAGAGCTTGCTCTTCCCCTGGGCATTGTGTGGAATGAGTAAATGCCGCTGCTTGGAGGATGTCCCAGCCTCCTGAGGACAGGGCCTTTGCCTTGTGGAAGTGGGCGGGACTCAGGGTCAGTGGCTTGGATTGTTTCTGGAATTTCAACTTAGGAGCCTTGGGGGCTGTCCAAGGAAGAGCACTGCCTGTGTCGGCAGAGTTAAAGACTTCAGACTTCTGGTTCGGTCTGGGGCTGGCCTATCTTGAAATAGGAGCATAGTCGGAACACAAATAAAATTTTACTCATACCTAATACCTATTAGATATTGTATATGGAACAAGAATTTTTATCCTAAGTGTGGTTTTGGATGATATAGTTGATTTGCAGGATCATTAAGATCAACATCCTGAAACACAGTACCCACCCACCCACCCCCAAACCCATGAGACCAATATAGTTCCTAACCTGTGAAGCAATTAGAAGCCATCGGAGACGGAGCTCCAGTTTGTAACATGTTGTAGATGCCATTC